>NC_091831.1:181935579-182584642 GCF_037783145.1 Equus przewalskii
ACACAAGAAAAGGACCTAACAAATCATTTCCTTTAGGTTCTTTACGTTATAAATTAGGAAACTGTAGCAGAGGGGCACCTAAGAAATATTCCTAAGCTGCCCAGAGATCGTAGAACTGTGGCTCAATCCTGAAAGTTCTGGCCCCAGGACTGCAGTCTTTCCCAGGAAATATGATATCGGAGTATCCAGAGCTTATAAAACTTGCAAAGGGAAAAGAGTTATAGTTAATAAATGTGGTATAGATAGAATCGCAAAAGATGAAATCCTCCATTTCGTTGAGCTTGAAAAATATGTAAAAAGACCAACCCTTCGCTCATTTTAAATACAGAAACAGCTTAATTTCAAATATTGGTTAAGCATTACTAAAATATTCTAAAGCATGATTTCTGTCAATGTGGCATGCATAACTAAAGAAAAAAATTCTAGCAATCACCGTAAATATGCTGAAATAAATGCATTCTTAATTATAAAATTGATAAATTGGAAAAACAAAAAGAGGTGAACTGGATTGTTCAATGACAAAAGTTCAGATTTCTATTAAAAACCTCAATCCCTCAAACATATATATAGGTTTAATTTGCTGCAATTAACTCCAAATTCAGACATATAAAGACAGGGATGTGCTTTAGGGTGTAAGGAAGGCACCCCAGTTTATTTTTAATAGCTGGCAAATTGACGGATGGAATTGCTTCCCATACATCCCATCTCTCTGGAACAAAAGTGAACAAACCCAAGACAAAATAAATCTTGTGGTGAAGAGAATGAGAAGGTGTTACATTAATGGTCTAAAGTCTTCAACAAATTTATGAAAAACAGCCAGTTGATGGGAGCTAGTTGACAGACAAAGTGAAGGACAGAGGACCCTAGGCTAGACTATGGTAGGAAAAGACAGAGGCAGAGGAAGTGGGGGCCATTTTGCCGGACAGAACCCCAACAATTTAGCATACACATGTGCACACACTGGCAACCACACATAGTCACAAACACACACCACATTTTAAAGAATATCAGTTATCTAAGATTGTAACCCTATGGATTATTTCTGCATTTGATACGTCTTTACTCTGTGCCTGGTCTTTTTCAGTCGTTACTTCCCAATATTGACTTTCCAATTTTGATGCATCTTTCTGGAATCTAACAACATACAAGGAATCAAATATTTTATTCAGAAAAAAAATCATGATTACTTTTCTGAATACTTGCATATCTGAAAATACCTTTTTGTCTGTTCACACATAAACTACTTTGCAGCTTCCATTCCAGCCTAAGCTTTCTAAATATTAGAGTTTGTTCTATTTTCTTCCTGTCATAAAGAAGTCTTCAATCTGTTTGACTTTTATTCTTTTCCAGGTAAGATATTTTGTTTGGTACCTTTGTATGTTCATTTTTCTTTGCATGCTTCAAGGATTATCAGGTAATTTCTTTGTTTCTGAAAGTTAAATATGTGTGTAATCATGGATCTTTTTTTTTTTAAAGATTTTGTTTTTTTCCTTTTTCTCACCAAAGCCCCTCAGTACATAGTTGTATATTCTTCCTTGTGGGTCCTTCTAGTTGTGGCATGTGGGACGCTGCCTCAGCGTGGTTTGATGAGCAGTGCCATGTCCGCTCCCAGGATTCGAACCAACGAAACACTGGGCCGCCTGCAGTGGAGCGTGCGAACTTAACCACTCGGCCACAGGGCCAGCCCCAATCATGGATCTTTTTTAATAAAATTTACTTCTAACGTTATGCGCTGGTTTCAGACATGGTTTCTCTTTTCTTTTCTTTCCTTTTTTTTTTTGATAAGGAAAGCTTTAACCTATCATGTCTTAAATTGTTTCATTTATTTGATTCTCTCTTCTGAGACATCAAATATTCTGTTTTAAAATATAAAACTGGCCCTTATATATTATCTCTTTTCCAATGAATTCTACCTTTTTAAGCTTTTTCTGTCTTTTCTAGGAGTGTTTATCAAGTCTATCCTCCGCTTACCTGTTTCATTTTGTGCTATGTCAAATATTATATTCACCTTACCATAATGCAGGCTATACTAATCTTGACATTTCAAACACTCACAATGTCTCCTTTTTTTTTTTTTGTAAAAATGCTGTTCTCTTATTTCTTATTCAGAACCAGAGGTTATGTTTTTTCGCTATCATTGTTTCTTAGACTTCTCTGGTATCAGTACAAAAGAAAGACCAAAGACAGTTTGATTCTTCAAAAAAATCAGAGAAAATTGTCTAATAAAGAAGAGGAAACATTCTTCTAAATCATCTAAGGGCCCTAGTGGAGAGTTACGGAGCTGGAAATGAGAGGAGAAAGAGGACACAGTAGGAGAAGCGGTAGATGGAAAGTTCTAGCTCTGTGTTTGATGTAGCAGTCCCCATGATAGTCAACTTCCATATGCCCAAATGAAAGGAACATATGTGTTGGGCTTTCTGAGGGCTCACTGTCACCCTCCTCCATTCCCTCCCCATACACTTACCTTCCAAGTTACAGAATTTATTATCCACGATTTAGAAGACTTAAGTTATAGCATAGAGTATTTCCCAACTCCTTCCTAAACCCTCAGTTTTCTTTCCCAGCATAGAGAACTCACATAAATCCTGGTAGGGAATGAAGAGAGGTGATGTAAGTACTTTTTCTCATGTTACCATCTTATGTAAAATCTACTTCTTCTGGGGCCGGCCCAGTGGCGCAGTGGTTAAGTTTGCTCGTTCTGCTTCTCCGCAGCCTGGGATTCGCCGGTTCAGATCCCAGGTGCGGACGTGGCACTGCTTGGCACACCATGCTGTGGTAGGCATCCCACATATAAAGTAGAGGAAGATGACCACGGATGTTAGCTCAGGGCCAGGCTTCCTCAGCAAAAAGAGGAGGACTGACAGTAGTTAGCTCAGGGCTATTCTTCCTCAAAAAAAAAAAAAAAGAAAGAATCTGCTTCTTTTAAGACAAATGATAAACCAGTTTTTTGGGGGAGGGGTCACACAAAAAGTAGGCTAACAATTCAAGTTTAGAGTCTCAAAATACTGTGGAGCAAGCCACATGAGTAAAGTTTGTGTTAATCTTTCTCTGTGTGTGGCTATTTATCAGCACGGCTGTGTGAATACAATGAGCAATCAGCTTCTGCGATGGTGGCCTGCTGAAGAGATGACTCATTTGTAAATACCGCAAGCAATTGTTACAACACTGGTGAAGTAGCGTTGGCCCTTTTTGCCAGTCAAGTCTAAAAATATCTCTGCATTCTGGAGAATGAGTCTTCTGAACACATCATCATGGAATGTTGACAGAAGATCCAGATTGGGCCCCAAACCGTATGGAATACAAATGAAGGATTTCCTATCTGGTTGTGCGGGGAAGAAAAACAGTGCTTTGTATAATGCATATCAATGAATCAAAAGGCTGAAAACATGAAACAACTTGAACTAGTTTAGTGCCGAATCAGATTGTGGCAACACTGAATACAGTGAGACAAGCATGCTTAATTAGAAAACTAATGTCATGAATTTGAGGCTGGAGGCAACAAATGCACGACTTGAGAATTCTTGGATTCCACTGCTGGTATGTGGGTGGCCTGGCAATTCATATTTATATGGGGATATGAATTTACATTCTCAATATTTACTAGTTACTGATTATTTCCTATTTAATTTCTATTAAAATATGCTTTTGGCTGAAATTAGCGCTATTCCATTTGTAAAGATATACTACAAATGCACTAATTCCAATATATGATTTGATTATATATAAAAATGCACTGGTGTAGCTTTGAGGGTTTTCTGTTATTTGTTGTTTTGTGAAGACATTACTCACTCAGTGTTAGGAGTTATACTTTAAGAACTGTATTAGTCAAGGTTCTCTAGAGAAACAGAACCAATAGGCTATATATAGATATAGAGAGATTTCTTATGAGGCATTGGCTCATGTGATTATGGAGGCTGAGAAGTCCCATAATCTGCTGTCTGCCAGCTGGAGGCCCAGGGAAGCTGGTGGAGTAGATTCAGTCCAAACTCAAAGGCCTGAGAATAGGGGGCCAATGGTGTTAGAATCAGTCTGAGTCCAAAGGCCTGCAAATCAGGAACACAGTTGTCCAAGGGCAGGAGAAGATGGATGTCGTAGGTCAAGTAGAGAGAGCAAATTTGCCCTTCCTCTGCCTTTTGGTTCTATTCTGCCCTCAGTGGATTGAATGATACCCACCCGTATTGGTGAAGGTGATCTTTAAAATCTACCAATTGAAATGTTAATCTCTTCCAGAAAAACCCTCACAGACACACCCAGAAATAATGGTTTACCAGCTCTCTGGGCATCCCTTAGCCCAGTCAAGCTGACGTATAAAATTAACCATCACAGAAATGGAGAGGTTAAGAAAGTGTGTCATTTTGTTGTTACTCATTCTGAATTAGTCACTACTCATACATATTACTCATACAACACATTGCTTCTTCCTTATGCTTATCATTTTGAAGGGTCTGGCTCTCAGCTAGCAGTGCGGGTACAAGGAGGAGGAAGAGAAGGAAGAGCAGGAATGAGAGCAGAAATACCCTTGGGAATATCTTATATGAATCGACCACTTATCAGTGTCAGAGCAGATGCTGGATGATGTCTATTGACTGTCTTCTTTAGTCTCCAAAAACCCCTACCATTTTTAGAAAATTTTTGAGTGAGTTTTAGAGACACAATTAGCCCTAAATCCAGAGTTTTGTCTTTAGCCAGTTTGCTATCCTCATGGGTAGACTTCCCACACTGAGAGAACCGCTTGAACTGCACAACCATGTCTATGTGTTGTCTACTGTTAACTTAGTTGTTCATTTATTTAAAACACGTATACTAAATTCCATCCACATGCCAGACCTGTGCTAGACCTGAGGATGAATACAGGGTCCCAGATAGAGCAGTATCTATCTTCATGGAGCTTGAGGGCCATTATATTTAATTTCAGATTATCCATCGTTTGGTTATCTTCTTTTTACTATATCTACCAATTTATTCAAAAAATGTTATTAAACATCTATCACGTTTCAAGTACAATGCTAGAGAAATAAAGTACAAGGCAAAGTTCCTTTTGCTCAAGAATTTCAAAGCCGCTGATGCAGATAGACAAACTGACAATTATTTAAAATAATGCAATGTGTGCTATGACGGGGGATGCAAAGTCTAGCAGAGGAAGTCCTGACAGGGCTCAGGGTAGGTCACTGGAAGGAAGAGAAAAGATTGCTGAGGCCTGAATGGTGACTAGGAGTTAGTCACACTAGTCTGGGAGAGGTCAGGACTGGGAGGACGTTTCAGGTGGAAGCAATGACATGTGCAGCTAGATGGAGACAAGAGAGAGAGGGGCGGCTGGAATGATCTGGCTTGCTGGAGGACGTGTGCGGGAGATGTTCCGGTCTTGAAGAGATGTTGCCCTACAATGAGGAATTTGTCCTTGGAACGGCAGGAGCAATTGATTTATATTACTAAGGGGACAGATCTGATCATTGAAGCCACAGAGGAGATTGGATTATATGCAAGGGATGAGGTATGCGTGGAGGACAGACTGGAGTTCTAGAGACAGGGAAGGGACCTATTGTAATTAGACCAAGTGAAAGAGGACAAGGGTTTAAAGACACTTCCATTAATTTATCATTCACGCCATTTCTCTGGCCCAGAATGGACGTGGATAAACAGTCTGGCGTGGAAATAAATCAAGCAAATGTTGAAACTGCATCTGGCAATGCTGATTACATTTATCCAGTTGAATTTATATGTGCACAGTGTTGCCCTATTGTTTTCTGCTTTAAAAAAAGAAACCATTAGATCAGTCATTTATTTTATTACACATCTTTGATGTGATAAATAGTATCTTATGGATGATTTCTTTTGGAATAGAAAAAAAAAAAACCAAAACTTTTTTGAAATAGTTCTAACGCATGTGTTGGTAAATTTCTAACAGCTAAAGCTTTGTGTTGAATTAAAATATCAAGGGATAATTTGTACACTAAGGTTTGAAATATGTTGAAATATCACATCTTATTTGAAAAGATTTATGGAAAATTGCATATTTAGAGTAGCTTTATGAAATCATTCCATTATTCTGCATTTAATAATTTCACTTCTATGATTTTCTTTATTCAAAAGTTAGAAATCCTGATCAAAGCCTATTTGTTCTAGCAAATATCAGATACGCACACGATCAAAACCCTGCATCATCATTAACTGAGGATTCTCTCTGTGACAGCCCTGAGGGAAACAAATAGGCCAAATCTTTTCCTCCTGGAGCTCACATGTGGAGCTGAAAGTGTGAAATGAGACAACAGAAAGGAAATCAGACAACAAACAAACAAACAAGAACTAAGAGAAGAAACTCTCAGATCAGGACAAGCGCTGTTCAGAAAATAAAGCAGGTTTATACTCAGCGAGTGGCAGGTTTGGGAGGTTTAGATGGGGCGTGCAGGAGCCTTCCTGGAGGAAGCGCTGTTGAAGCTGAGAAGTGAATGACAGGGAGGTGGCCATGCCTGGGTCTGAAGGAGAATGTTCCAGGCAGAGAGGATGCTCATGGCCCTTTGCAGAACTGAAAGAAAGCCAATGTGGCTGGAGCAGAGAAAGCAAGAGAGAACATAGGTGGGAAGGTGTGAGGCAGGTGAGATGGGAGTGAGTGGAGACGAGAGAGAAGACTGGACGACGGCTGATTTTACTCTAACCGCCCTGGGGAATCATCCGCGAGGGGAGATGTGGTGCAGTGCGGCGCCTCCATTTCTCCAGATCTGCACACGAGTCTCCACGCCAGCCTTCGGGTGGAACCGGTAGGAAGCAGTGAGCAAATCCAGAAGCGCTAAGTCCCTCTCATGACTAAAGGGCATTTACTGTGGCCTGCCGTTTGGGCCGCTGCCAAACATTTTGCTCCAAATAGTTTCAATTTATATATATAAACTTATTAAAACATATATGGGTGTGTTATGTGTATATAAACATATATATGTATTTCCAAGTTATTTTCAACGTGGCGATTTTTATCCTTAATTGCTTTATCCCTAAAACAACTCTCAAATTCTATTATTCCTATACATTTTCACTGGAGTCTCCCCATGAGCTCAGGACTCTACAGCACTCCACTCTGCCTGCTTAGGTGGAGAGGGGAAGGAAATTCTTGTGGCTGCCCTTTCACATTCTCCCCTGCAGCTGTGCTTGTCCCCTGTCAAAGGATAATATCATTTCCCTTTTTAACAGCCAGAGGAGCTCACATGAGAGGTGAGAAACAGGCCACACAAATCCCATTAAGGTCCTCACAGCGCTGAGGGTGGCTCTCATTCCTCCTCCCAGGACACCCTCCTGCACGTACAATCTTGTATTTGACACAAACAATAATACAACTGCGGCTGTGCCTTCGGCAGCCGGAAGGAGACCAAAACCGTCTAGTTCTACCATCAAGGGTGCAACTGGCCCCTCATGTTACTCCTCGCGGCATCTACTACCCAACCCTGGGAGTTCTCTCTTGCCCTCCGTGGGACAAAGGAGCAGCAGCATTTTCTCATGGAGAAAATAGTAGCGTGTACGCCGCCTAAGTATGTATGAGTCTCTGTTATAAAAAGGTTGAAGGGTGTTGACATCCTTCTGACCGAGAAAGGTGCTTGTGTCGTTTGGCTGCATGCTCAATCAGAGAACAACAAGGCATCCAATTAAACGTGTCCTAATTACTTTTGCTATTATCAGGTGACAATTTAACATTTATCCTTGCGACTCCAAGCAGAGTAGTAATTGATCCGTCTTCTGTAGTCCTAATTCAGCAACTCTAAAAGCGCTAGGGACACTAACTTAAAAAATGAGCTGTGCAAACATGTTTCCCCTATTGTTTTCCCTATATCTGCAAATAACAGAAATTGCAGGTAGTTTATTATCCTTATTATCATTATTATTAATATTTTTATATATACATTGTATTTCATTTAATGATAATTTAAAATATAAAATATTTTTAATTTAGAAAATATATTTATTCAGAAAGTCCTGCTAAAGTGACAAACAAAACAAAAAATACATGAAAACAGCTACTGATCTGACCTTTTTTTCATTCAGTCAATAGAGGTTGATTTTCAGAATACTTATTATAAGTTATTGAGGTGTGTTTTTTTTGTTTTCGTGTAAGTTGAGCAAACTATACAGTTACTTCCTTTCTTAGAGATCATAAGATAGTGGAAATTCACAATGTGATAATAAGGAAAGGAAACTGCAACTGGGTATTTTCTGCTCCCCACCTGGGCTCCTGAGTCCTAAAAGTGAGTTTTAGGGAACAAAATGAGTTTGAAGATATACCTGCTAGGGTGTTAGTCTAGATCAAATAGATCTTAACTTAGCCTTTCTTTGGAAAGTAAGTGATGGGATCCATGGAAAATAGAAGGGAATTTTGTTTTTATATTGTATTTCATTGTTTAATATAAGAATAATACTTTTAAGGAACATATGAAAGTATAAGTATAATTTCAATTTATCAGAATTACCATAATTATTGCATTTGGTCAAAAGTCTTTTAAAGTTTAATGGGATTGAGATTACTTTTACTTTTGTATCAAAGTAATGAAAATAAAATGTACTGATCTAGAAATTTTGAGTGGATATGGCCTGGTTCGAGAGAAAGCCATAATTATCACTTCTAGTCAATGAGATGCCTTGGTCAGTGCTGGGGAAGGTCATCAAGAAGATGTGACCATCAGGGGGCCAGCCCCATGGCTCAGTGGTTAAGTGTGCACATTCCACCTTGGTGGCCCAGGTTTCGCCAGTTCAGATCCCGGGCGCGCACCTACACACCTCTTGTCAAGCCATGCTGTGGTAGGCATCCCACATATAAAAAGTAGAGGAAGTTGGGCATGGATGTTAGTTCCTCAGCAAAAAGAGGAAGATTGGTGGCAGATGTTATCTCAGGGCTAATCTTCCTCAAAAAAAAAGAGAAGATGTGACCATCCTTTGACTGATGAGCTGGGCGCAGGCAATTAGAGGTGGCCCACCCCCTCCTGTCTTTGGAATGTGTGTTCTGCTTGCTGTCCCCAGGCCCAGAAGCCACCCCAAGGACACAGCCTTGAGTCAGTGGTAAGGAGCCTGTCTCAACTGGGTACTGAATAAGCCCAGTGAGGGCCCCCTGTGTAGGTGACTGAACCCAGGGTACGGCCTATACATAAACTTTTAAGGTTTGGAGGGTGGATATGGAGATCTTCTCGTCTTGTGGCCACTCAAGATAAGCCTCATCTGTAAGAGCCCTTGCTCGTTAAACCTGCCACCTACCAATCTGGAGTGGTCTTCCTCTTGCTGTGTCTCTCCCCACCATCCTTGTGGGGGGCCGGTTTCACACAACACCCTGGAAGCTCCTGGGAGCTTGCAACCCAATAGTCAAGAAGATATTCCCAGAGATAAGAGACACAAAAAGGTTGTTAAGATGCTTCTGCGTAAAACCAAGAACATAATGCCTCATCAATAGAGGCAGCACTGCCCTGGCCGTCACACGCTTCACAGAGCCACTCTTGATTGTCTGGAGAGTGTGGCCTTCCCTGCATGTCAATCAAATTATGATGAGAAAAATCCTCGTATAAGTGAAGTGAAGGTAACCAGAGGTGAAGCAGTGACACGTTACGTCGGCAGCTTCACCTAAGAGAAAGATCTGGGGAGGAGTTTGTGCAGCAGGTGGATTATAAATAGGTTTGAGGTTATGGAAATTGGTAATTTATGGGATCTGTGTTTATTCTGCTGGCTTGGTTGCTCTTAATGCCGATAAACCACCTGTTCCAAATCAACTCTGCTTCGCCTCCTCCAGGGTCAGAGTGTCTATCAGAGAGATCTTCAAATTGCAGAAGACAGAACTGGGGACATGTGCGAGTGGGCTGGAAATTCTAGTAATTACAGTTGCTTGCAAGTTACATGCAGCTCCCTACCCCTTACCACGGTCTGAGGAGGCTGAGCCCATGGAGGGGGAGGAGATCCAGGGATCAGTAGGTTGAACCTCGGAGTTGTTATCGCAGGACACCTAAGAATGTGCTCCTGTGCCTTATGAAAAGCTGTTGAACCATGAAGAACACTTAACAAGTGGATATTGAGAGCTATTTCAGGTATTGCTACATTTTTATGTTCATAGAATATTTAGTAATGCCTATTTTTGATTTAAGAATTGAATGATGTTTTGGGGCCAGCTAGGGTGTGTAGTGGTTAAGTTTGCCTGCTCAGTGTTGGTGGCCCAGGGTTGACCGCTTCAGATCCTGGGTGCAGACCTATGCACTACTCATCAAGCCATGCTATGGCAGCATCCCACATAGAAGAACTAGAAGGACTTACAACCAGGATATACAACTATGTACTGGGGCTTTGGGGAGAGGAGATTGAAAAAAGGAAGACTGGCAACAGATGTTAGCTCAGGGCCAATCTTCCTTACCAAAAAAAAAAAAAAGAATACAAAGATGTTTCACCATAAGTCTTTGAAAGAAAATGCATAATTAAGCCTCATACTCAAGGTGAGATGTCTTATTGACAATAACGCCCGTTATTTTAAATAGCCATGATGTCCCTTGCTGCTGATAGGATATTAAAGGAAGAATCAAGAAAATGATTTGCCTGGGATCACACACATCTGTAGAAATTACGGGGGGAATCCCACATTTTGATGCTCAGTATTCAGTTAGAGCTGTGAAAATATGTTCTCTCCCAAATCATTTTTACTAGGAAGTAATAAATATATTCCTTACTTCATACACAAGCTCAGTTCTCGATGAGGTTAATTTTGTTCACTGCATTAAATCCTCTGTAAATGATTTGAAGTCACTGCTCTCTGACAACAGTTCAGTAGTTTATGTCGGTGATCACGGTCAGGTCCTAGTATTAATGTGTCCACATCATGAAGGCTGTCAGGAAAATGGATACTAATGAGAGCCCTTGCTGGAAACTCAGGACAAAGGCCAGGTGTGAAATTCTATGGACAATGAACTCTGCCTTAACTTCCATAGACTGCGCCTTCTTATCAGAACTAAAATGCACCAGCAGAAAGATTTCACTAGGAACACACATTGCACATTTGGAAAAGCAGAAGAGCTAAATCTGTAGTGCCAGAGACTTGCATCTCTCAAGGTGTGTGCTTCGTGCAATACAGATGTTCCTCAGTATACACTCGGTCAAACAACTGAAACTTCACTGGCTGCAGAAATAAGGAACGATTAAGAACCTTTGAAACTCAGGTAATCTGTGCTGTGAACACGTGCTTTCTTACGCCCACCTTACAGACATGTGCAGTATAAAACTGCATGGAGAGAACGGAAGCTTGATCTTATGACACAAATATTAAAGAAACAAGTTACCAGGCACAGGAAAAAAAAAAATATATATATATTTTTTAAATTTATTTATATACATTTTAATTCTCTAAAACCTACTCTTTCCACAGCTATCAAAATAGATAATTATTCATTCTCCTGCAAGGCGGAAGTGTGTTTCCCACCTACCAAGTGGGATTTGAGAAATAACTTGTCCTGGAGGTACACAAGTGAGATTGTCTCTGTGACAACCTAGCCACCACGTTTCCACGAGAAGATGATTTTCAAGGTCTAAGGTATTTTAAAATGTACTTTAGGAAAACGATCTCTTTATAACATCAGGACTACCTGTATTAGTTCCGCCTCTCCATATTTTAAAATGTCTCCAAGCTTTCTTCCATCAGTAATTTATTTACCACCTGTCTATAGCCATATCTTGCATGTGTGTACATTGCTTCTAGGACACTGTTCTAGCTGCTGAGCTGTAAACTTGCCATATGCAGGTGGATATTTGGAGTGGGAGGTCAGGAAGGCTTGGCCATCGCAAAGTTGTTAAAAAGAACCCTCAAATTCCTGCATGTGCCAGACTTTGTCATTAGAAAAAAATTAATATAGTTCACACAGAATTCCTTTACTATTTTCCAAGTATATTACAGGTTAATTCGATAAACTTAAATAACAAAGTTCAAGTTCTTAGCGATGCTTTGCTGTCACTGAATTGTGTATTAATGAAGTGATTTTTATGTGAGATCTGCAAAACATTTTGACATTATCCTTATTTTAAGATATTTTGGGAACCCCTGCTCTATGCTACTCCAAACCATGCCTCCTAAATTATAGCCATGGTTCTCTAACTGGTATTCCATAAAGATAAACAATCTATGTCTTAGCAATTTCACCGTATGACCATCTCTTCAAAATTATCTTCTGGATTCAGGTTCACCATGATATACTCTGGTGTTATGTTCATTTAGGGCAAGAATTCATTGTTCCAATTCCTCTTTCATAAAGCATCTACCCTGGGTAATACTCATATAATAAGATCCTTAACATCGTGGTATTCAACAGTTTCTTTCCTTCCTAGATATTAACAGACAGAAAATGAAAGCAAGACAGATCCTCAACTGAAGGAAAATTATACAGAAAGTAGACACAGGACTTCTGAAGTTGAGAATATTATCTATTTTGAAATAATTTTTTAATCTCTACAAACAAATTTTAGGGAAATTCTCTGAAACTTCACTCTGGAAAATTAGAGAAGTTCTCAGGGGAATAAAGCACTGATTCCAGCACGACTTTTTCAGTCTTTCAAAGATGGCTAAAGCTTTCATTTTTGATCCTACCAATCTTCCTCTAATTCTCTCTCCATCAGATGGAATATACCCTCTCCATAATCTTCCTTTCCGGTCTAAACATACCAGCAAGAAAACTGGGTATAAACATATCCCAGCCTTTCAGTATATGTACATAGTTTGGTTATTATAAATATTAATGGATGATGTAGATGAAGACACATTTCTGAAGTGATGAATTGCTTTCTGAAAGTACAAGTACAAATGACCCAAGTGTCTTCAAATTTGGAAGCAAGTCAGCTTTCCGTGTCTCTTATTTTGCTGTACTCAATCTGTGTCAAAGTGACTCAAGTTTAGTTTCCACTTAAATAACGCTTCAGGAAACAAATCACATCAACTTGATGAGATTTCTTTTTACTTCATCCTACTGTTTTTCAAAATTACGAATTGCTTGCCTTGACACTAAGGCATCCATGATGATTAACTTGGCTGTTTACTCAATTATTTCTTTCTAAAATTAGAAACTTCAAAGTGCTTTTTTATATTTAAATGACTAGCACTCGAGTAACACTGCTGATCAATCATTTCAAGCTAATGATTAAAAACAGTGACCGTTCCTTTACTCTCCATCACTACTCTAAACAGTGTGTCAGACACAGCAGGCTCGATTTATTGTCAGAGCATTTTAACACCGGCCAACACAGATGGAACACTGTTCAGGCCTTTAACACTCTTCACTTAATATCTGCTTTGAATGGTTTTAGAAAGTGGCTATTTCTCAATTTAAATTATTTGATTTAGTAAGCCACGTTCTTTTGGGATGTGTTGTGTCCTAGAAGAAATTTTGTATTTTAAAAGCTACATTTTCATGGTTCTGCATGGCACGGAGAAGACAACAATTTCCCAAATGGTTCCAAAAGGCATTGAATTATTTATTGAGAAAAATGTGATAGAACAAAGAGTGAAGAGTTGATACATCTTGTGTACTTTAGATATGATACAAATTAATTTACTTTCATTAAATTTCGAAATCATTAATTCAATCCAGAAATGACAGTGTTTTGTTTAAATGATACAAAATAACAATGAGCTACCTGGCTTGAGCAATACATTTCTCAATAGATGCTTTTGTTATATTCACGGCTTCTCATGTCCTTGTAATTTAATAGGACTCACTCTGAGCCATTTCTTGATATTAAGATGGAAAAAGAACACAACATGTACACAATTTGTCTGTCAACTGGTTGCTCTTTTTCAATTCCATTCCCTCTTTCCTCTTCCTCTTCCCACCGTGTTTATACCTGAGTACTCCAGGGCTGTCACCCTGGGTCTCTTCCAGCCACACTCCTCCCCAGGTGATCTCATTCTATCTCAGAGTTCCATGTTTCAACCAATTCCCGCTTTACAACATCTGTGTTCAATTTCTAACACCAGGTGGATTTTTGGTACTCTGTCCTTCAGCTTTGAAGAGTTCTTTATGTAGCGAAGATGTTAGCCATTTGTGGTAGAGGCTGCAAATATGATCCACTAGTTTGTCAATTGTTTTTTGACTTTGTTTATAACTGATTTTGCCATGCACTTTAATGTAATCAAGTTTATCACCGTTTCTTTCATTGTTCCTGGATTTTGAGTCCGAGTTAGAAAGCCTGTCCCCAGACCATGATTAAGGGGTAATCCATTCAGGTTTCTTCTGGTACTTGTGGGGTTTTATTCTTACTTTGAGATCCCTGATTCATTTAGAATTTATTCTTGTATATGGTCTGAGATATGGGTCAAATTTTCTCTACATGGCTGCACAGTTGCTCCAGCATTATTTATTAAAAAGTCCAAATTTACCCCAGTGGTTTAAAATACCACCTTTATTGTATACTAAATATTTGTCTGTTCTGAGGTTCATTTCTGGACTTTTATTCTATTCTGATGCTGTGTTTGTCTATTTGTGAGCCTGGACCTCTCGGCTTTAATTTCAGAGATAGTATAGTATGTTTTAATGTGGGGCAGAGATAAGTCCCTCTCAGAGATTTCTTTTTTAAATTTCTTGGTTATTCTTTCCTTTTAAGAATGATTTATAGTATTGTTTTATCTTTTATTTATTTTATTTTTTAAGTTTTAGGTCAGGTTCTTTTCTTCCCCCCAGCTCTATTGGGATGTGATTGACGTATAACATTGTGTAGGTTTAAGGTAAACAAGGTGCTGACTTGATATACGCGTATATGTTGTGAAATGATTACCACAACAAGCTTAGTTAACATAGCCATCACCTCACATAGCTACCATAGTTTTTTCTGGTCAGAACTTTAAAGATCTGCTCTCTTAGCAAATTTCAAGAATACATTACAGTGTTAACTTTAGTCACCATGCTGTATATGACATCACTAGAACTTCTTCATTTATAACTGGAAGTTTGTACTCTTTGACCACCATTTACCCACCCCCTCTCTACCACTCTGGCAACCACCAATCTACTCTATGTTTCTGTGAATCGGGGTTTTTTAGATTCCATATATAAGTGAGATCAAGCAGTACTTGTCTTTCTCTGTCTGACCTATCTCACTTAGCATAATGTCCTTGAGGTCCACCTATGTTGTAGCAAAGGGCAGAATTTCCTGAATGGGGCTGTAGCATGAGCTCCACAGCTACCTGGGTTCTCCAACCAGGCTTCCTGGTCATGTGGGACTGGAGACAAAGCTCATTAGTTGGGCCGGGTTTTGAATTTGTGTCCCTGTCCCGGGTAGGCTGTAGGATGTGCTCCAAGGCTGCAAGCATCTGTGGCCACATTTCCTGGAGGGGCAGGACCTTACATTATGCTCAGCTGTTGGGCAGGGCTTTGAACTTGCTTCTCTGCCCCAGCAGGGCTGTTAAAGGGGCTCCATGGCCATTCTGGCTCATTGGCTGGAGACCCAAATCAGGCTGAGCTGCCAATGGAGTGCCCCGGCCAAGTGGGACTACCAGCTCAGTTCTGTAGAGGGGCAGAGCAGCTGCCTGGGCTCTCTATTGGGCTGCTGCTACAGGCAGGAATTTGGTCTGCCAAACTCTGAGCTGTGGTTGCTGTAATTCCTGCCTCACTCTCCACCCCTGTCTGATGCCCAGTGGTGAAGGCTTGCACATTTCCCCAGTGTCTCCACGAGGTGAGACCCAAGTGGGCCTCCTAAAATGCATCCCTCAGCGGTGGGGGAGCTGGATGTTTACCTTGCCTCTCTTTTCCCACGGGAGAAATTGCAGACCAGGGGAGCCCTTTAGGTGCAGCACTGTGCAGGCCTCAGGCAGGAGCAGTAAGTCCAAAGTGACCCCACACATCTTACCCTTCTAATGTGGTCCTTGTCAGTCTCTGTGGTCCAGGTGGTGCTTCAGCCTCACTCCTCAGTTCTGGGGTTTTCACAATAGTGTCTTGTCTTTGCATAGTTGCTAGTTGGTTTTCTTGTGAGGGACACTGAAGCTGGGAATGACCTAGGTCACCATCTTGATGATGTCACCTTTTCTTGGCTATTCTTGCTTATTTATATTTCCTTGTGAATTTTATTATAATTTTGATTCATTCCTTGGACTAGCTTATTGGCATTTTCATTGATATTGTATTGGCCCTATCTCCAACACAGTGCCATGGGGGATGAGGGATCACAGAATCATGTGCGTATGCATCTTTCCTGTACCGTAATTAAATGTTTTCATGTCTCCCTGAATTAGACTCTGAGATTATGAAGGATAGCGTACATGCCTTTTCAATGCTGAGAATATAGCAATAGTTGACATAGTGGGCATTTTTATCTTGTCCCTGATCTTAGCAGTCATGCTTCTAGTGTTTCTCTACTAAAAAGGATACTGGAAGTTCTGAGTAAGATAAGGTAAGCAATTTCACCTGTCTCTCCCACTGAAAGAAACCACAAAACCTGGACAGAATGCAAAGAGAAGCTGTTTGATAATAACCACATGCAAGCAAACAAATAACCAACTGAAAGTCGACCTAAATCCTACGCTTCTTACAAAACATAACCCAAAATGCATGACAAATCTAAACGTAAAATACACAATTATACAACTTGTAAAAGTAAACACAGGAGAAGATATTTGTGACCTAGAGTTAATCAAAGAGTTCTTATCCACAGCACTAAAGCATGATCCGTGGACACCTTCTCCCTTCAGAGAGTCCAGCACTATCTAGGTGTTTGGTTGGTTGGTTGGTTGGTGGGGGAAAGATTCTGAGACTTCTGATTTTGTGGATCTCTTTTGCCTGGTAGAACCCTAAACTGGTCTCTCCTTATTCTTTTCCTTTTCACCATCCTATTGCCAAAGGGTGCTTCTACTTTCCTTTTGCCTTTTTTCTCCCTAGAAGCTGTGTCTCTTGAAATTCCCCCTTTAAGTCTCTCCTATCTCCTTAAATGACATCTACTCTTTTAAATCTCACTTCTCCCCTTGAATGGTGGCCTTCTCCTTTAAATCACGTAATTTTAAATCTCTTCTTTGTAGATTATTCCCTGATCTGCCCAGATACTGTTCCAGTATTTTCAGATTTAGGATGGATTTAATATTTTTGGTGCCCGATGCCACTCGTCTTTAGGCTCCTCTGACTGGTCTTCCTCTCGTGTCTTCACCACAGTTTTTCTCGTTCTGCCTTTGCGGCCCCAAAGCCTGGTGCCTGGACGAGAGTCGTGTGGTGGCCTGAGAGGTCCTGCTCTGGTCTTGGGGTCTTTGCTCCTTTTAACTTAGAGTTATTTACAATTTCAGCCTTCTTTATGTTCAAATTATACTGTAGGTACAGTTTTACGTAAATTTAATTTTCACTTTTGATTTTTTTAAGAATTAAAAACAGGACGGATTCCAAGATGGCGCCGTGAGTAGTCCTCTTTGTCTCTCGCCCTTCGAGTCTACAATTATTTGGACACTTATCGCTTGACAAAGGATATCCAGACAGCATCTCAGGACGTCTGAGACACCCACGCGACTATACATCGGAAGGCGGACGGACTTTCCTCCGGGAGGATGTGGAAATAGGTGAAAACTCTCCGACCCCGACGGGCAGCCTAGTACCCGCAAGCGGCTTTCTTCCAACGGACGCCCCCAGAGGATCCACACACATCTAGGGCAGGAGCGAGAACACAACAGAGGAGCGACGGTGGAAACAGGTGACCAGAACCCTACTTAAACCCCCTGCAATTACTCCTAAACGCAGAGGGAAACTTTGGAGTTGCACACCTGAGCCCGCGGGGAGAGTCTCTCCCCGCCATTGGCGGGGAGACCCAGCCTGGTGCTCGGGGCGCCCGGAGGGTCCCAGAGAGACGCCCGCCCCGGGGGACTAGGGATTGCCGGAGATCTCGGAGAGGACCGGGGCGGGGGAACTTTCAAAGGCGGGTCCGGCGACCCGGTGGGGAAGCGCCGGAGCTCCGCCAGGCAGCAGACAAAACTCTCTGTCTGCCGGTAGCAGAGGGGCCACGCTGAGCACTCAGGGCTCCCGGCAGAGGCCCGGACAGAAGCCCAGAGGGCGGGGCGACCCCCAGCTGCCGTTGCCCGCCCCGGGGGACTAGGGATTGCCGGAGATCTCGGAGAGGACCGGGGCGGGGGAACTTTCAAAGGCGGGTCCGGCGACCCGGAGGGGAAGCGCCGGAGCTCCCCCAGGCAGCAGACAAAACTCTCTGTCTGCCATTAGCAGAGGGGCCACACCCAGCATTCAGGGCTCCCGGCAGAGGCCCAGAGGGCGGGGCGTCCCCCAGCTGCTGTTGCCCGCCCCGTGGGACTAGGGATTGCCGGAGATCTCGGAGAGGACCGGGGCGGGGGAACTTTCAAAGGCGGGTCCGGCGACCCGGAGGGGAAGCGCCGGAGCTCCCCCAGGCAGCAGACAAAACTCTCTGTCTGCCGGTAGCAGAGGGGCCACGCTGAGCATTCAGAGCTCCCGGCAGAGGCCCGGAGAGAAGCCCAGAGGACGGGGCGACCCCCAGCTGCCGTTGCCCACCCGGTGAGGCTAGGGATTGCCGGAGATCTCGGAGAGGACTGGGGCTGGAGAGAGTTCCAGAGACCCAGCTTAGTAGCCTAGGGGGAAACCCTACAGGCTCACAGAAGCCTTAGGGAAAGCCTCTGCACAGCACCAGTAGAAGGCACCCAGCCGCCAGCCACAAGGCTGGAAGACCCCAGGGCAAAAGCAGCATAGCTAGGTGTACTAACCACAGACTGTAGAAGATGCCAATAGCTCTCCTGCGACCCATAGAGGACAAGTGAGATTTGGTGGGTGCCGACAGCAACGGAGCGACAAATATAAGTGATCCCACCCCTGGCCGCTGGAAAAGCCCATAACACCGTTGCAGACCCCAAGGAGAGAGCGCATCTAGGTGGGCAACAACAGTAGGCACCTGCAGCCTGAAGCCCCCCGTGACGGCCCCCACGGCAGAGGAGGGAATCCAAAGGGCCACTGTGGCTACGAAGAGGGGCCCAGGCCCAGTTAGCAACTACGGACAGGGTTCCTGGTTGGTGAAGTATAAACAGCTGCTCCCCCCACCGCAGCAGCTGAAACAAGTGAAAGGAGCAACTAAACTCTATCTCCATGCGGAGGCACAAATCAACATCATCAAGCAATATGAAAAAATACATCAAATCTCCAGAACAGAAAGAAAGTAACAAATACACAGAAAACAATCCCAAAGAAAATGAGATATATAACCTAAATGATGATGACTTCAAAACAGCCATCATCAAAATACTCACTGAGTTAAGAGAGAATTCTGACCGACAACTCAACGAGTTCAGGAGCTATGTCACAAAAGAGTTTGATACGATAAAGAAGAACCAAACAGAAATATTGGAAATGAAGAACACAATAGAGGAGATTAAGAAAAATCTAGATGCTCTGAACAGTAGGGCCGATAATATGGAGGAAAGAATTAGCAATTTGGAAGATGGCAATATAGAATTGTTGCAGGCAGAGGAGGAGAGAGAAGCAAGACTTAAAAGAAATGAAGAAACTCTCCGAGAATTATCAGACACAATTAAGAGATGCAACGTAAGGATTATAGGTATACCAGAGGGAGAAGAGAAGGAGAAAGGGGCAGAAAACCTATTCAAAGAAATAATGGCTGAGAACTTCCCAAATCTGGTGAGGGAGATGGATCTTCAGGTGACAGAAGCCAATAGATCTCCAAACTTTATCAATGCAAGAAGACCAACTCCACGGCATATAGTAGTGAAGCTAGCAAAAGTCAACGACAAGGAGAAAATATTAAGGACAGCCAGGCAAAAGAAACTAACCTACAAAGGAACCCCCATCAGGCTATCAGCAGATTTCTCAGCAGAAACTTTACAGGCTAGAAGAGAGTGGAATGATATATTCAAAAATCTGAAGGACAAAAACCTACAGCCGAGAATTCTCTACCCAGCGAAAATATCCTTCAAATACGATGGAGAAATAAAAACTTTCCCAGATAAACAAAAATTAAGGGAGTTCATTGCCACAAAACCTCCTCTTCAGGAAATCCTCAGGAAAACCCTCATTCCTGAAAAATCCAAAAAAGGAAAGGGGCTACAAAACCAAGAGCAGAGGAGATAAGTAGAAGGACAACAACAGAGAGTAGCAGCTCTACATCAGAACAGATTAAACCATGGGACGAGAAACAAAGGAAACTGAAGAAAACCGGAAAACAAGACACAAAATGGTAGTGGTAGGCCCCCACGTCTCAATAATCACTCTAAATGTAAATGGATTGAACTCCCCAATCAAAAGACACAGAGTGGCAGGATGGATCAAAGAACAAGATCCAACAATATGCTGCCTCCAGGAAACACACCTCAGCCCCAAAGACAAACACAGACTCAGAGTGAAGGGATGGAGAACAATACTCCAAGCTAATAATGAACAAAAGAAAGCAGGTGTCGCTATACTAATATCAGACAAGGTAGATTTCAAAGCAAAACAGATAAAGAAAGACAAAGAGGGACAGTATATAATGATAAAAGGGACTCTCCACCAAGAAGACATAACACTTATAAATATATACGCACCCAACACAGGAGCACCAAAATTTGTAAAGCAACTCTTAATAGAACTAAAAGAAGACATCAACAACAATACAATAATAGTAGGGGACCTCAACACACCATTAACACCAATGGACAGAACATCCAGACAGAAAATCAACAAGGAAATAATAGAATTAAATGAAAAATTAGACCAGATGGACTTAATAGATATATATAGAACACTTCATCCAAAAACAGCAGGTTACACATTCTTCTCAAGTGCACATGGAACATTCTCAAGGATTGACCATATTTTGGGAACCAAAGCAAACATCAATAAATACAAGAGAGTTGAAATAATATCAAGCATCTTTTCTGATCATAACGCTATTAAACTAGAAATCAACTACAAGAAAAAAGCAGAGAAAGGTGCAAAAATGTGGAGACTAAACAACACGCTTCTCAACAAACAATGGATCATTGAAGAAATTAAAGAAGAAATCAAATATTATCTGGAGACAAATGAAAATGAGAACACGACATACCAAATCATTTGGGATGCAGCAAAAGCAGTCCTAAGAGGGAAATTCATCGCAATACAGGCTCACCTCACTAAACAAGAAAAAGCTCACGTAAGCAACCTCAAACAACACCTAACAGAACTAGAAAAAGAAGAACAAACAAGGCCCAGAGTCAGTAGAAGGAGGGAAATAATAAAAATAAGAGCAGAAATAAACGATATTGAAACAAAAAAGACAATAGAAAGGATCAATGAAACAAAGAGTTGGTTCTTCGAAAGAATTAACAAAATTGACAAACCCCTAGCCAGACTCACCAAGAAAAGAAGAGAGAAATCGCAAATTAATAAAATCAGGAATGACAGAGGAGAAATCACAACAGATACCAATGAAATACAAGAGATCATAAGAGAATACTATGAAAAACTATATGCCAACAAATTGAACAACCTGGAAGAAATGGACAAATTCCTAGACTCCTACAATCTCCCCAAACTGAATCAGGAAGAAATGGAGAATCTGAATAGACCAATCACAAGTAAGGAAATAGAAACGGTAATCAAAAACCTCCCCAAAAATAAGAGTCCAGGACCAGACGGCTTCTCTGGAGAATTCTACCAAACATTCAAAGAAGACTTAATACCTATTCTCCTCAAACTGTTCCAGAAAATTGAGAAAGATGGAGAACTCCCTAACACATTCTATGAAGCCAACATCACTCTGATCCCCAAACCTGACAAGGACAACACAAAGAAGGAGAACTACAGGCCGATATCACTGATGAACATAGATGCAAAAATCCTCAGCAAAATTTTGGCTAACCGATTACAGCAATACATCAAAAAGATTATACACCGTGATCAAGTGGGATTTATACCAGGGACACAGGGATGGTTCAACATCCGCAAGTCAATCAACGTGATACACTACATCAACAAAATGAAAACCAAAAACCACATGATCATCTCAATAGATGCAGAGAAAGCATTCGACAAGATCCAACACCCATTTATGATAAAAACCCTCAGTAAAATGGGTATAGAAGGAAAGTACCTCAACATAATAAAGGCCATATATGATAGACCCACAGCCAACATCATACTCAATGGACAAAAGCTGAAAGCCATCCCTCTGAGGACAGGAACAAGACAAGGGTGCCCACTTTCACCACTCCTATTCAACATAGTTCTGGAGGTGCTGGCCAGAGCAATTCGGCAGGAAAAAGAAATAAAAGGAATCCAAATAGGTAACGAAGAAGTAAAACTCTCGTTGTTTGCAGACGACATGATCTTATACATAGAAAACCCCAAAGAATCCACAGAAAAACTATTAGAAATAATCAACAACTACAGCAAAGTAGCAGGGTATAAAATTAACGTGCATAAATCAGTAGCATTTCTATACACTAACAATAAACTAACAGAAAAAGAACTCAAGAACTCTATCCCATTCACAATCGCAACGAAAAGAATAAAATACCTTGGGATAAACTTAACCAAGGAAGTGAAGGATCTATACAATGAAAACTACAAGACTTTCTTGAAAGAAATAGGCGATGACATAAAGAGATGGAAAAACATTCCTTGCACATGGATTGGAAGAATAAACATAGTTAAAATGTCCATACTACCTAAAGCAATATACAGGTTCAATGCTATCCCAATCAGAATCCCAAGAACATTCTTCACAGAAATTGAACAAACAATCCTAAAATTCATATGGGGCAACAAAAGACCGCGAATTGCTAAAGCAATCCTGAGCAAGAAAAACAAAGCCGGCGGAATCACAATCCCCGATTTCAAAACATACTACAAAGCTACAGTGATCAAAACAGCATGGTACTGGTACAAAAACAGGTCCACAGATCAATGGAACAGAATTGAAAGCCCAGAGATAAAACCACACATCTATGGACAGCTAATCTTCGACAAAGGAGCAGAGGGCCTACAATGGAGAAAAGAAAGTCTCTTCAACAAATGGTGCTGGGAAAACTGGACAGCCACATGCAAAAGATTGAAAATTGACCATTCTTTTTCACCACACACCAAAATAAACTCAAAATGGATCAAAGACCTAAAGATTAGGCCTGAGACAATAAGTCTTTTGGAAGAGAATATAGGCAGTACACTCTTTGACATCAGTTTCAAAAGAATCTTTTCGGACACTGTAACTCCTCAGTTGAGGGAAACAATAGAAAGAATAAACAAATGGGACTTCATCAGACTAAAGAGCTTCTTCAAGGCAAGGGAAAACAGGATTGAAACAAAAAAACAGCTCACTAATTGGGAAAAAATATTTACAAGCCACTTATCCGACAAAGGGTTAATCTCCATAATATACAAAGAACTCACACTACTTAACAACAAAAAAACAAACAACCCGATCAAAAAATGGGCAGAGGACATGAACAGACATTTCTCAAAAGAAGATATGAATATGGCCAATAGACACATGAAAAGATGTTCATCATCGCTAATCATCAGGGAAATGCAAATCAAAACTACACTAAGATATCACCTTACCCCCGTTAGATTGGCAAAAACATCCAAAACCAAGAACGACAAATGTTGGAGAGGTTGTGGAGAAAGAGGAACCCTCATACACTGTTGGTGGGAATGCAAACTGGTACAGCCACTATGGAAAACAGTATGGAGATTTCTCAAAAAGTTAAAAATAGAAATACCCTATGACCCAGCCATCCCATTACTGGGTATCTATCCTAAGAACCTGATATCAGATATCTCAAGAGTCCGTTGCACCCCTATGTTCATCGCAGCATTATTTACAATAGCCAAGACGTGGAACCAGCCTACATGCCCAGAAACTGATGATTGGATAAAGAAGATGTGGTATATATACACAATGGAATACTACTCAGCCATAAAAAAAGACGAAATTGGCCCATTCACAACAATGTGGATGGACCTCGAGGGCATGATGTTAAGCGAAATAAGTCAGTCAGAGAAAGACGAACTCTATATGACTCCACTCATAGGTGGAAATTAGCATATTGATAAGGAGATCTGATCGGTGGTTACCAGGGAAAAGGGGGGGTGGGGGGAGGGTACGGAGGGGGAAGTGGTGTACCCACAACATGACTAACAAAAATGTACAACTGAAATCTCACAAGGTTGTAATCTATCATAACATTAATAAAAAAAAAAAAAAAAAAAAGAATTAAAAACAGAACTATATACTTTTCTTTTGATTTGGAGAGGAAAATGTTGGAGACAGGTAGTTCCATTGCAACACTGTCCTTAGCTACCAAGAAATATTGCTGAATTCAATTTCTAATATATTGTTAAAAATTTTTTCATCTACATCCATAGCAGAGATTCACTTCTAATTTTACTTTCTAATAATGTACGTGTCAGATTATAATGTCAGATTTGTCCTAGTTTCATAAAATGTCTTAACTCCAAAGCTGGGGGAGGAAAGACACAACATGAGCTTGAAAACTTTGTTATTCCAGAAAGTAAGGAGATGCTAACATCATCGTCATCATCATCATCGCAATTAATAGGGGCACATTACAAGGACACAGGATGCAGCTGTAAGTGATACCTCTGGCCAAATCTTGGACAATTTGAGCAACAACGTAGGAATCCATGAGTACTCAGTGATCACAAATAAACAGATAAATGAATAAATAGATGAAAAGAGGACAAGAAGGGCTTCTTCTTATACTGGAACGCCAATGGATAGTTTCTAAATGTGAAGAGATTGCAGGAGATGGAATAATATCATTTTCACCATAATAGTGGAGATTGGTTCAGGCAAAATCACTAATGGTTGCTAAACCTAGGAGGATATTTTTTATGAGATACATGATACTTGTATAGTCTGAATGTGTCTTCCCACAGCTTTCTTATTAGTTTCAAGGGAAAAATAGTAACTATAAAGTGGAGAAATAGGACAACACCTTGACTGGGTGAAAAAATTAATATTAACGGTGAGAGACAGTTGACTTTGTATATTTCCCAATGTGATCCTCTGTGAAGGACACATCATGTAGCTCATTTTTCAACCTGGAATGAAAAACCTGAATCTAATTATGACAAACATAAGACAAACCCAAGATGAAGGTATTTCTATTTACAAAAGTTGAAAGTAAATGATTCCAGGTCGGGAGTAAGAAATGTACAATGATTCAAAAAAGAATCTTGTCATAAAAGAGAGCAAGGAATCTATCCAAGACCACTTGAATTTTTTCAAAAGTTCTCAGGGTTGAATCTAGCTCACACTGGTAAAGATGGAGCAATTTTAACATTAAGGAAAATAATTGTAACAGGTTGAAGCAGGTCAAATGTATTTAAATCTATGAGTTCATAACAATCAAAAATAATTGTTCATAATTCAAGAACGCTAGTAGAGCTATATGTTATTTTAAATAGATGTACTTTAAGAGAAAAAATCAATTCTTTATCTTATTTTTCCTGTGAAAACTACCATTGTAAAACTCAATAGTAAATTAAAGAATATTTCTTGCTATAGAAATATTCCACATAGTAAATGACAAAGAATGCTAAAATTAGACTGTTTCACAACTTCTGATAACTTAGTAGATCCAAGTATTGGGCATCAAAGGCTGTTAACCCAAATATGAGACAGCCAGATACCGTGTGCTTTCCGGCACAAGAACCAGCTCACCTCTTATAAAATCATCTCACCAAACACTCACACCTCTATCTTATCGAGCTTATAAATCAAACTCTAGAGGACAGAGAACATTTCAAAATGCACCATGGGATGCAATCAGCAGAATCCACACAGTGGGAAACTCTACAGGACAAATATCTTGGTTTCTTCAACAAATAAATTGAAAGGGGGGACAAACAAGATGAAAGTAAAACCTAAGATTTAAGGAAGTTTAAGAGCCATATCAAACAGTGCAAACGTGTGAACCTTGCTTGGGTCACATTCAAAGTCATTTAAGTTTGATTTTGTGACATTTTAAAGATAGACATTGAAACACTGGGAATTTGGTGATATTCAGAGATTGTCAAAAAATTTTCAATGTGGTAATAGTAAAGTGGTTTTGAAAAAAAAATAAAAGAAGCCTCATATTTTACAGATAATTACCAAATTATTCATGGATAAAATGATAAAAGAACAGGATTTGCTTCAAAATAGCACGGGGCCTGGAAAGCTGGGAGGACAAATAGACGAAGCAGGATTGGCCTTAGGTTTTTACTTCTTGAAGCCTAGCTTTGTGTGGATGGAGATTCTTTATACTCTTCTGTCTGCTTTGGCATGGTTACAGTATTTTATGATAAAACTTTAAAGAAAACTTACAGTCGTGACCAATGACTGACTCTGATAGACTATAGAAAGAAGCAGTATCTTAGCACCCACGTGAGCAACTCGCTCACAGTGGATGATCAATAAATATGCGTTACGTGAATCAATAAATTCATATCAAGACTAGAGAAAAGTAAAGTGTCAGTGTGTAAATTTTCTTCCTACCTCTCATTCTTTACCCAGATCTAGTCATTAAATATAAGACTTTGTAAGATACGTCTTTATTGTCTTGGGTGTGTTGGACTATGATATCACTGATGAATTAAACGTGAATTTTGTTCACTGAAGGGCAGCTTATTTTTGCATAATCACATATCCTTTTAACACAGTTTAGGTTTGTTATTAGAGAAAATCACATGATTTGTACTTTCTAGTCTTTCCTTTCACAAGTATTCTTTCCACCATGAAAAACCTTTGATATGAAAAGAAGGCCTGCTATCTATTTCTCTTCTGAGGCCTTGTTAAGGGCACTACTTCAGAGTTCTGCACTGTGTTCTTCTCCCTATGAAATGCTCTAACTAAGGTCCATGTTTTATCTCAAATGTGCTCTATCTCTCAAGGAAATGTTTCATGCCATTAATAGTGATCATGTTACAGTAGGATACTCAGTTAGGTGTGGAGTGTATCAAGACATCCTAAAGGAAAAGTACTTTTAATAAATTGAAAATGTAATTCTATTTTGTTGATGGTTTCCTTTGATGTGCAGAAGCATTTTAGTTTGATTTAGTCTCATTTGTTTTTTTTCTTTTGTTTCCCTTGCCTGAGGAGACACAGTATTCAAAAAGATACTTCTAAGACCGATGTCAAAGAGCATACTGCCTCTTTTCTTCTGGGAGTTTTCTAGAGTCAGGTCTTAATAAGTCTTTAATCCATTTTGAGTTAAGTTTTGTGTATGGTGCAAGACAGTGGTCGAGTTTCATTCGTTTGTCTGTAGCTGTCTAGTTTAAATTTATACAATGTTATAAATCAATGTTATGTCAATAAAGTAATTTAAAAAATAAAAATGCAATTTCCCAAAAATGAGGTAGGTTTTTGTCCCCAAAACTGAGAGATATGCTTCCTCATAAAAGAGCAGTGGTCAGAATTTCCCAAACTCAGTTTGGAAGGATACTCTGCCTGACTGGGGATGGAGCAGTATAGACACTAGTGGTTCCACAGACTTATTAGTAACAAAGTTCCGTATGATGTTCAGATATCGACCATGACAGCTTCCTACATTTAGCGTTGTTTTGCAGGATGACTTTAGATTTTTGCTTTATTTTGCTTAAAAAAAAAAGCATCACTTTGGAAATTTGTTTTTCCATTTTCTTTGACGAGTAGAAATATTGTAGTCTTACCAGCACCTTAATTCACTTCGAGTTCGATTTTAATTCCTCGGTGTTTCCGTTGTTTGTAGTAGGCAGACTTCATTGTTCCATTACTTGTCCATGGAAGCATGAAGTGGAGCCATTTGAACCAGACCTTGTTTCCTAGTGTCGGGTTCATGGAAGTCGCTTTAAGGTCTGCAAAACTCTTTGCTTTTCTATTCAGCAAGATTGATAAATCAACCAACCATGGTGGTTCTATCCAGAAAGCTGTGCCTACATGTTCTGAAAAAGACTGTACGCTAAGCCTCTTGACGAAGACAGTTGGGAAAATCAGTTCACTTTTTAAAATTTGGATATGATTCTAGATCTTGGTGATGGTGGAGTCTGGTTTCTTGGTGCACACTCTTCCTTGTCACCATTTTGCAGACTGTGATAAAAATGCCCTAGATGGAAACACAACTTTTTTAGCCTAAGCTTCACATTCGCACCAGGACTCTTTCATTTAGTCAAAAACAAGACGTTAAGGCTTGAATTGTGTCCTTGAAAAAGATATGCTTATGTTCTAGCTCTTGGTACCTGTGAATATGACCTTATTTGGAAATAGGGTCTTTGCAGATGTAATTAATATATAAGTTAAGATGAGGTCATACTGGAGTATGGTGGACTTTTAATCCAATGTGACTAGCTTCCTTATGAGAAGAGAAGAGGCACAGAGACACCCCCAGGGAGAATACGGCCGTGTGATGATGGAGGCAGAGATTGAAGTGTTACAGCTGCAAGCCAAGGAATGCAAGGCTCACGGCAAACAGCCAGAGAAGCTGGGAAGAGGCAAGGAAGGATTCTCTCCTACAGGTTTCAGAGGGAATGTGGTCCTGCTGATATCTTGACTTTGGACTTCTAGCCTCCAGAACTGTAAGACAATAAATTCCTGTTGTTTTAAACCACCCCGTATGTGGTTCTTTGTTATAGCAACTCTAGGAAACTAACACACAAGGCGTAATATTATCTAAATAAGCCAGTAAAGAGCATCACTTCTGTCTGCGCTTGGAATCAGTGTGCCCTCTCCTTAAGAGGCGTGGGGGTGAGAGCTGTAGCTCTTTAAAAGAGATTCCACCATGACCGATAGCATTTCGCCTGGACCACTTCTAGGAGATGTTTAGTTTCTCTCATTTTGACTTTGCCTGGTTTTATACCAGCTCCCCAGGCTCTGTTTCTTGTGCACAGCTCACAGTCAGACTTGTGGACTCTCCTTTAAATGAGTTCTTTGCTTTGGTTTGAAGACCTCAGATCAGCTTTGAGTGTGTCCTACCTCAGCTTTGGCAACTGGCTTCGCTCTCCCTGTTTTAGGGCCTCTATGCAACGGGTACTCTCTCTCCTGCATGTTCCCTACCGTCCCCACACTCTCCACAGTGCATGACTTGTGTCCTTCCAAAGCACTTGCTAACATATCATTTTAACCCATATGCAACTTTGACCTTCCGATTTTGTCTTTGTTGGCACTGACATTTCACAGCGGTTGCTGCCCGTTGTGGGCAGCATAAATTATTAAAAGCATTTACCTAACTTTTCTAGCTAGTTAAGTTTCAGATGTTGAGTGGACCAATGTCTCTGTATGACGTCTTTAAATTTCATCTTTCTGTACTTGTAGAGGATATTAAACTTATTCAAGTATTCTACCTTGTAATTTATAACACTAGTAACTGAGGGAATCTCTACTTCTCTCTGCTTGCAGCACTTTAAGCTGCACTTTCATGGTAAGATGTAAAATTAACTCCACATACACTTACGTCTGTAGGGGCACCTCCACAGCCAATGAGAATATTTGGGGATAAGACATTGCTTCTTCTTTTTTTCCCTCTTTTTGTTCATTAATTTAACAAATTGATATTGTGTCCTCATGATGGTCCAAGCATTGTGTTTGACACTAGAAATCTCTGTCCTTAAAAATGCAGCCTGCAGGAATTCTGTATCTGGCAAACACTCAACAATTGTTCAGTTCTTAATTAATATCCCAATATGATATCAGATTCATTAATTACAAAGAGCTCTCTCTAATAGCTTCGGGTTGAGAATAATGTCAATGATCAAGTTTGAATTTTTTTCACTCTTTTTAACTTTTTATTTTAAAATAATTATAGAATCATAGAAATTTCCAATGATACTACAGAGGTCCCATATACCCTTCACTCAGTTTCCCTCTGTTATATCCTATATAATTATAGCACAATATTTAAGCCAGATAACTGACATTAGTAATTGTGTATAGTTCTATGTCAGTTTGCACATATGCAGGTTTGTGTAACCACCATTACAAGTAAGATTTGAATTTTTAAAAATAATTTTTTTCCATTTGTGGACTCCAGAATATTTTCTTTACACTCAGTAGAAGAAACATTATATCTAAAATTAAAAACCCATCTTATCCTGCTTTCACTCTCTTTTAACATCCTTCAATTATGTATAAATATTAAAAATAAAATAGTTATTCCAAAAACTGCTGATGGCATAGACACGATAGGAGACTATGTTGTCCTCAGCCCTTCAGCTTATTTGAAGAGATTGTAAGTACAAATGCTATAAGAGCAAACATAAACGGGAGAGTTTCATAACTTTCCTGTGGGTTTTCTTTATAAAAGAAATATACACTAAATTCATAACATTTTTAAAATAAAGAAATTCATAAAGAATAAAAATGTACTTCACTCACCCCTGCAACAACTTTTAATTGCCTACTCCGTGCTCCATGTCTGCCCAGGTTGTTGGACTACAGAGCTGAATAAGCCCTAGAAGGTCCCTGTTTCCATGGAAATTATCTTGTGAGTGGGGAGATTAATAAGAAGTAGGTAAATTATTAATTCAGATTGCAAAAACTACCATGGATACAGTTTTAAAATGATCAGTAGTGTCAACACTATTACTAAGTGTCACGGCTTTTAAATCTCTGAGAACATGAATTCTGGATTCAAACGTGCTGTGGGCTCTACCTGACTCTTTAGCCCTCTCCTTCATGTGCTAACTGCTGGCACCAGTGATAAACTCACGGCTCTGAATGCACAACAGTTGTCTGATTATGATCCTTCTAACAATGTTGGCACATCAAAGCAGAACTCATTTCAAAGTTATTTTGAATTAAATTAAGTATTTGAGGCACTACAAAAAAATGCCCTCCTAAAAATAACCTGTGCTTCCTGAGTCCCTTTCATCTACTGTTGTTCTGACAAAAAGGCAATTGGTGTTTTCTTGCATGATTCTTCTTGTATTCATGCCATCTTATTGACTATGGCTCTGCTAGACTCTGGCTGCTTCTCTTCTCCCATTTTTCATTCTATTAGTTGAAAGAAAATTTTATTCAGGTGAATATTAACACTGATATATAAGATAAGCCAGAGTTCAGAATAAGGCGCCCATTTCATCCTGTAGTAAGGTGTATTTTACACAGGACATTGCATTAGGGTGCAAAGCAAAGAATGAGGTAAAACCATTCATAAAAATAATCAGAAGTTCCTATTTCGGGGCCTGCCCAGTGGCACAGCGGTTAAGTTCGCATGTTCAGCTTCAGCAGGCCAGGGTTCCCTGGTTCAGATCCCAGGTGCGGACATGGCACCGCTTGGCAAGCCATGCTGTCGCAGGCGTCCCACATATAAAGTAGAGGAAGACAGGAACGGATGTTAGCTCTGGGCCAGCCTTCCTCAGCAAAAAGAGGAGGATTGGTGGCTGTTAGCTCAGGGCTAGTCCTCCTCCATCTCAAAAAAAGAAGTTCCTATTTAATATATCTGAAAACAGATATTAAGATAGATCCTCGTAAGTAATATTATTTTGCATAATCAAACCCTATGGTATGGTAGTTATTTCAGTATTGGATAATTCTCCCCCAACCCAGTGCCATTTTTTTTAGTGACTTGGAACTACCATGAAAACACCACCATCCTATATTGACTTGCTGTGGGTCAGAGTCAAAAAGGCTGTCAGATAAAATTTCCAGGCACTAATGGAAAATTTCTAGTCACTGATGGAAACACCACCAATGGAAAAGACACATGTCCTGCTGACAGGATATCATCATCATCTTTACATGTAATGAGCATTTTATAAACCATCATTCTCCATTATACTTATACATTGTAGAAATTCAACAGGATCATAAATATAAATACCAACTTAAAGGAGTGTTTTTGATACTATTAAAAAACCATAAGTCAAAGATGAGGACACAATTTTAGGCTGTGAAGCACATATGAGTTAAAGCCCCCAAATATTTGTGGTTATCAAAAACATAAAGCCTTACACACAAATATGCACATGATATATAAATATATATAATACACAAAATTTGTGTTATGTATGTACATGTGTATTATATATAAATTTGTTACTTTCTGTCTCACTTATTTGTTAATGCTTTGATGATTTCAGGGAAAATTTATACCTAATATTTTTAAGTAAACAAAGCTAAAAGTCTAGTCAAGACCACGTTGAAGCGAGTTCCAAGCCATCCAGGCAATGCCAACTCTAGAAATCTTCTACTCTGCTAAGCCTATTCATTATTCTTTGAAAACTGAGCCTTTAATTCCAGGAGATGGCTATGTCTTTAGTTTAAAAATCAATACCTATGAACAAGTACCACAATAGCTCAATTTGCTTTCTGTTTAAATATATCTCCCGTTTACCATTGATGCTTCAGAAAGTTCGAGAAATTCAGCGATAGCTTGTCTAATTTTCTTATTTTGAAAATAAAGTCAAATTATATTTGACCTATCCAGACTGTCGACATGCTAATGGCCTGAATGTTCTGAGTACACACATGATTCATGGGTAAACGTCTGCATTCTGGCTGCTAGAGTGAATGCCAAAAACTATTCTAAAGATATTCAGATTAAACCTACAATAGGCTGGAAATTCCAAGGCGTGCCATGTTCATGGTCTGAGGTGAATAAATAACGACTTTACCTTTACAAACGTGCCAGCACGGAGCTAGCAATGGCAGTAAATTAAAGGTGACGTACAAGATGCACTTTGCATGCAAAGTACCCTTCTACCAATTAAAGCCTTCCTTGTAAGTGTCACTAAATGCTAATTTTAAATGATTTTAGAATCTTGTACATTTTTATTGATGAATGTGTCAAAAGGCTGCAAGTTCTGACTAATTGTACAAACTTCACTGCATTACAAACAGAAGCTCGTAAAGAGAACTGATAAAGCAGAGAGATTAAATGTCAGCTTTGCCTCAGTGCCTCACCAAGAATGGGCTCAGCTTTGAGCATGTGTGACATCTAAGCATTGCGACCCAGGCCACAGCTTTTACTGTTATTTACTTATTTGGTATGTTTGTTATTTTATAAATTTTTTAAATTAAAAAAAAAGGACCAATGTATGGGAAAAAACATTTTCGCCTGTTGCTGTGATGAAATTCATTCTATTTTGTTGTCGTTGTAGATGGTTTTGTTGTTTATTTTTTGGTTTATAGGGAAAGGCAAATTATGCAGTGTTCCTGCACTCCACTGTCATTATCCACAGGCTAGCTGAAGATGACAAGGAATACAAATATTTATCATAATATGATAGAGCTTTATTTTTAAATATATTCACAACACTAGTGAAATGTTTATCTTTATCTTAACAGGAATAGCTCTTTCCATATATTTTTTGCTGTAGCTACCAAAACTACTATTTATGTAAAATTATTATTTACTTATTTTATACCTTCTCACCTATAGACATTTTACGAAATTCTATTAAATATGGAGTATCTGATATGTTTTTAAATCTCAAATAATGAGTTTAATTATATGAGTGTTTTAAATGTTCAACTAACTAGAATTTGACCATCCAGAAGTATATCGTCTTTCTAAGCTGTCACCTGAAAGGAGACAGTGTTTTATAGTGCTTCCAACATAAAAATCTTTACTTGATGTTCCCCAACCTCCACTTCAGTTCCTTTCCATCTTGAAGCTAGAGTAATGTTTTACAGGCCCAGAGAAGATTGTGTCACTCCCCTGTGTAAAACAGCTCCACGGCTTGGCTCTCTCTCAGGATGTGGGCCAAAATCCTCACCACATAGTCTCCCAGAGTCCTTCAGTCTCTCTCTGTGTTCCCCTTGTTCATTCCACCCCTTCATGTTCCAGCCGCAGCCTTGAATTCACAGTTCGTGAATTGCCATAGTCCTTCCCGACTCAGGTGCTTATCAGCACTGTTCTCCTGGCTGGACCCTCCTGTCCGCCAGCCCCTCAGCCATCCTTCACCCAATCCACCATCCCTCCCTCCTCCTTCACATCTTAGATGTTACTTCCTAAAGAAGCCCTCATGCCTTCTCCCCTCCACACTTCCCACTCTCTGTCTGGGTTGAGTCTCTCTGACATACGCTCCTATGACCTTGTAATTTTCTTTATAGCACTTAACACAGAATTTTTTTATTAAATAGTTATTTGTAACTTTACTCCCACTTCCAACTCTAGTATCTACTACTACAGTGTTGTCATGCTTAAGTATTTAATAAATGTGTTAGCAAATGTGTTGAAAATGTAAATGAGTGGATTGAAATTATTCAGAGTAATACCTGAAGTAGGTGTTGCCTTATGCATCCTGCGCCCTGCTCAACCTCAGACTAACCTTGCCTGTTGATGAAAATCACTATTCCTCTGGTAATAATATCACGTTACTGCCGCTCCCACAGGTGCTGCCCATACTATTTCATTGAGGTTTTCTAAGCACAGTGAAAGGGAGCTGCTCAGAGTTAGATTGAACTATTTAGGAGAGTAAGCACTTACTGAGGTTTTCTTCCTCATGGAATACATAAAAGAGCATGAAAATATATAATTTCAAAGAAGCCTGACAGCTGTCAGAAGTATTTTATGCAAAAAGATAGATTCAATAACTTCCATTTGCAGGTATTGCCACACTACTTTTTTCAAAACAGGAAGAGAGTCTTGAGTCTATTTTGATGTCTACAAACGACCATTTTCTCTATGACATAATGACAATATTCCTTAACGCTGGTGGACGCAATTTAGATGATCATGCCTCTGGAAGTTTTCTACACCTTGAAACCATCCATTTTCCTTAATGTCATGGGCACGTGAGATTTTTAGAGTTTTCACCAAGCTTTCCTCCATCAGTGATACATGACGACATTTATGTGCAAAAATTCCATTAATATTAATGAGATTAGCTCTCATAAATCTGATGTTATTGCTGATAGAGTAGATTCTGGAAACAGTAAAATTCTCCACATTAATTAGAGAACAAATCGAGTTAATTGTCAAGTAAAAAAATACATAAATAGTTAAATAATTAACACTGGAGTAATTAGCCAGTCATGAAAATTCTAATAATTATCATAATAAAGAATTTCAACAATTACTGTTTTGTTATGACTGCTCTGTTTTTCTTTCAAACCAACTGTTGTGAACCATGTGTGTACAACGTGCAGCAGTGTGGCCTGGCTGCTTGTTGTGTGGACCACTGGCTGGTACTGACGTGTCTTCATTTGCAGGTGATCCGTCTGAAAGGAACGCACATGCTGCTGTATCTCGTCACACCACGTGAAATCTTCCTTGGTTACTTGGCATCCTCAATTCTTTATGTTGAATCTTACATATATTATTTGATATTGACTTTTTTTTCTCCTTGCGCAATTCAAATGACTTCCTCTGGGAAGATAATGGATGCGAAAATGATCACTACAACAGTTGTATTCATTTATAATTTATTTAACATATTTTCAATAAACTTTTAGAGAGCATTCATTATTTACTAGTAAATGCCAGAGATGTAGAGGTAAAGAGATTTCTCTCTGCCGTAAAAGAATTACAGTCCACTGATAAACACAGATGTGCAAAGTAGCAGTGCAAATATATAGTGGTGATTACGCACCGTGGATTACGGCAGCAGGGAGGGGAGTAACTCCCTGTACTTTTGGGGCAGACATGATCTCCAGAAAGTGAATGATCTAGAGAGGGTGCAATAGCTGTAAAAGGAACCCCTCTCTATTCTCACATTCTAATTAACTGGTTCTTGGGGGCAGTAAGTGTTTTGATATCCAGATATAGGAATTGATTTAATCAGATAAAAACCAAAAAGTTGATATTGTTCTTTTAGCTATGTCATGCAACATTCTAATTATTCACTTTTCACATGGATGGGAAAAGTTGGACAGATCGAACCCAGCAAAGAGACAGAAAATGACTGAGCCTGCGCAGGGAAACTAGAGGATGGACCTGGAGAGTCAGGTTGAGGTCACGTGTTTCTTAGCTGTCTAACTGGCCTTCATACTGTCGATTATCCCCATTCCCAACCCCCAGCTCTTGTCTCTCACACCGCCTTTCCATCAGTCTTCTGATAAGTGCATCTCCAAGCATGACCTCTCTCTTGTGAAACTTCCCCTTGCTCCTCGCAACAAAACCCAGAGAACTTGGAAGACATACCAGGTCTTCAAATTGCACCACACCTTGCCAATATTTTCAGAATTCATCACCCTCTGCTTCCAACTCACCCCTTACATTCCGTCAAACAATCACTTGCAGTTGCCTGAACTTGCCATTCTTTTCATGCTGATGTCTGCAACGAGAGCTGCTTTCTCCAGCTCCGTTCTCTGTTTTCCTTGTGAAAGTTACTTCTGCCTTCCAAAGCCACATCAAAGGCCACCGTGTGTTTCCTATTGCTGATGTAACAAATTACCCCAAACTTAGTGGCCTAAAACAACACAAATTTATTATCTTGCGGTTCTGGAGGTCAAAAGTCTGAAGTGGGTCTTAGGGGTTAAAATCAAGATTCAACAAGGCTGCATTCCACTTGGAGACTCTAGGAGACTATCTGCTCCCTGGCCTTTTCCTTTTTCTCAGGGCCACCCCTATTCCTTGTGCATGGCCCCTTCCTCCATCTTCAAAGCAAGCAGTGTAGCATCTTCAAATTGGGTCCACTGGGATAAGACAGATTCATCTTCCCATCTCTGGATCTCTAACTTAATCACATCTGCACAGTCTCTTTTGCCATGTAGATAAATATATTCAGAGGTTTTGAAGATTAGGATGCAGATATCTTTGGGCATTATTTTGCCTACTGCAGTCACCTTCTCTGTAAAGTATAATATCATGCCTATTCCCCCACCCAAGGTTAATTTTTCCAAGTCCACGTATATTAGTCAGTCTAGGCTGCCATGACAAAATATGATAGCCTGGGCAGCTTAAACAACAGAAGTTTGTTTTCTCCCAGCTCTGGAGGCAGGAAGCCCAAGATCAGGGTGCCAGCAGGGCTAGGTTCTAGTGAGAGCTCGCTTCCTGGTTTGCAATTGGTCACTTTCTTGCTGTGTCCTCACATGGCAGAGGGAGACCTCTGGTGTCTCTTCTTCTTTTCTTTTTTTTTAAGGAAGATTAGCCCTGAGCTAACTACTGCCAATCCTCCTCTTTTTGCTGAGGAAGCCTGGGCCTGAGCTGACATCCGTGCCCATCTTCCTCTACTTTATATGTGGGATGCCTAACACAGCATGGCTTTTGCCAAGCGGTGCCATGTCTGCACCCGGGATCCGAAGGGGCCAACCCGCGGCAGCTGAGAAGCAGAAAGGAAAGCGCGAGCTTAACCACTGCACCACCGGGCCGGCCCCTCTTCTTCTTGTAAGAACACTAGCTCTACCAGACTGGGGCTCCACTCTTATGACCTTGTTTAACCTTAATCATCTCCTTAAAGGCCCTACCGTCTCCAATACAGTCACATGGGGGCTGAGGGCTCCTAGAATCTTGTGCATATGAATCTTTCCTGTGCCGTGATTAACTTTTCAGATCTCCCTGAATAGTCTGAGATGATTAAGGATAGCTTACATGCATTTTCAATACCATAAGTCCAGTGCCTCAAAAATAAAAAATGTTTAACCAAAAATTTTTGATTGGATGTAGAAAAGTCATCTCAGCTATCCTTGGAGAAGACAAAGTTAACTGCGTGTGGAATTAACTGTAACAAAGAGACATTGCCGACATAGACCGTGGGCAGGCTACGGTCTGCGCCAGCCACAGCAGTGGGAAGACCGCCAGTGGTGCAGGTACTTGATTACAATTTACTCATGCCCGTCGCCCCCAAATATCTCTGCTATGTCTACAAATCTTTTCCATTTGTCAAAATAACAAATGCCCAAATAGCAGGGAAGACTACCATAAATGAGCAAAGAAAAAGTCTTGTGATCCAAAATGAATAACCTTTTAACTCACCTTCTTGCTTGTGGCGTTTGCAATTGCGTTTATCAGAAATGATTTGGGATTACAGTCCTTCACATCTTGAGCTCAATTGTGCTTCCCCTGTAAGTTCACCTTAAAACTTTAGAGAGTATGATAAATTCAACATCATAGATATCTCAGTGCCTCAATAAACAATAATTTAATGAGCAGCTTCAAGAAAACATTAAAGTGTTTTTTACTTGATTTTACTAACCAATATATAACTAGTAATGAAATTATAGCACTAACTTGCTATTGGGGGTAACGACTTCTTATTTATACATGCTAGAGCCAGAAGGTGTTTTATATCTCATGTTAACCTCCTCCAATGGACTAAACTTAAATCAGAATCAGAAATAAGAAGATTGTCTTTTACTTTTTATCTTATCAAGAACTAGAAGTAGAAATAGTCGTATGATTAGATTTTCTTTGAGAGGTTTGTAGTATACTATATTCTTTATTTGTGATATTTGAGAAAAAGCAATTCAGTTTTATTCTCCCATCATTATCCATTATCATATTTCATACAAGATAAAGTTTATGTTGACGTAAACATTGATGCAACATTCATTACAGAGGCCATATTAATATATAATATAATACTTAATATTATAATAAAAATTTATTCTGTTATATTAAGGGGAATTAAGTACGTTTGCCGCATAGAATCTACAACCTAATAAATGCTTAAGTTACCAAAATATTTTACTAAGGGACATTTTTTGTTGTTTTATGAGACAAAAATTTACTCAGAAATGAACAAAAATAGTATTAATTTTAATAATTGAACAGCATTTCATAGAACATATTAGGAAGACATTTGGCAAAGCTTTGTGGAGAGGTAGGCCAGAATCCTGTCTGACTTTTCAGTTATCTTCGACTCTTCGAGACAGTGTTGCTGGCTCTGAGCAGATGTCAATCAGCTGGGGCAAAGGCCCAAGGCTGCAAATATCTCTGCTTAGGCCCAACTCTGCAGTAGAGACGGTGGCTAGGGGAAGAGGGCGTCCCCATACTTGAAATATTCGTCAAGCACGATATACAGAACACTGACCACATACCTAAAATCCAGTGAAAGCAACCATAAATTCCCATCATTTCATCAGTTCTGAAGTATGCACCTGTGGGCACTTATTGATTACAGTATATCTGTACACAGCTTTTTCAAATGACAGTGCGGTTTATAGATGAGGCTATTGTGGCTCAGAGAATGTGTTAGTTTGCAGTTTACAGAAGCTAATAAATGGTTCATAAATGGTGGGTCCAATACCAGAAGAGATTATGCCCTCTCTCAGGCAGGGCATATTCAGTGCTTGGCGTGGCTCTGAGACAAATTCTGCTGGTGACTTGACTCTCCCCCATTCCCCCTCTCCCCCATCCCAAATTTCCCAAACTGTAAAGATTCCTGATCAGTTCACTAATTTTAGGATGTGGCAGAATATTTAACTTTGATTATTCATAAAGATTCATTATAATCTGATCTTGATTGTTTTGGGCCACTGAGCACAGACAGGAAGTATGTCCTTTCGCAAAATTATAGAGTTGTCCTGCTTTTCCCTGTTTACTTCCAGTTGGTCCAGCTGGATTTGAAGCTGTCCTTTTCCTACAGTCCGTTACCAAAGTCCTTGCCAAGTAGAAAAGACATCCAGTGTCTAGCACCTGATGACATAACCCAGGGGACAGGGCCTCACTGGACTTGTGGTCTGAGCCAGGAGACAGTCTGCTTTCCTAAGTACGGCCTAAGGGGGACTGATAACTCCCATCCTGAGGGCCATCGTCATCAATTTTCCCTGTACAACCTACATGCAGAGAGTTCCCTGTTTTCGTTTTCAACTGTCACAACACCATGATTCTGGCCACATATTTCCATATTTATTAAGACCTGTAGTCTTAGAGAGACCCAACCTAAACTGAATTCGATTAAGAGAAACCCAGTAGCAATTTATCTACAAAATCTCTGACAAAGCAGGAAGGCTTTTCATAAAACATTCAAATCCATCAGGAAAACTATCAGTTTCTTTTACCTGTCTTTCTTCTGCCCCCTGCTGCTCCTCCTTGAAGGGACCCTTGCCTTCACTGGTCCAGTGAGGTTTGCATGTTCCTAGGCCCACTGCACAGCTGGGATACTGGTGTCTTCCTTTCCATCATCCTAGGATTGCCTTCCACCTCTCACCAATAGGAAAGTCTGTTAGTTTCCTGGGCGGCCTGGGCTTCCTTTTTCTCGTTTTACTATACCTTTTATATGGAGCACATCCGCTAGAGGCTTTCTGGGAAATGATACACAGCATATAGCTTTTTGAGTCCTCTCATGTCCAAAAATATTCTTAAAATAAATTCAGTCCTATAACTTGGTGGATAAACAGTAACAAAGTTTGAAATATTTTTTCCTCTGAATCTGAAGACATTCTGAAGACATTCTTAACATCTGCTGATGTTAAGAAAACTGATAACATTTCACTTCCTGATTTTTTTTTTCCTATGTGCAAGCTTTAAGCATCTTTTCTCTTTCTTTTTGTTCTTCAGTTTCAGCATGACAGGCCTGTGTGTGTGTGTCTGTGTGTGTGCGCGTCTGTGTGTGTGCGCAAGCATCTGTGTGTGCACTTATTATTCTGGATACTTGGGGAATCTTTCAATTTGGAAACTGTTGGCGTTTAGTCCTAAAAAAGCCTTTTGAATTATTTCTTTGATAATAGGAAGATCCCAGTTTTCATCTTCTCTCTTTTTTCTGAATCTACTGTGAATCAGGAGTGAGATCCTTTAGACCAATCTTCTAAATTGTCTTATATTTCTCCTATTTTTCATCTTTGTCAATTTGTTTCCATTTTTGTGGTATTTTTCTCAACTTTATTTTCAACATTTCTAGTGGTTTCTTTTTTTTACTAATGCCCACTCTTTTTGTATTTCCAAGAGTTCTTTCTTTTTTTATGATTGTTTGTTTTATGGCCTTCTGTTCTTATTTTATGAATGCAATCTCTCCTTTCATTCCTCTGAAAATATACCTTCATGTCAGTTAATGTCTCTGATTCTGTTTTCTCAGAGTCCACATTTATGATTGTGTGTTTTATTTCTTTCTGCCAGTTTAGGTACTTTTCTCAAATATCTGTCGATCTTTGGCACACACAAGCATATTAGAACCTCTGTGTAGGTGTGGCTTGAACTCAGAAGACTTTCCTGTAAGATCCGCAGAGATAGGTTTCCGCACATTTTCTCTTTCTGGTCTGTCAGGGTCCCTGAGATGCGTTCCCTAGTCTCTCCCCTGGGAGTATAAATCCAGCCCCCTACCTGCTGGAGGAGTGCAGGGAAAGAAAGGTCAGGTAGATTTTCACATAAACCCTCTGTTTGCAGTCCATAACCCCCTCCATCCTTCCCAGTATCCCTGGGAGCAGAGCTGGTTCAGAGCATCCATCGTCATCCCTGAAATAGGATGGAAGGTATCTCAGAGTCCAACTCCTCTTCTTAAGAACTTTTAACCAAGTCATTTTCAGCTCCTTGTCACCGATTCCTGAGAATCTGGGAATTCTTCACCTTGGACCAGCTTGGGTCTGATTGACTCCTTACTCTGTAGCTTTAGATTTTAACAGTTCCCAGTGTCCTCGGTCAGATAAGACTCTTCCATCTACTTCCAATTTTCCAAAATTTTGTTGTCATGACTAGTCTCCTTTATCTGCTGTTGGCCCTTCTCTCTCCTTTTTGTCCTGGTATAAATATTTAGTCCCTTTTTGTGTTTACCCTCACTCTAGTGAGATTTCTGTCTGAGCTAAAAGCACATTACCAACGTGCATTTTTAACTGACATCCACTTGACTTTTTAAACCATATTCATTTACTAGTTTGATAAAAATAAGAAGACGTCCCTGCTTAAATAATGTTCTTAGTGTAGCAAGTACCAAGCTATTATGATAAGAAATACACCTGTGAAAGTGGGAACTAAACTTTTCTTTAATTTGTCAGTGGATTTCCCACATTTGTCCTTCAAATACTTTTTCTTCACAAGATAAAAAAGACTCAGTCATCTGCCTTGAATCGTAGTCAACATCAAAGACACAAACTACCAAATTTTACCCTCAATCTATAAATTATTTTTTAAAAGTAACTTTCCCCTTAGCCCACAGTTGAGCATATTTCTTCGTTATTACAAGATTTAACTCTTTGTCTTTGTCAGCTGTTTACTAGACTTAAGTATTCTCTTTCAACTGTCTATCTCAACACACACACATATTCATATGCAGAAATACACTGACACATTATACACGCACAAATATTCATTTTTTAAGTAATTTTATTGGGATTATAATGGTTTATAACTGTGTAATTTTGGGTGTACATTATTGTTTATCAATTCCTGAATATACATCATCGTGCTCACCCCCAGTAGTCTAATTTTTATCCATTACCATATATATGTGCCCCTTTGTTCCTTTTGTCCAGCCCCCAACCCCCTTCACAAATATTCATTTTCATAGTACCTAAAAAAGTGCTTTTTCCCAAAACTCTCCTTTCTCAAAATATTTGTATAACCCCTCTTTCATGATTATGAATTCACCAGACCGCATAAGAATAATAATGTCATTGCCTAATAATTATACTACTTCTTGGTTCATTAACTTTTCCTATTTTGATTTTCAACAATCTTTTTATAGCAAGTTGAATGGAGGCCCTCCAAAAGATATGCTTACATTCTAATCCCTGGAGCCTGGGAATGTTACCTTGCAACGAAGCGATCATCCTAGATCACATAGGCGGCCCCTGAACCCAGCAACAAGCGTCCTTTTAAGGGAAAGGCAAGGGGAGATTTCAGACAGACAGGGGAGGAGAAGCTATGAACACTGGGAAGAAAAGGCGACGTGAAGACTGAGGCAGGGAGCTGAGTCACCTGGCTATAAGCCAGTGATGGACAAGTATTGCTGGAAACCGAGAAGCTAACAAAGAGGCACGGAACATATTCTCCCTTAGACCCTTCCAGAAGGAACTGACTCTGTGGACAGCTTGATTCCAGACTCCTGGCTTCCGGCTTCCAGAAACTATGGGAGAATAAAATTCTGTTATTTTAAGACACTTGTGCGTGGTCATTTGTTACAGCAGCCCTAGGAAGCTGACTGCTCCCTTTTTCTGCTACTTGAGTCAGCAGACTGAAGAGCCCCACACCCAAGTCCTATTCCCTTTCTGGCCTGAAATCAGAGCGCCCGGGATGGTGGAGCCAAGACGAGGTGGCTTGGGAGCCAGGATTACGTCCCACAGTCCTCTGATGGACATGCTATCCTGAAGGAGGGGGTTCGTATGGTTCAAGGAACTTTAACTTCAGCAAGCTGGTGTCAGTGGCTGAGGCTAGCAGAAGTCTAGGATCGCTATGACACCTCACTATTATACCACACTACTAACTCTGCCCCATGTAAAACCTCCCTTGTGTCTAAATAAGGCTGAGTTTTCAGTAGTTTTCCAATCTCAATTCTACGGTCGGTGTGTGAGTCATTTTTTTTAAGATCATGTTTTCATTCAAGCCACTTACTGATTTAGAATGGAGCTATTATAGTTTTAAGCAACACTGAGCAAATTATATCATTAGCCTGTTAAACAGATCATCATGAATTCTTTGGAAATTGTTGATTTATCAAAGGAAACATCCTAATGCATTCTGTTTAGTGTAATGTTCTTCTTCAGATCTATTCACTGCACATTTCTGACAACCAGCTAACTGGATAAAGAAACTTCCTTCATATTTATTCCAGGAAAATAAATTGTGTTATGATATTTAGTTTAGCAATCAACAATATCTAATATAGTATTACATCTTAGTAATTTTTTTTCTTCTTTCAATGCTGTTCTGAAGGCATAAAAAATTAAATGGCCATTAGTTTTGTTCAGTTTTAAAAATATATCCTAGCAGGTCTTTTCCGCTTTGTTCTGTAATGTCAGGCGTTTTGAGGTTTCATAGATATTTTCTTTTTTTTCTGTTTTTCTTTTTGAGGAAGATCAGCCCTGAGCTAACTACTGCCAGTCCTCCTCTTTTTGCTGAGGAAGAGTGGCCCTGAGGTAACATCCGTGCCCATCATCCTCAACTTTATACGTGGGACACCTACCACAGCATGGCTTTTGCCAAGCAGTGCCACGTCCACACCCGGGATCCAAACTGGTGAACCCCAGGCTGCTGAGAAGCAGCACGTGTGAACTTAACCGCTGCGCCACCCGGCCAGCCCCTCAAAGATATTTTCTATAACTGTGCTACCAGAAGACTTTGAGTAGAAATCCAGAGCAATTCCTTCAACAAATAATTATTAAACATCTTCTATGAACTGAGCTTTGCGCTCAATGCTGGGAATCTATTTTAATAGTAGTTTTTATTTTCTTTAAACTTTCTTGTTAAATCAATCCTCAAACACTCATATTAAAATGAAACACACACACATACACACAAAACAAACCAGATTGACATAGGTGAGTTTTAAACTTTACAGAAGATCCATGACTCTTTTCCAAGAAGAGAGTCAGGAGAAAGGACTGCAATGAGCTTTAAATGTTAAGGAGTGTTAATTATGCCTGGAAATTATACAGCATAATGTCTGAATGCATTGAACTAATAGAGCTGCATCTGAATCCCAGTAAGTTAAGAATTTTATTTAATTCCTGGTACATGGCAGTAAAGTACGAGGGCAGAGGAGATGAAGATGTGGGACATGGTACAGTCTCTTAAAAATGGTGAAGCATGGAATAGCATTTTTTTCTCTCTCTAGGAATTTATCCTCAGTTCTAGATATAATTGGTATTGCGTGTGTATGTGTGCAGTTGAGGAGGAAATAGGCTTCGTCGGTGTTGTGTAGACCACTTTTGTTTGGTGGCACAATCCATCCTTGCCCAAATTGTGTTTAGCATCCTCAAACCACTTCTATGTGAAAGCTTCTGCTGTTTTGTTTTCTGCAATCCCTTAAAAGCTAGATCAATGAAGGAGTATTTACTCCTCCCAAAATAAGCCAAATAATAAGCAAAAACCTAAAACCTTCCTTAATAAATATAAAGTCTCAACATTTTGAAATGTCAGTAGGAAATCTGATTTCCAGCTTTGTGTGAATGCAGAGATAATAACAGGTAGGCAGAAACTGCCACCTATTGTCTACAGAGACAGAATCCCCAGTTCAGATGATCACAAGAGAGTATATTGCTTGATGCAATGTTAATTAATTTTTTTTGAGAGTCTATTGTGCGCCAACCATGCTGTCAGTTACTGAGACTGATGCAAATAAATTCACAAAAATAGTCCTGACCTGGCATACACTTTAGCAGACAAAATCACAACAAAAGAAAATTATGACAAAATAAAGGTTGTACTGTCTTTATCTGAGGACAATGGGAGCATAAATGGAGAAGAACAAACTTTGGGGACATTGGAGAAAAGTTCACGTGTAGGAGTAGTAGATGCTTCATGCCGTGCTCACCTGCCTGGAGCCACCCCTTTAGCGAGCTGTAACTTACTTTTAATTCCAGCATTCACGTCTCTTGGTCAGATTGGTTTCCCCCTGAGACATGAAAGGACACACAGCTCTCATGGGTAGCAAGCTCAGGGAACAGTCCTCAATGGACGGCGGGGGGCAGTGTCTCCTTCCTTCTTGGGTGGGTTAATGCTGAGATGTATGTTTCACTCTTTTCCTCCAGTTTCCCCATGTGTTAAGCTCCAGACATCCCTTGATAATAGCCTCTTTCTGGGCTGCCCTTTCTCCTCTGGATGACTCCTTAACTTTCCTGCAAAGTTTTCTTCCACCTCTCAAATAAACTTATTGCTCTTAAGTCCTGTCACAGGGTCAGCTTCTGGCCGATATTTGATAATACAAGTGGTCTTAGGAAGCAAATTCCATGAGTACGACACTAAAATTGGAACGCTTGACAGACAAATAGTAAACAACCCCCTCTGAAGACAGTACTTAGAGGAATGATAACCTCCGGCTTGTGAGAGTAGGACATTAATAAGATTCCCACATGTGGTGAACCGGGGGAGGCACAGGTGGAGGAGGAAGCAGTAGCTTCTGCAATCTCTCCAGCATTTGAGAGATGTGATGGCAAGGGAAATTCTAAGGATTTGGAGTCAGTGACTTGTTGGGAAGGAAGGTAATGCACTGAAGGAGCAGAGGACAGGCTCAAGTCAGCCAACTATTACCTCAGGGCACAGTACTAAAGCCAGAAGGTCTTTATTACAGCACGTAGGAGATCTTTACCTCCTGCAGCCAGAGGGCACATTTGTTGAAAATCTGGGGTAGGACCTGGTTGTAAAACTAGAACTACAAAGTCCAGTTGAAACCCCTGAAATTATTCCCCCTTCCAGACACCCCAATCAAGACCATAAACCCAAAGAAACACCACATACGAGAAGGATTAACACCATACTCAGTCTTGAAAGTTGCCAAAACCCAAACTGATTATGAGAGAGAACAGTATATGAAAACCTTACTTGAATGGCAGCCACAGTCCCACTACCATAAAGGATACGACATCATTTTGTTTTGCAAAAAACAGGTTGTACATATGCAACGTTTTGGATACTTTATTAGATTAAATAATGCCCCTCCAAAGATATCTCTCAATTATAATCCCTGGTACCTGTGAACGTAATTAATTGCAGATATAATTAAGGTAAATTTGGGGATGGGATCATACTGGGTTAGAGCAGACCCTAACTCCAATAAGAATATCCTTATTCTCTACAGGAAAGGGCACGGAGAAACCAGGGAAGAAGTTATGTGAAGACAGAGGCAGAGATTGGAGTTAACTGCCGCAAGCTAAGGACCCACAGGAAGCTGGAGGAGGAAAGGAAGGATTCTTCGCTAGAACCTGCAGACGGATTGTGGCCTTCCCAAACTTGACTCTGGACTTCTAGACTCCAGAGTGGTGAGAGAGTAAAATTCTGTTGTTTTAAGCCAGTACAGAGACTTTTAAAACTCTAGAATGAAAGCATTGCCTCCGACCACCTTGAGGGCTCCGTTGCTCTAGTGAGCACCCTAAGGAAAGGGATACTGTCAGTGCATGTGCGCTGCATGGACCAGGCTCAAGCAGCAGAGGTGGAAAAGCAGGAGGTCGGCCCGTGTCCTAGGGCACGATGCAAATTGCAGTGGGAATCTAGCCTTTATACGTTTGTTGAAAATTAGAATCCTTGGCATTCATATAGATTTTTTATTGAGTTTTAGACCTTAATTGGAGTGCTTCTGACACAAACTAATGGTTAGAGGTAAATTAACTCGCCTTCCTTGAGCCTTAGTTTCTTCAAACACAAAACAAGGATTTCAAATTGGAAAGAACACTTTTTGTTCTAAAATAATCTCATTCTAATTTCTTGATAAATTTTAAACACAAAATCAATTAATTATACCATAAGATTATTAAATTGGACAATAAAAATACCTGTACAGAGTTGATCGATTTAGTTTAATTACTGCCATAGACAGTCCTCTTGTCTGCATTTTAATTGTCTACATTCAATCTATTTATCCCTTTTCATTTGTGAGGTCGTGCGATGATTCAGACACCTGCATTTTGTTAGCACTGGCAAAAATGGAGTGTTGATTTGACTCTTCCTACTCATCAATACAACAACATAATGTTCAATACCATTGATTCCGTGACCTATTTTACATATTCACTTATAATATTAACAACTAATTATCACTATATCACCTTAACGTTGAGATGAAAAACTTGCCTCTAATAATTAAAGTTTTATTGAGGATCATTAAAATCTTATTGATTTTTTCTTATTATTAATGAAGTAAAAGAAGTTTGCATTTGTATTGAATACAAAAGTTGATGCATGCTAAATAAACTGAGGATATCTCAGTTGGGAATTCAATGGATGGAACAGACACAAATGCACATCAATATGTTCAGCGTTTTTTAAATTTGCTGTGCATTTCCTGAACAAGAAGCTTTTAATCTTCAAGTGTGTGCCCAATACTTCTTTTTGCCTTTTTTAATTCATAAAAGAGCATTTTGTTTCTCCATTGCATATAATTAGAAAGTTTTTTATTTGGAGTATTTTAGATATTGGCTTGTAAATATCTAGTATGTCTGAAAAAAAATTAGTCATGAGCATCAGCATGTTTTTGCTTCAATAAAATCTTAGGGCATAGATTATGCTGTCCAATATAGAAGTCATTAGCCATATGTGACTATTGAGGCTGAAATTGTGGCTGGTCCAAAATGAGATGGGTTATATGTGTAAAACACATAGAAATTTTGAAAATTTAGTACATAAAAAAGAGTGGAAATTATTTCAATGATTTTATAAAGATTTCAAGTTGAAATGATGCCATTTTGATTATATAAGATTAAATAAGTTATGATATTAAACTAATTTCATCCTGTTCTTGTGATTTATTTTTTAACATGGATACTAGAAAATGTATACTGAAGTATATTCACATTGGCAGCTCATATAATTTTTCTGTGAGACAATGATGGTCAATTTTATATAATTATTAGAGCTCCTGTAGGACCACAAACTAGCTGACATGGAAAGAAGTTGCAAGAAAGGGAGGGTAACACCAACTGAACACATGTTATGTATGGGGCTTTCCCCTATTCCTTTTTGATATGATCTATCCTCACAATAATCTTCTGCGAATGATGCCATTATTTTCCCCCGTTTTATCGTTAAGACTTCCAAAGCTTGGAGTGGTTGGTTAACCCACCTTTTTATGGGCTAGTTAAAAGTAAAGTCAGAAGCCAGAGCATTTATTATCTGCTGCTTGGAAGGCTCTTAGATACAACAGATTTAATTTCTAGTAGAAGGTGGCAGAGTTTGCTTGTTGTCTCCAATATCTATTTTCCCATTTGTTATAGTAATAGAATTCCTAATTTTAGTTGGGCCCTGCGTTTCTCAACCCACCTGCAGGGACGTAGACCACACGACAAAGGTGTGGCCAATGCGTGTAAGCTGATGGCCATCTTCCTTAGGAAGGCGGGACCCGTCCTTTGCCCCTTCTTCTCCACCCCTCTCTCCTTGAACGCGTGTGCTGCCTGGAATCAAACCAATCCGTTTGTACCCTAAGACTATAGGGATAAATACCACTCCTAGGAGAACAACAAGATAAAATAACCTGAATTTCCAGAGATTGCAGAGAGGAGAACTGACATAAAATGCGTTCACTGGCCTACCATAAGGCTTCCACATGTGACAAAAATAAAAGCAGATATTGTTCAAGCCACTGATGGGTCTGGTCTTTGCTATTTTTAAATAAATTTAGTCCTGCTTGATATCAATAGTAACTAAATAGCCTCTATAATGGACTGAAAAGTGTTTCGGTAACAGGTTTCAAATTTTTTTGATAAACAGTAACTGAAAAGCCTGAGGAATAATAATAACCTGGCAGCAAGAAATAGGAAAATGTTAACCAAGGGATCCGCAGGGCTTTCTGGCCACGGTAAGAAGCGGGAGGAGTGGGAAAGGGAATAAAAGAATTTAACAAAATATAAAGGATAAGTGAGAAGATGCAGCCTGACATAGTTCTCTATAATTGTGCATAAAACCCCTTTATTTGTATCTAAGGGATTCCTTTCACCCTGCTCTTGACTGGTGCCATTTGGTGTTCAGCTCTCTTTCCCAGCACCGTCTTGAGATCAGAGACGGCATAAACATGCCTTTAAGTGGTAGACATATGCTACAAGCAGGAACAAGATCAGTACTTTCTCTAGGAACCTAAAGTCATCAGAATGATAAAATCAGCAGAGAAAAATGCCCGTTGCTGATCTGTCTCGACCAGGAAATCAGGGAAAATGCACAATACTGGCGAGAAGTCTGCCTGCAAATACCCCTGCTGTACAAAAGTGCACAGCTGGAAACCAACACAAAAATGCCACCGATAGCTCATGCCTGCAAATGCAAAGGAGACAGCTTGAACCAAGTGGGGAAGCTGTTTATTTTATTTTGCTACATGCTCCGGGCTTAATTTCCGTTTTTCCCATTTTCAGATTGTCATTTTGCCCGTGAAGTTGTCCATTAAACTCTCAGCTGACAGGCAAGTGATAGTCTTCAAGCCTGGGATAAGTTCAGTAATTGGAACCATCATTTGGGGTTCTATCTGCATTTCTGAGGCAGTGTAGTGTCTGCGAGTTCTGCCAGAGGGAATTTTTAGAGGTGGGAGGAGGTTCTAGATTAAGGACTCTCTCCTAGTACTTCCCTCCACCCAAACCCTTCCATTCCATCTTACTGAATTTATTCAGCAGTGTTACCCTCCTGGAATTCAAACTGAGGAAGATGCACAGACATTGACCACCAAACACAGTATCACCTGTCGTGACTTTGTTGAAATACAAATCGGTGTGAAGACCAAATAGCCAGACCTTAAGGAAGTTTGCTAAATCTATTAACTGAGTTAAATTTATAAGTTACTAACAATACCTTTCAGTGGGCTGCTGAAATTGTTTTTCTCATTTAAATTTTTTAGTAATTATTCTAATTACATTATTTTTTAAATTTGTGTACATTATGTACTAAAAAAAAAACTCCCGTTAAAAAAATTGGAAACTGAAAGCAGATAAAATGAAAATTTACTTGGATTGACTTTCCACCCCAAATAATGTGTTTAGGGTTAACATACTTAAGAAATGGGGATTTTGCTTTAGAAAAGTAGCTTAAACAAAAACCCAAGCAAGGTGTGAATCTGTAACTTAGGAAAACTGGGTTAAGACTTTAAAACCGAGGAGTAAACAAAATAAAGACAACAATTTAGAAAATAGTCCACCTGTTTTCCCTCGACTATCAACTTTTTAAAGGCGTTGCGTGTACACAGAAAGTGCCACCTAAACAATCTAGTCTGCTTAAGGATTTAAAGTAACTGTCAGATTTCAGCATTCCTAGGGTGTAGCTAAATTTCTCAGAAAATGTATAAATATTTCTCAGATGACTTTGAATATATGAAGTGACTCTCAGCTAACGGAAACTGAACGGGGGCTGGAGTTTTTCCCCAAAGCCTAATGTTTAGAATTTTAATCTCCCATACTCAGTCGGCCCTAATTAGAGGAATTGAGCACGCCGCAGACATCTATCACCGTGATGTGACTCTGGGGAGGGCTGTGTGTGTAATTCATCACCGTGCATATCTGCCGTCCCTTCTTCCCTCGTGACGGTTAGAAGGAAGAGAGGCAAGTTAGAGTCACCATATTGTATAAACAAGTCTGCATCTCATCAGTTCAATTATTTTACTTTCTTAGAAAAACAGCCTTGTTTTAAAAAATGGCTCATGTCCCTTTTTAAAATTCTTTTTATTATCTAGACGCATGGGCATTTTCTTCTCCTCACCTGAAAACAACTGAGCTTTCTCCCTGGGTGGGGCTGGGGGAAGTTGCTGACTGTCTGTGAAGGGTGTGCTGTTCTGTCTCAAAGGACAGAGTTTCTCCGTGGGAAGCCCCGGTGCTGATCCCCGGAACACCTGGCCTCTCTTTGGAGATTTCCATCCAAGTACTGAGAGAGTCTGAACTTTCTTCATTCATGAGATCGTGACAAGGCTGCCAAACACGTGTTGCCTCATTATTGCTTTTACAGATCGTGCCATAAGCTGTGACTGAATACTAGGAGAAAGGTCATTAAAAGTGAAAGAAAGAAATGGCTTATTTATGAAAATTCACGAATTTAGAATTCTGTAGCACCTATGTATAAACTAAAAATACAGAGGGACAGTAAGTGTTAATAAACTTTCAGTGTTGAACGATATTCTTTTGATGGGCCATCAACAGCTTGAGTTTGCGTATGAGTGGCAGCTTCTGCAAACTAAATGCTGATATTTGTACTCTGCAGCACAGTAATGAGAAAAGGGGTGGAAGATGTCTTTCGAAGGAAAATAGTAAAGAATAAAGGAGTCTATTCCCTACAGTTTCCCAATGAGATTGTACACTTTGAGTTAGTCAGCCCAAATGTAAGTATGTCTCATTCAAAATTTCAAATTAAAAAATTTTTCCATCAGGCAAACTGGAGTAGGCAGAAACAACATAGGTTACTAGGTCCAAGGTTCAAAACCCATTGGAAGTATCAGAGTGGACCAGCAAGATGGTCAGCAGGAAGCAATTACTGGACCCTGAACAAAATTTGCTTTTGTGGCAACTCTTCTTGGTAGATAAAGCAAAGCATCTTAAAGACATGGCATTTCATTCTGGACCTTTGGTCTGAAGACAAGTCAAGAGGTTCTTAGAGCTCTGAGGAGTAGCTGGTAAATGAGAAAGCTTATGCCTGAAAACAGAAACAAAAGACCTTCAGCGAAAAAGGCCCAATATGAATGCAGCAAGAGGAAATGTAAATCAGGAATTGTTCAAAGACAAAAGTGATGGTAGCAGGAGCAGAGCAGTGGACCTTGAGTTGTGTCTTAGAATTTGGACTTAAATAAAGACAGAATCAAATGAGCTGTCCCCGTGCAAAGAAGGGCAAACATAAAATTTTAGAAGAGGATTTAAAACTGAGACCATGGTCAGAGCTTACATCGTGCTTCTACCCATCTGAAGCTAGGTTAATCCCTGAACTCCTTAATTAGAAGAAAGCGTATCTATGTTACCAAGACTCTTGACATTGCCAAGGCTCTTGACAGTGCTTCAACATTGGCAATTTAGGATCCAAGAGAAAAGTCAAGAAAAAGCACTGGTCATGCAATCTTAGCAAATTTTATTTAAGTCTTGGCTCTAAGCTCTATCAGGAAAGCGGATTGTGACTGAGCCAAAATCTGTCTCAGGAAGAAAAATATTTGAGAAGATCTATTTTTATAGATTTTAAAGATTTTATTATACTTTCTTCTACCACCTCCTCCCAGGTTAGCCCCTCCACAACAACTCCTTACGTAATGATTAAGAATAATTATCGGTAAGAAAATTTGTATTTTGGGGAGTCTACCTTATTTTGCTTGGTTATATATTTCTTGAAATTGTTCCAGATACTCTAGTCTCCTGATTCTCTCCCTGCTATGTCACCTGTCAAAGATTCCATATTAAACATTTTTCTAACAGCCAGGGATACAAGAGCCCCAGTGAAGCAGTTTATAACCAAGTCAAAGGCAGAAAATATGATTAGATTCACTGGGCCAAGCAAGGGACCAGAGGAGAGCTAGTATGTTTAAAAGACAAACAATCAAAAACAACAAAAAAATTCACTAACTGATTACTGAACTGGGTTAAATATGTTACTTATCATTGCCTTTGTTTTCAAAGGTCCAAATGAAAGAAACCCATCTTCATCTAGTTGAAACCTTAACCCCAGATTAATATTTCCTTGTGACTGACAGCGAGGCTATTTATTAATATAGTCACCGTTTGTAAAACTGGCATGTGACCAGGATAGTCTGTGATTTCGATATTTCCAAATACTTTGTTTTGTAACTAGGAGTTTTGTCCTTATCTATTCTGTATTAGCGAACAGACAAGAAGTAACATTTTCTGGCTGGTGGTGCGTTAAATCAGGCCGGGCACCCTCAGAGCAGGTCAGTGAGGGACATCGGGCAGTGAGCACAGAAGGTCTAGCACCCTGGGCCCGTGGCTGTCTCCTTATAATTTGAATAGAATATTTTCAGATTACTCCAGCAAGAAAAGGTTGCAGGTGGTATCAGAGATTGTTTCTCATGTAATTAAATTGAATTCAGGCGTATGTCAAGTATCCAGCAGAAGGAGGAGTGATCAAGTTCGCGTAAAATGAAGACATGCCAATATTTTGTGATCTAACTTTTAAAGCAATTTCCCACTTGAATTTCTGGAAAGGATTTAGAAAGGACTTAATTCCAAAAATGTTTTTGTAAAAATATTATAAGATTATCAGTTTTTCCTTTGAAGCAAAAGAAGGGAAGAATCAGTCCTCTTCTTTGGGGGAAAATAACCCATTTATAATGTCTAAGTCAAGGCAGCAAAAGAAAAAGAGAAGTGAACAGCAAGATTGGTACCAGCAGTGCGCGTGGGGGCACTTTATGAAGGTGAAGCAAAGACAACGCCTGCTTGCCCGCGCCGGGAGACAAAGGCATTGGGAAGGAGAACAAATTATCTGGAGTGAGAGCTTTTTTTTCTTTGTTCTCGTGTTTTAGGTCATCCTTTGATCCAGCAGCGCTGAGTCATCAGCTTGAAGAAGTGATTAGATTCAATGCCAGGCAGAGTGTCGTGTTCTTTGTGGGAGCTCAGTAAACATTAATCAAGGGAGCTCATGAGAATTTACAGAGCAGAATAACAGTGCCATCCACACATACTAGGAGCTGGAGCAGGCCTGGCATTTAAAATCTGGGCTACACGGGTGTCTGTCTCACTTTGGTGATCCTGTTTCAAGTGCAGGTTGACTCCTTTGACAAGTGGGTATTTCCATCTATCTTGAATGTCTAATCACTTTTTCCTGTAAAGCTCCCTGAAAAAGACAAGAAACTAAGGTTCCAACAGTTGTCTATCGAAATTGTCAAAGAAGTTTGACATCTTTCTAAATAATAAAAATGATATGGGTAATTCTTCAGCACAAAAGTTGCATTTTTTTTTTTTTTTGAAGATTGGTCCTGAGCTAACATCTGTTGCCAATCTTCTTTTTTTTCCCTTCTTCTCCCCAAAGCCCCGCAGTACACAGTTGTATATTCTAGTTGTGGTCCCTCTGGTTTTCCCAGGTGGGACGCCACCTCAACATGGCCTGATGAGTGGTGCCATGTCCTCACCCAGGATCTGAACCAGGGAAACCCTGGGCCACTGAAGCAGAGCATGTGAACTTAACCACTCGGCCCCAGGGACGGCCCCAAAAGTTGCAATTATTGGATCTGAAGATTTAAAATATTCGCAGTTAGGGAGCCAGCCCAGAGGCACAGCAGTTAAATTCACACGTTCCAATTTGGCAGCCTGGGGTTTGTTGGTTTGGATCCCAGGTGCCAACCTATGTACCGCTCCTCAGGACATGCTTTGGGAGGAGTCCCACAGATAAAGTAGAGGAAGATGGGCACAGATGTTAGCTCAAGGCTAATCTCCACACCACCCCCCCCCCAAAAAAAGAAAAAATAAATAAAAGGAAAAAAATAAAATAGAATATTCACAGTTATACATTTTAGTAATTAAATAGATAAGTATTTAGGGAACTTTCTATGAGCCAGGCTATCAAAAAAAGTGAATTTCATCACTGTCAATTATTAAAATTATCATCAATACTTAGCTGGTGACAGAGTTGCACATTAATGTGTGCAACTAATGTGGCAGTGGGTTGAGAGAGAAGGGTGGAAGAAGCATAGGTCCCGTAAGGAAAATGGCAGAAGAGGAAAATAACGTTCAGGCATTCTGTCGGTACTTTCCTCTACCTCATTCTCGTAGTCTTTAATCTTTACATTCCCCCTCCAAGGTTGCAGTAATTGCCTATCTTCCCTGTAGTTCTTCTTTATTTTTTATTCCTTAACAAGTCTTTAACAGCTTACTCCTGAAAAATCTTGGCTTAAAGTTATGTGCTGCTTCTAGCAATTAGGTTACTTAGCTAGAACTTGAAGCTATGTCTGTTTTACTCTGATTTTATAGTTTTAACCACATTGCCTCAGCATTTAGGGGCAACACTTCTGCTATCACATCCCTACTCGACAATGTTATATCATTGCTAGCTAAAAAAAAAAACCAGACTAATGGTTCCAGGAACCTGTAGCACCAAGTCTGAACTAATGGTCCACTTTACTCAATGACACAATCATTTCAAATCCTATTGTTTATTGTGGGAAATATTCCTAATTTCCAGAAACCAAGCATCCCAGTTTATGCATTATCACCTGAGTTCTAATTTCCTTACCATCTTGGACATGCCCTAATCTGATCTCATCTTTCATCCACTTTGTGAGGGACAAAATGGAAACACTGTGCCCTTGGACGTCCTGAATCAGTAGTTAACAATCCATAAATCTTCACTACCTTACTTCTGCTCACCTTCCAGCCTTATCTAAGATTTAACTGTCTGCTGAGGACAATGCTTTGCCTACATCCCTCAGATCTAGCGGTAGGCAGGATGTCTTCCACTTTCAAAAGCTTTATTTTCAGCATTTCACTTTCCTACCACCACTTCTTATTGGTCCAACTTACTTATCCTTCTGTATTCGTTTTCTTCAATCATAAGCACCCTCTTGTCTGCACTTTCATTTCCACTCAGTTTGCGTGTGTTGATCTATTATTAAAATTATCGCATTGAAAACATTCCTAACTCTCTTGCCCACTCAACCTCCATCATCCTTGAATGCAGAGTCTTCCATCTCTGGGCACGCTACCAAACTGCCAGGTATAGCTGGGGGAACATATCACGAGCATGGTGATCAGTTTCACTATTGTCACAATTGCAAACATAAATAAACAATGCTGCAAAGGAAACCTATTTTTATTGGTATCTTTTCTTTATCTTCCAAGTTCTCACCACCTCCCTTCACTTTCAGGGAACGATTTCACTTCATATTTCATTGAGAAAATAGAATCTACACAGGAAAAGAACTATTTTTTTCCACCAATACCTCTGTAATCCAACGCAAATTTGTATCCTTCATCTGTCTTTTCTTTTATTCCTTTCTAATCAGTCTCTTTTGTCCTTGGTTCTGGATAATATCCATTTGATTTTACTCAAAATTTTCACTTTCTCACTATGCATCACTTTCTTCTGAATCATCAAATTATCTTGCTCCACTGGATTATTAAGATTAGCTGATCTAGTGTCTCCTACTAAATGCATTAAAACTCCACTGTCCAAAACACAAACAAATAAATTCCTCCCTGACGACACAATCCCTCTAATGACAGGCCACTCCTATTCCTCTTCATAGAAAAATAGCCAAAGCATCTTCTAAAATTTGTGTCTGATTTTCTCACCTTCTATTTACTTGTCAACCAATTTTAGTTGGGCTTCTGCTCCACAACTACTGAAACTGTACTAACCAAGGGGATAAAAAAAAACCTGGCCAAACTTATCAGTATTTCTTTAGCGTCATCTTTCTTGAAATCTCATCAACCCCCCCTTGTTTTCTGGGATAGTTCCTCTCTTGGATTCCTTGAAATCACACATCCCTGACTTTCTTCTCCTCTCTCCCTTTCCCTCCTCCTTTTCAGGACAGACTTACTTGGAACTTTAGATGTGGGCATGTCCCAGAGGTCAAGTTAGAGTCTGTTTTTGGTTTCTCACTATTCTGTGGACTTAGTGATTGCATCCTATACCATGGCTGTAAATAACATTTATATGTGATGATTACTCAATTTATATATTCACAAGGTTAATACATATTTTACTATACATCTTTAGTTGGATATCTAACAGGTATCTCAGATTTAGCGTGTCCAATACACATTACAACATGTCTCCCTTCCCAGGAGTCCCCTTCTCAGTAAGCAGCGTTGCAGATCCCTTTATTTTTCTCACTCATGTTTTCCTCCTCCAACTCATCATCAAGTGCTTTCAGGAATAACTCAAATATTTCTAAATATACCCCATTCGATCGATTTTTTGTATAACATTAGAATGATGGTTATTTAAAAAAATCCAATCAAATAATGCCCCTTTCCAGCTGTAAAAATTCTTCAATGACTTTGCATGTTTTAAAAAATAAAATCCAAACTTCTTGCTATAGTCTCAGACCTGCCAGCTGATTTTCCTATTCTTAACTCTCCTTCATTTATACCTACAAACACACAGACTTTCCTTTTGTCCCTCCTTCTGGCCTCCGGCCCTGAACTTTTCTTCTCCATCTTTTGCCTGAACTGCCTGTCTCAGGACTTCGCGGTTCTGGTTCCTTTCTGTTGCTTGTTTCGCAGCTCACGTCTCGTTGGTAGAGAAGCACTTCATTTTCACCCCATGTAGGCATCCTCCCCCGTTCTTTCATCATGTCATCTTGTTCATTCATTTTATTTCAAAATATGTTATCATACTATTTTTCTTTTCCATTTAAATGTACATTCAATCAGGACAAAGATTTTGTCTCTTCTGACAACAAGATGAGACCTAGAGCTTTCTTGCCTAGAACCGTCACTTGCACATGGTAGGTGCTCAATAATTATCTGTTAAAGAATGAGTCAATGGATATGTCATGTCCCAGAATCATCAGGGAAATATAAATGCTTAAAAAAGAAACTGTAGAACCCAAAGTTCAAAAGCCCATTACCATTTTCAAAAGAATTGCGCTTGTATGAGTATGATGATGAAAACCTTTCTATTTCTAGACTATCAACAGACAGCTAATAGAGTAGAATGTGGATAATGTGAGTCTTATAAGTGACATTTTAAAGTTCCAAAACAAGATAATTTCTTACTTCAGAAATTCTAATATTTTAAAATTCAGTTTTCTTACCATTGTTGGAAAGCTCTGATGTTTCCTAAAGAAACTGGAGCCACATTCTGTCCATTAAACCTCTGCTTTGGTTAACTAGGTACATAGCACACAGGACAGGGTGGGGAAAGTTACATTAATGGACCTTCTGTTTTCTCTCAGGATTAGGCAAATCCATTTCAGAGATGCTGCTATGTTTTTACTCTAAATCCATTAATCTCCTTTTACCCTTTTAGATTTACTTCTTTCTAGGTGTCTAACCATTCATTTCTGCTTCTATTTTGAAAACAAAAAATCTCTCTGGAGAATGGATGGAGGTTTTGTTGAGAGAGTGGTCATGTAAAAACAGAGCTCCAGAAATGGGTGGGTGTGTTTCACAATGATCACCCTTCTTTATCCAAAAGCATAAGTGCAGGTTCATTGATTATTCTGGAATATAAAGTGATCGTTCAGGTGCCTGATGGTGATCCTTGTTCAGTTATTTTGAAGAGTTATTGTTGGGAGACAATTCTTTATGGATCTCTCATGTTTACCCATGTCTTGCTAGTATGACACTCGCAGTCCTTCTTTGTAGACTCTCTCTTCAAGGATGTCTGTACAGCAAACAACCTTGGGAAACAGAGACAGCATCTCCCTCTGAAACAAAGGGTGTGCACGCTTACTGTCCTCTTTAATACATTGCCATTGCCTGTGTTCAGGATTCCTCTTCTATAGTGAAAAACAACTTATGCATTTGGCACAAGCCCTCTTTTCATTGCCGTGTGAGACTTGGGGCTTGGGAACAGGTGCAAAATTATGATATTTTGGTTACTATTACTGCTCTGAGTAATAAAGTCTGCTTGTGTCTCGCCTAGGAGTTGTGTCCTTCTACCAGCATCTAAACTGTTTGCTCATGAGAAGGTTAAAAGTTCAGATCCTTCACAGTTCTTGACAGTCTTCAGTATTTATCTAGTCATCTACGGGTTAATCAATGCCTTTTGCTCCCTATCTGGCAGCAACTGTTTATCTCCGGTTTTTTAACTATTTGGATAGCATTATGAAACTTTTTGTACTGTACAGACCAAATCCTATCCAAGTGAAATTCCACAGAACTCTATCACTTTCTATTTTCTTTCCGTCTTTTAAAACTTAACCTTGACTTTTTGTTTTATTTGCTCTATTCTGGGAAAGACGTAAAAAGAAAAATTTATGTTTCTTTTGAAGAGTCATTTGTTGGGAGACAAATCTTTGTGGAGCTCTCATGTTTCCACATGTCTTGCTAGCATGACACAACTTGTCCTTTTTTCCAGACTCTTTTCGAGGATGTCTGTATAGCAAACAACCTTGGGAAATAGAGATAGTGTCTCTATTATTGTATTGGCGATGTGTTCCCATAGAAATACTACAAGCTTTGCTCTGATAAAAATCTCTTTGGAGAAATTTGAGCATTTGGGCAAAGTGTTGTATATTTGATAGCCTCTGTGCACTTAAAATCTCGATAAATCTCAGAATGAGTTAGTTTAATGAAAAGTGAGTCTCTGTTACATAGCGAACTCAGAAACACATAAGTTTAGGGGCCAACTCGGTGGTGCAGAGGTTAAGTGTGCCCATTACGCTTTGGGGGCCCGGGGTTCACTGGTTCGGATCCTGGGTGTGGACATGGCACTACTTGGCAAGCCATGCTGTGGTAGGCATCCCACATACAAAGTAGAGGAAGATGGGCACAGATGTTAGCTCAGGGCCAATCTTCCTCAGCAAAAAGAGGAGGATTGGCAGCAGTTAGCTCAGGGCTGAACTTCCTCAAAAAAAAAGAAATATGTAAGTTGAAATATACCACAAACTAAATTGTCATTATGTTAGGAGTTCTTCAGAGCTTTGTGAGGTATGGATATTAAAATAATTTCATGGACTGTAACATCTCTCCCCGGTTTGTTTGTTTGTCTATTTATTCATTCATTTTAGAGAATTCTAACTGAATAAGATGTGTGGACTTGTACTTGGAGGACTTCAGATAGAAAAATAGTCTTATTTTCCCAGAAATATACACAAACTCCTTTATATATAACTTCCCATGTGGACTCACTAGATGCCTTGATATTCACCATTAACTGAATAAAAATATATTCCAAAACTCATCAAATTTAAAAAATTAAAAAAAGAACTGCTGTGTGTACATTCAGACAAGATGTTTTCTGTCCTAGAATTTAGGTGCTTCAGTGGAAGGAACATTGGAACAACAGGAGTACCCACTGAGAACTTCACAATGTACGACTGTCCTGAGGGCTCACTAGAAAATTCATATACAATAAACGAACCATGTAGGGAGTGAATGATGAGACCATACAAATGTAAGAGGACCCAGAACGCAAACCACAGTAATCTTAAGACGGCGATTTTTAGGGAAGTCAGATTTGAATTTAATAAACCAAAATGTGATCAAGCATGCATCAAACTGTCTTAGCCCATTCAGGCTGCTATAACAAATCATAACAGACTGGGTAGCGTACGGACAGCAGACGTTGATTTCTCACGGTTCTGGAGGCTGAAGTCCAGGATCAAGGCACCAGCACGTGGGGTTCTGAGGAAGGTCCTCTTCCTGGGTCCCAGCCAGAGCTGCCTGCTCCCTGGATCTCTATAGGGTCTCTTTGACAGGAACACTAGCCTCATTCATGAGGCTCCACCCTCAGGACCTAGTCTCTCTCAAAGGCCCCACTCCTAAGACCATCACACTGGGCATTAGGATTTCAACATATGAATTGAGGCAGGGGCACACACATTCAGACCACTGCATAAGCCACTTTTAGAGACTGAAGCCTGCTTGTCTTCTGTAACATACAAAAAAAATCTGCCAAATGCTTGCTGTGTGTCCAGCATTGCATATAAAACAACAATCAAAACAGGGGAGAGCCCAGACGGCCTGGTGCTTCCAGTTTGATAGACATTGACTAAGCAATTATTTCAAGTAATTTAAATTCAACATCTTGCTAAATGCTATGAAGAAGCTCCTCCAGTGTTATAGAAGAGATGTGGTTAGTTTCCCACTAAGGCAGGGCTCCTGTGGACGTGCTGGACATGCTGGCGTGGAGTGGGAGTGGAGGTCTCTCCGGGGTTGATCACGGAGAAGGGCTTGTGGGGCTAGACTCCAACCCTCACATTTCTGTATCAGGGCTTCCCAAAGCGAGGGAGAGTATTTGCTGCTAAAAGAGACATCTTAGTATCTGCTAATTCCTTGTTCTGCTCCCACAACCACCACGCAAATTTTTGATGGTGTGGTACTTGCTATAACTTGCCTTCAGTGAGGGAGAATATGAGCCATATTTCACATCATTGTACCTTTTATAAAATATTATTGGGAAAACAAGTTGACTTTCCATGTTGCTGGGCTTCAGGAAGAAAAAGCACTAACTTGAGCACTCTTGTCCCATTTGCAGGTTTATTATAAAATAGCATATTAGCCTTTGGGCTTTTCTAGATGAGGGTGTGTGAAGTTAGTTGTGTGTCCAGCTCGGAGACATGGACACCTTTAAAATGTGACCCTCAACCAGTCTGTGCATCTCTGAGTCTTTACCAGATTTCAGACAGTGGTGAATTCACTGAGGTAAATACTGTCTTGTAGGGTGCAGGGGCCAGGTTCGGGGGCCAGAAGGACCTCTTCAGTTTGCATGCTCTTCCTTGTTTAATGAGAACTATTTATTCCTTTAGAACTGATGCAGAAACAATCAGGGAACATCTGCTTATTCATGCCTGATCAATGATCAGAAGCGAGTAGAAAATGATGGAGTGGCAGTTACACTGGATAATGTAAGTCCATGTCTGACAGCCAGTATTGCATGTTCCTTTCCCCAATGCAGATATCGTGCATCTAGTTAAAGCAAGATGAAGTGTAAATTTAAAAATAGAACAATAGACTCTAGTTATTTTTATTATTCACAGATGACAATTATCAAATATAATAGACTAAAATAAAATTATTTTTGAAAGTTATTAATACTAACAGTAAATATCAACACAAACCAAAATCACTGCAATAAATAAGTGCAAAGGAGCATATGTAGATAAAAGCCCTTCAGGAAATCATCTCCTGCCTTTGCCTCCCGACTGTCAAGAGGACGTGAGGACGTTTAGATGGAACTTTCCGTTAATGCTGTTACATTAGTGCGTGTGTGCGTATGTGTGCGTTAGTGTATTTTCTCGGCTAGTATAACCTTTACCACATAGACTATATTTTCCATATTTCAAGTGACTCATTCTCACACGGGCAGGTCCTGTCTGGCGCCGTTCATAGCACCGCGCTCTACTGCACTCGCAAACTGACATCTCTGAACGACAAAGACAACCACTGAAAATGGAGGTCAACTAAACCTCGCATCAGCAACCCATGAATTCATCCCATTCAAAATCCTTAAAATCCCTGAGGATCTTTGGGTCATGGAAGTCGGAGAGTTTTTCTGACAAAGTTAAATGTGGTAGTTGATATTCTTCTGCATTAGAATAAATTTTGATAAATTTAATTGGGATATTAAGTCATAATTATTTAGCATTAATATTAATTCTTCGTATAATAGGCAAGGATGACATGAGCATAAATTTTATTTGGTGTGAAATATGTAAATGTTTTACCTTCAATATTATAGAAAGGTTTTAAATATTGCATAAATTATGGTACACACCCTTAAATGTTAATTTACCTTGTAGATGTTAGAGAGATACATAGAGAAAACTACCTACAAGAAATACTTAAATATAGAAATATAAATTCCTACAAACTGTATGAAAAATGTTTCCCCGTAAATTTTCACATTTAACAAACAGGATCAAAATTTCCAAAATTTATTTTTTATTGTGTTTTTGGATTATGTGGCTGTATAGACAGATTAGTGATCATCCTGGTGAATAAAACTAACATCATTTTCTCAAATTTCTAATTATGGCTTTGTGCTGACTATTTTCCGGATTTCCTGATTTCTAAATTCATACTTTCAGTCCTTTTATAACATAATCTCTTGGATGCATCTCCTGCATTGTAATTTGACTGGACACAGATTCTCTTTGTTAGGTAAGTTTGCACTGCACTTGAAACTGTGTAAAAATTATCTCTGACATCCAATCATCATTGAAATAGTAGCAAGACTAAGACTTTCATAGAGAGAAAACAAACTGATAGAGTTTTTCCATTGAGTCTGATACTAACTTTAATAAAGGCAAAACATACACTACTGTCTTGTTTCAGCCATGGTTATTTTGGTTACGAATGACAGCACAACTCTATCTATCTTTAGCACGAAAAGAACTTATTGACTCAAAGGACGGCAGCGTCTTCAGACATGGCTGGCTCCAGGAATTCAGAGTCCTGAGAACTCTTTATCTCCCTCTCTCTAGGCTCTCTTTGACTTCATTCTCAGACAGACGCTGTTGAAACAACAAGTTGCCTCAGGCGATGGCTAATTTACTGTTCCTTGGAGGTTGGCCTGTCAGAGAGAAAACTAAAAAGTATGTGTTTTTCCAGATAGCTCCAGTGAAAGTCCCAGCAAAGATTCTTATCAGCTCAGCTTGGGCCCTACAGTGGTTTTTGGACTAATTACTTGTCCGTGGAATGGAGAACTCTGATTAGTCAGACATGTGCACACTCTTGCCCCTGGGGCTTGAAAGCATTTTCGCCCCCTAAAACCAGTCATTGATCCAGATAATGGCACACTAGATCCTTAAAGACACAGATCCCAAGCAGACCAGAAATGAATGTTTCTTGCTCTTCCTGAGCCCAGATCTTCAGAAGAACCATTCTGAGGAAATTCAGATAACGTTTTTTCATAATTTTGTGTTTATATATATATATACACACATAAATAAAACTTGGGAAGTTTTTTCTGCATTTAGTCATTATCAGTCAAGTAGAACACATTTATCAAAGCAATCTATTTTAACGAGTGAAATATACACATAGTACTCTGTGTGCTGAGTGGCATTGCATCCCAGGTAGGGAAATAGTTACATTTATGATCTGAGGAATAATTCCAAGTTAGTGTTAAAACAATTAAGTCAAGATTATTTGGAGGAACAAAACTGAGTTTGTGGCTATTCCAATCTCTTTATTTCTTCTCCATTGGTCTCCTGTTATTCACTACTAGATTCTACTTTCCTACTAATTTTGCTATACAGTGATGGATACATGGTGAAGTAGCTGAGAATATGAACTTGGAGGCCAGGATGAATGAAGGTTTAGGGGTGCAAGACGGGCCTTTCTTACTAGCTGTGTTTCCTTGGGTGAATGCCTCAGCTTCTCCTGGCAGCGGTTTAGAGCAGATGGATTTGGAACCCATCGCCAAGCCTTGTAGCCACATTCTTGCCAATGGTATCATTTCCTCTGTTAGAATGTCCCACATAGAAATCAATTGAACCCTCTGAATCTTCTGATTCTGAACTTAGGAGCAATTACAAATGCAATCACACAAGCCAGCAGGCAGGTGCTGCTCATGCCCATCTCTACGAGGCCTTCAACACTGCCTGGAAAGTCTCTGTATTCTCCAAGGCTTCTTTCTAACCCATTCTCCAATTACTTCAAAGCTCTATTTCTCTTCTCAGACCTCCCATATGATCACTTTCCCTCTTCTTTTTACACCCCATCAATTTCTTCCAGCCTCCTAACGCTCAGGATTTTCTGCACCTTCAGCCTCTCGTTCCGTGCCTCCCGTCCCGGTTCAGTTCTCTCACTGGCTTCGGAGCCCATCTCCTCCTTTTTCCCAGGACTATCCCACCACTGGTTTCCCCTCTTCTACGTTTTCCATTTTTTTCTCTGTTTTAATACCTTCTGAATTATTTTCGTATTGCTGCTGTAATAAATTACCACAAATTTAGTGGTTTAAAACAAGACAAATTTACTATCTTGTAGTTCTGGAGGTCAGAAGTCTGAAATTGGTCTTCAAGGGGTAAAATTGAGGTGTCAGCAGGGCTGTTCCTCACAGAGGCCTTAAGAGAGAGTCTGTTTCCTTGCCTTTTCCAAATTCTAGAGCCTGCCTGGATTTCTTCACTCGTGGCTCCCAGTTAGCCATCATATGACTCCAATCTCTGCCTCCATCCTCACATCTCCTCTTATTCTGACACTCCTGTTTTCGTTCTATAATGAACCTTATGATTATATTGGGCCCGCCCAGAAAATCCAGGAATATCTTTCCATCTCGAGATACGAAACTTAACCACATTTGCAAAGTCACTTTTTCCATGTAAGGTAACATATTCACAGGTTTCAAGATTGGGGCATAAACACCTTTGGGGACTGTTATTCTGGCCCCCACACTTTCCTATCCCCACTATTCAATGCTGATTCCTTTCCTGTTCTTGTCCCTTAACCCTACTTTATGACCACCTCCTTTCTGACCTCTTCAGAGCCAATCTTCCTGAATTGTCCACACAACTTTTTTCTTCATCATCCTGCATACACACATGCACACACACACACGCACACACACACACGCACACACACATTCTATGAAAACCAACTCCATCAAGGCCACTAAGTCCTGTTCAGTTCTTAGCTTACTTGACCTTGCAGCATTATTTACACCGCTGACCGCACATCGCTTCTTGAAAAGCATTTCCCTAGGCTTCCATGACACCTACTTTTCCAGTTTTCCTCCTCTCCTATTCCTTTTTAGTTTACTTTCAGGAATTTTTTTCTGCTTAATTATGTTCACGTTAGTTTTTCTCTAGGTTCTGTTCCTAGCCTTATTTTCTATTCACTGTACACAATCTCTCTAAGTCATTTAAAAAACTCCATCATTTCAAATTCTTTAAGGAATACCAATGACTTTCTAGTTTCTATTCTTAGTATAAACCTCTTTTTTATTTCATAGCATATATACAACTTATTACTGTAATTTTCAATTAAATGGTGATTTTACTTTATGCCCTAATCCTTTTCCATTTCTTGCATTCTTTATACTCAAACATAAGTCTTGAAATTCATTCTTGAGTTTGCCTCTTTCTGCCATCAATCTGTCATAACTCTTGTGCTCTTTCTTCTAAATCCTACATCCTGAAATTTTGTAATTCCCTCCATTTTTCTGGCCACTACCATAGCTCATGCCAAGATGAACTCTTGCATGAACTATTGCTGGTTCTGTCTGAAATCACACAAACACACTCACATGCACACAATTGCACACACATGCACATGCACAACTCAAACCTTTGTACTCCATCCTCAGCCCTTTGTTAAACTACTATTCAATCTGCAGATCTCTGTTTCAACACTGCTTTCTCTGAGAGGCCTTGCCACACACCATTCCATAGCTGGTCCCAATCATAGGGTCTCTGCTTCTCTCAGGTGGCACTCATTTCCCTCTACAGTAACTGTGATTTGCTTTTCTGTATCTTCCAGAGGATGCTTAGGTGCAGGCCACTGGTTAGTACTTTATGCATAGTGTATTATAAAGTTGCTATAGTTCTATGGGTATTTATATGCACTTTATACCTAATTATGGATGGCTAATAAATAGTAACTTTCTTTTCTTTTTTTTACTTTTTCTCATTAGAAATAAACATGTAAATGTTAAAACTGTCTACTTAATATGGACCTGTGCCAGCAAATAAAATATGGTTTTTAATATTTCTATTGATCAGATTTGCACATCTATGAAAATTGAGAGAGACACTAGCGCCTAGGGTTTTACTTCTGCAAATATTGCAAGAAAAGAAAATATTTTTCAAATCAGAGCACAAGTCTTTAAAATTATAGCATTCATCGTTGACTACTCTCTTTTTTAACTTCTACAGGGATGGTCTTTTATAGTTACAAATATTGTTATTATTCTGAAAAAGCAAGTCTATCGCTAGCTGAACCCTATGATGAAGAACAAAAGAAGTGAAAATTGAAGGTCAATTTTCCTGTCTTACTATGATTGTCCAAACAACCTCTATTTGTTCCATGTAAATAAAAGACAGTAGGGGAAATGGTATTAGCATAGAAGTGTGGAGGAGAGAGAGATCCTAAAGTGGTTTTTCTGTAATGAAATAGCCGCATGGTACACATGCTAGGAAAGCATTGGAAAGCAAGCTTATGAAAATAGCCGAAGTGGATCAGGATGGGAAATACTTCTCCACCACGTAATTTTGTCCTAATGCCTATCCTCATCAAGTTCTTTAGATGTATTGGCCAGTCAGATGGACCTGAATTGCTACAGCATTTCCAAAACATTTGGACTTTATTATCATCCTTCACCGAATGAGGATCATCATTCTCCTGAAGCAATATTTACTAAGAATCCACTATGCTCAAGATGCTAAAGGAATTGCAATAGATAAGATTATGATACAGTATCTTAACGATTAATTTACAACTTTTAAACTTTATTTTAAATTGTATTAAAGAAGAGCTCAGGACCCTCTTCCTTGTTAGGCAAATGAAAACGTCATTTTTCCTTCTTAATATTCTTCATTAATCTTGCTGCAAAGTGGTTTTGCCGTGTGTCCATTTAGCTCTGTTAACCTAAGAGCATGTCTCATATATTTAAAGAGGTGAACAGGAAGATTGTTAGAAAAAAATTTACAGCCACCATGAGCTTTCGTGAAACTAATGCAAAATATTAAAACATAAAACCATTGCAAAATAATGCAGTTAGAAGTCCAAGAAAATCGCATGATCACATGACCAGCACCCAGGAAGGAACGATCTGATTGCTGGGCACAGAAATGGCACCAGCACACATGACGGATGCTCTCCCTACCGCTACTATATACCGTTATTTGGGTACAACTGGGGGGAGCATTGCCAGTTAGATCCAGATAGCGTTCGTTAGCGAAGTGGTGACAGTGGTAACAGACGCTCATTTTCGCCTTCTGAGAACTATCTGCTGGAGCCGAGTTATCAGTCAGCCTTCAGGAGTCTTAGTCCATGAACAGATGCTACTATTCTCTTGGTGCATAATCAGATCTGTCATTAACACCTCCACAGTCTGCTCTATTTGGGTAGAGAAGGTAGTGTTCCTCTTACGGGGGAATCTAAGGGTTTTGCTATGCCACAGTCAAAAATAAAATGGAAATTATTCCTGGGATCTCATTTGCGCTTTATATGATCCGGTATGAAAACCTAGGTTCCTCCTCGATATTATGATAAGTTTCCCGTTTGTCTGACTGTAACCCTGCCTTGGAAAGTGGAAGGCTCATTAGCCAGAGAGTAGACTTTTCTCACCCTGTGCTCTCAGCTACCACTTACTGTCGATGCCGTCTTACCCTTGACTATAAAAGCTCCCTATTTGCTGAATGTCTTCCCTTGCAATTTAAAAAAGAAAGAAAGAAAAATCATCTCCAAGGCCTACTTATTTTTTGAGCATGTTTTGGTTTTGGAAGTTAGAGATTGAGTGGTTAATTAACTAATGGTTAAAGGGTTGACTTGCTGTTCTCCTCGAGAGCAAGGATAGTGTGTTGTACTTATCAGTAATAAATAACTTAGACCTTGCTAGATGCAGAGTAGGCACTCGGGATGGACAGAATCTAACCGCAGCATAACCAGGACATATCAGAGTAAATAGGACACAATTTTGATTCCCTCGATGCCAATAGCGATGGTCACAAATTCCCGATCCTTCTATTGGGCACACCGTAAGACTGCCCTGCTAGTCCCTCCCTGGGAGTCAGGCACGTTCAGGTGACTTGCTTCAGTTCATGAAGTGTGGGCAGAGGTGATGTGTCACCTTTTGAGTGGAAATCTGAAGAACCAGCACCTCGTGTGCCCATTTATTTATTTTCCTAAAATAATTATTATTTATTATGTTATATATTTAAGTATGCAATACATTTGTATGTTATAATTCTGAAAGGGTGAGACAGGGCCTCTGCCAGCCTTGAAGGCCTGCAATTAAGAGAACCTCTGCCAACCCACATCAAACATATAGTATGGAAGCAAAATAAGCATTTGATGGTCTTAGCCATGAGAGTTGGGGATTATTTGTTATTGCAGTGTAACATGGCTGTCCTGACTTACATGAAGTGAGATCAAAACTAAGTGCCAAAGAAGGAATAGCAGTTAATCAGAAGAATGGATGGGGCGGGCTGTTCTAAATAAAGTGGGTCTATAGACAAAGGGGCAGGTAGATTTCAAAGTCCATCATTGAGGGGGAGAACACAAAATTATTGACTTGGGTTTGATAAAATCAGCAGAGAAATTTCCTCAAAGAGTAGGCTTTTAACCACCAATTGAAGTCAATAAACAGAATTGGCAGAGTTTTTGAGGGAATTTGGGATGGAGGAAATGCCAGGCATTTGCTGGAAACAGTCAGTCTACTTTCCTGGAGAGCACGCATTCCCTGGGAATCTTCCCTAAATTACCATCTCTACTCCTGTCCAGAGCCAGCGGCAACTACGACCTAGGAGGACTCCTCAAACCCAGCTTTTGACCTCCAGGAAAATATGCAGATTTTCGCTCGGGCGCCTTTTATAGCCTACATGTGTTTTAAAAAGTGGGCAGGAAAATAAAACCAGATAAAACTTAAGGAGGCTGAGTTTTAGTGAAGTTAATGGTCTTGTCCCAGCTGCAAAACAATGCAAATAAGGGAGAAACTTAATAGACTAGAAGTTATATTTTATCATATTATATTTATTTAATGTTAATTTAATGCTTTTGAAATATTACATTTGAATAGTAAATATTGCATAGGGAAATTTTTTTTTCAAGCTGCAGTCCTATTGAAAATGTAAAAGGAATGGTTTTTGAAGATGCTGACAAATAAAGCAGAAGGATACAGTGGGTTCTTCCCAGCAGTCAGCCGCGCTGTCCAATGACAGGGTACCAGGCAGCCCTTACAAGTGGAGGATCTCACAGCAGTTTAGTGTTAGATGCACCTGCGCCCGGCTTACCAGAGGTTCTCAGCGTGGGATCTCGGTTCTGGGCTCACACCTTCACTGAGCATGGCAAGGGCTCCAGCTCCTTACTCACAGCCCAGTTGCTGGGCCCGGGGGTCTTTGCGTAGCATCTTTGACAATAGACTTCACCTTCTTCTCAAAAGTTGTTGATTCAAGACTCTTTCCACACTTGGCACCTCGGAAACGGTTTGGTGCCAGGGCTTTCCAGCTCCAGTTATCTTTCCACCTGCAGATGTGGAATCTCCACATCTGGAACAGTTCTTGGCATCTCCATGTTTCTTAGCAAATTTAGAAGTGATGGATTCGGGGCGAGGTTGAACTCTTGGGCGGGATGCCCAGCCTCTCACCGCCGTGTACATTGCGTGGGCCAGCACGCTTCTTTCCACAGCAGGGTTTGCGGTACATCTTCCTCAGGAAGCACCACTGTTGTGTCTCTACACGAGGCCACGTGGCTCATGGTGCTCTCAGAGGCCTCACACTGCCACCACTGCCCTAGACGGGCCTTCCTGTGAGAGCTGGGGCCTCGCCCCTAAGCAAAAGAAGGCAAGGGTCGGGGAGCGGGAAAGGGTTGCAAGGTTGGATGTATGGACACATGTTTCATGTAATGAAACTTTGAGAATCGCTGTCAAAACATTCTCGCACAGATCCTTTATAGTTTTATTTTTTCCTAATTACCCTGTATTACTTCAATAATGATTAATTTATATATTTAATTGCTGAACATTAGTCCTTAAAAAAGCACTGATTATTTTTAAACTCACTACTGTTCTTTGAAATTATTCCTTTTCCTTAAGAACTATTATTTTTTTAATACTACATACATTCAATTATTTTTCTTTAGAGTCTTAAAAAAAACCTTATTGGGGAAAAAATTTAAACAAAATGTGCAAACTAACTTGGTTACCAATCTTCAAAATAACGGTCACGTTTCATTGACTATTTGGTTGTTCTATCATTAGCGTGGAAATAAATGGACTATAAATAATTGGGCTTGTGGAGTATAAAGCTAAACTTGTCAGGCTTAGCTGGTTAGAAACTGCTTTTTTATTTTGTATTTCCATTCGTCATGAAAGATATGCAGAATTGCTTCCACGTCACTTTTAAGTAGCTGAATGTGTCTATATATGCATATTCCCTGGGGTTATTGGAATAGAAATTCCTTCCAAAATTAAGCACCAGATTGTCTAGAAACATAAACACAAGGAGTAAAATTTTACCTTTAGTGATGTTAATGCAAATCTGGTCACAGTCATGAATATATTATTTTTATTCTTCTGGATCTGAGATTGCTATATCAGAAATGGAATTTTAGCCCGTTTATCCTGTGGCTATAACAAATTACACATGTACCAGAGAGCACATCTTTTTATGTTCTTTTTTTTGGTATTACAAAATATAGCCAATAGCTCACTTTTTTATAGAATGTGAGAACTCTCTCCAACTCTGAAACGATTATACCACCAACAGATCATTATTCCAGTGTAAGCCAGCGCAGTGTCTGAGGTTGCTGACCCTGGCAGGCTCCCTCTCCAGGGTTATCAGATCAAACATGTTGACTGAATTGATCCCTGAGCTCCGTGACCCGCTGGCTAATGCATGAAGCAGGTCTATCTCCCAGGAAACTGATGAGTTGTTTTCAGTCTTGACCAAACTGAAGAGTCATGTTAGTATTTTATAGACAAAGCTCAAGTTTAGCAGACTTTATCCAGGACACTTTTGAGATGATCATATTTTCCATGAATATGTGTTTGGATGTGTGGTGTAGAGTGAGTGCATGTGTGCATGTGTGTGTGTGTGTGTTGAGGAGGATAGGAGTTTGTAGTCCTTAGACATCAGTTATTATATTGTATTGTATTATATTGCTTACTCTCTCCGCTAGACATGCAGAAGCCATAGAGAACAACTAAACACCATGTCGGGCAAGAAAGCGTAATGTCTTTAGATTTCCATTTAAAATGGAAACACACCGAGAGAATTTGAAACTATGTCTTCACTAACACTTTAGCTTATATTCATATTGCTTACGTACATATCAAAAGTATTATTCTTTCCTGTCATTTGTTTTACTTGTTTACATGAACTCCCAGCATAATCGCAGGTGGGCGTGCTGGGGTGGTGAGATGTCTTGTGTGTACACGCTGGACCATCTATAAATGACGACGTATTTAACAGGTCTAGGAGTTGATCTAGAAGGAGAGAGATTATGAATCACGATAATCAAAGTGCTGGGTCCGAAACAGAAAGATAGCTAATCATTTCTGAGTGGTGACATAGACCAGGCACACTCCAAGTGTTTTACATGAATTCTTACTTTTTATCCTCTCACCAGCCCTGTGAGATATGTGCTGTTACTGCCTATTATTTGCACATGAGGAAAGCAGGTCTTGGAGAGCTTAAGTCATTACTTTGAACAGCATAACTTGTATTCTTTTACTTGTTCCAGTTTTATTGAGAAATAACTGTCATACATCACTGTATAAGTTTAAGGGGTACAGCGTGATGGTTTGATTTACATATATTGTAAAATGATTACCACAATAGGTTTAGTTAACATCCATCATGGCATATAGATGCAACAAAAAGAAGAGAAAAACGATTCTCCTTGTGGTGCATAATTTGTGTTCTTAAACAACATGCTATAACAACGTGGGATTTTCCTGTGTGACAGTTTCTTGAACTGCAAGACTATATTTATGTAATTACCAATGTAAAATTCAAACCAAGTCCTTATTCTCTGTTTGACATTAACCACACATAAAACTGAACACTGGACGTTTCAACGTTGCCATCAGTGCAGCGCATCTTCGGTTGCAACACCCGTAGGATGAACATCCCGCCATGACCAAAAGATAAAAGAGGAATGCCGTGGAGACTTGGGGAAAGAGGACCGACAACATTTCCTAGGTTTATCACCGGACTGTACTTGAAACATGAGATGATAGAGTGTTTAAAGAATGAGAACTGATAGGTCCGTCCATTTCTTTGCATAAGGTGCTCTATTCTTTTCAGATGTAAATTAGCCCAGTCATATTAAATATCACGCACTGTGTGAAGAGTTGGGTAATGAACTCCATCCAATAATGAGAGCAGAGGGTACCCTTCACTCGAAGTGCCTTCTGTTCCAGCTGTTTCTACTTATCTTAATTCTCCTAATTGGGTTGCAATTAGGCTGTGAATGAGACGTTAACATGGGAATTGGAGCTTTTCAACAAAAGGGTTTACTTCTTTTATTGTTTTGTGGTTCTTAACTTTCAGAGGCCTGTTTCTTGCCACATGTTAATTAAAAAAATATTACAAAGTGTTTCAGACAAGCTTATGGCATACCAAGAATAACGTATTTACATATCCACAGATCTAACAGTTTGGCTGCACGAAAAGCACTGTTTGGGAAAAATTCCTCAATTTGTTTAGGGCATGAGATAATGTTTATTTAAAAGCTGTGATAATACGTCATATTTGTTTCTGAAGTTTCTCCAGGCCTGACTTCACTTACTAATATGAAAGCTATCAGCTGGCCGAGGTGATTGGAATAGTAAGGTGAAGTCTAGGTCCTTGCTATGCAAAGTGAGACCCCTGGATCCACAGCGTGAGCATCACCCGGGAGCTTGTTGGAACTGCAGAATCTCAGACCTGGTTTGGTTTCAATCCTATTGAAACAGAAGCTGCATTTTAACAAGATCCTCAAGTAATTTATATGCACATTGAAGTTTGAGAAACCCTGTTAGAATCTAATTATAGCAGCAAATCAAAGGCAATTCCAAATTAAGAAAAAAAATGTCTTATCATGCATTCTGATCATATGTTAAGAAAATAAGAAATCTCAGCTAGGTAAAGTAGTCTAATGACAATTAGAGTTAAATTTTTAATAACATCACTATTTTATATGTTAAAAAATAGGCTAAAACATTTCCAAAGCATTATGTAAGAAAAGCACAGAGCCAGAGTTGAGTTGGAAAGCGTGAATCCTGTTGGTTCTTCAGCCTGTTGTCTCCTGAGGAAGCCGGACAGTCCAACTTTCTCCTCCTCTCTGGGTCAGCGGTGCTGCAAGTTTGAAGACCGATGTAAGGCTCCAGAGTTGGCGGAAAGTTTTCATTCCATCCACAATTTTGCCCACTCTGTTTTCTTATCCATTTTAGTAATCGTAGATCTCTTATTTATTTTTTAACTTCACTCTACCTCATTGTGTACTTTGCCATTAAAAAAATTTAATCAATAATATATTTTCAAAAATCCTGTTGCAGAGGAACAGATTCCTGAGGAATGCCGTGGAGCTATTCATCTGAGTGTCATCTGTCGCCAACCACCGACGTCAAGGTGACAGCTGAGATTTTTGCAGTTGCGCTGTAAGAAGCAGGACACACTTGTGAAGTTTCTAGCGGTCACTGTGTTATCTTTCTTCACCTGTCTCTTTGCTGTCCTGAGATTTGAAGATGTTATCCATAAGTTTCATCTGTTTAATTAGTAAGTTAATTAATAAGTTAATAAGTTTAATTATTGGGCTACCCAGTTCCTGGCTGAGGAGGGGTGTCATAATTTCTGTAGCTGATGTGATGGCAGGGACTGTACTATTTGCAACTGGAAGTCATTAGAGGGGCAGCAAATCACTGAAGGAAAATTAAGCCTTTCCCCAGGCTTAGTGATCATCTCTGCTGCAATTTACCAGCGCTTCGTTTTATCCATGTGATAATCAGCATTCAGTGTCCGCATATCCCTGGCCTTTCTTTTCCCTTCCTTCACTATCAGCATCAAGTACTGCCTCTCCAAAGAGCTCAGGGGTGCAGAGGCTGGGCTCCTTGCTGCCTCCATAATTGCTGTCCTACCTGAATGTGTCTCCTGATCTGTGGCTGTTCTGAGATAATGAAGGGATTGACATCTTGTGCATTCTCTTCACCTACTACGTGTAAATTAAGGCAGCAAACGCTGGTTTCATATATTGCTGGCCAAGTGAGTCCTTCCATATTTCTACATGGTCTCTTCATTGGAGGAAGTTTCTGTGTCCCTGATCAACTCAGCTCCTTTCCATGGATTCCTGTGGGTGCTCACAGGACATTTCTCCCAGTAGATCTCTGTGGCCTGCTTGGCTGTTTCCTGCCTGTGCACCATCTCTTGGATAAGGATCTCCTTCGTGTGTTTGCTTCTCATCAGAGAACATGGCGAACATTGTAGTCTTTGTTCCTTGCTAGCTCTGTGCCTTTGTGGATTACTCGTTTAGCAGCAAGTTGAATCCCTAGCAATTCGAAGCTCTTTTCTAGAGCGTCACCTTCCTTGTAGCTTTGTCCTCTTCACTGTGGGAACTCTCTTCGTGCTGACCCTGGATGGGTTGTTTCTACTCACTGATGGAACTTGTGTATGCTTGGAACCACGTTCACATTCTCAGTGCTAGCATCAGCCAACAATCTGCTCCCCACGCTATTTTCTGTTACTTGCAACAATCAACTCCACATAATGCAAGTAAACAAATGTCTTCATTGTCTCTCAGATGCTTTACTTTCTTAAAAGAATTTTGTAAAATGTGGCAAAAATTTGAGATTAAATTTAAACTCAGGTGGTGAGTGTATGGATGTTTGGCATATTCTATTTACTTTTTTTGAAGATTTGAATTGTTTCACAATAATAATAGTTTTAAAATATAGTTTTGTTTTGTTCAAATAGTTTTAAAGATTAAAAATGGAGCAAAATGCAAAACTCCTATGAACAACTGTGTCAAGCTTTCATAGCATGCTATGCTATTGCTGACTTAGGCAGAGCAGCAACAATGCCAGGCAAGTTTAAAATTTGAGCCAAGCAGAGTTGTCCTAGGATTCCCTCTATCTGATGCTCTTCTTCCAAAAACTACTCATCATGGTCCCTACTGACCAGATATTTTATTAATTACAACTTTCTCAAAAAGGCCTTTCCTGCTCAATAACTAATAATCCCCCATCTCAATTCTCCCTATTTCTCTTCTCTACTTTACTTTTCTCTATGATAATTAACATCATTTCCATTTATGTATGTACTTTTTTATTGAATGTCTCCCACCACTAGAATATAAACCCCATGAAGACACTGTAAATCCAGTACCTATAAGAGTGCCTGCCACATAGGACACACTAAGTAAAGATGTGTTGAATGGGTAAATGAACAAACAAATAACAGAATTAATGTCAGATAATATGCTCTTACCCCCTTAGGATATTTTGGTGTGCCTGAATTGGGATTAATATTTGTTGGAAATCCCGTGGGCTCTTGAAGTTTCCCTTTGCTTGACATCTCTCACTTCTGATGCTCTGCAGCTTCTTGACATCTGGATTCAGACAGACGAACCCATGGACTGCTCAAATACATAGGAGCACCTATTAAGATTTATTACCAACAGGAACAGAAATTGTGAATTACCACAGTTGCCCAAGATAATCTGACCCTGGATGTAGCAGACACTGTGTCAATATAAGAGATCTTATTCTTAGGATCCTTTATTCCTTATAGCCACTCCACTCTGAGTTAGCTGAAAGGGATTCTTTCCTCAAGATCTACAACACCCACGAGAAAGGTAAATAAATTTGATGTTCTTTGCCATCCTTGGCGGTGAGAACTAATAACAGAAACTTGGAAGGGAAAGAAATGGTCAGCACTCAAAACACTTACAGAGCAAGTAGTAAACTGGACTTCAGATAGCCCAGAGAAAGAGGAGCAGCCTTGTAAAAATACCTACTTTGGAATGCCGCATTTCTGATTCCTTTTCATACTTTGAATGCATCTTCTAGACAGGGCTCTGAGGAACATGTCTATACCAAATGAGTGATGAGAAAGCCACATCTGGTCTATAATGAGGTGCTTTCAATTAAGAGTGATACTTCACCCCAGTTATTCTGACTTGTGCTAAAATCACAAGGTGAAAGGCATGTCGGGCCAGGCCATCTCCAGAGCAAGTGCGCTGGCTACACCCCTGCGGAGCCTCCGTGTGGTGATGTATACATCTTACAATGATAGCACGATGTTTTAACTCAGCTCTCACACACAAATTTTACTGCATTTTTCCCAATCTTAGAGTAAAAATGTATTTTCTTTTCCATTTTTGCTCAAGGAACACTATAAATTCTCAGTGACTCAGAACACCTGCCACAGTGAGTGCATTTCTTTCTCTATGGAGTTGAGATCAAGAACAAATAAGGCCTCCAGGTTTTAAAAGCAGGGAACAAACAGCTGTACATTGGAAGCACATGGTATTATTGGGAATAAAACAATGAAAAATAAAAAAGTGAGAAGCTGGACAGGGTCTGGAAAGATATTTTCTCTTCTTAGCTTAAATGATTGCTGTAGAGATTTTCATTTACAATCAGCAAATACTTTGCTTGCTTAACACCATGATTTAGCTTATGATTTTTTTTCTCTTTGATAAGATTAAGAATCCAGTTAGGCCAATGAGTTCTAAAATGTGCAGACCCTGCCCTTCCAAACACACACACACACACACACACACAGGAATTGTCTACTTACTAGATACCTATGTGTACACTGTACCTTCTCAGTTTATGAGCTCTACAGAGGCGAATCTGGATGCTATTGTAAACTGAAATTCCCACTGTTGTTTTAGCCCCAATGAAAACTATCCTTGTGTTTTCATGATAACTCATATTCTACCGCTGGCAAATCATTCCTGGAATTTATGAAATTATTTCCCATTTTGACATACATGCACTCAGGGAGATTACTAAAGACAAATCTTTTATTGGGCATTTACAATTCTGCATAGATTAGTTTCTTCTTCCTCTTCTTCTTCCTCTCTCTCCTTCTTCCTCTCTTTCTCCTTCTGTCCTTTTCACCTTCTCCTTTCTTCTTCTTTGTCTGTGTCTGAGATCACTATGCCATCTCAGCGCTCTCAGAAAGAATGGAAAAAGGGCAAAGGCCCTCACTCTCTTTGCAAGTATTTTTCATTCTGGCCAAAACAATCTTCAATGGATAGGCTGTTTAATTCTAGCCAAATGTAAAATATCAGACTCTTCCCTAAGAGGTTGTGTGTTCCATTAGAAGATTCAGGGCCAGGTGTCAATTGATGGATTCCAATTCTGGCTCTCTCAACAATAAACTTTAGAGAACTGATCCTTGGCTCTGCCTTTCTGTTTTCTCTTCAATGAAACAAAGATACTACCAGTTGTGTGTCAGATAGGGTTACCGCACAGCTGCGGCTGGTCAGCTCTGCTTATCTCCAAGAATGCCTGGAAGTCTTGTATCAACATTTGGCCAAGATAAGAGTGAGATATTTTCATTATTGATAAAGGGCATTTTACAGTTTGGAGCTCCCCTCCAGGTACCCAGGGCCAAATCCTCTACGCGGCTTAGGGACGGATTGATGGTTTATACTTGGTGCCACCTGGTTCAACCTACATAGCCTGGCTTTAGCTACGTAACCAGTAGGGTACAAAAAATCCTGCTATAAATTTTTGACAGGGCAACCTTGAAAACAAGATGCCTTACACATGTCTTGCTGGTTTATCATCTGAAGACAAAGAATCTCTTCTGCAATTGAGAAATGAACATGTGGCTGCACCTGGAAGTGTCAGACCCTCTGTGACGGTATGTCCTTTCTCCTGTTCTACTGCACCCTTTACTTTAGGTACAGCTTGATGCCAGCGCACCTGTGGAGGCTGTGCGTCCTATCCATTACTGGGCTCTGTGGAACTGATGCACTTCACTCTTTTCAGAGATAGTTGAGAGGTCCTTTTGGATAATACATTATTACTTTAATTTTCTTCTTCCTTGCACTAACTCTGACTAGAGTAAACATATTTTCAAAACAGAACACAGGGAATAGTAATCAAAGACTTTTTCCTCTCTCCAAAGCCATATACCATGTGAACCATTTCAAAGAAATGTAAGATTATAAAATATGAAGGTACATAATTTCCCAAGCAATTTTTGGGGGGACAAAAGGGGACTGGGAAGTGGTGTTTGTCATATATTTTGACTCAGCATCACAGATATTTTTGGTTGTAATACATTGGGTATGTTGATGCTTAGTGTCATAGTATTGTCTTTCTTAAAAATCTGCAAATAAGACCCTTTTAAAATGAATTAGCCAGTAGGTGTTCCCAATTTACAGACAATAATTCAAGTTCACGTTTGAGGGGTATTGAATTTAAGAGTCTATAAGTGCCTAATTGGCATTGATTACTAAAATTTTAACTGACTAGAAATAGCTTTTGTTATTTTGAAGGAACATTTTCCTATCCTATTTTCTAAGATAATATTGCAACATTTTCAAAGTGATGTTCACCTATGCTTTCTCGATCTCTCCAAATAAACTATATTCAAGGAGAGTTGAACTTTTTTTGCTTTTAAAGTCAACTTTACTTTGAAAAATACCCCAGTGAAATTCAAGCCCAGGGAAATTCAGCTGTGACAACTCCATTTCCGGTAATAAATAAACAGGTTTTACTCCTTCTATAAATGAACATCTCAGTTGTAGTTTGAGTAGATTTATCAGTCTAAAGAAAACAAATTTTTCTTTTCCTCATCTTCATGAGATCATAGCTTTCATTAGGCTTAGAAGTTGAATGCCACGTGCGTTCAATGAGGACAAGGCTGATTTCTCACCTTCATTGTGAAGTGCTGATATCTAATGAGAATGCAAGCAGATGTTTTGCCTTTAAAATAAGTTAAGGAAATTGTAGTTGGTATATTCTTTAGAAACTTAGGGTGAACTTGGAGCCTGCGGTGGGAAAGAGCAGACGTCGGACACAGTAAGCTAAGGAACAAAGGACCGCAGTAGCCCTCTCGTTTAATAGAAGAGGAAGAGAAAAAGGCGAGCTTAAAAATAGTCTTCAAGGCCATGAAATTTTATTATGAAAAACAAACAAAGCAAGACAACCATCTAGTATTTTTCACTTCAACTATAAATAGACAGACTAAAGGCTTATGTCGTAGGGTAAACATATGAGATCTCTAATATTCTGACAAAAGAATGCTATACATTTTAATGGTTTCTTTGACGTTTTGTTGAATTTTAGCTGAGTATGTGTGGATTTGATGACTTTTAAAATCCTTCCAGCTCCAGGAGTTGCTGAGTCTATCAAAGTGTCACCTCTCACTGTTTGACGTGGTTATAACTGCAAAACACCCTTCCGTCGTGTACAATAGGAACAGCCTTCAAAAGATGGGATGAAGTTAGGAATGTTTAATCCCACTTTACAGAAGAGGAGAAAAAGAAAACCAAGATTTTGCAGTGCTGAGTTTCTATTTTTTCTCTGTATAACAGTAACTTTATTTTTAAGATAAAAACTGTCATTAGATAACTTTGTACATCTCACTGGTTTTGTGTAGCTTTGAGCAATGTACAATATTCTCCCTTCCTTGAAGTTGTCTGATATAAGTGAATTTGTGGTGGCATAAATGTATTAAGGGGAACAGATATTTCGCTGTTTAAAATTCGCTAACATCAACACTTCCCTATAAAGAGAAAACAAATAAAAGAGAAATTGTCTTCTTTACACAAACAAATGGACCTGAAAATGAAGTTTCATTTTCAGAATAACTTTATTTAACCAAAATATAATACAACACAAAAATAGATAATTGGTAAATTTTAAGTACATGCACATATATAGAGACATATATAAAATCATTATATAATTGCAAAGAAATAACAATATCCTCAAAATGGGCTAATTTACATTGAAATGCCCACAACCAAGTGGTTTTAAAATTATCAAGTTTCCATGTCCATTTCTGACACAACATTTATGCTGAAGATACTAATGTTAGTGACAGACCATGTATACGGCCAGTCATAGATGGATCCCTAGGAGAGTTCGGGCTTCACCTATAACAACAAGAATTATTGTACAGGATACCTTAGAAAAATCTCCCTCTATCAATCTATAAAAATAGTCAAGGGCTAAAACTTTTTACCAGCTCTTTGAAGTATAACACTGAAACTAAAATAATTATGCCTATATAAGATAGAATACAAAGACTAAACTGGATGCTATCGTCTTATCTCTCAGAATAATGATAAGAATAGCATAAATAGCAAATAATAAATAATAGTTAAAATAAAAGGAAAGATATAATAAGACTTACTCTGTGCCAGGTACTACTGATTATACTATCAAATGTATTGTTTAGTCTAATTTTGTGTGTGTGTGTGTGTAAGATTAGCCATGAGCTAACATCCACAGCCAATCCTCCACTTCGTGCTGAGGAAAATTGGCCCTGAGCTAATAACCATGCCAGTCTTCCTCTATTTTACATGTGGAATACCTGCGACAGTGTGGCTTGATAAGCTGTGCGTCAGTTCACACCTGGGATCCGAACCTGCAAAGCCAGACCATTGAAGTGGAGTGTGCCAACTTAACCACTATACCACGGGGCTGACCCCTAGTTAGTCTAATTTTTGAGGTACAATTATTATTTCATCCACTATAAATATGAGAAAATGGAGGTATATTAAGCAATTTTCTTGTGTTACTCACCTAGAATGTGGTAGAGCTAGGATTTAAAACGACATAGCTTACTTCTAGAGACCCAAACTATTCTGCTGTAATATCTATCTAGAGAAATAGTGCTTTTAAAGGCAGAAGTATAATTTCTAATATTTTTGCAATTTATTTGGTCTTAGTAATATATTTCTGGTCTTTGAATACTTTATTTCATTGTATTAGTTTCCTATTGCTGCTGTACAAGTTGCCACAAACTTAGAGGCTTAAAACAAAGCAAATGTATTGCCTTATTTCTGGAGCTCAGAAGTCTGAAACGGTCTCATTGGACTAATGTCAAAAGGGCAGGGCTGCATTCTTTCTGGAGTTTCCTGGAGAGACTCGGTTTCCCTGCCTTTTTTGCTTCTAGAGGCTGCCCTCAGTCCTTGGCTTGTGGCTCCTTGGCATCTTCAAAGCCAGCAAGCAACAGCCAGTTGATCTTTCAGATGATGCCATCTCTCAAGTTCCGACACTTCTGTCTCTCTTTTCCCCATTTGTGGACCCTGGTAATCACATCATGCCTACTGGATAGTCCAGGATAATCTCTTTATTTTAAAGGTGGTTGATTAGCAAACTTATTTCATTTACAAGCTTAATTCCCCCTTGCCATGTGATAAAACATATGCATAGGTTCAGGGGTTAAAACATATAGATAGTTGGGGGGCCAATTTTCTGCCTACCACACTCACTATGTTTTTATACTGGGCATTTTTTACCTGTGTGTGTGTATGTGCAAAATAGTATCACAACTCAATGAGAAATTAGATTAATTATTCACTGAATTGACTGCCCCTTGGACATTTTTGTTTACCAGTCTAAGATTTAGAAAAGGTTACCTGTATTAACTGCTGATGAGTTGGTTTTTGTTGGAAGTTGCCATTTGATCAGTAAACTGCAGGAAGCAGTGTGAGGGCTGCCACTGGGGTCCCCTGCAGAACGGGGGAGTGACAGTTGGCAGGGTCAGCTGCTTAGAACCTGCAGGTCGGGGTTTCCAGCCAATAGAGGCTTCCTCTCTGTCCCAGGCTCTTGAAGCCCACACTGGTAATAACTCTGTGATTTGACTACTTAATCTGCTTCTCTGGTTTAGAGTATAAAATCTTCAGGAGTGGAATCTCCTTAAGCCTTTATGGGAACTGATTATATTTTGATGACAAGTCTGTTTTTTCCTGGGTCATTGGCCACATTTACTTTGCTTTTTATTTTATTTTTTTAAATTTTCTTCATAAAAAGCAAAGGGAAATTTTTTAAAAAATGCTGTTCTCCATGTTAAAATTATTTAAACTCACATCCATGCTTATTTTGTCTCCAAAATGTTGGATTCAAACATGGTAAGAAAGAGCATTCACTTATTGTCATACTTTGTATCTAATATTGAAAAGTGGAAGAAAGTGCTCTAAATATTTATTTAAGTAGTAACTCGAAACATGCCCGTGCTCAATTTTTTGCTCTAAAAATCGCATCTTATAATCCAGAGCTAACATAATCCACTAATTCTCAGCACAAAGAGAATATTTATTACCAACAAGAAATTTTTCTCTACATGTATCAACTTATTCATGAGGAGAATTTTCTTTATGGTTCAAGTCATTTCTTGGAAATAATGGCCTGAAAGATGCAAGCAATGGCTACATGCAAACAAACATTGGACAGAAATCAATCACCATGAACACCTGTACACATGACCCACGTAATGGTTATATGGTGTCAATGGAGAAAGGATGGGAGTTGTGAAAAAGATTTAGCCTGGGCCCATGGATTGACGTATACGAATGCATGGAGCAGTGGTTCTCAACCTCCTTTTTTAAATTATCACCTCCTCAGGAACATTTCTAGACTTACTGTTCTTAATCACTGCTTCCTTCCATGGAATTTTAATATCATTTATTTACTGTATATCTGTTTATATATTTTGGCCCTTTGAAGGCCCACAGACTATTATAATATCTAAGATGCTACCTCCCAAAGAAACAATTTTCCAGCCCTTGGAAACCATATTCTCCCCATTGAAACTACATAAGATGGAGTGATAGCAATGGAAGAAAGCTCAACAGGATAATTCAACACCCTTCATTTTACTGGCAGGAAGCTGGCACACATTGAAGGAAATTGATTTGTCTAAAAGGATACATATGTAACAGATATTATAGATAAAATAAAAGGAGTACAAAGCATAGAATTTTGTCAATTTGCTTTTATATGCAATGAATATTGATCAAAACAAACAACACCCTGGGAAAGGAAAACCCATCATGCCTACATGATGATAAAGTGATGATGTAACCATCAGGACACTCAACATTTTACATCTTAGTCTGATATTTTGATATAAACAGACTGTTACATTATTTGGCAATTCAAACACTAAATACTCTTCGTATGATAATATATAATAGAAAAAAAGCCTTTGAGAGGAGCTCAGCCATAGAGACTTAAAAATCCCAATAGAAGGCATAGTATAGAAGGCAAGCCTTGTTTAAAGGACAATCACTCATATGCTCTCGATATTTTCCCTGAGTTAGAGCTTGTTCAACAAAACAAGGAGTTCACAATTGTCAGATGCTGGCATTTCAAAGGGTGAAAGACATCTTTAACGAATAGTCAGGACAAAAATCTCTCCATGTACAATAATGTATTAAATATCACCTGGAAAAGAGTATGAAAATTTTTCTTTCCACTTATTTATGAAAATGTATCTCCTATCTTAGAGTAAGAAAAATAATAGTCACAACCAGAATGTAAAACTGCCATTTGAAGTTAATGTCTTCATATTTCTGCTCTAAATGATTGAAAAATATTTAGCATAACATTATTGTTAAGAGCAATAAATATATCTGCCATTAAGCGACACAGCCATAAATATGTTGGTAAGGTAGATTGATGCTAGATTATGTAGCATAAATTTTAGCACTTAGAATTTTATCCTGAGAGCTTTGAGAAGAAATAAATGACTATAAAATTGTGAAATTACTTGACCATATTTGGGCTTTACAACTATTTTTGTAGAAAGAGTATGGATAATGAGTTGGGGATGTTAAAAGAGGCAGAGGGGCTACAAAAATAGTGAGATACGAGTACATAGTGGCAGCGAAACGCAACCTAAGGATTCAAGAAAATACTTGCAAATCCATATCTATAAGGGATTAATATGTGGAATATATAAGCACCTCCTATAGCTCAACAATAAAGATGGAATAAACCCTATTAAAGAAATGGGCAAAGGACTTGAATAGACATTTCTCCAAAATACTATACAAATGGCCAACAAACATGTGAAAATGTGATCAACCTCACTAATCATCAGAGAAATATAAATCAAAACCACAATGAGATATCACTTCACACCCATTAAGATGGCTACTATTAAAAAAATGAAAATAACAAGTGCTGGGGAGGAGGTAGAGAAATTGAAACACTTGTGCACTATTGGTGGGAATGTAAAATGGTGCCACTGCTATGGAAAACAATATGGAGTTTCCCCCAAAAATTAAAAAACAGAACTACAATACGTCCCAGCAATCCTGACACATGTTCACAGCAGCACTGTTCAAAAGAACCAAGAGGTGGAAGCAACCCAAATGTCCATCAATGGATGAATGAATAAACAAAATGTAGTCTATACAAACAATGGATTACGCAGCCCGAGAAAGGCAGGAAATCCTGTCACATGCTATACCAGGGAGGAAACTTGAGGACATCATGCTAAGTGAAATGACCCAATCACAAAAAGACCCAAAGATATGTAAGTGCATAATTGCACTTATATATGCTATCATAAGTGTTCAAATTCATAGAAACAGAAAGTAGAATGGTAGCTACTAGGGGCTGAAGGGAGGAGGGAAAGAGCAACTGTTGTTTAAAGGGTGTAGAGTTTCAGATTTGCAAGATGAAAAATTTCTGGAGATCTATTTCACAACAATGTGAATATACTTAATACTATGTGTTATACGTTTAAAAGTGGTTGAGATGATAAATTTTGTGTTATGTGTTTTTTACCACAGTAACAAAATCACTTAGGAGCTGTTGCCACAGTTCAAGAGAAAGACGAATGGTGGTTTGGATTAGCATTGTAGCACTGGAGATCAAAAAAAGGATAAATCTAAGAGAGATTTAGAAAGCAGAATTAATAGGCATATTAGATTAAGTACATGGGACAAAGGAGAGGAAGTGCCAAAGCACTGAGGATTTTTGAATTATAAACCGTATTTGTGGCAGCATTATGCCTGAGATATATATTTAAGATTTTTCAGCATACACACACTAAGAAAAACCATGGCAATAGGTCAGATCACGATGGGAGTAAGAGGCTGAGTGGAGAAAGAAGAAATTGAGGCAGAAGAACACAATGTTCACCCTGAACACCTCCAGAGTTTATAGATCAAATCAAGGAGGTGACAAAAAAGGCTGAGAAGAAGACTTATAATATGTCTTTACCTTTACCGTAGTAAATCAACTAATTGCTCAAGCTCACATTTACCAACTCTGTTAATTACTTATTAATATTAACAAGAAGAGATTACCACAAGGGAAGAAGAATTTCCAAAATAGTCCACTGTTACACTCTATGATGATCAATGAGAAAAACTGTATAGTTTCAATTAATTCTTTCTTTGCTTTGATTTATGTAAAGGTATGTTGATATACAGATTAAGATGGAGTTCCCAAATAAGCAACTGATTTTCAACTTTACAATCATATGCAAATCCATATACGTTTTAAGTCCATCTATAGATTTTTAATTCTGAAAGAGTTGAGGAAACCAAAATCAAACCCTTTTCTACTCTAGAAATTACAAACATCAGCCATGACGTTTGGAAAACCGCTAACAAAAAATAATTACACAGCGTCCTTATTTATAGGGACACACAAAGAAACTTTTTTATCTAATCAAGAAGTGTTCATTTTCCTTCAACAACTGAGAAAAATTGAAAATTTTATTTATGTTCACACTAGATAGCATATTAAATATGCTCTGGTTTCAAATTCTTACAATTTATTTTGGGGCAGAAAGAGTAAGATTATGTAAAGGTTATTGGAAGTGGATTAATACTTATTACCTTTAAAGGGTGAGTTAAGTCAACTAATTGTGCATATTCACCATAAGTCAACTCACTGTGTAGATTCACCACTGAGTTTAGAATGTTTGGTTACTCTATAACAAATCGGGAGTGTTTCTTTGGGAACACTAGCCCTTACGTGTATAGTTCATGGACAGCTTTCAACACATGATCATTTCTTACCACTTGTTATTCAGTACCATATGAGCACATTGGAAGCAATCAAAATAATAATTCTTGAAACTAAAGATTAAATTATAGATACATTGGTGAACTAATGTTCGATTTGCTCTTTCTTATAAGGAGATTAGAATGGATGTAGCTCAATATATTTCCACCGTACTTTTAATCACATTATGGATGATATAAGTTATTGAAGAGAGATACATATCTTACTAATAAAGAAATTTTAGGTCTGTCCTTGAATCTCTGCCTTATGAGTGTTTTAGGTGTAAATTGTTTAATTTTTATTATTTGGTGCTCCTCTGACCTAATTTTAATCAGTTTCTCTGCTTTCAACTCACAGGCATAAATTTGTATAACTCACACATTTTAAAATCTACCCAATAAGCAGTTTGGGGTGTAGGACAAATACCTACTTGAGTAAAACTTTTCTTAGTTTTAAGACACTACTTGAGTAAAATATTTCTCAAGATTTGTTTCTGTCTATATTTCATACTGGGTTTTCTTGCGGGAGAATTGAAATCAGGACTATCCATTCAATAAAATTGATTGCAAAAACATTTTTCAAATACTCTTCTAAAACAAACTAAAATAAACTTTCTTGTTCAGATCATCCTGTTATTTTGAAATGTAGTTTTGAAAACCTTAGTCGTTCAACTGTGGCTGTTTACTTTGGTATGAATCTTGTTGTTTGGAATTCTGTTTATCCCTGGGGTAATTTATAGACATTTGAACTCACTTTTTTTTGCTTTTTGTAAAAAGATTCTATCAGTTACTTTGATATAAATACAAATGTATTCAAAGCACTAATGGCATACTATTTCCATTTTATTCCAGAAGATAAATTTTCCATTGATGAGAATTGCATATATGTAAATAAGGATCTTAATATTTTTTATAGCATACAAATGTAGCACCAGAGAATAGGAAATATGTATAATATGAAAATAATGCTCAATTATAAGAATAAAACAAAAGAACATGGAGGCATTTTAAAAATAATCTACCTTTTATTTCAACATGCTGAGTGGATCATTGCAAACAATTATTTTGCAGTTTTAACAGATTCTGAGGGAAAATATTACTACGATAAAGTAAAATTTTATAAAAAAATTATAAAACCAAGAAAACACAAATCAATGAGATAATATACACATAAATATATGCATACATATCAGATATCTCTACCTGTGTATAATTTATAACTACAAAAATATAACTGGTAATAGTTAACTCTTTATATAAATACACAATAATTATATTGAAAGATGATAGAGAATAAATGAATATTTATCACATATTTTATAGGTTACAATGTTTGAAGTATGATTTATATTTTATATATATGCTTTTAATATAGTTTAAATTCAAAATTTATGGTAACATTCTTGAACTTCATACTATAACACATAGTATTAAATATAAAATCCTGATATTTTCTGTTTAAAAACTTATTTCCAGAATTTGAAAACTGTATAGAGATTTGAAATAGTTCTTCTTTATTAAACTGGAGTAACCTTCCTTCCTCAGAGTAAGTCAATATTAATATTTAATTAAAGTCAGCACTTCAGTAAATGTGCCCTTGTCCTTGAAGAGAGAAATCACTGACTTTGGAGAGAAAAACAGAGAGTACACAAACTTCCTCTTCTATTTAGAGAAATGCTGGAGTGAGCAGGTTGTGACATACATCTCTATCAGCCGACCCTTGGAAGGCACTGGAGGAGAACTTTAATAAAGAAAAAAGAGTCAAACTAAATCGTTATATGTATTGCATAAAGAAAGCAAACAGAAGCGAACATAGGTACTACAAGCTAACCCAGATATTGAAAAAAGACTAACACAACTTTAAAGTATTACTATGTTGCTTCAAACCTGTTTAAATGAATATATGTTTTCCATACATTTTTGCCCATATCATGAAAGAGGTAGGTCGCCATAATCATTCTACATCATAAAGACCCACTGGACCATTTAAGTGAGCTTCTTCCTGTGATTCTATACCACAATCAAATTTTGATAGAGATAACTCATTTTATCCCAATGACAGGAAGTCCCTTCCTCAATATACTGAACTCATGATGAAATCTGTGCCAATGGATGAAAATGGAATCTTAATAAAACAAAAAACCCTGTAGGAGTCAGAGATTCTGAAATTTTGTTGAATATTGAAAACGCGGAGTGCACTACATGACACTTAGTGATGAGTAATTACCTAAGTGTCAACAACTCCTTTCACTTTCTTGTAACAAAGAATTGCAAATCGAACCACATGACAGTCATGTCCAGTAACACATCCAGAACATATTACCTCTAGCCCCTACAATGCTTACCGATCCTTTGAAAGTCTTTCTTGACACAGACCTGAGGTACCCGCCCCATCCCTGCCCTGAAATAGCCAACAGTGCCCATAGATATTTTCCATCTAACAACTCAAAGGGGAAAATGAAATCGTGGTGTTATTTAAATTCTTCTACTTATCATTGCATTTCATTATGTTTCCCCTTTCCTAAAATGATTACCAAATCCTGATAGCCTATTTTGTTATAAATGTCGAACTATTCACTATTCCCTTAAACAAAAATGGTAATGAACATGGAAGGACAAAAGAGGGTATCTTACGGATCACTGACTTTTTTCCCTGAGAATGCAGGACTTCGATTTTATTAAAAACAAGTGTACTTCTGGCTTCCAGTCTGGCATATGAGGAGCTTGGAAGTCATCACTCCATCATATCAACAAGTAGAAAACTAGAAAATCAGCAACTCTTCTTAGATCCATCAGAGAAGTGAGGTCACAGGGCAAACTGGTGCCCCCCAAGTAGAGAAACAGGTGGATAAATAGAATCATAACTCACTGGAGCAGAAACCCACAAGCAGAAATATCCACAAGAACCAGGACTGGGGTAGGAACACCTAAACCTAAAGAGTAACTGATGAATTCCTGGAGGCTCAGTGTAGACAGGTCTAAAAGTTAAAAACTCCAAGGGGAGCCACTCACCAGGGGCCCCCCACGCTTTTGAGTTTTGGCTCCTGGAGCTCTACCAGGTTCTCACACTGAAGATCTGAAAAGATTCCTTGTGCTTCCGATGAGGGGAGGGCGGACTAAAGGAACCTCTTTGAGATATTCCAGAACATTCTGTTCTGAGCAAGGCCTGCCTCCAACAGAAACCATTCCATCAGAACCTAACCTATTGCAGGTTTATCAGAGCCTAATGAATGTATGGCAAGGGGAATAACCAATTCCACCCCAACAACCATCCTCTACCACCTAAGTGGGTGAAAAAAAGCACTTGTGAATTTCACAGCCCAGGGGCACAGACTCACCAGAACACTGAGACCCAACCACACTATAGAATGCTTCCCCTCCTCCCACACCTTACCACCAGCCCACTAAAGGCCTGTTTGCTAGAGTTCCTTTTACCCAGTGCATCATGTCCAGCTTTAACCAAAAAATTAAAGGCATTCTAACAATGCAAACAAAAAAAAAATCCTGTCTCCAGACACACAGCAAACATCAGAACCAGACTCAAATATAGCAGGGGTATTGGAATTATCAGACTAGGAATTTAAAACCACTAAGATTAATATGCTAGGGGCTCTCTAGTGGAATAAACAGACAGCACGCAAGAACATGTGGGCAATGTAAGCAGGGACATGGAAATTTTAAGGAAGAATTTAAAAAACATTTTAGAGATCAAAAACGCTATATCAGAAATGTCAACTGCCTTTGATGGGTACATTAGTAGTAAACTAATACAGTCACGGCTTAAGAAATAATCTCTAAACTCAAGGATATATCAATACAAGTTTCCAACCTGAAAAGCAAAGAGAAAAAAAGCTTGAAAGACAGTACAACAGAATACCAAGAACTGTGGGTCGACTACAAAGGTGTAATATAGACATAATGGGACTACCGGAAGGAGAACAAAGAGACAAAAGAATTGAAGCGGTATTTGAAGCAATAAACACTGAGATTTCCTCTAAATTAATGCCAAACACCAAACTAAGATCTGGGAAGGTCAGAGAACAAAACGCAGATAGATGCCAAAAAAACTCCAGCACCTAGGCATATCACATTCAAATTGCAAAAAATCAAAGAAAAAGAAAAAAAAAGTCTTGAAAGAAGCCAGAGAAGAAACACCTTTCCTTTAGAGAAGCAAAGATAAGAATTCTATCTGACTGCTGAGAAAATATACAAGCAAGAAGAGAGTGGAGTGAAATATTTAAAGTATTGAGAGGAAATAGCTACCAACCTAGAATTCTGTATGCTGCAAAATTACCCTTTAAAATGAAGGAGAAATAAAGACTTTCTCAGGAAAATAAAAATTGAGGGAATTTGTTACCAATAGGCCAGCCTTACAAGAGATATTTTTAAAAAGTTATTCATAAAGAAGGAAAATGATGTAGATCAGAAACTCAAACCTACATGAAAAAGGAAGTTTATCGGAGAAGGAATAAGTAATAGTAAAATAAAACTTTCATTTTTCTTATTCTTCATTTATATTCTTCATCTATTCTAATAGATAACAGTTTGTTCAAAATAATAACAGCAATGTATTCAGTTATGTATATATGCTTACGCATGTTAATGTATGAGTGAAATGAATAACAGCAATGATACAAGCGACAAGGGGGGCAATCAGTAATATTTTGTTATTATAAGATACTTGCATTACCTGTGAAGCAGCATAGCGTTATCTGAAAGTGACCCAGATTTCTTGCAAATGTATATTACAAACTCTAGGGCAACCACTAAAAAGAAGTTAAAAAAAAAAGTATAACGGAAAAATTTCTCCTTTTTTCTAAATGGAATCATTCAAAATGCTCAATTACCCCACAAAAGGCAGAGAAAGAGTCTAAGATAAACAAAAATCAAAGAAAGAATTAAAATGAGGGCAACAAATAGCAAACAGTAACAAATACAGTAGATATTAATCCAATTATATCAATAATCACTTTAAATATCAATGGTCTAACTACACCAATTAAAAGACAGAGATTGTCAGAGTAGATCAAAAAATAAAACCCAACTATATATTGTCTACAAGAAACCCACTTTAAATACAAAAACACATATAGATTAAAAGTAAAGGGAGGAAGAAAGATACACCATGCTAACACTTATCAAAAGAAAGCAAGAGTCGCTATTTTTAGACAAAGTAGACATCAGAGCTAAAACTCACACAGAACATGGATGAACCTTGAGGACATCAGGACAAGTGGAATAAGCCAGTTACAAAAAGACAAATGTGTTTGATCCCAGTTATAAGAGATACTTAGAATAGTCAAAATCATAGAGACGGAAAGTAGAATGGTGGTTGCAAAACATTACGAATATATTTAATACTACTGAACTGTGTGCTTAAAAATAGTTGAGATGGTAACTCTTATATGTATTTTACCACAATAAGATTTTTGTTAAAGACAGTAATAAAAGCTACAGAGGAAATCAATGAAATTGAAAATAGGATATCAATAGAGAAAATCCACAAGACCAAAAGCTGGTTATTTGAAAAGCTCAATAAAATTGACAAGCCTCTAGTCAGTTTAGCTAAGGAAAAAAGAGAACGCAATTACTAATATCAGAAATGAAAGAAGGGACATCACCACAAACCCCATGGACAATAAAAGGATAATCAACAAATACTTTAAATAATTCTTTGCCCACAAATTTGATAACTTAAATGAAATGGACCAAATCCTTGAAAGACACAATTTGCCAAAACTCACAAAAAAGAACTAGACAATCTGAGTAGCCCATATCCATTAAAGTAATTGAATCAATAATTAATAATCTTTCTAGGGGCCGGCTCTGTGGCCGAGTGGTTAAGTACGCGCCCTCCGCTCCGGCGGCCCAAGGTTCGGATCCTGGGCGCGGACATGGCACCGCTCGTCAGGCCACATTGAGGTAGCGTCCCACATCCCACAACTAGAAGGACCTGCAACTCGGATATACAACTGTGTACGGGAGGGTTTAGGGAGATAAAGCAGAAAAAAAAATAATTAATAATCTTTCTAAGCAGAAAGTACAAGGCTCAAATGGGATCACTGGTGAATTCTACCAAACATTTAAGGAAGAATGTATATCAATTAAAAACACAATACCATTTACAGTAGCACCCCCAAAGATGAAATACTTAGGTATAAATCTACCAAAGTATGTACAAGATCTATATGAGGAAAACTACAAAACTCTGATAAACAAAATCAAAGAAGTAATATACAAATGGAGAAATATTCCATGTTCACGGGTTGGAGAAAGACTCAATATTGTCAGGATGTCAGTCTGCTCAACTTCATGTACAGATTCAATGAAATCCCAACCAAAATCCTAGAATTTATTTTGTGGCTATTGACAAACTGGTTCTAAAATTTATATGAAAAGTGAAAGAACTCAGAATAGCCAGCATCATATTGAAGGAGAAGAGCAAAATTGGAGGACTGACACTATCCAACTTCAAGAATTCCCATATAGATACAGTAATCAAGACATTGTGGAATTGGCAACAAAATAGACAAATACATCAATGGAGCAGAATATCGAGCCCAGAAATAGACTCACACAAGTATAGTCAACAGATTTGATTAAGATTTGACAAAGGAGCAAACACAAAACAATGGAGAAAAGATATCTTTTGAACAACTAGTGCTGGAACAACTAGACATCCACATATAAAAATAAATCTAGACACAGACATGACACTCTTCACAAAAATTAACTCAAGTCGCATTAGAAACCTAAATTCAAGACAGAAAAATATAAAACCCTAATGTTAACTTAAGAGAAAATCTAGAGGATCTTGGGCATGGCAATAACTTTTTAGGTACAACACTAACAGCACGGTAAGTTGGACTTCATTAAAATTAAAAAGTTTTGCTCCATGAAAGACACTGTGAAGAGAATGACACTGTCAAGAGAAGTCTAGGAGTAAATATTTGCAAAAGACATATCTGATAAAGAACTGTTATCAAAAATATGCAAAGAATTCCCAAAACTCAACAATAAGAAAACAAATAACACAATTAAAAAATGGGGAAAATATTTGAACAGACACATCACCACATAAGATATAAAAGGCAATTAAGCATACGAAAAGATGCTCAACATCATATGTCATTTGGGAATTACAAATTACAGCCACCATGAGATACAAACAAACCCCTACTAGATTGACTAAAATGGAAAACATTGACGACACCAAATGGTGGTGCAGATGTGGAGCAACCAGAACTCTCATTCATTGCTGGTGGGACTGCAAAATGGTACAGCCACTTTGGAAGACAGTTTGGCAGTGCCTTACAACACTAAACATAGTCTTATGATACAACCAGAAATCATGCTCCTTGGTATTTACCCAAATAAAGTTTTACCCAAATAGTTCTATATTCACTCAAAGATCTGCACACAAGTGTTTATAGCAGCTTTATTCATAAATGCCAAATCTTGGAAACATCCAAGATGTCCTCAGTAGGTGAGTGGATAAACTGTGGTACATCCAGACAATGGAATATTATTCAGTGCTAAAAAGAAGTGAGCTATCACACCATGAAAAGATATAGAGGAAACTTAAATGCATGTTACTAAGTAAAAGAAGCCGATCTGAAAAGGCTACATACTGTAGGATTCCAGCAAAGTGATATTCTGGGACAGGTAAAACTATGGAGACAGTAATAAGATCAGTAGTTGCCAGGAGGCAGGGGGTAAATAAGCAGAGCAGAGAGAGTTTTTAGGGCAGTGAAACTATTCTGTGTAATACTATAATGGTGGATGCATGTCACTACGCATTTATCAAAAATCGGATGACGTACAGCACCAAGCATGAACCCTAATGCAAACTATGGACATTGAGTGATAATGATGAGTCGATATAAGTTTGTTGCCTGTAAAAAAATGTACTACCCCGGGGCTGGCCCCGTGGCCGGCCCCGTGGCCGAGTGGTTAAGTTCGCGCACTCCGCAGCAGGCGGCCCAGTGTTTCATTAGTTCGAATCCTGGGCGCGGACATGGCACTGCTCATCAGACCACGCTGAGGCAGCGTCCCACATGCCACAACTAGAAGAACCCACAACGAAGAATACACAACTATGTACCGGGGGGCTTTGGGGAGAAAAAAGGAAAAAATAAAATCTTTAAAAAAAAAAAAAAAAATGTACTACCCGGATGAGAGACATTGATAGTGGGAGAGGCTGTGCCTATCTCCAGACAGGGGTATATATGTATATATGGGAAATCTCTGTACCTTCTGCTTAATTTTGCTTTGAACCTATAAAGTACTCTAAAAAAGTCCATTTTTAGAAAATGAATGTTACCGTTTGAGTAATTATTTCATTAGGTCACAAGTTTTTTTTTTTTTTTTAGCACTTTATTGAGGTATCATTGACATGTAAAAAGCTGTACCTGTTTAATGTATACAATGAGATGAGTTTGAGGACAAGAATATACCTGGGAAACCATCACTGCCATCAAGGCCATAAACATAGCCATCACCTCCCAAAGTTTTCTCCCGACCCCTTATTATAATTATAAGTATTATTTTTGTGATAAGAACATTTAACATAAGATCTACCCTCATAGCAAATTTTAAGTATAAAATACAATATTGCTAGCTACAAGTACTATGGTGTATATTAGATCTTATGAATTTATTTGTCTTGCGTAACTAAAGCTTCATACTTTCCCTCTTCCATTTTCCCCTCCCTTCAGCCCCTGGCAACCCCCTTCTACTCTCTGTTTATGAGTCTAACTATTTTAGATTCCACATATGAGTGACATCGTACAACATTTGCCTTCTGATCCTTTTTTTGTTTTTTGCTTCTTTTAGGTAGCTTGAAAATACTTAAGGGATTCATACAAAGGTTGGAACTATATATTTTAATATTATTTTAATATGTTAGAATACATTTCTGTAATGCTTTATAATATGCATGGTATTTTCACTACTTACAAAATACTTACTTCATATCTGCTAAAGTGTCTGCCGGGCATTCTTCTAGGCCCTAGAGATACGTCACCAAACAAAATCCCTTCACTTTCAAGAGCTTACATCCTAGTCGGGTGAGCCAGACAAAAATAAACAAACAGCAACTAAACCGTATTAGATGGCGATAGTTATTATGGGAAAAAACAATTACAGTCAGGTAAAGAGTGTCAGTGCTGGTGGGATGGAATGCAGTTCACACAGTGTGAGTGTGTTAATCCTCATGAGAATGTGACATCTGAACAGAGACTTGAAGGAGGTGAGAGGGAGCCAGGTGGTATCTGGAGGAAAGTTATTTCAAGCTTGGGTAATGAGAGTGCCTGAGCTCAGAGGCAGGAGTGGTCAATTTAAGGAAACCAAAGGAGCCATGTGTGTCGTTGGAAAGGGTGGAAGTAGAAGGAGATGAGAAATTGGAGTGGTGGGAGAGACTTTATATTTTTATATTTTACTCATTTTTTTCCTCACACTGATTTTTGCGGAGAGCAGCTCCAGAAATACAAGAAGACTGTCTCGTCACATGGAAGTCTGGCGGTATGATTAAATGCAGGCAGCTTGATGTCTATGCACCTAGATGCCTCCTGGGCCTCCCATGACCTTGATGAATAGAGAAGTTAAAAATCTTACTTTGATCTTGTGGACTCAGAAAACTGAGAACGTTAGCGAACTGAAAGTAAAATAAGTTCCAATTAGTACCCTTGCATTATTGTCCATTTCTGAGATTAATTTATAAAACCAAACTATCAATGTATAAGTTTACAGTGAGACATTTGACTTCCAGATGAAAGAGATAGGCGTGATGGATGGGGAACTTTCAGGCAGAGCAGGTTCTCCTGGGCCACGCACCTCACTGGTGCATATCTGAGATTTGTGTTGGAAGTAAAATCTTAATCAAATTTGTGGTAAACGTGAATTCACAAAAGGGGAATAAAGTATACCAAGAGCTTAATGACATCACACAGGGTTAACTTTATGTCTTCATCTCTGCAAACGGGTTAAGTGTGGTCCACCACCTTAAATCCTGACGGCTTTTCCAAGACAACCCCTATTAGCACGGGTGAGCATCAACATACGATTCTTTCTTGCTGTTCTACTATTCATGGCAGTCAACAGTCCGGTGCAGTAGCCCCAGCATCATTATGTCTAAGGTGATCTTGTACAGCTCTCTGCCTTTCCAGTAGTTGAATGTCTACTTTTTAAAAATAAAACCTATGAGTAAAAGTATAACATGCATACATGAAAGTACACAAATCATAAATACACAGCCCATGAATTTTCCCAAAATGGACACACTGATGTAACCACCTCTAGGTCAAGAGATTTCAGATTACCGTCACCCCAGAAATCCCCATCACGCTCCCTCTCCGTACTAACTTGATATAATCCCAAAGGGAACATCTACTCATTTCTATTTTAATAAATTAGTTTTGTTGTTTGGAGTCTATTTTAGCTCAAAATTATGTTCATTAGATCCATTTATGTGTGTGTAGCAGTAGGGGGTTCACATTAACGCAGTTCTGTAGGCCATTGTATAAACATAGGAAAGGTATTTATTCCTTTTCATTGTTGAAGGACAGTGGTGGTTTTTATTTATTGGATATAATTAATAATTCTACTATAAGCATTCTTCCACCTTTTTTGGGTTCACATATATATATATATATATATTTCTGTTGTATATATACCTAGGATTGGAATTGTTGATCACAAGGTGTATTATAAGCAAATATTGTCAGTTTTCCAATATTTAAGGTACCAATTGAGTCTTTCACCAAAAATATACAACAGCTCTGGTTTCTCCAAACACTCTCTATTGTCAGCCTTTTAAAATTCTTAGCTATTCTAGTAAACATGTAGGAATAGCTCTTTACGGTTTAATTTGCATCTATGACTAATATGAACCTTTTAATATGTTTATAGGAAATTTGAATACTTTGTTTTATGAAGAATCCATTTTTGAAACAGTTTAATCATTTTTGATGGGATTGTCATTTGTTTATGAATTTGTAGGAAATTTTATATATTTTGAGTACAAGTTATTTGTCAGTTATTTATATTGCAAATGCCATTTCTAGTTCTGTGGATAGTATGTTCAGTCTCTTAAAGTGCATTTTGATGGACAGAAGTTCTTACTTTTTCTGTAGTTTAATTTTTCAATCTTTTCCTTTACAGCTAATGCTTTTTGTGCCCAGCTTGCAAAGTGATATTTTTCTATGTTGGATCAAAAGTTTTTCTACTATATTATCATTTAGAACATTCTTCATTAGATCCACAAACGATTTGGAATTAATTTTTATGCGTGGTGTGAGGTAGGAGGTTAAGATTTGTTTCTTTTCTGTATGGACTTCAATTGATCCAGCACCATTTGTTGAAAAAACTGGGCAAATACTCTGAATTCGTTTTAATATATTTCAAAATTGTGGTGGTTATGTGTGGCCCTTTCCATTTCCATATCAATTCTGGAATCAGCTTCTCAATTTCCACAAAATGACATCACCTGACTCTGACTGGAATCTTATGAAATATCTAGAATCTCCCCAAACTGCTCACGGTATTGTCTTCCAAGCTGTGGACACAATACAGCCATTTATTTAGGCTTTCTTCAATTTGCCGTAGTACTGCTCTCTAGGTTTGTTTGTAAATATCCTTCACATCATTCATAGATTTATTTTCAAGTATTAAATTTTTTGGTGCCACTGCCAATTACACCAATTTCAAAATTTCTTTCATTGGTCTAGTCTTTCAAGGATATCGAACTATGACATATTTTTGTATATTGATTTTGTATCCTTTATGTAGACAAATTCAATTCTTAGTTTTAATAATTATTGGACTAAGAAAGGTCTTTTCTACTCTTGGTTTGCTAAAGGTTGTTTTTATCAACAATTATATTAATATTCTTTGATCTAGTTTCTCTCTATATATCTCTTTTTTAATTCACATATATCACTGGATTCCTTTTCCTAATATTTTTCTAGGGCTTTTGCATCAGCGTTGTGAGGGAGATTGTCCTGTAATTTTCCTTTCATGTGAAGTGTATATAACCCTCTATGCTAAATATATGTTGAAATTATACAAGAAACTGAGACGTTTTCCCTCTTTTCCTATTCTCTGGTGGAGATTTTTATAAGACTGGCATTAATCTGACCTCAAATTTGAAAAAAGATCCCTAGTGAACTACCTAAACCGTGATTTTTCCTTATGGGAAGGTTTCTGCCTATTGAAGCAAGTTATTTAGTAGATTTCTGTGTTCTCTTGGGTCAGATTTAGTAAGGTATGTTTTGCTAGATATTTGTCTGTCTTTTTCTAAAATTTCAAATTCATTGTCATAAAGTGGGTTTTAATACCTTTTTTATGACTTTATTGTTAGTTCATTTTCCTTATTCAGTTTTTTCATTGATGAATCTTGCCAAACTTATCAAAATTTTCAGTCAATTCAAATTACGACCTTTTACCTTATCTTTGTTGATTTTATCTTTATAAGTTTGTTTTAAATGTAAATAAGTTTTTTCCATGTCTTTATTGTTCCCTTTCTATTGTTTTTTAGCTTAACTTTGTCTCTGATTTCTTATACTGAACATATCATTGATTTTCAGCCTTTCCTCTTTCCAGTACATGTAGTTAAGACCATAGATTATTTCTCTAATTATAGCTTCTCTTATATGCCATGTTTTAAAATGTTATATTTTTATCATTGTTTAACTTTTTCTAATTTCCATATTTTTATGCATACGTTATTTAGGAATGTTTCTTAATTTCCCCCAAATTGGACATGCTTACTATTGTTTCTGCGATAATTATTTCTAATATAATTCCTTCTAACTGAATAAATATTGTATTTTAAGCCCTTTGAAATTTAAGAAGACATTTACAAATTTAGCAACATTACATCTTGCTGGTAGATTATTATTACTAAATGCTTCTCTTTTCCTAGTAGTGATTCCTGGTTTAATGTCAATTTTATCAGATATGAGGATAGTATAGCTATACCATCTTCTCTTAGAATATGCCTGGAAAATCTTTTACTGAGTTTTTGACTTTTAACTTTTCTGAATACTTATATTGAATGTATGTCTATAAGCAATCTATATATTGATTATTTTTATTTAATCTGAAAATTTTTCTTTGCTTTTGAATAGTTAGTATATTTACCTTTAACATAATGACTGACGTATTTGGGTTTAAATATACCATTTTACTATTAGATTTCTAGTCACACTAATTGACTTGTGTTCATTGTTTTCTCCTTTCTGGCTTTTTCAATGAATCAATTTTATTTTGTCATTTTTCCTCCACTTCCTTAGCATATTAACTATACATTGTTTCTTCTTCCATATGTTACTCTATGGTTACAACACACCTTTTTGCTTTACCAAAGTCCGATATAAGTTAGTTTAAGCATTAGCATATATATTACTTTTCAAACATTGGAAGGACCTTGAGAACATTTTAATACCAATTATATCTTACTATTATTTTCATGTGTTTAATTCTGCTTATACTTCAATCCTCTAAGGTTATTATTGCTATTTTGAATTGTTGATATTTGCTTAAATTCACTCATATTTATGTTTTTTTGTTGTTCTTCAGTCCTTCCTACCATTCTGTGTTCCATCTGGTTTATTTGTCTACTGCCTAAAGAACCTCCTACAGCATTTGTGTAAATGTGATTTACTGGTGAGTTCCTCTCTTAGTTTTTGCTTGTTTAAAAGGTCTTTATTTCACTTTTATATTTACGTGTTTTCCACTGGATGTAGACTTATTGATTGGCAATTGTTTTATTTAAGCACTAAATTATATCATCTCATTCTATGCTAGTTTCTATATTTTCTTTCAAAAAGTCAGATGTGAGGGGCCAGCTCAGTGGCACAGGAGTTAAGTTTGTGCTGTCTGCTTCAGCGGCCCGTGATTCAGTGGTTCAGATACTGGCCGCAGACCAACACACCACTTGTCAAGCCATGCTGTGGCAGGCGTCCCACATATAAAGTAGAGGAAGATGGGCATGGATGTTAGCTCAGGGCCAGTCTTCCTCAGCAAAAGGAGGAGGATTGGCAGCGGATGTTAGCTCAGGGCTAATCTTCCTCAAAAAAAAAAAAATTAGATGTCAGATTTACAGCTGCTCCCTTGAAGGGGTGTGTGTGTGTGTGTGTGTGTGTTGTGTGCTTTCCCTCCTTGAATTCATAGGGCTTCTGGAATCTGAGGCTTGATATCATCTACTGTTAGGAGAAAGTCTCAAAGTATCTCTTCAAATTTTGCCCTTGCCTCTTTTTCTCCCAGTTGGTCCCCAAATTAACTATTTTTGATTTTTCACTATGCCCTATACATCTGTTCTCTTTTCTGAATTGTTTCTTCTTTCTTTCTGTATGTTTCAGTCAAAACTTTTGTATTTCTCATCTTTCAGTTCACCAATTCTGTCTTCAACTACGCCTAATCCACTATTAAGTTTAACTATTGGATCTTACTTTCATTCATTGTATTTTTATAGTATAGAATTTTCATTGGAATTTTTTGTCAGAAATTGCAATATCTGAAGAAATTGTTCTTCACTGTCTTGAATGATTATCAAGATACTTAAAGTCTTTGATTATTCCAATTTCCAGGTCACTAACAAGTCTGTTTCTACTGTTTTTGTTTTTTCCTTTAGGTTTTGGTCATTTAGTCCTGTTTTTATGACATTCTTCATATGTTTCTATTAAATTTATGCCTTGTATGTAAAAACTTATAGGACTAATTTGAAGTCTGCCTGGTGTCATCTTCTAATAGAAAGGATTTCCTTTTACTTTGTGGTAGGAAATTAGAATAGTGGCATATAAATTTAATATAATATGGGATTTAGGCAGTTGGAAACAGAGCTTCTTTCTTTGTGAGAGCCGGTCAGTCTCTGCTTTTGCACGAACTTCTATGGTAACAGTGTTTCTAAGGTCCTTACTAGAAATACGCATAATATAAGATCCCTCCTGTCAATCTCTGAAATCCAAATTTTGTCACCCAGTTTTAAGTTACTGACACCTTTACAGTCATGCATTGCATAAAGACATTTCAGTGACTGACAGGCCACATCTACGATGGTAGTCCCATAAGACTAGTGTCATATAGCCTAGGTGTGTGGAAGGCTATACCATCTAGGTTTGTGTAAGAACACTCCATGATGTTCACACAACGATGAAATCACCTAACGACGCACTTCTCAGAACATATCCCTGTTGTTAAGTGAAGTGTGGCTGAACTTACTTTCAGCTCTCCTAGTTATTCTGTTTGACTCTAACTCTCTGGACACAATACCAGTAACAAACCAGCAAACGCCTCAAGTGAAAAATCATTGACAAAATTTCAAGCTCATCTAGAAGCATTTAGTTTTCACTGGTATTTGAGCCCCCTCCTATGCGGATGGGTCGTAACTCACTGATTATTTGAAACAGGTGTTGTTTGTTTGTTTTAAAGTTTGCTCAGCTTTCCTAGCTTTCATTGGTGGACGAATTGGTTCCACAACAAATAACTCCGCTATTACTGTAAGTAGGAATTTGTATATGCGACTTGCCATATTGGAAAATAGGTATATTTTCTATGTTATTATCAAAAGGAGGCCTATTTCCCTGAGGGTAAAATTATTGAAGGAAGTTTTATTGTAAGTCTAATATAGTAAGCTTTGAAACAAGCTGATATTTTTAGAGTAAAGTCATATGAACTGACACATCTCCAAAAAATCAAACAACTCTCAATCTTCAGAGAGCCGATGAGAAGCTGGATTTTCTAATTCCACACGCAGGCTCTTAACCACTCCAAGGCGTTTGATAACACAAGCTCAAGTTTACAAAACATTTTCTGTGGACTTCGTGGTTAATTGGGCAACTCCTGTCTTCCATTCAGGAAACCATGCTGATATTTCCTGGTGAACAGTCTGAAAAGTCAATGTTTCAATATTGTCATTCACATGTGTGTGCCTGTATAACCTTTCAGTGGTCTGCTTCCTGAAAAGCCACTAAAGAAATGAAGTCCCTTTTCATCAATATTCACATCATTTTACTTTTACCTTCCCTTCTTGCCTGAAAATATGTGCTTTATGTCCTGTAGCTAAACTGCTGAATCTCTGTCTTTATGTCTGAAAGCTTATGGAACTGATTTGGAGCCAAATTCACTAACACGTGCACACACACACACACACAGTCACACACATATACACAGAGATACCGTAAGACACATTCCTAGCTGATCTTAAGGCTTATAACTGTGTCTCCCATCTCCCCTCATCCCACCACCACTGCTACTTCAGGAAAGTGTATTAGTTACTCACGGATTCCTGTCTCAGAAAGATAATATTATATAATACGTATTTTTTCCTTTCATTACTGTCTTCCAGAATCTATTACCAACTACCCTCAGATTGTAAAAACAGGTGTCAAAATCCAAATAATTTAAGACATTTAATAAGAACAGTCATATAACGTATGGGGATAATTTACTTTTAAGCAAAGTTTTCATAGAAAATAAATTCTTGGAGCCTGCCGGGTGGCGCAGGGGTTAAGTGCCCACATTCCACTTCGGCAGCCCCGGGTTCACGAGTTCGGATCCTGGGTGTGGACATGGCACCGATTGGCAAGCCATGCTGTGGTAGGTGTCCCACATACAAAGTAGAGGAAGATGGGCATGGATATTAGCTCAGGGCCAGTCTTCCTCAGCAAAAAGAGGAGGAGTGGAAGCCGTTAGCTCAGGGCTAATCTTCCTCAAAATAAATAAATAAATAAATAAATAATTAAAAGAAAAAAAGAAAACACTTTGCTATACCAGGGATAGCATTCTATTTTAAGCATGAGGAAAAAGAAAAAATGATTACATAATGTAATTTTTGGTCTTTATATTTTGTTGAACTTTTAAAAACTTACACATGCTTTTTAAAAGAACATTTTTCTCTCTTCGCTTTGTATTATATAAAATGCTAGTTACATATTCTTTTGTTTTCAAAATATTAAGATAACCAAATCTCTATTTCAAATAGTCTGCAGAAGTGTGTGACGTGACTATAGCAGGGCAGCAAATTTGACTTCGCGAGCATGATATATTTATCGCATACGTATAACTAATGTAAAAACTGTCAATTCTATAAAATTTAAAAATGAGCAAAACCTATAACAAAGCTTTTCTTGATAACAGTCCTATTTTGCTCTGAATCATTTAGACAATTTCCTTTTTATTTCCTTTTAAATTGATGTCGATTTTAATCTTTTTCATATTTATTGATATTCAATTTTCTTAATTCACCCTTGCTATTTAGAGGAAGCATCTCCTGTCAATTGTGTTTCCTGTCAAAAAACCCCAAACTGACATAACTTGAGGAACGTAATAACTAAAGTCTTTTATAAAGAAGATTCTTTAAAAAACTGAAAATTAGAAGTGAAAAGCACTTCGACAAGAATAAAGCGCTAAATATACATCAGTGCATGAAATATTGGTTAAATGAAGACTTCGTAAGCAACTGTGTTTATTTTAGTAAACAGAAGGTGGCAATCAGATGCAGCATCATGCATTTAGGTATCAACTAGGTATCAATTAGGTATCAACTAGGTATTAGCTAGGTATTATCTAGGTACCAACTAGGTATTAACACCAGAGGTGCTGCTAGCTTCTTCGTGAAGAACCACCATCAAATAATTACTTTTTTCTGATTCTTTCTGTGACTGACTACTATACTAACTGTAGCATTATTCACCTTTAAGATAGCCACCCTTTATGTGTCTTTCTTATGGAAACTATTTCCATTTTCAAGAAACAACATACAATTAATGCTCCAATTGGACTAGGGCCAACCCTGTGCTACAACACATCCATACGGAAGCCCATTTTCTCTTCTTTCTTACCACATCTTTATATTTCCATGTTGGGAATTGTATCTGTGTATTTTAGTCACCATGAGTAAGCTGTGCTTTATTTATCGTTATGAATGAAGGAATTCAAGATTAACTGGAATTTGGAGGATGCAGAACGAAACCTTATTGTAAATATCTGAAAAAGCAAGTTAGAAAATCAGTTCTCATCAAAGTCATTGATTTTCACAGGACTATTAAGGCACTTATTAAACTATATTGATTACATTTTATATACTTGCTTATTGAGATGATTTCTAATTACAAAACAAAGTGGGAATATTACTCCAGTTGTATTTTTTCCATTTCCAGTGCCCTGGCTAATTAAACTCCCTCACCACCTAAGGACTATAATTAATATTAGCACATTTTTAATTCTAAAGGATATCTGACCATTTTATTGTCTCATTTTTATGATTAATGTATACATATATATTTTTATGAAAGAAATTTTCATTAAAAGTCACTACTAATGCAAACTTAATTGTGTTTATAATTTAGCTTGGTGTTTACTTGAGGGCCTAGATAAAGCCATAGCTCACAAAGGGGACCTTTGTAGCTTGAACAGGACAGGAAACTGTACACAGTTAGGTCAAGTTGTTTTCTGTTGAGAGTGGAGAATATGGAAAGAAATCTAACAGGTATCTAGCTCTCTAAGCAAATAGAACTAATGAGGCCAATTTTCATTTTGCAGAGAATAGCAGGAGACAGTAAGACACACATCGTCAGTTGAGGAATGTATGATAAGCCATCTGACTTGACGAAGTAAATAGATGGTAAGTTCCACATGCAGTTCTCAATACCGGCCCAAGGCAAGAGGACTGAATTGGCACTCTGCCCACCGAGGCCTCTGCCAGGACTCTCCTGCAGCCAAAGCAAACTGACCTAGCTGATGCTTGCTTCAGCTTGTTGACCGTGCATCCTCTACAGACAAGGCAAACGCCAAGGGAATCCGACAAACTGGACCACACTCTGACCACACCACTATTAGTCAAATGTAGCTGATAGAGCGGGTCCCTAGGAGTAAGGAACCATGACACTGACAAGGGCAGAAATATGCAGAAAGAAATATACCCAGGTTGTAGAAGGTGTTTTGCATAATTCAAAGAAACAATATGCCAGCTTTTATGTTTTATATCTAAAAGGGAAAATAGAATCAAAGAATCTAGATGTCCACAAATATGTAATTCATATATTATACTGATTCATTATCTACTTAACAAATACTGTTCATTTTCTTCCAGATTTTAGGCACCATGTTTTCTAAAGGAAAAGTAAAAAAAGAAGAAAGAAAGAAATGAAAATGCCTAATGAAGCAAGTGTATTTTACAAAAAATTCTCCTATCAGTTCAGATTTTTGTTTAATATGTACAAACAATAGAAAAAAAAGTTAAGTAACCCTGAAAAACCGTATAGAGTCACAAGAAAAATGCTGAGAAGAGCTTAATTGTGCAGTTTTTACATGCAAAGCAAAAAAAAAAAAAAATATTGGAAAGGACAATGGTCACTTTTACTGAATCTAATAAAAAGCAATCCTGGAGAAGAATGCGGAAAATTGTGTTTTTATACCAGCAGTTACTCAGTTTGATGAACTCATCAGTGTGCAGTTAAGATTTTTTTCATTAAGAGATAAGGAAATATTTGAATTTATAATCATAATTACTGGTTATCTCATGATATGGCCAATATTGTCTTATCAAACAATAAAATGGCGATTAATATGACTATAATAGTTTTGTTATTTTTTATAGGCAAAATAAATTCCTGCATAATTAGCTCTGCTACTGGGTTTACATACACTGGCTTATTGGGGATGTGAACTGAGTAGTGTAGGTGGGTAATAACAGCTTTACTTTCATCCACATAGTCCTTCATTCATTCAACAAATCCTGTCAAGCACCTACTATTTCCAGACACTGGTCCAGCACCGTGAAACGTCAGAGAGTAAACCAGAGTCATTGGCTTTGGGATATATCTTGAAGGCGGAGCCAGCAGAATTTCCTGATAGACTGAATGTAGCTTGTGAGAGAGAAGATTCAGGAACTACTCTGTTTTCCCTGAGCAAAATAATCCTGTAGATTCAGAAGAACAAATTTAGAAAAAAAAATCGATTTCAATGGAAACGAGTGACTATAAATCAAATTTAATGAGAATCCTAAAACAGAACCATCCTCCAGAGGACACAAGAATTAAAACTTGGGGACAACTGCAGATGATTCTCATAGGACCCAAAATAAGTAAATAAAAAATAAAAATGAGAAACAAAAATTATATTCAAAAACTATAAAAAGTAAGAGGAAGTTGATAGCAGCAGTACAGGAATAATTAAGCTAAGAGAAAACCTCACACGTTGGAGAAGAGAAGGTGAGACAACATGACTCCCCCAGTCCGTGAAGACACGGAGGCGCAGTGCCGTCTTCCCTATGCAACAGCCCATGTACATTGGTGATGTCAGATTCGAAGCAGAAGTGTTCCAGAGTCAGGTGGCGCAGCTGTATTCGCAGCTGGAAGACAGGATCAGTGAGAGGACTGAGGATCCCGTTTAGAGGCTGAGACTTGGGAAGGAAAAGTCACTAAAATAAAAGAAAGAAGTGCAGACAGGCGAGGGACTTCGTAACCCCCGATCGTTGGCGTGAACCGGTGCGGAGTGATGTCCTGAGTGACGTGCCGCATGTGCTAAGGGAGACGTTGTCAAGCAGGAAAGTCATTTTGATCCCCTGCTTTCTTCCAAAAATAATGTAAAGGCCCATTAGGTCCCCAGTCGTACAGAAGACTAGACCTGTAAGGACAACAGACACATGAGACAGTCGTAATTTTGAAATATCAGTTGATGTTTTATTCCTGAAAGTGCCTCCTTTTTTTCTCCCTCCTCCATCATTTTATTCAATTAAGCAGCTTAGGAATCATTGTATCAAGGGAAGGGATACGAATTAGATGGAAAGCAGAAGATACTCTGAATGTCTTTACTAACTTGTTTCCAAAATTCTAAAGGCCTTTAAATAATTCAGAGAGCTTCTGACATATTTAAATGTTTAGAGTGAGGTTTGAGGACTGTGTGTCTTTTCTCTGGAGCAGTGTTTCTCTTCTGGGGGTGATTTTGCCCCCCACAGGGAACATTTGGCAAAATCTGGAGACATTTTTGAATGTCACCGCTGAGCTGGGTTGCGGGGTGCTCCTGGTCTAGCCAGTAGAGATCAGCCCCTCCACCACTGACGAAGAGTCACCCAGCCCAAAATGCCAGGAGCACTGCAGTTGAGAATTGTGCTCAGGGGAGGCTGGAGAATATTCCCTTAGTTTCGGAGGAAGACAAGATAGTATGGGTGAGTAAAGAGAGTAGACACAGGGGCAGATTATGAAGGAAGGAATACACGTCCCTGGAAGAGCCCTGGACGTTGCCAGGACGTCTGGTCTCACAAGCTGACACCGAGAGGCATGGCAGGGCCACAATGAAGGAAGGACTGTGCATTGTGTTCAGGACAATCTGGGCTGAGCCCGGCACAAATAATGGTGCTTCTGCATGTCAGGGAAGCTGTCAAATGATCTCCTGTCTCAGGGCACAGAAAAGGTGGAGAGAGGTGACTGGAGCTGAAAACGCTCCGCAAGGGTCAGGGAGGGGCATCTCAGTGAAGAACCTGAGGAAGAACCCGGGACAGAGGCCAGGGATGCCCTTTCGTCTGCCAATTCTGCAAGGGAGCAGTGGCTTGAGGTGGATACGGAAAGCCAAGCCCAGGAAGAGAACAAACTGTGGCAGTCTAGAGAGGGTGCTGTCCAGCCACAGAGGAAAATTTTCCCAGGAAGCCGGTTAAGTTCAGGAAAGCATTTTGCATGAGGAAAGGCTTTCGTAGCAATAAGCTTAAGATAATTCAGTTTCAGATGGTTGCACTTGAGCAAGGGCTTCACTGTCTACGCCAAACGTTAAAATTTTAAAAATCGTTAAAACGTTTTAACGTTAAAAAACGTTAAAAGCTAAATTTAAATACCTCAGATTAGGGAATAGAGAAATTCTTCATTTTCCCAAGGACAACAGAGTTTTTGAAATTTGTGAGCATCGGATGGCTTAATCCATCCGTACGGGTGGATTAAAAGTCTAGATGTGGTTTCTTGCTGTTGTTTTTTGCTTCGTTTTTGTTTAGCGTAGTTTTACGGGTTTTTTGTTTTTTAACTTAGACATTCTAACTCAAGTGACTGGGATTTGAAGACACTGAAGGAGCGCCATTTTGCAAACTTATAGTCATTTATTGTCGTTCTGCCCTGAAGATTTCTGGCAGAGCTTGGAGGTATGGCAGCAGAATAGAAGTTTTTCATCTGAATAATCTGACCTCTTTATATCATGGTTCTGTAAGGATAGTAATGTTATATAACTCTGTTAAAGGATGCACTATTCAAATATTTTTTTAAAAAAATCAACTTCATCAAAAATGAGTTGTGCCTTTACAATATAATTAAATTTACTAAGCACTAAGTATGTGCCAGCCATTGTACTAGGACTTTGTGTGGGTTATCTCATTTAATACTTGCACAACATGGTGAGGAAGCTCATGCTAATATTACCTTTTTAAGCATGAAGGTCCCGATGTGTAGAGATGTTGAGCAACAAGCAAGATCACAAAGCTAGGAGTGGAGACACCAGTCTGCAAACCTAAGCAGTATAGAGCTGCCCTTGCTTCCAGGACGAAAGTTTCCTAGAAGCTGCCAAATAACATTTCTATTTGACATCACTGACCAGGACGTAATCCTAGCTGCCAGGAGACTGGGAGTGAAGTCTCTATTCTGGAAAGTCATGTAACAGTTAAATATCTAATGCTATGAAGAAATCAGAGTTAGGAGACAACTAGAAGTCTATGCTCCTGGCTAATTAGAGTAAACACTGATTGTATCTCCTGTATATATAACATTATCTCCATCTCGCCCTCCTAGCACAAGCATCAGTACTGATGATGAACTTGTCTAGAAGATGTATCCATGCCAGATTCTCTCTTTGCTACTTGATCAATATCAAAATAATCTATTAAAACTATTTTAAAGCAAAAAAATAAAATAAAATAAAATTTTATTACCAAAAACTACCCTACATGTAATCTTAAGGGATGCCTCTATGGAAATCGCTGACCCATGATTCCAGGATAAGCATTTAAGTCACACCAAGTTTTAGGTAAAATAACAACATTGGTTGGGCTGACTAGGTGGCATGGTGGTTAAGTTCCTGCACTCTGCTTGGGTGGCCAGGGGTTTGTAGGTTCAGATCCCGGGTGCAGACCTACACACAGCTCATTAAGCCATGCTTTGGCAGCATCCCGCATACAAAATAGAGGAATATTGGCACAGATGTTATCTCAGAGCCAATCTTCCTCACCAAAAAAAAAAATCACAGCATTGGTGAAATTAACAACTAAAATACCGTGTAGGAACTGTGCAATTATTTTCTTTGCCATATGAAGCCTAATGTATCTTGTGATTTTCAAAGAATGCATGATCTCCCTCTTGTTGTATCTGTGAGCTTGAACTCAGGACTGCTCACGATCTTCACGCCCATTTCTGGTCATTACTGCTGTGTAGGAAAGACTTCAAGTATCTTATAAAATGCTACTTTTATAAACTTCCAGGTCTTTCCTATAGTTTCTTCAGGAGCTGCACTTCTTTTTTATTTTTAGGTAGACAAACAGGGTGCAATGCTGAAAACTGGGGCCCTGTTTTCCAATAGACATAAAATTTAATCCCCTTTCCTTTTCTCACCACATTCTTTAAAACTGCATTTAAATTAGCGTCAAATTAGAGAGGTACTAACTGATATTATTGCCTGTTGCTAATTTTGGTGAGACTAAGTCAAGAGTTTAACTAAGTTTCAAACTGACCATGAACAACATTTCTCTGAAATTATGTTGAAATCTGAAGATTTAGGGACAGACTGAGCCTTGGAACTTTCTGGATTTAGGATGTTGACATTAACATCAGGAAGTAGTTGTCCAGGATCAAGAAGCGGAAACTGTTTGTCAGAGGCAGGTGCAAGATTCCCTAACTCAGTGTGGAGGGGGAGAGGCTAAGCACAAGAGAAGGACCAGACAAACGCGCCTTCCTGGGCTGACTGAGGTGCGGGGTCACCAGTAACTGGGGGTGAGTGAGAAACGCTAAAACTACACGCTAGTTGGAATAGATCATAATTGGTCATTTTTTCCCTCCAAGCATTTATATTTAAACTTAGGTACTTAATAAAATTCTTTGCCCTATCCTGTATTGTTGTATTGTAAATAATCAAATTCAATAATAAATAAATGCATTTGTTACGAGAGAAGTCCCGGATCGGCACACCAATATGACACTGCAATTACCGTTCTGGTGAATTTATCTAGAAAGTGAAATAATAAGACTTTACAAGATCATTTCCAGGAATGTCCTGTTCTGGTTACTGCTGTAAATAGGCTGACAAGTACACCAGGATATGGAGTCTATTTTCTTGTTGCCCTTTCTGAAAATTGCACCACATCATCTTATTACTGTGTTTGCTTGTGAAATATTTATAATGTCATGCTCATGGGAACATGGAATATTGTGCACTTTAAAAATAACATGATTTGCAAGCAATGTCAGAGTTGTTGATCCTTCATCCACAAACATAACTTCCATGTTTGGAAATTTACTATGTGCAATTTTGTGTTTTCATTTTTGCAGATAATCGTGGGTAGCTGAGAATAAACAGATGTTCCCTTCTAAGTGACCATGTTGTTAACACATTTGAAAACATGCCTTCCAGTGCACCACTTCCTCCTTCAACAGAGATTTTCAGCAAACCTGTCAACCTGAAATTTTTGTCTCAACTCAACGTACTAGCTTAATTCTTCTGTATTTGGATCAAAAATTGCAGTTTGAGGGGCTGGTCTGGTAGCCAGGTGGTTAAGATCGCATGTTCCACTTCAGTGGCCAGGGGTTTGTTGGTTCAGATCCTGGGTGCAGACATGGCACCGCTTGGCAAGCCAAGCTGTGGTAGGCATCTCACATATAAAGTAGAGGAAGATGGGCATGGATGTTAGCTCAGGGCCAGTCTTCCTCAGCAAAAAGAGGAGGATTGGCAGCAGATATTAGCTCAGGGCTAATCTTCCTCAAGAAAAAAAGAATTGCAGTTTGATTTCTGTGTAACTCTGAGTAAATGTCTGTTTTAGGTGATAGACTGGACTATGATTACATGTTTTTACAGCTTTTCCCAATTTGCTCCCAATTTTCTGGGTAACCCCCATCATTGCTCCTTTGGATGTTATGAGGAAGTGGGTGCTTCTATAACCTGTGCTAGTTCTCTCACTTGTTGATCACCTCTCTTGTGAAAACAACCCAATGTCATCTCTTCGCTGTCAACGTCCTCCCCAAGTTTATTCAAGTTATTCGGTATTCAATTTTCACTTTCATATATTCTTGTGTCTATTTTCCTGTTAGTTTACTTTTATGACTTCACACACATACTCTTCTGAATTAATTATTTTAAAAATGTGGAATAGAAAGCATGCTTAAAAAAATCATTCATTCAAACAGAACTGGAGGGGCACAGAAATTTGAGTCTGCCCCAGGACTCATTTTCTGATCGCCACAGTGGCTTTGAATAGCAGACAACTCCACACTGGCTTTCACGCTGTTCCTTTGTATTGTCTGTTGCTATGTTGGATGCTTTAAAACACCTATTATGTCCCTTTATGTCTCTGATAGGATTCAGCCTCAGTATTTTACAAATATGAAAAAATAAAATTGTTATGAATTTTCAGTGCAAATTCCAAATGCATTTGTGGAGCTGAACACTGGAAAGTACGTGAAAGGAGTGCGATAAGATGCAATCGGGAATCACTTCACTTGCTTTTTTCCTATGAGTCGTCACCTGACTAATGGGAGGTAACAAACATACATTATAATATTTCAGCATATAAGTGCCTCTCAGATTTTACTCTTTCACAACTGTGCCTGTGATATATTCAGCATAGATTCTCCTAGGTTCTGTCTTAAGATCAATGAAAAGTGACCTCTTTGTCCTAGGATCATAAAACAGCTGTCCCTCACATGAACTTCATCAGCGACTACTTACTCCAGCTCAACACTCATTCCAAATATTTGTTGAACTTGCTCCCATTTATTCCCCACACTCAGACTAAGCTAGTTCCATAGTAAGTTCTTGGTTCAAAAATAGTTTTTTAAGAAAATGTACATATGGCCTAAAAGCATATGAGAAGATGATGAACACCAAATGCATCAGAGAATTACAAATTAAAATGAGACTCCACTAAATACTTATTAGACTGGCTAAAATCTGAAACACTGACGACACCAAATGCTGGTGAGGATGTCGAACAGGAACTCTCATTCCTTTTTGGCTGGGATGCCAAATGGTGCTGCCACTTTGGAAAGCCATGTGGCGGTTTCTGCAACACTAAGCATACGCTTACCATGCAATCCAGAAATCATGCTCCTTGCTATTTACCCAAAGGAGCTGGAAACTTATATCCACACAAAAATGTGCACGTGGATTTGTATAGCAGTGTCATTCATAATGGCTAAACTTGGAAACAACTAAGTTGTCCTTCGGGAGGTGAATGAATAAATAAATTGTAGTACATCCAGACATTGGAATATTATTCAGCACTAAAAAGAAATGAGCTATAAAGACATAAAAAGGCACGGAGAAAACTTAAATGCATATAATCAAGTGAAAGAAGCCAATCTGAAAAGGCTATGTGCTATAGAATTCTAACTGTATGACATTATGGAAACGGCAAAACTGTGGAGACAATAAAATGATCAGTGGTTGCCAAAAGTTTGGGAGAGCGAGGATGAGTGGATGGAGCATAGGGGACTGTTAGGGCAGTGAGGATATTCTATATGATACTGTAACAGTGGACACATATTACTACATGTTTGTCAAAAGCCACATATACATATGTGTACGTACATGTCTACACGTGTGCAACACCAGGAGTGAATCCTAATGTAAACTACAGATTTTAGTTAAAAGTGTTTCAATATTGTCTCCTTAGTTGCAACAAATGTACCACACTAATGCAAGATACTAATAATCAGTATATGTGTTTGTGTGTGTGTGTGGCTTGTGGTAGTAAGGGGGTATATCAGAACTCTTTGTACTTTCCATTCAACTTGTCTGTAAACCTAAAAGTTGTTAAAAAAATTGTCTATTAATTTTTTTATAGTTGTCGAATACACAGGCGTGTTTTGCAAAACCTGATTAAATCTTCAATCACCCAAGGCATTTGAAAATTTTAAAAAATTCAAAGTTAATTTTGCTTAAATGAAATTTAACATCGAATGCTTTCACCTAGAACATCCAGTTGGAAAATCTGGTTGCTTGACAGTGCCGGGCTTCAGGTTTAATTGAAGAAGAGACTTCCTCCAAACGGCTGCACATTGGGTCTGAGATCTTTCGCCCTGGCACACAGTCTCCTTGGGGTTCAGAGGTAATGTGGGAAATATTACTGTTTCTGTCATGTTGAGACAACATAACGAGTAGCTCCCCAGTGTGCTGGAGCTGGTTCCCCCTGCCTCGTGATCGTCGATTTGCTGTTTTCTTTCTAATTCAGTGACACTGTGTTGGTTGCCTGCATTTCATCATGGAGGAGTATTTACCGTATTAACATCAGCAAGTGCTGCAAATCAGTTCAGTTCTTTTTTGGCTTTGTTTTAGAGAGCTGGCTGACCAGCATATTATTGGTTAAAACGTGACCTCAGACTTATACCTATTGGAAATATTTTGTCCAAGTTTAACTAGATTATAAAAAAACCTTCTCCCCAGAAAAGAAAAAAGGATGATACTTTTGATATCAATATTTTCCAGAAAAAAAATCAGTTTTTTGCATTTCTTTTTTCCTCTTGATTTTCTAGGTCCATACTGATAGTTTGCTTTTGAAGTTTCTAAATTGCATTGTTATCACAGAAAAGAATCTAAGGGGTCATAAAAGCCTATAGGCAATACAGACTAGGGCTTAGCAGAGACGTGCATAGACGATTAATTAGAATAATGGAAGGAACTGAAGGGGAGTCTATATGCAGATGCCTGAGGCCCTCCAACGATTCTGCCTTAAGGAAATTGTAGAAACCTAGTGATGAAAAGGTGATGGGGAGAATACTAAAGTGTGTGTGTGTTTGTGTGTGTGTGTGTGCATGCCTAGTGTACTCCATGTGTTTTTATACTAAGCCTACATAACACTAACGCATGTTGAAAGAACTATAGCACCAGGCTGTGAAATTCCAAGTAGCAAGATGAAGGTTAATGGCAGTAAATTGAGAGAAAGGGGCTGTATGCAAAATCTGCAGCAAATATGTAACTTTGTTCATCAAAAGCGATTAATACATTAATTTAAAATGAACAAAAAGTAATTGTGCCAGGCACTACGCTAGGCATAAGAAATACAAAAGTGTTTCCTGGCAAAATTAACTCAGAGCTGGTAAGAGTTCTTGACTGATGCAATACAATAATAAAGAGACTACTTGGTCCTTCGGGAACAAGTAACAATGTCTGTGACAGCGTCTCACTCTGCTTATTTTTCAAAATCATGACACTTTTGAAGAACATTTTCCAGGTATTTTGTAGAATGTCCTTTAATCTGGGTCTGCGTGATGATTTCTCATGACTGGACTGGGGTTTTGAAGATCACCACAGAGGGGTGGTTGCCTTCTTACTGCATCACATGATGTCAACACGACTGCTACTGGTGATAGTGACCTTGATCCCTGGGTCAAGGTGATGCTGTGAGACTTCTCCACTGCAAAGTTACTCTGTTCTCCTTTCTGTAGTCTATTTGGAAATTAGTAAGTCCAGCCCACACTTGCAGGGGGGAGAAATAAATTCTACCTCCTGGCAGGAGGAGTATCTGCATATATTATTTGGAATTCTTCTTTAAGGAAGATTTGAATTTCTCCACCATTTATTTACTCAATAATTTATGTATATCAGTACAGACTCATTGATATTTATTTAATGTTTTGAATTATAATGCAACACAATGCTATTTATTTTGGTGCCCAATTGTTCCAGCCTTGGCCATTGGGGAGCTCTTTCACATTGCCTTCTGTGTCCTTTGACATGTACCTATCTCTCTCTCTCTTTTTCTGTTTCAGCACTTATTAACTTCTAGCACTATAAAGTGCTCCAGCTCATCGTGTGTTTCCCTTGCTCCAGGACTAGTATTAGTAGTTACCCGGTTCCTTTTCCTGGAGAATGAGTATTTGTAAACTAAAATCTCAGCGCCGGGTGTGCTTATTTCTACTAAGACGGCACCGCTTCTAGATCCTCTCTGATATATGCCATATTTGTAACAGTCTGTATTCCATCCTGGGATTTTCCAACATCCTGGTTGACTTTAAATTTTTCTTACATTAAATTTCACTCTGTAATATAAAATGGTACAGATGTTGACAAGTGCAAAAAGTCAAGGATGCACCAACCCAGTACCATAGAGAGAAGATACATAGCACACAACGTTTCCCTGCACATTTCTTTTGGGGTAAACCCTTTGCCCTCTCCAAAATAAAAACAAAATTTAAAAACACGACGAAATATTTTCCTCCCCAGTAGTTTTGCCTTTTCCAGAATGTCATATACATAGAGTTATACAACACGGAGCCTTTGGGTATGGCTTTTTCTTTTAGTAAAATGTGTTTAAGATTCATCCTGCATGGGTAGCTCATTGCCTTTTATCACTGAAGAGTATGGATACTATTCCACACATCATTCATGTATTGAAGGAAAACTCAGTTACTTCCAGTTTTTAGAGCTCATAAACAAAACTGTTGTGATCATCCACGCACAAGTTCTTGTGTGAATGTGAGTTTTAAATTCACATATATAAATACCTTGGAGTGTGATTGCTAAGACTGTAGATTATGACTCCAAGTGGAGTGCAGAGAACTTATCACCATTTTTATGCCTTTACCGCCCATTCTTTATGAGACAGTTGTCTGAAATATTACCTCTTCACACTTTGAGAGCCAGAGTAAATTATTTTATAATTATTTTTGCTTTTGAATGTCAAACACATTTTTAAAATCTCAAGAGGAGAATAGTCTTATATTTACTTATTTGTTTATCCTTTCCATTACTCTTTCTTAATTCCTGATGTTTTCTGTTTCCTTCCACTATAACTTATGCTCTGTCTGCTCCTCCCCAGCAGATCCTGTGAATGGTACTCTGACTTCCACCCTCCTTAGTACTGAGGTGGCAACCCACTCACATTTGAACCATAACCCACAGAAGTAAGCCAGGAAATGCATTCTGAACCTAAGCAAGTTAGCTACCTACTAAAATAGAAGATTCATGAAAGAACCATAATCTTCTAATACACAAGATGTCCAGAGTGCAGTGCAAAATTACTTGTCATTCTAAGAATAAGTCTATTGGACAAGAGCTAACCAGAGAAGAACCTATAGAAGATTTATATTAAGAAGTTTATTACAAGGAATTGACTTACCTGATTGTGGTGGCTAGCTAGACAACTCCAAAATTCACAGGTCAAGCTGTCAGGAAGAACAGCCTTGAGCTATGGGGCATTGGTTGAAGCTACTGTCCTCAGGAGAAATGTTTTTCCATAGGAAAGCCTCAACTATGTGTTTAAGGAGTTTCTACTGAGGAAATCAGACGTATCTAGATTATCTAAAATAATCTCTCTTACTTAAAGTCACCTGATTGTGGACTTTAACTACAGCTACAAAATATATTCACAGCAATACCCGGGTCAGCGTTTGGTAGAATAATAGGGACTATCCTCCAGTCAAATTAACACATCAAAGTGACCATCACACCAAACAAAATCTCAGTTTAAGAAAAGACGTTTAATGAGCACGAACCCTAACAGGACACAGGTGTTGGAATATTCTGACAAGGATTTCAAAGCAGCTGTCATTAAAAGTACTCTAATGGGCAATTACAAAGACTTGAAACAAATTTAAACTAGCAAAAATCTCAGCAAAGAAACGGAAGACATAAAGAAGAATCAAATGACGGATTTTGAATTAAAAACTGCAATAAACAAAATTCTTAAAAAAAACATTGAATGGGCTCAATATCAGAATGAAAGCAACACAGAAAACGATCAATGAACTTGGAGATAGAGCAATAAAAATTGTGCAATCTCTACAACAAGGAGAAAATAGATTGAAAAAGAATAAATTGATCCCCAGGGAGTTGTGAGACAATAACAAAAGATCTAATAAAAGAACTGGGACTTCATCAGAGTCCCAGAAAAAGAAGAAAATAAATTGTGGAGCTGAAAAAATATTTGAAGAACCAATGTCTAAAAACTCCCCAAATTTGGTAAAAACAAAACATAAACAAGTTGAGGAAACTGAAAACAGGATAACACCAAAGAAATCTTTGCCTAGACACTTCTTCATCAAATTTCTGAAAGTTGAAGGCCGTGAAAAGTCTTGAAAGCAGAGAGAGAGAAGCTGTCTGTTACCTGAGGAACAGCAGTTCTAACGGCAGCCAATTTCTCGTCAGAAACCGTGGAGACCACAAGAAAGTGGCACATTTTTTAAGTGCTGAAAGAAAGGAACTGTCTGCCCAGTGTTCTATATCCAGTGAAAATATACTTCAGGAATGAAGGTGAAATAAAATCATTCCCAGATGAAAGGAAGCTAAATGAACTTGTCATCAGCAGATCCGCTCTACAGAACATCTAAAGGAAGCTCCTTAAACTCCAAACTTTCACGAGTTGTTATTCCTGAGAATTAGAAGGGCAAGAGAAAAGAATTAAACACATACATTGCTTAGCAATTCTTCTAAATGCATGTACTGTTATCTGATTAACAGTTTAATACTAAGATAGAAATCACATTTTGAGACTTCTAAGTATTAATTTTGAAAGGATCCAAAACAAGAGTAAGATTATAGTCCTGACATAGTATCTTTAGATAAAGCAAAACTTGACTTTATAAATTGACAACCAAAAGAGAAATACTACAGTAAAAAAAATAGGCAAAGAATATAAATGACAATTTATAGAAAAGTAAATACAAATGTTACTAAATATGTGAATAGATTCTCAATTTCCCAAGCCAGAAAAATAGAAGTTAAGTAACAATTATTAACTACTTTGTACCTATCAAATTAAAAATTTTTAAAGGAATGATTCCAATCATAAAGATGTTTATCGAAGCATTGTCCATAGAGATAAATATTAGAAACAAAAGGAATACCGTCAATTAAGTGGAAGGTTGAATAAACCATAATTTACACCAATATACAAACACAGAACACTATACTGACACTAAAAACTATATAAATTAGATCTATAACAACTGACTTAGAGATTTTTACAACATACAAAAAATGGTAAAGCAAGATGCAGAAAAATGTAAATAATACAGACTCTTTTTTTAAAACAGAAAACAAAAATATGTAGCTGTGTAACTGAATGCATATATGTGTCTGTGTGCGCGTGGGATGCGAATGCATTTGTACACAGTCATGACCGTGGAGTTCACTGTGCAAGGATACACATCAAAGAGTTAACATTTGTTATCTGTGGCAGGGGAGGCAGCTACACGGCAGCGACAGAAAGGAGTGTACGTGAAATAAAATGACTCAATATATTTCGATGAATACAATAATAAAGGCCTGAAACAACAAGGAGACATCTAAGCACAAATTGGGAGGAAAAAATATCCATTGTGGAACACATTGCAAAGTCAAACCTGTTCTCATGCTGAACCTGCTAATCAGACTGTGTGGTCCCTTTGACCATGCTGGTTCAAGATTATTAACAGTGCCTTAGAGGTGAACATTTTAAAATTACTTTCAGAATATATTTTACACTATACATATTCATTTGTATAGAAATATGTATAGCACATTATATGGAATCTTCGCTTAAAATAATGAAAATAAAACAAAACCACAAAGAAGCGTATTTTCTTATGCACTTGCCAAGTTGATGCCTTTGAGCTAGTGCCTTTGGGAGTGGGGAGAGGGAGTGAGCGAAACAATGTGAAATCCTCCCATGAAAGCATGGAATTACTTTACTTCTGAAAGGTCAAACTTCTTAGATTCAACTTAGTTTGAATTGTTTCCCATGGTTTTATGCTCTGACTAGGACAAACCAACTTCTGAATAAAGACTGTGTGGAGAACCCCACGTAACCGCACCTGAGTCTGTGTTAAAGATAATGACTTTACTAAGTGTGTTGTGAGGGTTGGAATCCGTCAGCCCTTGGCTGACAGAATTACAACATCTCAAGTGACTTCCCTGCCAAATCACGTTGATCTGAAACTGAGTGAAATCTGGGTTAGACGTCTTCTCCACTGATTCTAAAAGTAAATAAAAAATAAAATAATGATCTCACTGCTCAAAATGGAAATTCCTGGTCTTAATAGCTTAAAATGGAGGTAATTAATATTATTAGAAAGACAAATTGAAAGGTTTCCATTACCATTATTTCCCTTCAAAATGAGTTACAATTAAGCCTAGTTTGGAGATAAGTGAAAATATTTATCCAGTATGGTATCAGCTTTGAGCAAATGATTTCTTTCAGAAGGATATAAGAGGGTATCTTAAAACCAGAATCCTTCCTGAGACGTAAATTTTAAAAATAGTCTATTAACATAAAAATTCCTACACTCTGGGTAACAAAAGTATTCATATGTTGAAAATATATCTACTTTATCTAGGACCATTTGAATAAACATAATATAAATTAAATGAGACACAGAATGCATTTAAAGAGCTTTCTCCATAAAAAGACAATTGTGATAATGAGTCTACAGTATGAAGATTCACATAGACTTTGAAGTCCATACTAATGAGCAGTGTTTATTTGACAAAAATAAATACAGTTTGTGTTTTTAAAATTTGCGGCAACTTGTACCCCAAATTTAACTGGATAAGATGCAGGCTGAAAACATTACTTGCAAATGAGAGTGGAAAATTCTGAGATTTTATATATACACTCTCAATCCTTTGGACTTATAAACAATTATTATGAGACTTTGGAAAGTAAATCATCAAACAAACGAAAACATAATGTTTTCAGCATTTTCCAACTGATTCCTCCTCTGGGAGCAAGACTAGCTTGGTCTACTCGGAGCACCTCTCGCATGGAGTTGGGGCTAATGATGAAAACATGTATATCCAGAACTAGTCCAAAGGATAGAAAAGCTGAGAAGCTCATGGAACAGGGTAAGGTTAGAAGATGATAAAGAATTGACCATAATTGTCATAGCCGCAAGGAAGACACAAGAACTGGAATAAAACCAATCCAGGAAGACAAGACAACATGAGATTGGCAGGCTAAATGGAATTGTGATGTGGAAGAAATGAGAGGGCCATTGTCCATAGTCTTCTTCCTTGTGGATGAACCATTTAATGGGTATATTCTTGAAAAGTAGCTATACGGAGTTTCATCAAACTATCTCCTATCTTAATTCCAATTAGAGGTAGTGTCCAATAAAGATTCTTTTTAAAAAGGTGAAATTTCAAGTCATGTTAAGAACGAAGAATCCGTTATCTCTGTTTTGTGCGTGAAAGAGAGAACACCAGGAGAGCGAAACATATGAATGGGAGGAGAAAACACTTACATGATAGATTTTTGATGTTTCAGTTATAAAATGAGATTTCAAATTCTATCTCCTCATGAAGTAAATATTTGCTGAAGGATTATTATGTGGGTTACATGCTGGCTGGCTCTGTGCAAGACCAATTAAGTGGCAGTAATAACAAATGATCTCTAAACATCAAAATGCAGAATAATGTACCACATCACAATTCCACTGCCAGCAACATATCATTTCTAAAAAATGTGCAAATTTCATACCGAGAGTAGATTCAGTCCTTTTCCTGCATTACCACAGAGGCAGAGTATGTTTCCAAAGCAAGCTAGGAAGAAATTCATTTGTGAGAATTAGATCAAAGTGAATCTTTATTTAATTTCTTTTCATTTCTAATGCCAACATGAACTTCGGTAAATATGTTATAGGCAATTAAAAATCACGCCTTTTATAACCTTCCAACTCTAAATAAGGATGTTTGTTTTCACTAGAATCAGTAATACCAAAGGACAGATACTCAAGAAGATGACTAGCCTATTTTATGCCACCACATCTGACAAGAGAAGTCTGACTGGCTTTATAAAAGATGTGACAGTGGACACAGAATGACTCGGTGATGGATTTTAAAATACTCTAGAAGAATTTAAATGCACAAAGTTATGTTTTGTTGAGGAGAATAACATTCAAATCAAGTAATTCAAACTAAGAAAAACAGCAAATATAAACATGACAGAGCTGTTTAAAGAAAAAAGCTTTAGGAGAAAGTTTTTATATGTTGACTTTTCATGATGAAAATAAAGTAGAAACCACAAAGCAGAATAACAAAACAACTGGATACTACAACGGAATTAGGGATACACTGCTTTCGAGAATCGGTGTATGTGGAGTATTTCTATCACATATTCACCTCAGTACGAAACTGAAGCTCTAATAGAAATTCTTGAAACCTCATTAAGAAAATATTTGGTGTTGTGTACAAAATTCAACAAATATCTGACATTCTCTTCTTTATGTACAAAAATAGCTACCAATTCCTTATGGGTCATATTTGATCTTTTCTTTTATTGTCATCATAAAGATCTCAGGGATTCCTCCTTAGATCTTTACAACCAATTCAACTGGGACTCAGTAGTTTACTAGGATTAGGACTGTGTTCTGTGGAGTTAAGCATGAAATATTTCATGTAAAAAACTAAGAGAACTGACAAATTAAATAGTAAGATAAAGCTCTATTGATATCCTCACATTTATCATGTTTCGATTTATACCACACTGAAATTTAACTTAAAATTGTACAACTTAGACTTACCATACTAATTATAACCAAAGGCAACATTCAGTATTATTTTATTCTTATTATCAACAACATTTTTTCAGTTAAGTGAAACTAAAATTAATTCTCAAACATTCCATGATTACAAACTAAAATGTTCACAGGGAAGCGGCAAATAGCAAATAGGTGAATTAGAACAGGTGTTGGACTAGACGACAGTAATCTCAACTCTTTTTAAGATCTTGGCACACAAGATTCTAGTATTTATGAACCACTTGAAAAAATCAGTGGGCTGTTCTAAAGCTGCGTGCAAGAGCCCACCCCAAGGTTCTCCCTTCCTTGCTGCCCACCTGCTTGACCCCTGAGTAGATCAGCATGGCGGCCCAGCTGTAATAGACTGGCAGCACACATAGGGAGCGTGTGGATTGTGGCCAACTGGAAAATGCATGCTCCAACTAGGGTCTTTCAGGCTCACTACTCAGAAAAATTTTAATTATTTCCACATGTAAACAATACCCATAATTTTCATTCGGATAATGTTCTTTTACCGATTTTTTCATAACAAGATTAGATTGGCTTCATAAATTGAATTGGGAAACTTTCCTTATATTCTCTGAAACACTTTGAATAAAGATAAGGGATATCTCTTATTTGAAGTTTGGATTAACTTTGTAAAACTACCTACACCTCATGCCTTTTTGAGGGATATTTTAAAGCTTCATTCACTTTCTTTAAACGCTAAGTTTGATTCAGCTGTTTTCCTGAACCAATTTTGCTAGTTTATATATTTTTAGGATATTTTGCCTCAGTTAATTTCAAAATATTTGGTATAAAATGTCTCATGGTATCCCATTGGGATTTCTTCATGCTCTGTTGCATATGCAAATTTTCCCTTTTGAAAATATTAATATTCTTAATTTGCATCTTATTTTCTTTTTCCTTGAACAATCTTTCTTGAGATTTATCCATTTTATTAGACTATTCAATGGCTCTTATTCTGTCTCTAATTTCTTAAATTCAGTGATGGCTGTATCAGCCGGGGAAGTCTAGATTATACCTATCAACTCCAAACATGGGTGAAATATACACCAAAAAATCATTTCTCGCTCATGCAGCATGTCAAAGTTGATTGACAGGGTATCATCTGCTCATACTTCTTTAGGAGTCAGGCTGAGGAAGGCCTTCTCTTGACATGCATTGCCAAGATTGTACACACTTGTCTTAGTGTGTATTTTGGGTACTAGCCTTATTCCCAGCTTTATCTTACCCACCCTTTGCTCATTTTCCCTCTAGTCTGGATTTCTGTACCCACTTATTTTAGCTTTTGTTATGTATATTGTCTTACAACCCATTTACACAACTGGTGCTATAGAGTTAGTCTTTCTACAACAAGATAGGTATAAATAAAATAATAGGAAAATAATGACCAAATGATCATATAGATGTTTATTTTTTAATAGGTTTTGAGGAATGGTGTTGTCAGAATATAGATAAATAAGCATTAACAAGAAAAATAGTTCTAAGAAGACTAGAAGATGGGAGCAATCATTAACTCCCACTGTGAGGTAAGTATCACATCTCCATTCTTTTTAAATTGCCATCAAAAACTAAACAGAGAGAGGCAGCAAAGAGCGAGAATAGAGAAGAATCTAATCTAATTCTGTTTCCTAAGACACGGTGATTTGGTTTACAGAACAGCTTGAAAGGATGGGCACAAGGGAAATGTTTGTTTTCCGTTTTTGTTTTTTTTATTTTTGGTTCACATAGTTTTTAGACGTAGGCTAAAGATCTTGAAGCTAGTCCCACATTTTCTTTTCAATAAGGAGGCTTTCCCAATAAAAATAATATTTTCAGACTAATCTTCAGACTTAAAAGAGATACTGAAATGATGGGAAAGTCTAAGGAATTTTATATGAATCAAGGAAGCTTTAGGCTCTGCTTATCTTTCTAAAAACTAAGTACAAGGTATCAAGGTGCCAGCGCTGAAAGTTGCAGCATAAATTGGCTTCGTGACCCATTTTTCCTATAGCTGAAACTATCTGTCTGTGATATCATTGATGGTTTCTTTCCAGTCGGTGAATTGTCTTAATATACATCATCATTTTTCTAACAGTGCTACCATTCAACACTCCTTAAAATCTTGAAATTGAAGGTTAAAATGGAATGCTCATTAGTAATGCTTAAGAAGACAAAAAACAATGGTTTTAAACTAAAATTGCTTTTTCAAGCAAATTCAGAATTTTCAAGTTCAAATTCTGCTTATTAAAAACCCTCATAAAAAGTGATATAAAAATGCTGCATCAAAGCGCAGGGAAACCCTCATAATTGATTAATTATTTCCTGCATCAAATATTTTGATAACCTAGTAGTTGGAAGTGGCCGCTCCACTACTGCATATATAGAAGTGAACAAAGCAGAGGGACATTTCCCTGTAGACTTACAAATCCACATTTTACTGGATTGACAGAAACAAAACCTATAGGTAAAATATATGCTATCTAATTGATTGATAATTTCTAAGGAGAAAAGTAAAGCGTGGAGGTAGGATGACAGGTTTGGGGGCATGAGCAGCATGAGAGACGGAAGGCTTCAGTGTGAAGGTGGCCTCTGAGCAGAAGCTTGAGTGAAGGCACCGTACGGGGAGCTGGGAGAAAAGCATGTCAGCAAAAGGACCAGCAGGTGCGAAGCCCCTGAGACTGGAGCAGCCCAGTGTTGTTTCAGTAACAGTTACGAGGCTAATGTGGTCTGGAGTAGAGTGAGCAAGGGGGAGAGTGATTAAGAAATGAGATGGGTTAGAACCGTACCTGTCATATTCCAGGCCATGATCGTGTTATAATTGATTGCAGGGTTTTTTTAATTCAGACTTTATCTTTTTAGAGTAGTTTAAGGTTCACAGCAAAGTTGAGGGGAAAGTACAGATATTTCCCATATGTCCCCTGCCCCTCCACGAGCATGGCCTCCCCATTATCAACATCTCCCACCAGAGTCGTTCATTCGTCATAATTGTTGAACGTACATGGACATATAATCACTCCAAATCCAAAGTTTACATTATGCTTCATTCTTGGTGGTGTACATTTTACGGGTTTGGACAAATATATGATGACATGTATTGACCATCTTGGTATCATAGAGAGTATTTTCACTGTCCTAGAAATCTTCTGTGATAATTGGAATTATATGAACAAACTGGAATGCCATAAAAATGCATTGAGTTGTTTAGACTCTCCCATCCCAGCCTTAACCAAAAACACACTTATAGGGGCCAGCTCCATGGCTGAGTGGTTAAGTTCAGGCGCTCCACGGCGGTGGCGCAGGGTTCGGATCCTGGGCGCGGACATGGCACCACTCATCAGCCCACGTGGAGGTGGCGTCCCACATCCCACAACTAGAAGGACCTGCAACTAAGATATACAACTGTGTACAGCGGGGGTTTGGGGAGATAAAGCAGAAAAGAAAAAAAAAGAAGATTGGCAACGGTTGTTAGCTCAGGCGCCGATCTTTAAAAAAAAAAAAAAACACGTATATTAGGCCTATTTTTCTAATATTTGAAATAGATAATCATGAAGTTAGCATGAATCTCAGTATTTCTAAAAAGATTAACTATTTGAGTAGATGTTACCAGCATTGCTCTTTGTAGCTGATTAGGTGACCTTCTCTAGATATGCTGAATGTTAGTCAGTGAAAGTCTGGAGAACATGGGAGTTGTGGGAGCAGAAAGAATGAAAAAATACTGAAAACCCTCAGGACAGTAACCTGCGGTTGGGTCTACGAGGTTAGGTTCGGTTACAGTTAGGAATTGCCTAATAAATAACACTTGTTTCATTAGAATGTTATCCCTGTGAACTGCATTACTATTCTGTAGGGTTACAAGTAACTTGTCTGAAGTCACTGTGACTTTTGTAGAAGCTATTGTCTAACAAAAAAGGTATCTATTCAAGAGGCCGTATGTGCGATTTATTTCAACATTTATCAAAAATATACCTAAAATCAATCCTATGTTTACTTAATGATGGTTTTCCAACATAAATTTTACTGTTAAATCTTTAAAGCAGTGATCAAATGAATAAGACAGAATTATGCATCGATTCCAACCAGAAACATATTATCTTGCTTTTGTGCAATAATGCTGTGAAAAACTACAAAGGAAACACACTGGTTAAATAGTTACTTTTCCTATCAGTAAAGGAAAATATATTTTTCCTATGTACTTCTTCGCCTTTAAAAAGTGTATTTTTGTAAACAAAATACATAAAATATTGTTTGAAGGAAAATGTATACTTTCTTCTTACATTTTGCTTAATATGGAGGTAAAAATAGATATAAAAGTGGAGAAAAGATCCTTTAACGTTAGTGAAATGTTCTCGAAAGAACTTATTAAAGGTGGAGCATACATCTTGTTATAATCCCCAGCAATCTTGTTCTCTGGCAGGTCTATTTGGAACCTGGTTTAAGATTTGAAAGCATTTGAAAATAATACAAAAAAGTACAGAATATTAACCATACAATGGTAAATGAAATGGCTGAAATAAGAACTATGCCAAAGGACCCGCACACATTTTGGGCTGAACGTGTGGTGCAGAATCAGAGAATCACAGGTGATTTACCGAGCTACGTTCAAAATGAGTTCTTCAAAGGAGAAATTCCATAGGAAAGCATAAATCCTTCCATTCACTTCTCATCCCTGGTGAGGTGATTACTGTTCTAGTAGCCTAGTGGCTGCTTACGAGGCTCTGGAGTAGTGAGTGGTTGTAAGAAAGCCTTCCTTGCAGAAATTCAACTTCTACACGTTCAGTTCCAATTCCAAGTCCATCTTTGCAGCTTTTCCAGTATTGTTCTTTTCAAACAGAAAGCGTTTGTGCTTATGAATATCCCAGCACGATTTGTCCGTCTTCTTTAGACATCTAGGCTGCACAGGTGACTGTTAAATTGTTGCATTTCTTATGCCGCTGATTGTCTCTTCCTGCTAGTCCCTCCTTCCCTTTGGCATTTTGCTTCTCAACCTACTGTGAATTTGTCAGATAAAAACACTCTACTATGTGTATAGGAAAAGTTAATGATAATCCCTCTGACCTGTTTATAACAAAACACAAAAATGTTGTCTGAAATTAGTAAATGCAGAATAATTGTAATTTTAATAAAAATGAGGAATCTGATAGCAGTTATACAAGAAACAGCCTGCGTTTAGAGGTATATGGGCCCTCTGCAATAAATGCAGCCGATTGTGAAATCTTCACAAATACACTGTAGATTTAGTCTATCGATTTGTAGTAGTGTTAGCGCTGAGGCCAAAAGGCCACAGAGCTGAGACACAATCATTTCTTATGCTAAAAACAGACACAAGTGAAGAGTTAGGAGATCCTCATAAGAATATGCTATTTTCTAAACTACTGGTAGATGACTTTTTGGTTAGATTCAAGGTCTCTAATTTTTTTGAAGTAAATTCTTAATGATCCATATCCTTTACTAGGAATTTCAGAATCAGTTAAATCCAACTCTTTATAAGATTCATTTCAACCTAATCAAGTGATCAAAGAATGTTCAGAGACCCCAGCCTCTCTCCTCATCAAGGAGCAATGGTCTATACAGCCTAATTCTCTCTTCCTCTCGGTTGTGGATATAAGTGCCACCTCTGGCTGGATTTCGAAAGCAACAGCTTATGGGCAGCTGGAATTTCTTCTTATAGATGATTCCCTCAATTTCTAAAACCCTCCCTGAGCGCTGTGCTGGGGGATGGTGTGCAGCAAAGATAAACACACTCCAGTTGTTGAGCATATCCTCTTAGCTACTCTCCATCTTAGGTAACTGACTTTCTGTTATCTCCAGGTCTTACAACAACACTGTAATTTGGGATTTATCACTCCCAGGTGACAGGTGGCAAAAGGAGCAAATGACTAGCTTGTGCCTATGCAGTTAGTAAATGAGAGAGCTCCCAAGAAAGTGTTCGCTTTCCTATACAACACTGCTCCCTCTGACCACACCCAGCACGCCACTTTCTCAGAGTTCTTAGGCTTCAGGATCATTATATACAAATTTGAGCAAAACAATGATTTAATGTCTAATGTTTCTATAATCTGAGATACCAAAATATGTCAACTTTATTGTTTGTACCCTGAGTTCTACCAGGAGAAGCTATAACTCCAGTGTGTGTTCCTTATTCAAGAAGTTTAAGATGACACTTTTTGCCTCTGGGTCACTAAGATATTCTTCTCCTTTTTCTTCTAAGTTCATATTTCTACCTTTCTAGACAGTGTTTTGTAGAGACTCAGCGTTATTTTCTCTTCATAGCAAGCCAATTTTCAAAAAAATCTGGTAAACCTTCTTTCCCTTTTTTATTGACTTGTTGGTAATTTCACCAATTTGAGTTCCATGTATACAGGATTCTATCTCTGTGTGGACTACCATATTGCACTGGTCTGATTTTTTCTTCTTTGTGATTAATGTATGGTGTCTGTTTAACGGTAACCGTGGAAAGCCGACTTTCCTCTCCTTAGTCCTCATTTTAAATCTTACGTAGCTCTACGTGGACCTTCATTCTTCACACTTTTTTTAAGAATAAGTTTCTCGGGCTAGTCAAAAGATCAATGCGCATTTTAAAAGGGTGCCTTGAATTTACAGGTAAAATGGAAGAAATTTGACATATTTATGTTTTATCCCATGCCACGTGAGGACACAGAGCATCTCTTACTTTACCAGGATTGTCTCCTATGTTCCTTGTTAGGGTTTTAAGGTTTTCTCTGTAGTCTTGTATTATAGTTTTTTTTCCCCCCTAGAAACATTGTTAGTTTTACTTACTTTCACATTTTATAGTTGTTTATTTAGAGTGACAGAAAAATGTTGAGTTTTGTGGATGAGTTTTTGTGTATAGCAGACATGGAAGCTCAGGTTCACCAGTGTTCAGTGAACGCCCTGAGTGAAGGGCAGCCCTGAAGCTGGTGCGCTCGCCGGTTACCGGGCTCGCTTCATCTCCATCCTCCCGGGTGCCCTTCCCACCTCTTTAGTGATACAGCTGGGGGAGATCATTTTATACTTCATTATCCCCTATGGTAGTTGTTTTCCGTGATGCATTTCAGGATGTTTAATTCACCTCACTGCCTGAAATGAAAGTCCTCAAATTTCCTCTTCTTTGGTTTGCTTAAATTCTGTTTTCTGTTTTTATATTTTTCTATTTCATAAACTTCTCCTCTTTTTTTAATTATATTGTCTTCTTTTTATTTTCTCTCATCTCAGATCTTTGAATTAAATACTAACCTCCTTTATTTCCAGGCTTCACCCCCCCCCCCCCCCCCACCAAGGAAGATTTGCCCTGAGCTAACATCTGTGCGAATCTTCCTGTATTTTGTATCTAGGATGCTGCCACAGCATGGCTGATGAGTGGTGTTGGTCCACACCAGGGAACTGAACCCAGGCCGCCAAAGTAGAGCATGCCCAGCTTAACCACTAGGCCACAGGGCAGGCCCCCAGGCTTTCCTTTTTTTTAAATAAATAAACTAAAATCTGAAATTTTCCTCTAAATATCAGTTTACCACAACTCTCAATTTTAACATATAGTATTTTATCTGTACTTTATTTAAAGATATTCAAAATACTTGTTCCACCTATAATTTTAAATTTCCTACTTGCCAGTGTAAGTGCATTGTATCTAGAGATTGTACCCTATATTATATTAATTCTTTAGAATTTTTAAATTTCTTCGTGCTAATAAACAATTCATTAATGGAAATGATCACTTGCGATAATTTTGGGAAAAAATGATTCTATGTTTTAATTGCATACTATGTCCAGGTCACTGATTCAGCACAGGAACTCAGCATTAAACAGGATAATGACTAAGCCGACAAGGACACCGTCTTCTAGCAAGGGGACAGACAACCAGGAAGCAGACAAGTAAGGCAGATCAGAGTGATACACACAGCAGAGAAAATTAAGAAGGATGAAGAAGACAGCCATGGGACCTGTTTATATATTCAAGGAAGAGTATTTTGTAAAATTAGAAAAATCTCCCATCTTTGAAGATCTGACAAATTCCCTCTCAATTTGTTTTCAGATTTTTCACTTTAGTTTTGCATTAATATATTCAAGGCTAGGTTCACTTGCGTTTATATATTTACACCATATCTTCTTGGTGGGTTAACCTGTTTAATATTATGTGATCCCTGTAAATGATTTTTTGCAACAATATTTGTATGGTATTTCTTTTGTTAACTATTTGCCTGGTATAACATTTTTATTCTTTTTCTTCAATGTTTATTTTTCATTTGATTTTATGATCAGCATATATCTGTTCTTGTTTTGATTTTTGAAATTTAATTGGATAAGCATTGCTTTTAAGTAAGTTTAATTCCTGTATATTTGTTGGGGAGTTAATTCTGAAATCTTATTTTGCAATATAATTATAATTTCTTTTCCGAATGTCTGTTATTTTCCCCCGTTTTTCCTTTGGATTGGCAAAGTTTCCTTTATTCTTTCTCTATCTCCCTGCTCTGGCAATTGTGATTAAAATAATATATATTTTATATTATCTTAGCAGTTGCCCCTACACTTTTAATACGTATTTTAATAAAGTCTAAATTCAAGTAGTATCTTTATTCTTCTCATAAATTAGGATGTTTTATAAATCATGTACCTTTCCATCTTGCATGTTATTTTGATCTAGTATGTTAGGCTCAACATATTTTTAATACATCCTCAAATTTGGATTTATGAAAATGACAATTGATTTGCCGAGCCATGTTTCTGATGCTTTGCTACCTGGGCTTTTTCTAGTACTATTTCTTTCTGTCTTCAGTTTTCTTCTCACTGAAGCTTATTCTTCTGTGTTTATTTCAGTGAGTATTTATGAATACTAAACTTTCAGCCTTTTAATGTCTTCATATTTTTTTTTGCCATCAGTCTTGGAGAATGTCTTACTTTGACCTGGAATTCTTCAGTAATAGTTATTTTCCATGAGGATTTTGAAAATATAAACCCATTTTTTTCTGGCCACTATTTTTACTGTTCAGATGTTTGCTGTGGAAAATATCAAATCAGCACGGGCTTTTGGATTCTTCCCCAGCCATGAAAACTAAGAGAATTCTTTGGAGAAAAATAAGGTTGCTGGTTCTGTGTATGTCTGTAGGGGTGCAAGTAGGGATGGGAGTGGAAGTCACAAATAAGGTGAAAAACTGCAGTGTGTCACGAACGTGGGATAGGCTGTGGATGGTAGTCCACATTTTCCTCAGCAATAATTCCTTGCTCCCCTCCAGGCTAAACAAAAGACTCAGCCTAGCTTTAGCTACAAGCAGTGGTGGTGATGGCAGGGCCAGGGGAGGTGGTTAGACATGATGCCTTCATGGGAGGCTAGCAAACCCTCGCCCTCCAGCTGTGCGGAATCCTAGGAGCTGGGCAACCCCTGGGCGATTGCATCACCTTGACTGGTGGCATGAAATACTCATTGAGAGGCAGGTACCGGGCAAAAAGGAAGTCGTTAGCCCCAGATTGCCACACTAGAACATTTTACATTGAGGTGTGATCCTTTGCTCCCTAAACTCACCTTGACAAGCACAAACTGTGCTCGCTGGTCTTCCCTCCAGTACACACGGAGAGACAAGTTAGCAGATAATTCCATGTGAAAGCTCAGTTTTTATTCATATCAAAAAATGTTTATTGAAAACATGTTGTGGGCTAGACACTCTTCTCAGGTGCCTGGAACACATCAGTGAATGAATATCAAGGGTGTGTCCAATTTGAGCTTCTACATCAGAAGGGGAGGATAAAGTAAGTAGAAGATAGAACAACACAGTGAGTTATGTGGTATGCTAGAAGATGAAAGAATTAAAAATACACCAGAGTAGGAGGATAGCAAGAATGGGGGCCAGGGGAGGAAGGAAAAAGAGGGAGGCAGGGATTAACAGTGTCCCAGACACAGGAAGGCCACAGAATACTGTTGCAAAGTCTATTAAAATTAAGAATTGCTCATTAAGTTACAATTTCATATAAACATAAGGGTAAAATGCAATGTTAACACGGAATAAGCTTTATTGAAAGATATCAGTAGAGAAGTACTTTAGCGAGAAGGGAAATTGTTATGGATTGAATTGTGTCTTCTTCCCCCACATTCATATGTTGAGGCTCTAATCCACAATCCTAATTAGAGAGATAATTAAGGTTATATGAGGTCATAAGGTTTGGGCCCTAACCCAAGAGGACTTGTGTCCTTACAAGTCAAGGAACAGCCACCGGAGATGATGTGCACGCACACAAAAGAGGTCATGTGAGGACCAAGCAAGAAGGCAGCCATGGACTAGCAGGAAGAGAAGCCATGCCAGAAATCAACCATGATGCCACCTTTGTCTTAGATTTCTAGCCTCCAGAACCGTGAGAAAATAAGTTTCTGTTACTTAAGCCACCCCATCTGTGACATTTTGTTATGGCAGCCCCAGCAGACTATTACAGAAATGCACCCAGGAGGAAGTTCATATGGGAGATAATTATGAGTGAATATTCTTGTTAAATTTATTGTTATTTTAAATACACAGTGATCAAAACATTAAAAATATATCAACCAACAAGAATGGCTAAAATAAAACAGATGGAAACCATCAAAGGTTGGCAGGAATTTTAAGTAATCAAAATTCTCATACATGGCTGCAAGATTATTATTAGCTCCACATTGGAAAACTGTCAGTATCCACTGAAGCTGAATAGATGCATATGTCCAGATTCAGCAATTCATAACTATTTATATTCCCAGAGAAATGAGCGCACAGTCACCAAAGAGTATAAGAATGCCCATAGAGACTTTATTAATAATAGCTACATAATAGGAAAAATAAACCAAATGTCCATTAATATTTGAAAGGATAAATAGCTATAGGATGTTAACATAGTAGAATTATATGCATCAATGAGAATGAGCTGTTGACAACTACGTGCAATAAAATGGATGAATCTCACAAATATAATTTTGAACCAAAACGTCAGACACAGAAGAGCATATGCCCTACTTTCACATTCATATAGAAAACAAAAACAAGCAAAACTAATATAAATTGTTAGAAGTTAGGAAGGAGATGCAGACAGGTGCAGTTACTGGATGGGAACTGGAGACGTGGCTTTTGGGAGCTGGCAATGCTTGCTTTCTTGATGAGAACTTGTTATACAAAGAATTGGGAGAATTCATCAAGCACTTATGACATATAAACCATCTGTATGTGTGTTATGCTAGAGTAAAATGTTTAAAAGATGTCAACGTAATCCAAACAAAAAGTCTGCATTGCCAGAGAGTGAGAAGATCAGGTGAGGACAAGTAAAGGTGTTTGTCTCATCTGAGAGGAACACGTGGACATTAATAAACTGAAGACTCTTCTAGGTAAAAGTCCACATAAATATACATCTTGTGGCTTAAGGGAAACCAAAACATGAGTAAGAGAGAATGTTCCTCTTTTAAAAATGCCCCAAGAAAATTCCATGTATCTAATAGAAATTGTAGTTGAAGAAAAGAAAAGAAAAAACAAGTCCTTTATATGTTGACCTTGTATCCTTTAATTTTGTTAAATCCACATATTAAATCTTATAATTAAAAAAATATTTTTGATTAATTTTTTAGGATTTTTTTTATAGAGACAAATATGTCAACTTTAAGTAGACACAGCTGAACAGTCTTTTTCCTTTTATATTTAAGATTTTTGTTTTGTTTTGTTTTACTTCATGAGCTGGGATCCCCAGAACAACGTTGATGGCAGTAGTCAAAGTGTACAGTTTTTGCTTCTCCCCAATCTGAGGGCGATGACATTCAGTCAGTAGGTATACAGTTTTTTATAGTTACCTTTTGTTAGTTGAGGAAATTTCCCTTCATTCTTAATTTGCTGAAGTTTTTAAAATCATGAATGGGTATTATCTTTCAACCTATTAAGATATTGAATTACAGAGATTAATTAATTGAAAATTAATTAAATTGATTAATTCTAAACTAAACTTGCATTCATAGGATAAACCTCAGTTGGTCATGATGTATTAGTATTTTCATATATTACAAATGGCTATTATTTTGTTGAAGACATTTCCGTGAAGGATATTTGTCTGTCTTTTTCCGTCAGTTATATCTGTGAGATTTGTGGTATTGGGGTCATGCAAGTCTCCTAAAATTGAGTGGCAAGCACTGACTTGATCTTTAATTTCTTAAAGTGTTAGCATAAGATTGGCAGAATTTCTGCCTTAAATGTTTGATAGAATTTACTGGCGAAACTATCTAGACCTAGAGTTTTCTTCATTAAACATCTTTTCCATCTCTTGAGTTAGCTTGAAAATTATGTTTTTCAAGGAACATGTTTATTTACCCTCAATTATCACACTTCATGGAGTAAAGTTGTTCACAACATTCCATTTCAGCCTTTAAAATTTGCAATGATATTCCCTCTTTAATTTCTGGTATTTGCATTTTTCTTCATTTTTTATTATTAATTTTGCTAGGGTTTTGGACATGTTAATATTTTCAAGAATGAACTTTTGGCTTTGTTAAAGTTGTCTGTTGTTTTTCTTACAATTATTTCTACTCTAATCATTACTATTTTCTTTCTTCTAATTATTTCAGGTTTAATTTGTTGTTCTTTTTCCTAGCTTTTTAACGTGGGAAATGAGATCATTGATTTTAGCCAGTTCTTCTTTTAAAATGTAGACCTTTAAACTATGTATTTCCCTTTATGCATGTGTTAGCTGTATGCCATAAATGTTGATAAGCTTTGTTTCCATTATCTTTGAGTTTGAGTATTTCATTTCCCTCGTGATTTTATTTTTGATTCAGAAGTTATTTAATAGTGTAGTTGGTAAATATTGGGGGTTTTATAAATATCTTCTTTTTATTGATTTCCAATTTACATTGCACATATGGAACTGAGATATTTATAGCTGTTATTGTCTGTTTTGGTGAATGTTCCATATGCGTTTGAAAGAATGTGTACTTTCAATCATTGGCTTGAGTACAATATTGTCTAAATATCATTGAGGTTAGATAGTAGTTATACAATGATTTTTTTAAACTTAATGATTATTACATACTTAATTTTTTCTGTCCATTTGTTCTATCTGAGAGAAGGCAGTTGAAATTACTATTAAAGGTAAGTTAAAATCTCTAGCTATGTTTAAATTGTCTATTTCTTCCTTCATACCTGTCAGCCTGTGTTTTATGAATTTTGAAGTCCTGTTGTTAGGGGCATACATATTAAGACTGAAATACCTTTGTGATTAATTACTCTATTTAGCATTGCTTTTGTAATGCTTCTTGTCTTGAAATTTACTTTTTCTGACAATAATATAGCCACGCCAGCCCTCTTTTGTGTACTATTTGTCTAGTATATTTTTCCATCCTTTCACTTTCAACCTATTTATGTCTTTATATTTAAATTTTGCTTTTTACAGATAGCATGTAATTGGCTAATGCTTTTTCATCCAGTGTGATAACCTCTGAATTTTAATTTATACCAATTAGGTATACTTCACTGCATTATTTTTATTTTTCATGGTAGCTCTATGGACAATAGACAGCTGTAATATATCAATGTCTTTTAGACTCAATAGCATACCATTTCACACTTCACACCTAAAATTTATCACGTCCTCCTCCACATTTCCAACTTCTCACTTCATATTTGACGCTTTGCACATCTCACATCCCACTTCACAAATGTAATACCCCTATAACTGCATTATCCTGTCTACTCCCTTATTCTCATTCTTCGTGTTAATGCATCTTTTGCTTCTCTATATATCATCAAGTGCATTTTCTAGTGTTATTATTTTTTGTTTAAGTAGTAGTCTTTTAAGCAAATTATGAGAAGAAAAAGATTAACATAGTCTTTCATTTAAAATTACTGTTGCTTATCATTTCTTGAAGCTCCCGGTTTCCATCTTGATACATTTCCTTTTAACCTGAAGAATCTCCTTTAGTGTTATCATAGAGCAGGCCTACTGGTGATAAATTGCCTCAGCTTTAGATTAACTGAAAATATCTCTATTTCGGCCACATTTTGAGTGATATTTTTTCTGGATATAGAAGTTTTAACTTTCAGCAAATTAAATGTATCTTCCGGTTTCATTGTTTCTGATGAGAAGTTAATAGTTATTTAAATTTTGTTTCCTTGTATTTATTCTCTGGATTCTTTCAAGATTTCTTTAGAAATCTTTGGCATTTTTTGCTTTTTATTATCATGTGAGAAATATTTTTTTCTTTATATTCTGCTTTGGATGTATAGGGCTTCTGGAATATCTAAGTTGTTTTTCATGAAACTTGGGAACTTTTCAGCCATTATTTCATCAAATATTTTTCTGCCCTTTTGTCTGTTCTTCTTCCAGATCTTAAATTTTATGCACGCTAGACTATTTAATATTGTCCTACAGGCCCTGAGGTTCTGTTCACTTTTCTTTAACCTGTGTTGTTTCTGTTCTTCAGATTGGAAAATTTCTTTTGATCTATCCTCAAGTTCATTGTCTTTCTACTGTTGTATGCAATTAGATGTTAAGGTCATCCAAATTTTTTTTAATTTCTTTATTAGAATTTTCAGTTCTACAAATTCTAGTCTTATAATTTTCATTTATTTTGTGAAAGTCCCTATTTGTTCATACATTATACTCATATTTTAGTTTAATCATTAAAAATTTGCCTTTCACTGTTTGTCATGTTTATAATACTGTTTTAATGCCTGGGTTTGCAGAGTGTAACACCTGCACCATCTCCACTGGCTGTATTTTCTCTTGCCTATTCTTTATTGCATTTACGGCAAATGGCAGCTCCAAGTTCTTTCTGACCATGTCGGGCTTTCTGGAATATGCTATAACCACAGCTCTTAGAACAGTATCTGATACATAGCAGCCTCTCAGTAAATATTTGTTGAAATTAACAAATTGGTAAATATGTGAATAATTTTGAAGGTGTGAGTTTGTAGATCTTTTTCATTCTTGGGTGGAATCTAGTTCTTGTTTAGTACCATAAAGTTTTTAGAAGGGAAAGACATGTATAAATTTAGGCAAGTCTCATAACAACTAGTTAGACAAACATGGAGAATAGACCCACAGTTCATGTGCGGGTGTCTGACCACATCATCTATTTTGCTCACAGTCTGCTCAAAGTCACACCAACTATTCAGGAAAAGGCAAAGAATCATCACGTGTTTTCTTTTTTGCCTGAATGAAGCATTAGACTGTGTTTGATATTTATTGTGTGTGTGTGCTTGTAATATACTAACAATACTAAATAGAGCCAATAATTTTTATTTAATTTTAAGTATAAAAGTTTTATTCGATCATGTCCACTCTGACAGCCAAACAGATGGCCAAGGCACTGCTTATTCCAGCTTGTTCCTTGTTGTTTTTGCTCTCAATGTCTCAGAACATCCTCTAAGAACATCCAGGAAGCTACTTTCTGTGCTCATTCTTTATCAGCAGACTCCTTCCTCATTATATCTCGTCTCCTCCCTTTGGACTAGAAGCAATTGTTGGCGTTTTGGCTTCCCTGTCTCTTTCTGTGCAGCCCTACCACTTCTTTGAGGAAAATCACACAACAGAAGTAAGCTTCTTTCTATTCAGAACACATGATACACCATAACATAGCTTTAATATCCATTACTCAAAAACAAACCATTATTATTATAATAGACAGTAAACATCCCTACTCATATTTTTATGGTCTATCCCATCAGCAATAGTGAGAACTGGTTAATCTCTTGACATTGTGCCGAAGGAACGGTCCAGTATGCATGTAATGAGAATTAAATAACATTCTTGTCGTGATTGCCAATTTAAAGAGTAAAAGTTTACATTAAAGGTAAAAGTTTCTTTCTCAGTTTTAGTGGAAGAAAAATGCCAGAATCTACCACCATTTGGAATTGCATCAACTAGTTTACATATACTTGCTATTTAGTTTTCAGCTTATTGACAATTTTTCTATACTTTTACCTTTAGTAGTCTCCATTTAAGAGAGAACAAATATTAAGAATGTGTTTTCATTTACAAAAATAATATAGTGGGTGTATTTTGTCAAAACTGATAGTGAACTTTACATTCAATAATGGTAAATAAGTGTTTATGATGACCCAATAACAATGTCTTATGAATACAGTTTTTATAAGACTAAGTTAAAGGTATGCTTACTGAAAATTTGTAGTATAGAATGCAAACTGGTCTATTCAGAGATCAAAACTGTGGTTGTCACTCATTAGCAACCCGTTCTAAATTACCACCTAGAATATTTGGCTAAATATCTATGAAATAGGAAGCTTACTTAAGTGGCAAATAAAAAAAGTCTGTCTATAAGCCTTGCTAATTAAATCTTATGTATTAATGTCGGAACAACTGAAGCCATATGCTAGCTGATAGATGGCTTTGTGATTCTCAAGGTACACAATAAATAAATTTTAAGCATAAGAGGGAGTAATTAAAATGATCCATTAGAAAATTTCTGACTTAGCTATGTATAGCTTTTATTTTAAAAATATATATGCCCAGCCCTGAATGATCATCAGTGAGGGCAGGTTGTGACTTACTGTTGCTGTGAACATACACTCAGTAGCGCGCACCCAACCATCAGTCCATAAGGCATGCCATAAAATAGCCCGATGAAGGAGTCAGCTGAGTCTCCTCAGGTTTTCATTTTTCTGTCATACTCTGCTATTTCTAGCCTTAGGTGGTTTCCTTGTCAAGAGATTCGGGATGGTGTTTTATTAGTCTATTCTTATGTATACAAGTGTTATTTATCTTTTATGCTCTGTGCATTTCCTTTAGGATGTGTCACGCAATTTGGTAGAGGAAACACTGGAAAATAGCTTAATTTATTTGTAAACTACTTTTGAAGGATGAAGGAAATAAATATGAATCTTCCCTTTTTTTTTCCTCTAGCATTATTATACCCTCTGGACACTAGAAAATATAGTAGAATATTTTTACAGCTCTAGTCATTGCAACACAGTTGTGCTTAGAGAGTATGTTTGAGAGCCTGACTTTGTCTATAGATCTCAGAATTAAGCCCTAGCATAGCCTGCCCGCCTGGTTTCGACTCCTGTTGATGAACATGCAGCCATTCCGGATGTACAGGGATGCCCAGGAACAGCCTGATTTCTTCCTGAGGTCCTAACTTTATCTCCACAGCTTTCAAAACAGTTATTTACTCAGAATGTGTCCTTTTGGGTCCTGCTAATCCCTATCATTCATAGAGAAAAGACATTCTTTATCACTACTGTCACTAACTCAACAAAAGTCCCTTATTTATAAGATATCCTTAACACGAATTCAAATATATAAGTTCATAATTTTCTCAGAATAAATTTAGTTAAATATTTGTTATACTAGAAGGCTAATCTTCCATTTCAGTCACGTGTTAATTATGTAGGCTAGAAATGATAAATATCACTTCAATGCATACACACACACGCACACACACACACACCTGCTCTTAAATGTGCTCATGTGTGCTATTTCTATCAAACTCTAAGGGTAATCAGTTAATATAACATTTCCTGATGGTTCATTCCTTAATCCAAAAGTCTCAGAAATATTTAAAACACTGTACAAGAATCTTACATTGAGATTATGTTGAGATTAATTTTATATTAAGTTATAATGAGAAATTTAATGATATATTTGTGAAGGCTAGATAAAAATGTCCATGGAAATCCCAAGGCCCCCCTCAACCTTTGAATGCCCATTCATTTTACTCATCTGGAAATCTTTGAGATGCGTCTGCTTCTGCAGTGCAGACACTGAAGTTCTCAGCAATCCCAGAACTTGTCTGCATGCTTGGGCTTTAACTCTCTCTACCCAAACTAGAGATATTTCCATTCAGGTTGGCCCTTTGCTTCTTCTCCTCACATAATAGGCATTGCTTTTTGGATTGGCCAAAAACTCAGCCCCCAAACTCTTCTCTGCCATTAACACCAAGGTCTCCTGGGGGCATGCGCAGGCCCTGCTGACGTTGCTTCCTCTGGAGACTGTGGACCATGCAGTCAGGAACGCAGCTCTCAGTGCATGGCTCTAAAGATGACAAAACAACGCAGAGTTTGGCATTGATTTATTTCTTTCTGATTCTGAAAATCAAAAAATCAGCTCTGTTCCCCTTTGGAAGCTTGTATCGGATATCCTCGAGGTCTATCTACTTAGTCATCTGATTCTACAAGCCTCTTGTTTGACTTGACATTCTTTCTTTACCATAAATAGTAATCCTTTTTTTTTTTTTTTTTTTAAGATTTTATTTTTCTTTTTTCTCCCCAAAGCCCCCCAGCACATAGCTGTATATTCTTCGCTGTGGGTCCTAGTTGTGGCATGTGGGACGCCGCCCCAGCGTGGCCCGATGAGCAGTGCCACGTCCGCGCCCAGGACTCGAACCAACGAAACACTGGGCCGCCTGCAGCGGAGCGCGCGAACCCAACCACTCGGCCACGGGGCCAGCCCCTAGTAATCCTTTTTTTTATTGAAGTATAATTGACATACAACATCATAATAGTTTCAGGGGTACATCATAGTGATTCGATATTAATATACATTATGAAATGATCACCACAATAAGTCTAGTTACCATCTATTCTTATTATGAGACTAAGTGAGGATTTATAGACCACCTAATCCATATTTGGAAATTTAGGCTCACAAATATCAATGTGACTTTGTGGGAGTAATGCATACCTTCAAGGGTGGAATTAGACAAGAATTATGCCTTCCAACTCCCAGCCCAGTGCTTCTTCTCATATGTTTCTTTGTTTATCCCACAGCTGTTGGATTCAATACTCCTGTGGCCTACTCTAAAGTTATTAATAATGTACTGATATGATAAGGCATTATAACAGGGTGTGGTAGGTAGAATATTGGGCCCTCACCAATGACACCCATGTCCTAACTCCTAAAACCTGTGAATATATTGTTTCATGCCAAGGGGAATTATGGCTGCAGATGGAATTAATGTTCCTAATTAGCTGACTTTAAAATAAGGAGATTATCCTGGATTATACAAGTAGGGCTGACATCATCACAAGGGTCCTTTAAATGTAGAAGAGAGAGGCAGGAGGTTAGGGCCAGAGAGAGATTTAAAGATGCTCTGCTTCTGGCTTTGAAGATGGAAGAAGGGACCACAAGCCAAGGAAAGTGGGAGGCCTCTGGAAGCTGGAAAAGACAAGAAAAAGATCATCCCCTAGAGGCCCCAGAAAGGAACACAGCCCTGCTGACACCTGGATCCTAGTCCAGAGAGACCTATTTCAGACTCCTGACTTCTGGAACTGGAAGACAAAATCTGCGTTGTTTTAAGCAACTGTGTGGCAAAATGTTACAATAGCAATAAGAAACAAATACACCTAGTTAGATGGGAAAAAGATAACTAGTTCATTTTTGGACCCTTCAGGCTTACATACATCAGTTGCTGTGGAGAACTGTAGCAGTCTCATCCTTTTACAGGCATAACGAGAATAACTGTAGACTCCGTGAGGCAGCACACACTGCCCAGACATTAAGACCTCTCTATCCTGGTCCAGATGATTTCAAGGGCTCGACAAAGACAGAAGTCCTTATGCAGTTAGTCCATCTTTTCTACACAAGAAGCAAGAAGTGAAGATGAATATTTGTAGTCATGATCTACACACACACACACACACACACACACACCCCTTTGCTGTCAATTTTTCCTGATAACACATATATGTTTAAAAATATATTCCCAGTTTGGATAAAGATAAAGTTCTTCTGTAGTCAAGTTCAATCCAAAACTACCATTAAGGATTTTTCTTTTTTTTCCTTTTTTCCCTTCCTCTCCTCTCTCCCTCCCTCCCTCTCTCTCTTTCTTTCTTTCATCTATCTATCTATCTAATTTATTTTTTCCTATGAGGCTGATTTATTGTCTTTTTGCCAGGGAAGTGATTGGGTAATCTATTGAAGTATTTTCCTTATATTTTTAACTTTCCAGAATCATAGGTATAAGCATAATTTAAAAGTCTTCAGAAACATTGTTTTAATACTAAGATTATTGCTTTAATACCAAGAATGCCAAGGGGTCATTTATTTTAACCATTTGCCCTATAAGTAGCAAGAATGGAGAAAAAGAAATGCATTTCCTTTCCCAATATGAGTAAAAATAACTTATATAATCATGATATAACTTACAATGTTTTCCGTATGCATACTAATATACTGCTTACTTAGAGAACTCGGCTCTGAACTTCCGGTAAGCCATTAAATTAACTTTCTGACACAAATTAGATTCAGAGAAAGCCTACAATCAAAAAGACAAAAATAAAGATGAATAGAATAGAAAATAAAGTGTGAAAGGGTCTGTTTCACGGCAGAAGTCTCTTAGAAATGGCCTTATAATATTCTTTGTACTTGAAAATAAATCTTAAAATTAACAATATAAAACATACATAAAATTACGTTCTACAAGTCAAGCAAGTGTAAACATTTTCTGTGACAGGTTGATAAATTACTCTAGCATAGGACCTTAGAAATGAATGTTTTATTCTCATCATGGCTTTCCTATATGTATTTATTATAAATTATATATTGAATTGCTTTTTCTACCCCATGAATGAATTTAAAAGGAAAAACATGCAAATTTGCTTTTGTTTTATATAACATTTTCTTGAGGGAAGGCTACGTAAATTTCCATGTTGCATAATTTTCTTCAAAACTAATATTTTACGGGCATTTGCATAGCTGTATAAATTAGAATACATGTTGTTTAAATTACACTGAACAGACAGAACAATGAAAATATTAAATAAAGAATGCTGAAAAAGTTAATGAAGTGAAAATACCTCAGTATGATATTATGTCCAATTTTACACTACCTTGGGAAAAAAATCCTCAATTACCACAAATTATTTTAGGCAAAGCTATGACACTCTGAATAATGAGACTATTGATAACACATCTAATAATTAAGTAACTTCACCATAAGTACATCTTTTATTCATTATATTTTTTAATGTTTATAAAATAAAATTCCAAAAGTCAGTCCATTTGAATGAGTTAGCAGTGAAAACGTGATCATTTTTCTGCATATCGCCATGCTGCTTTTAGCTGAGGACATTAAACTAACTGTGAGTCAGGGTTGAAAATACTGTTTTCCAATTTCACTTATACAATGTAACAGATGCTTAATTAGCCAAGCTTTTATATCTTAGGAAACTAGATTATCATTCAAAAGATTTTTCTCCCGCTATAAAATACCTGCTCACACTAGATGTCAAATTATATATATATTTTGAAATAACATTTGTGTTAGAAATGTAGTCAGTAGCACTAAACTGAAAAGATTTCCAAAATTTACCTAATCATATATGTGAGGAAATAAACACATGAAAATTGAGTGGCTTGCCTGACAGGAGCAGAGCCAACAATGGAAGCCACCTGACTACTCTTAGAGTGTTATTCTGACAAAACATTGTAGCCGATCTGAACTGAGCAAATGATTGCTTGAAAGAATGAGAATTTGCAATTTAGTTCTGGTATGGACTCTGACTGTGTAGATTTTCAGCAAGTCATTAAAATGATCTGAAATCAATTGTATACCTTGATAAAATGCTGATATGAGACTCATAAGGGTATATTTTGTGATTAATAGTTACTATGAAAATATTCTGAACAGTAGAGTAAAAAAGTATATGTAACAAGATGGAATCAAGAGTGACTCAAGTAGAATAGACAATTAACTTAGAGAAACACTTAAAAATATTTAAGCATTAGTCTTCAAAAAAAAAAAGTTACCAGGTCTAGACTCTGACTTCTGAGAGCTACAAAACCATCAAGAGCAAATAATGTCTATACTTTATAAATTGCCCAGAACATTCAAAATAATGGGTCATTTTCTAAATCATTTATGAGGTTAGGATAACTCTCATACCAAAACCAAGCAAGGATGAAATAAAAAATGTAAATACAGGCAAATTTACTTATAAAATGTGAGAATTTCCAATTCTTAAATATGGAAATGTGTATTTAAAGACTAATTCATTACCAACTACAGCTTGTCCCAGAAATACAAGGATAGTTCAACATTAGAAAAATGTTAATTTGATCCAGCATGTCAGTCAGTTGAAGAAATTGAATGGAAATAGTCATCTTGCTTAAAAAGCATTCAATAAAATCAAACTTCCAAGATCAATAAAAGCTCTTAGCAAAGATGAAACAGAAGAAAATTTCATTTATTAATAAAGCATATTTCCTGAAACATGGAACACCAGTAATTCTTATTGGTGAAATACTAGAAATAGTACCATTTAAGATAACAATGAAATAACTTCCTGCAGTCAAATAAGAGGGAATGTAGTACTAGCAGATCTAACCAATGCAATAAGAAAAGAAAAAGAACTATAAATGCCAATGAAGAGAGCAACAAAACCTACATTCAGATAATATCCATATTCTTTAGGAAATCAGGAAACAATTTAATTATTAGAATCAAAATGGTTTAGAAAGGTGATGATATGTGTCTTCAAAATTCAATAGTTTTTTAAATGATAGTGAATAAGCAATTTAAAAAGTAACACCATTCACTAAAACATTTATAATATAAAATATCTTGATTGATAGATAGAAAGATAGACAAATAGAGAAAGAGACAGAGAGAGAACTATCTAAAATATGCGAAAAGAAAATCATACAACTTTAACCATAAAAGCTTTTAAAATGTTGCTTTTCAATTTAATCTATACATTCAACTAAAACCTAATTAAATTCTCTACAATTTTTTTTTTTTCCCGAGGAAGATTAGCCCTGAGCTAACTACTGCCAGTCCTCCTCTTTTTGCTGAGGAAGCCTGGCCCTGAGCTAACATCGTGCCCATCTTCCTCTACTTTATATGTGGGACACCTACCACAGCATGGTGTGCCAAGCGGTGCCATGTCCACACCCGGGATCCAAACCGGCAAACCCCGGGCCACGGAGAAGCGGAACGTGTGAACTTAACCACTGCGCCACCAGGCCGGCCACCAAATTCCCTACAATTTTTTGAGGAATTTAATGTTCATTTGGAAGAGAATATAGTTAATACTACCAAGAAGTTTTGCAAAATGCTAAGCAGATTTGAAAATATGCTATGAAACCATGTATATTAAATCATTGTTATGATTAATTGAATACAGTGTTCCCAAAGGTGAGATAGATGGCAGCCACCCAAAAATGTGTTCAATCTATAAATTTCAAAACGTCACTGAGGAGGCTGAGGACAGTCTTCCTCATAAAAGTCACAATCCCTCGCCTAATCTCTGGATCTAAGCTATTTTCAGACCTGCATCCCAATGGCCAAAGGGAAAGGCTGCTTCAAAGGAGGAAGAGCCTTGCAAATACCCTGCAGGATCACAGAAGAATCATTCCCCTCAGGGATCTATGGCAGTTCACTCAGGTAATAGTGTCCCAGGGAAGGGGTAATGCCCAGACATTGCAAGAACTATTCGGCCCTGGGTCTGAGTCGACATAGGTACCTAACAACCCAGAGCATCAGTGTGCTCGCATCCTCTACCCCTTTTTAAATGAGGGGATATAGGGACCACAAATAAATGCAGTCCTGGCTCAACTGGGTCCTCTGAATGCACAGACTACCCCCAAATGGTCACTTCCCTAGTCTTTGAAATGGACTTAGTTGGTATTTGGCAGAACCCTCCCATCAGCCCTGTCTCCCATGGGAGAAGACTCCATAGATACGAGTCGCAGTGGGGAAAGCCAAATGGTAGTTCTGAAATTTCCCCAGCCCAGATAGTGTACCAAAAATAATTCCTCAAGGGAATACAGAGATTAGTGTCACCCTCAAATTGCAAAGGATAAGGTGTGGTGGTCCCCATCATTTCCAAATTAATTCCAATCTGGCTTCTACAAAAACTGGATGAATCCTTGGGTATGACAGTTGACGACTGTGTGTTTAGCCAAGTAGTAATCTCAACTACAGAGTTGTGCTGGTTGTGTCTTTGCCTAGCAGATAACATAGCCTCAGATACGTGGTATATGGCCATTCATCTGGCAAATGCCTTCTTCATCCCTAATAGGAAAAAGGACCAGACCAGAAGTGCTTTATATTCACACGGGATAAACAACATTCTGTCCTAGAGTTCACCTACCTGTTCTATCACATTTCCTAAATGAATGTGGACCGAAGTAGTTGCAAAAACATCACATTGGTCTACTATATCAATGGCATCCTGTTAATCAGTACAGATAAGCAAGAGTTGGCAAGTACATCAGAGGCCTTGGTAAGATTCAAGTGTTCCAGACAATGGGAGGAAACCCTATTAGAGGCTTGCAACACTGATGAAATTTTAGGTCTGCAGCATGCTAGAATATCCCTTTCAAACTAAAAAACAAATTATTAGATACTTTACTCCTACCACTAAGAAAGAAACAACACCTGAAAGGCCTCTTTGGGTTCTGGAGGCAGCATATTCTGTGTTTGAGATTACTGCTCCAGTGTCTTCAGTGAATGAGATGGAAGCCTACTGATGTCAAGTGGGGCTCAGGGGGAGTAAAGGACTCCTCAGGAGTTCTAGGCTTCAGCGAAATTAAGAACCTAGAGGTATCCATGATGGAAAAAAAAACACACACACACAGTGTGAGGTTTATGGCAAACCCCAGTCAGCAGAAGAACCACAGTGTAGACCCTTGACTTCTGGAATAAAGCCCATGTCATCTGCAGGAGAGAATTACATGTCATTTGAGAAACAGCTGTGGCATGCTACTATACCCTGAAAGATACGAGACATCAAGTAACCATGGAACCAGAACTTTCCGTTATGAACTGTGTTCTCTCAGACATGTTGCAAGTTAAGGAGGAGCCAATAGCAAACCTTGGTAAGATGGACATAGTATTAATGTTGTCATGATCAGGGCACAAGGGTACAAGTAAAATGTACAAACTGCCAGGTCAGATGTCAATGTCACCCACCACTTTTACACTGGCACTACTCCTTTGACTTATACCTGTGGCTGGGCAGGGTTGCAGTAGGTCCAGCTGACAAGGAGAAACAGCTCCCCCGATTCGGTCACAGAAGGGTCAACCCAGTAGGTGGGAAGAGCTGAAATGACTGCTGCTATGCAACACTCCCAGTCAGTGGTGGCTCTGAGTGACTTTAAGTGGTGGATGCAGGGTGGTAACTTCAGGCTTATTGTGTCACGAGATTGGTAGGCAAGGCAAGACACCATCATCCTGGCAAGGTTAATTGGCCCTATCAGATGGAGACAGCAGCCACTCTGATACAATAGGAGCAAGAAAAGGATATGGCTGCTTTCTGGGAGATCCACTGGGGGGGTCCCTGGATAGTTCCCTGCCCCAAATCAATGGTAAATGGACAAGTGTGCAGCCATGGTCTGAGAAGGGCATTGTGACCAGGTGTCAGACTCACAAGGGAGGAGGCTCTAGGTCACCCTACCAGTTAAGTCACCTAGATTACCAAAAGTGCTAGCTTCACTTTGTCTAAATAATCTTCCTCTTGTAAGTGTTCTCCAGAAAAGAGGTCGCTAGGATCCTGGAGAAGCTGGTACGAGGTGTAATGCGCTCATTGCATGAAGCCAGAGGATCGAGCGGTACAGAGGGTAGACTGGAATGTGTGCTGTGATGTAACACCTGGACGCCACCTTCTAGCTCCAAGGCACTCCATCTCCAGCTGCCAGGTGAGAGTTTATATCTGACTCCTTTCCTAGGAATTGCCTTTAGCCAAGGTTATGCCCCTACCGTAGGTCACCTTGCTTCCAATGAGTAGTAGATCTGGGAATTGCAAAAGCCTAGTTCTTTTGGTAAACTGGGGACATCTCACGAATGGCCATGACGCCCTGTGGGATTGTCTAGGGCATTTGTTGTAAGTTCACGTTGGTTCAAACTCTTCCTCTGCCAAGTCCCGTTTCCACCATCCTTTTATAGGCTTAGCTCCTGAAAGCACTGCCCAAAACCCATCTGCAAACGATCTGTCAGAATCTTCTTCCTGTAAAAACAAGGAGCTGACCAAAAGCAGAGTATAAATTGGTAGAATCTATTTTTGGAAGGTAATTTAATAGTATCGAAAGGCATATGCATTTTCATTCATGACCTGACAATACCACTTCTACAAAGGTAACTACACAAATGCTCTCATATGTACACCAAGATATGAAAACAGATATATTTATTGAAAAAATAAATACTTTAAAATAGAAATCCTTAATGACTAGCAATAAGGGAAGATATAATTAATGATATACTGTATTACGGAATGCTAGTAACCATTAAAAAAGTTCGCCTGTATTTACTGACATATTTATAAAACATATTCATTGAAAAAGAAAATTTCAGAGGAATACATGTAAAATACATTAATTTCTAAAGGCTGCAGTTAGAGATACTCCTTAGTGATTGTTCTGAGCCTCTTTTTCTCCTTAATCAAATCTTGGTAGTTAGTATATATCCCGATTCCCAGAAGATTTTTTATGTAGGGAAATAAGAACTAACCTTAAGGAGAAATATTTAAATAACAAATAGAACTACTCACACTTTGATATTTTAAAAGTGTCCCATTATCAAACCTTTCAAAAGTTGAATTCTTGCTAGTATGGGAGCCCCAGAGTTGGAGGAGTTGGTCAAGTATGGATAAGAAATGATTGTACCATCAATTCTCTGGCCAGGAAAAATTAGTTGTATGCCTATGGATAAGACTACCGGATTCTAAATAGCTTTATTTATTACATACTTAAGTTAAACAGATTGTCATATTTCCAATACCAATGTGTTGATAGTTTCAAACATATAATTTAAAAGTACATTTTTAAAAAATGATTTTCAAGGAAACATTGATGAGCTCTAGGTTACATTAATAATGCAGGGTTGAATGCAGTATTAATGATCTACTCATTTCATAGTTATGGTTTATTAGATAGTATTAATGAAATAATATTAATTATTTAAAAATTGCCCCAAGCCTACGTCCCAGTGTGGTAGCTCTTTAAATGTTTTTTTCTGCTGATTGTTAAACTAGACTGAACTGTAGTTACTATTTCTTCTGTCTGATTTAGGTAAAGTTTGACAAGTCTTACATTTTCAAGTTATTTACAAATAGATAGTTTCATTGATTAAAATTTTGTCCATACTAGCTAAAAGGTAGATGATAGTATATTTGATATTTGAATATTCTTGCATTCTGTTGTATGTGTTATTAAACATTATTTACAACTTCACATTAGTATTTAAATTCTTTTCATCTCCCCAAAAAAATCATGCTGTTTCTTGAAAACTCTATTGGCTGCTTTGCTATTTTCAAAAATAAATGTCATAATAAGATTAGAATGATTTGGTTGATAAATGCATGCAGTTTCTGTTAAGTTCATCATCCACAATGTATTAATATATTTAAAAGATGTTATCCTTAAATTTTTATTCCTACACAGTAGTAGGGCTTGATTAATGAAAATCTAGAGAAGATCTAATTTAAATTGTTCAACAATAACAAAATCATAGAATAAACATTGAAAAGTTATCACATAACTGAGATAAAGGAATGTCAAATAACCACCATAACTCAAAAATTTAATCCAATAGTGGATACATTCCCATTGCCACAGGAAGATTTTTGGTTAGGAGTTAAAATATAATAAAAATGTGGGTGGCAGATAATATGTTTTTCCCAGAGTGAGATTAATTTCCCTAAAGCCTCTGCTTTATTAAAGCATGTGGGGACATTTAATTCTTAAGAATTTTTTTTTTAATCAAACATGGCCAGATGTATATTGTGCTTTATCATAAAAATTTTTATAAAATGACAAACACAAAAATACTATTTCTTAGCAATGCTCAGCAAATAATTTTATTTAAAACAATTAATATTTGCCATCTGCAACAGCAATTACATTGTAGGAAGTTCAACACAAATAATTGCTGATTTCTCCATCTAATTTTCAAAAGATGCAGTTGAAAGGCACCATAGTCTAAGACAGCATCACAATGATCTTCTGCTCCTCAGAAAGATCTGAACATAATATGTCAGACTTCTGATCTAAACATGGGAAAGTCATTCATAATAAACAAATGCCTAAGTAAATAAGTTACAAAGTTAGATTGGAAGATTAAAAATATTGTTCTTGATGGAGGTGAACTTACATCTGAGGACCGCAGTTGATCTAGACCTGGAAGGATGTAGAGAATGCCATCTAATCACATTCCCCCTCTGTCCAGGTGAGGACGCTGAGTTCTTTTGTGAGTATGAAAAGAAGGGAGGTTTAAGGAAATGATTGGCTTTAGAATTACTCACACCTCTATCTGAATCCAAGCTACGATGTGTGTCATTAGATAAGCGAGTAAGTTCTTCTGAGCCTCATTGTCTTCTGTAAAATAAGAATACCTCAGAGCATTGCTTTGCTGAGTGAGTTGTCTAAGACGACGTTAAACTTACCTGAATGCTGTGGTCCTGGAAAACGGCAGCGGGTTGAGAAAGACTGGGAGCACTTAGTGTTTTCACTCCCTCTCTTCTCGTTTACTCATCTGTCCACCGATAGGGATAACAGCATCCCTGTCATTCTCTGGAAAGTGTTCTCACCAAGAAGGGAATGGCGTCCTTTTTATTAACTCTTATGGATTCTTTCCATTCATTATCTTATTCGATCTCTCAGCAGCATTTGCCAATGTTAACATCGTGAAACATTCACTGAAATCCTTTATCGATACTGTACCCATTTTTACTCTGTTACTCTGACTTTTTTCTTTTCTATTTTAAGGAAGTTTCATTTCCTTTTCTCTACTAAATGTAGATATTTCATAGGTTTTTTTTCCTTTTCCATCTACTTTTATTATTTTCCCTGGATAAAAGAACCATCAAATAGGTTTTAAAGGTAAAATTTTAGTGCCCTAAAGGGTTCATATCTACCTAAGGGAAAAATAACCAAAAGACATTCTAAAAGCACAAAGGTGCAAAGGTTAAAAAAATGTGTTACTTATGTATACACTTCTTAAAAACACAAGCATCTGATGTACTTTAACAAAGACAGAAAAAAAAGAGAGAGGACAATTTGGCAGAAAGAGATTTTATGCTAGACAGTTGTTATATTATATATTCAAGATTATTATTCCCTCTCTGGCTGTACCATACTTCCTTGTAAGAGGAGTGTTTTTTCCACTGACCTTTGGTTTGAACATGTGACTTCCTTTGGCCAATGAAAAATGACTTGACCTGATGCAGACATCATCCAAGCAGAAGTGTTACATGCACTTGTGTGGTTTGACTCTGACCTGTTACTCGTACTCTTCATGTTGCGGAAAGCTTGTACCAGATAATGCCGACTCCTTTAGCCTGGGTTCCGCATTAAGACACATGGAAGTGAGCTTTGCTAAGTACGGTTGAGCCCTGACGGTTCAGCACAGCACAGCCAAACAACAGCCCTCATACAACATGAGCAAGAAATAATGTTCACTGTTGTAAGACACTGAGTGTCTTAGTCAGTTCAGGCTGGTGTGACAAATTACCAAAGACTGGTAAACGAACATTATTTCTAACACTTCTGGAGGCTGAGAAGTCCAAGATCAAGACGCCAACAGATATGGTGTCTGTTGAGAGCCCTCCTCCTGGTTTGCAGATGACTCTATTGTTGTATTCTCACATGGTGGGAAGAGACAGGGAAAGAGAGGAAGGGGGAAAGGGAGAGGAAGAGGGAAAGAAAGAAAACTCTCTGGTATCTCTTCTTATAAACGCACTAATCCCACTCAGGAGGGTTCTACCTTCATGACTTCATTATCTCCCAAAGAGCCCACCTCCTAATACTATCACATTGGGGGTTAGGATTTCAACACATGAATTGGGGGGGGACACAAACATCCAGTCTACAACACTAGATATTGGAAATGATGGTATTGCAGTTGGCCCTCCATATCTGTGGGTTCCACATCTGCGGATTCAACCAACAGTGGATAGAAAAACCTATGATGGTTGCATCGGCACTGGACATGTGCAGACTTTTTTTTCTTGTCATTATTCCCTAAACGATACAGTATAACAACTATTTACGTAGCATTTACATTGTATTAGGTACTGTAAATATCTAGAGAGGATTTAAAGTATACAGGATGGTATACTTAGGTTATATGCAAATACTGTGCCATTTTGTATAAGGGACTTGAGCATCCACAGATTTTGGTACCCGGGCGGATGCTGGAACCAATCGCCCATGGATGCCAAGAGATGAATATACTGTGAAGACGGATTGTTCAAATATTAAAACAGTTAAACATGTAGTTAAATACGAATGAGTGTGTTGTTCAAACACAATGCACACAACATATTTTTCATGGAAAAGAATATGTATAGTTCAATTGTTGATTGTATAAACCATAATAGGTTTAAAATTCTCATGTATTAACAAAGACAAAGATCTGAGTTAATAATAGGTAAAAGCATTTTAAGTTCTTAATTTTACCTAAAGTGGAGTGAAAAGATATACTATTACTGATTTTAAAAATTAGAAGCATATTGGTAAAAAGATAAGCCATGAAATATAGACATAAAATATATTTTATATAACAAATATATATAAGCAAAAAAAAGTAGTATAAACCATTGGAAGACGTAAAAAAAGAAAAATAACTTGTGCAAATCATAGTAACCAAACTAATAGCAAGAATGGATAAAATATGTTGATAAGGATAATAATAATCATCTCTTAATAATATATAAATTGGTGAGGTCTTTTGTGTGTCTCCCATGCACTGAGCATTCATTAGAATTTAATATGCATTTTCTCAGTCTTTATAAGATCGTGTGGTAGGCTCTATTATTAAGCTAGTTTATAATTTTGGTTTACAAGACATAAATCTAAAACAGAATGACTGTGATTCTTTAAACAAGAAAAACAAACAAGTATATAAAATATTCTGGGAAGCAGAATTAACTCAATACTCATAAAGCAATGCAAAAATCATAAAAGTAGGAAAAGGTTATCATTCTCTGGTAATAAACCATATGGTAAATAATGAAGATTATTAATTATGGATATCTTTTATTAATGTAATATTACAATATATAAAACTAAAGCAACTGAAAATACCAGAAGAAAATGATAGAAATGCAGTATTGGTGGAAGACTATCAAGCGGTCTTAATCTATCACAGACAGAGAAAAAATAAACAAGACGTATATTTGGCATGTTTAGTATATTTATTATAATTTATACTTTACGAATATAGACTTATTTTAAAGAGCCTGGAAAATCAAAAGAATTAAACAAAAAATAGATTTTAAAAAATGAATTCTGAAATGTACCATCATATAGACCACATTTTCTCATCATAATCTTATGACACTAGAAATGAGTAACCAAATGTCTGTACTTAAACCTCAACCCCTTGGCATCTGTAAAACAGCAATGGTTTAAATAAGGATTGCAAAGTACAATTATAGACAATTTTAAAATAACTTACAGAATATGACCTACGTGCTTATTTTGATGCATAATATCAATATAACAAAAATATACGTACAACTGAATATATATGAGCATATATATGGGTATGTATGTAATATATATGTATGTATATATATATTATGAATATATATACATGCACACAAACTAACTGACACACATATATGCATGTGTATATGTATTGTATGTATATATATAATTGTGTATACATCTAATTCATATGTGTGTGTATATATATATATACACACACACATATATCGGTAATTGGTCCAGTTCATTTTGTCCAGTCTATGGATTGTCTCACTTGGGTCAAATGGTTACTTCCTGGAGTATTACCTGGGACTATAGTTACTTAGCAGGCAGGCCAGCTTCCCTTTGAAGATAGGTAGGCAAACTCTGTAACAAGTATCCACTTCTAAATTCTAGATATTAAAAATTACAGGATATGCCCCGAAATATGTATAAGTAAAAATCTTAGCATTAAATAGATTGTTATTAACTTAGAAAAAATAAAATACATTGAAAGCATTCAATTTATAAAGTTGGAAAAATAAAACCAACATAAAGAAAGGATAAAAGCAAATATCCCTGAACTAAAACCAGGAATGCATCAGAATTGATAAAAAGTTTAAAGATAATTCTTTGAGAAAAATAATGCGTAAGAATCACCTGGCCTAGAAACTTTAATTGAAAAAAGAACAAAAACCAGGAAATGAGTGTAACTGGATATTTTGACAGTGATGAGTAGGTTAAAATACAAGGAATGCAGTAAATCATACAGAAAATCTGAAATTCAGCTGAAGTAGATGGCTGTTCTACAATATATGAACGACACAATTTACTCATTAGCTAATAAAATCCTAAATAGACTAACAAGGTTGATGAATATTTTTAAATTAGCAGGGAATTACATCCACAAGTTTTCTGAAACCAAATAGTTTCATAAGAGAGTTATTTGAAACTTGTATGAAACAGCTAATCCTCATTTCAAATAAACTATTCTGAAGCATAAAAAATGCAGTCAACTCAAGCCATTTTGTGAAAGTCGCATATACTTTATCTTTACACATTAGAACACAAAATGGAAATTATGAAAGACAAATCACGGGGAAGAACACAAATAAGAACTTACAAACTAGGCCATCTAATAAGGAATTTGAATCAACCAGGTTTCCTCTCTATAATCTAGGACAGTGAATTAAGTCTAATAAATTTGATACCACATTAGTTCCCATAAAAAGGTGTATTTTATAATATACTAAACATGATCGATAAAATTGAGCAAACACTGCTGATAAGAATTCTGAAAAAAATAAAACTCTTAGAAAAAATAAAATATTTTAAAAGCCACTTATCAAAAATAGCAGAATACATTTTCTTCTCAAGTGCACACGAACACTCACTAATATAGGCATTCTAAAAAAGGTATCATTTGGGAAGTTTACTCAGGATGAAAATAAGTACATGAAATGTTAATTTCTATAAATAAAACTTAATTGTACGTAAAACAATTTTATTCACGCTGTGAGACACTTCAAATCAGAATTGCACGTTTTTAACTGCATTGTTAGACAGTCCGGCCTGGTGAGAACTAGGGTGCACCGTGAGGAAGGCCAAGGGAATTCTGGCTATTGAAGCGGTGGATTGCTTTGTTTTTTCCCCTGAAAGCAACATTTTTGAGATACAGACTGAAAATTGGTAAAGAAGAGAAGAACGCAGCTGAACTGACACTTGGTACGCAGTAGGCCTGTTTTTTAAGGCTTACATACGTTTCTACCCAAAATTTCCAAGTATAACAAAGAGCAAGAATAACAAATATCCTGGGTAATATTTTGAATATTTCTCAGTGATGACGTGGGAAGAAGCACCAAAAGGAAGCGGAGAGGCAAGCAAGGAAACGGAGAGATCGTTGCCTAAACCGTTGTCCTGGGAAGTCCTGGTGGGAAGAGTTAGGAAGTTACTTTGACAAGTAATTCGAGTACAACTGTCTTCATCTTAAATGAACAAGCAGCCCCTTTACTCTGTAACACTTCCTTCTCTCCATCTTCTCTTTCCTTGATATTTTTCTGTTCTTGGCATTTTTAAAATCGTAATTAACAGAAGGAGAAAATATGGAAATCCTCCAAAGGCAAGGAAGCTAACATTGCTTATAATCATCAATAGCATGCATGATAACAATAACATCACGTTTCCAGTTCTTAAAATGTGCCAGGCACTAAGCTGGGTGTGTTCCATATATTATCATATTCAATCTTCACAAACAGTTCTCTGAAGTAGTATCAGCATTCCCATTTTACTGAAGAAGTCATCTTCAGAGGCCCACAGGCAGTGACTGGAGGGACGAGAATCCCGTCCCGCTCCTTCCGCTTCACTCTCATTGTCTGGAAACACTAACTGTCTCCCAGACTTGTAGGCTCCACCTTTTATGTCTGGGCGAGATGACTAAAGAATTCCATATAATGGTCACTATCTCATGATCTAGGTTTTAAGAAATTTGGGATGACCTCTCCTAGGGTGAATTGCTCAGGTCTAGAGCTGGAAGAATTCGAAATATGGATGAGGAAAAGCGTCTTCAATCTGCTCTGACCCAGACGGTTTGTCCAGCGATTTTCATACTTTACTCCACATACTTCACTATACAAAGAGCATCTGAATCTGCAAATAATGCATTTCTAGGTTTATTTACTCAACTTTTGGTTTACTTTCTTTGTCACATTTTAAAGCGTAATACACAGATAATAGATCATACCACCAACCATGATGCAGAGCTTGTTTTCCAGTAGCATTGTGTCTGTTACAACCAGGGATGATATTCAACGTATTTAACTATTCTATGGAGAAAGCACCAACCAGTGGAAACAGATACAAAAGCAGGGTCGTGGCAAACTTTTGGTGTGCCAGGAATTCCCCCTGGACTGTGGTGAGGTCCTCAAAGCTTCTAGGAAGGAATCATAGTGAGCACGTAGCACAAGGGACCCCAGGGCCTGGGGACAGGAGCTTTCACCAGCATAGGAAGTGGTTTCAATAGTTAACAGCTGACATGGGAGAAGACCAGCTCTGCTTTAGAACTACAAATTCTCCTGACTTATGTGGCTGATCTCCTCTGAATTTCCCGTATAATATTGCATTATTTTGCAATCTTAAAGATAGAAAAAGACACAGAAAGTCATTGAAATAATTGAGCTTGTGGCTCTGACGAGCTGGTACCAATCAACCTCTTCTCGTGATTGCATATTGAAAACGTGTTTGCTTCATCAAGTCCGCGTGCTGGCAAGTACAAGTGTCTGGAACAAATGGTTGACAAGAAATTCAGAGAAATGCACGTGAACAGAAGTCCAGGTGAGGGCTGTAGAGGTAGGCTGTAGTTTGTGTTACTCTGAGGATATGGAAGTAATCCCTCAAGTGTAGAAACCTCCCCTGACACCTCACCTCCTGTTGTCACAAGGTAACCTCTATTTTTTGGGTGTATATTTATCTATTTTCCTGAAATTATTCAGATTTTTCAATGTAAAGTTTGTAAAGAACTAACATATACTTTATTGTTAAATAAGTCACAATACAAATATTCTGCTTAAGGATAACTAAACTGCCTATAATTAGATTTAAATATGTGATATACAAAATATTTAAGACAATTTTGATTACTCCATTCATCTTACACGGTTTCATTCTCTGTGTTGTGAATTAAACAATTGAATAGTATTCTCCTAAGGAGAATCAAGTATAATAGTGCTGTAGCTCTTGCGAAGTGTAAGACGTGAAGACAATAACATTTTAAAAGAGAAAAAAAGGAAGCATAAAAAGTAAAAGAAACCAAAATCGAACTTAATTACTTAAACAAAAACACATATTCCAGGCGTCTGGAGAAGGGGTAAGATCTGTATGTGGTCTTTAAGCCTCAATAGTGGTATGGCCAGAAAAGCTCCAGTTCCACTCAGAAATAGCAAAGGATGAATGTCAGCTGGTATAAAATTACCCTTTACTGGGGCCAGACATTGGCTTAATTGGCTAAGTTCACACACTCTGCTTTAGCAGCCCAGGGTTCACGTGTCTGCAGACCTGCACATCACTCATCAAGTCAGGCTGTGGCAGTGTCCCACATACAAAAACAATAGAGGAAGACTGGCACAGGTGTCAGCTCAGCAGCAATCTTCCTCAAGCAAAAAGAGGAGGATTGGCAACTGATGTTAGCTCAGGGCCAATCTTCCTCACCAAACACACACACACACACACACACACACACAATTTACTCTTTACAAGAAAATCTAAAGTTAATTTGCATTTCTGAAAATGTTTGAATTAGTGTGGTTGGGATGCTGCAGTTAAAATAGTTACAGCCTTGCCCCCAAAAGTTTTCCAATAATTTACTGCAACTTAAAAAGGTTGGAGAGATATTTCCTATAATCATTTTTTAATTTATGCCATTGAAAACTATGAAATTATTTATGAAGTGGCTGTAATAGAATGAAATTATTTAATTAAACCTTTTTAACTCTTGGAGTTGATCCTATAGTTAAAAAGTAGTAGGGTGTAATTAACAATTAAATCAAAGCTATTGTTTTTTGTTTGTGGGTCCCCAAAGTATGAACACGCTTGAAGATATAATGTAAGTTAAAATTACACACCAACATTTTCTGGGGCAAAAGCAAAAAGATCTAAGTCCAGCATTTGTGGGGGTCTCATTTAGTTGACCATTTTCAGACTCCTACTGTATGAGTGCCAGGTTGATTTTATATCTGCAATATTGAGTATATGAATGCTATCAATTTATCACTGACCTGATCAAATATTGATATATTAACAAGTTGAAAGCAGCAAATTTTAATGAGCCTGATGTTTAAAAAAATGCAAAGGATAGCGTGTTCTTTGATGTATTCCACAAATTACTAGTTAATAAAATTTTTCAAAAAAAAATATATATATTTTTTTTTACTGAGGAAGATTAGCCCTGAGCTAACATCCATGCCAATCTTCTTCTACTTTATATGCGGGATGCCACCACAGCATGGCTGATGAGTGGTTTGGTCTGCACCTGGGATCCAAACCCGTGAACCCAGGCTGCCAAATCAGAGCACATGGAACTTAACCACTACGCCATGGGGCTGGCCCCAATCCAAAAGACATTTTTAAGAACTAGATGATTAAATTTCCTCAATCATTAAAATGTTTATTAAATATTAATGATGGAAAGTTCTTAGTAACTTTATTTTCAAACGTTCTCCTTATTATCTAAATAGAAACTGGTATTTCTCATTTTGGTTCTATTTGGTTTTCTAAAAAATGTATCATTTGGGAAGTTTTCCCAGGATAAATATAAGAATATAAAATATTAATTTCTATAAAGAAAATTCCAATTGTACATAAAAAATGTTATTGATGCTGTGAGATCTATAAACTCTATGACTTTATTTCTCACAACTAAGCACCCAGGACTTAAAACTTTTCCTCATACATGTGGGTGCCTCCAAAATACTTCTTATATAAATTAACAATTAAAAAGAAATAAAATTTTACTTTTTTCCTCATTTATGCACAAATACCCTAAATTTGGATGCATTTGAAAGAATATTGTGACTCACTAAACATTTGCATTTACCCTTCTTTTATAAGTTGCATTTTATCATTTCTCATAAAACAAAAATCAGATTGTCTTGAAAATTATGCAAACTATCAAGAAAAGTACATATTTCATAAATATCTACATGTATGTACATGCTGTATTAGCACTTTGAGTTTCAATATTCAAACATCATTTCTATTTTATTGTCTCTGACCTTTCTCCTTCTTATATGCAAAATAAATATTAATAAGTACTTTGTTCAAAATTAGACTTTGTGTAAATGGGGAAATGGAATGGAATGGAAAGACATTAATGTCCATTTCTAATATTACTTTGAAATTAATGTCCTGAAAACAAGGTCGGAAATATTGTGTGTTTGGTTCCAGACCACCGCAGTAAAGTGAGCACCTGCAAGAAAGCCAGCCACACGAAGTTCGTTTGCCCAGTGCATTTAAAAGTTATGTTTACACCATACTGTAGTCCATTAAGTGCGCAATAGGGTTATATCTAAAACAACAATGTACATACCTTAATTAAAAAATACTTTATTGCTAAAAAGTCCTAACCATTATCTGAGCCTTCACTAAGCCCTGATCTTTCGGCTGGTGGAGAGTCTTGTAAGACACGCGGCGTCTGTGAAGCACAGTGAAACTGTGCATGATAAAAGGACGTATGCCCGAGACGATGAGGCTGTGTCCTTGACGTACTGAAGCCACCTGTGCCTGGGGAGGGCTGGGCTGAAGAAGATTTTACCAAGGGTTCCACTCTATCCTCAGTCTTCAGGGTCCCAGCCAGTTAGCGCTGCAGGGGGTCTGGCCTCCCTCCTGGAGTCAGGGTGGCACTGCTCATTTTTCCCTGGTTGCTGAGCTTGTTGTGGGACGAAGGGACTTCTCTGTTGTCCTGGTCCAACCTCGGTCTGATGCAGGATGCGGGTGCCTAGGCCCCAGTGCTGGCAGTTTCTTCGTGTTCCTGCCCTTCTCAGTAGCCAGTCTCTGTTTGACCGGGGTGGTTCTCGTGTGGAAGAGCGACTTGCCTTGCCCATGGAGGAGGGAGGTCTCTAACAGTATCAGGTTAGAAACCTGGGCTCACGAGTGAGTGTTTCCAGCCCCTCCTCCAGAAACAGTGCTTTTTATATTCTCTATTCTTCCCACAGCATCGAGCAGTCTTACCTGTGTCTTGGGGGTGAGGGCGTTTACTGCCCCCTAAAGAGTCTTGAGGCTTGTGAGGGAGAAGCCCACCACGGGGTGGGGCTTTGTGTCTTTCTTCCCCAGCTGCCACCTCCTCTCAAGGAGCTTCTTCAGAATACTCCTCATCGTATTTCTTCCCACGAGTGCTCAGTAGAAGGTGCGAGGAAACAAGCCCATGTACTGGGGCAAACTCCCCTTGTGTCCGAATCTCCCGGAAATTCTACACCTCACAATAGCCCGTAGTTGCCGTTTAGTAGTTCACTGAGAGTTTAGTTGATTTCTTCTTGCCTGTTTTTATGGTGGTCCCCCAGCGGTGAATGAACTCTACCCACTAAATGCCACCAGCATACCCCAGTAGTGACGATCAACAGTCTCCAGACATTGACAAATGTCCCCTTTAGGGGAAACTCACCCTGGTTGAGAACCACTGCTCTACACAAATACACGTGAAGACGGTGCCATCCTTCCTCTTGGCTCGTTTGTGGCGTATCTGCCCTGTAGGTAGGCATTCCACAACATTCAGCAACACATGGGCTATTCTGAGAGGAGGCAGGAAGACGTCCCTGATCCAAATCTCTACCTAAAATTTCACTCTCAGTAAGTCCTTCTTCAGAACCCTGCAGCCATTTCCATCTTCAGGATACCCCTGACAGTACACCAAAGCCCCTGAAACTCACGGTCAGATATGGCATCTCCCGTGGGTACCACGAGAGAATAGGGGAGCCAGGATAGCAAGTCATTCATGTAAAAAATATTCTCCTTCACTATTCTAACAAATGCTATTAAGTGAGTGATATTTATCAGCCACTGTGTTGGGCGCTATGAGCACAGTGTTGAAAGTGGAGTGATAATAGCTGCCCTCACCGAGTTTACCATCTAGTAGGACCTGAGGTATGGAAAATGCACTTTAAAAAAATGATTTCATAATGTTTGTAAATAGAGTTGAATCATGAGTGCATATTTCAGGCAGTTGCACACACTCTTGTGTGCAGGAGGCAGAACGTCTGGACTGAAGCTGAGGTGGGACATGGGACACTGACCTTGCTTAGTATCAGTTTCTGAGGGCCCTGAGTAGCATGGCATTGTGTCATGTGGAGTGCAATTCTAGTGTCTGAAAATATATGTTCTTCATTTTCACGGCATCTAAACACAAGACAATTCCTTCATGTGAGACACTTTAGAATCAAGAGTGATGTGTTCCACCCTTGGAGGAATTGGCTCACTTAGACTCATTGAGACAAGATATGGTCAGCTCCAATCTCATACTTTCTAAGGGATTTCAAAGTATTAGTTTTCTCTTAAAAGCTGACTCTTATAAGCAAACCCCACGGAATATGTATGATTAAATATTTTATCAGTGATATGCAGAAATGTATAATTCTTCATGAAATATGAGAGGACATAATCTAACGCAGGGAACAGTTAAGTGAGGGGAAAGATGAGGCCCTCCTAAAGAAATGACTTGCTTGATAAGCAGAATGAAGTCGGGCAAAATAAGATGTGGTCAGACATGGAGAAGGAAGCAGGGAACTCTGAAGGAAGAGCAGCACACGTAGAGTTTCTGAGAGTGGAGAAGAAGAAATGAGTGTTGGGGAGGCAGAGAAAAATGTAATTCTCTGCAGCAGAAATACAATGGAAGAATAGTGACGGGTTAGAAGTTGAGGTCTATTACGCAGGGCTTTGTATGTCTTAATAAGTTTGAATTTCATCTTAGGAGCAGCTGGAAGCATTAAGAAACTTTATTAAAGCATTCCTGTGGTCAGATTTATATTTGCAATTAGTCCAAGTAGGAGAGGATGGTGACTAGCAAAGGGTGGCATGAGACTCAGGAGAAATGTTAGATGACAGAACTTGAGTTGACGTTATGGACTACTTGTTGGTGTCTCCCCAGTTCATAGGTTGAAATCATAACCCCAAGTGGGATGGCATTTGGAAGTGGGGCCTTTGGGAGGTAACTAGGTCGTGCAGGTGGAGCTCTCATGATGGGATAATGTAAGAGACACAAGAGAGCTTGCTGCTTCTCTCTTCCTCGACCATGTGAGGATCCAAGGAGAAGATGGCTATCTGCAAAGGAGCGCTCTCACCCTACACTGATCTGCTGATGCCTTGATCTTGGACTTCCAGCCTCCGTAACTGTCAGAAAAAAAGTGTTTGTCATTTAAGCTATTTCATATTCTATTATGGCTAATACTCTAAAAATTCCATTATTGGGAAAGACAACAAGAGGTCAGTTTGGGGACACAAAAAAATGAGATGCCAGTGCAACATTCAAATGAAAATGTCAAAAAGCAAGTGTCTGTATAGATCTGGGGTTTAGAAGAGACGGCTGGCCAGGATAATGATTAGGGAATTGTCGAGTTACAGAAAGTCTTCAAAGCTATGGAGAATGGATTTAATCATCTACAGAAAGAGATAATGTGAGGAAAGAAGACTGTGACTGAGCTCTGAGGAACTCCAGTGCCACGAGAGAAGTCATCTACACCAGTTTGTATGAGTTTATACGAGTTTGAGCTCTATGTGTGTGTGGCACGGCCAAATCCCCACTCAATGCACACCTAGAATTTGTGTCTCCTAGATGCCAGACGAGGTGCTGCCTGTTCACCATCATAGTGAAGCAGACCCCAAAGTTAGACAAATAGGAGTCTGCACTTTGAAGGGAAGCAGGGTCACTGGTAGGCTGGGAGGTGGTCCCGAGGCTGGGTCTGAGACTTGCAGTGCGGAGTGCAGGCACTGTAGACTGGAAATACAACACAACATGCATACTACTTGTGAGAGTGTCACATTCTCATTTTTAAATTTAATTTGTGAAAGTAGGAAACATTAAGGCACTTTAATGTGTCCGTACTGCCACGTGTCTGAAAACTTAAATTCAAAGTATGTTTCCTACACTCATCAATATTTCTATATGCACAGAACTGTTTCCACGAGTGTTCCCTCCTCTCTGGGAATCTCCAGGAAATGCATAAATTATTTTAAAATTCTATGAATTTAGCAAAACCTTCAAAGTCACTAGTAAAATGACAAAATATAATGGGTAAAGATATTTCCGCCAACTGCTTTGGCCTTGATTTCTATGAAAGCATATGCAAATGAAAGACAGGGAAGAAGATTTGAAGCCAAATCATTTCTGAACTAGAATCAATTCCATTGTTCTAAAGCTTTTTGTGCAATTTATGGATTATCTAGCCCCGTTCCATTTCTTTTTTCTTTCTGATCTTTGGATTTTGCCAATTTTTCTGCCTATTATAATTCTTCCAGAAGGTGATCCAGGAAAAAGAAAAAATAAAAAAGAAAGAAAGAAATCTGAATGAAAACGGTCTATTTATGGAAAGCTATCTTGCTTAGAAAAAAATCTTTAGCCGAGTGGAAGGGTGAGTATATTTGTAAAATTAAATTGAGAGATTATATGTGGGTTGAAAGTCCATATGTCCATAAGTCTTTTAGAAAAGTAGGTCTAAATGATGTTTGGCTGTTTGCTGTGCTCCTTTTACGTTTTTAATCTTTCTTAGCGTTGTTTCCTCAAATACAAACTTATAAGAAGCTTATGAAACAGAACAGAAGTAATTGCAGTTCTGTGGGTGAAGCAAGAGATGGGATCCTTGTAGCTACAGTCCGTTGAAACGCGCCTACAGACACATACACAGACATACACAACTCCACACACATTCACAGACACATACCGATTCACACACTTGTCCACACATGCTCATGTACACACACACACATGTGCACACATGAACATACACAGACCTGATAGACACATACACACACCAGCCCCTGAGAAAGCCCTGGGCCATCTCTGCAGAGCTCCAGAACCAGATGCAGTCTGACAATTCCTGCTGTAAATCACAAGGATTATGTCATGAAACAAAAGACGTTTAATTTTTTAAGCATAGGAGCAAATTACGTGGTATGAACATCCACAAAAAGAACGAGTCATAACCAACTAAGAGGGTAAAAGTACTAATGTGATGCTTAATGAAATGCTAATTTATATTTGTTACATAAATACATGGACAGTCAGGGCAATGATTGTTTACACAAAGTAACTATCATGAGCATTGCACTGTATAACTTGATTGCACACATTGGGATAGACATCTACAAGACAGTGAGAAATGGCCAGGGCAGAAGCGAATGTTCTACTGCCTTCCTGAAGAACCCAGGATCAACAGTGTATCCAGACCCACCTCTTCCCACGCTGTCAGGAGCAGGGAGGTTTGAGCGAGAAGGTCAGGTCTTGCACCTTCTCACTCCTAGGTCTGTAACACACTTTGGTGGGATGGCAGTGTGACTTAACTTCAGCCTTGGTACCTCCATCACGTTTCCTCCCCATGAGCACAAAGTACGTCATTTAACTGTATGGAAGCAGATTTTTCGAGGACTAACTTGAACCTGTAAATGGCTGATACTTTCTACATCAATCAGGATGGTTCGGCTGCCAAGTGAGGAAATACTCAATGAAAGTAGCTGTTAAAAAGTAGGGATGCATGAGAAATCCAGAGTGTGAGAGTTTGTTCATCACAAGATAAGTGTGTGACTCCACTCTCTTCAGTCTTGCCATCCACTTCCCCCTTCAGCCCTGCCAGATGCTCAGATCGAAAGCCATGGGTTCCACATCTCGAGGAAGTAATCGATCACATTGAGGGGAAGAATCCGGGAGTCTAACACCATTCAAACTCTCCTCCTCTTGTGACCTCCGTAATCTGCCTTCAGCAGGGGGCATCAGAGCCCTTCTGGATATAAATTCCCAGAATGAGCCTGATTTTTGTTGCCTCTCCACCCCCACCCCAATTCCCCAGAGCTGGCTCAATTTTCAGCTGTTCTGTGGTTTGCTCAGCCATTATAAATTTTTCTGTCCTGCTTGTAATTTCCAGAATGCTATTATCGCTTCTTTTCCCTGATATCTTATTAGTCAAAACCTTTTCTTTATCTTGTTTTACCATTTTTTTGTGGAGTTTGGGAAGGAGGAGGGAAAAAATTGCATGGAATCAATATGCTGGATTTAACTGCAGGTAAAGGTTATTTCATATTCTATGGGCCAAAATGGCACAGAACTTTACAGGCATAAAGCCTTTAACATTTTTTAAAAAATCAACACATAAACGCTAATATTATTCTGACTTGCTTAGACTAGTCTGCTATCAACTTCCACAGTGCTGCTACTGACATTTGTTGAGAACAAGCAGCGATTCATGTCAGGCTACTGAGGTAAAATAAGTTATTGTTCATTAACTGGCAAAACTATAGGATAAGACAGGCTGACAAGACAATTTTGTGCTGATAAATTGTTGTGTACTTATTTGCAAGGCTGGCATAAATAATCCTCTTTCTTCAAGGTGCAAAGAATAGATAGCAGGAGCCCATTAGATGTCATGCCAGTGAAGGGCCGAGAGAGCAATACAGCATCCTCAGGGCTCATTGCATGAGGATGGTTAATTTATGTTTTCTGGTGTGTGGGCTCATTTCTGAGAAAAGTCAAAAGTCCAGTTCTGATAAATTTCAGTGATAAAATAGTCATTTTTGAAAAGAACAAGTTTAGTTGTCTTCATGCTATCATTTAGGAAAAAAATAAAGCCCTATGTTCATAAATTAATGTATTTTCCTCTGAATTCTAACATGAAGCAAGAGTGGTAATCATTTTGAGAAGATATTTGTTCTGTCATCACTATTTTTTATTGGTTGACCCTAATTTTAAAATGGGTGCTGTCAGATATTAAATTCATTACTTGTCAAGCTCGATTTTTAAAAATGTTCAGTGAAGTAATCTTTTTTCCATATTCAGAAAGGAGTGCTTGTACGTAGTAAACACCAGAATATTTGAAATACAAGAATATTATAATTGCGGTTGAATGTATAATGGAGACTGTAAGAATGAGAGTAATTCCCCTCTATGTTAATCCCCTATGACAGAAGAATATAAGAGTTTGAACTTCAGGGGCCGGCTCCGTGGCCGAGTGGTTAAGTTCGTGCGCTCCGCTGTGGCGGCCCAGGGTTTGGATCCTGGGCACAGACATGGCACCTCTCGTCAGGCCACGTTGAGGCGTCGTCCCACATCCCACGACTAGAAGGACCTGCAACTAAGATATACAACTATGAACGGGGCGGGGTTGGGAAATAAAGCAGAACAACAACAACAAAAAAGATTGGCAACAGTTGTTAGCCTAGGTGCCAATCTTTAAAAAAGAAAACAAGAGTTTGAACTTCATCATTAACTAGAAAATGAATATAGAATCTATTGCAGATTAGATTAAAAGGAAACTTTACTCAAAATTGAATATAAAAAGCATCCTTGATTTAATCCATCCTGTAAAATAGTTCAATCATTCTGAACATGTTATTCATGAAAGCTTTTTACATAAAAATACAAATTTCCATTTTATTTCTCAATCCTTTGATGCAAAAAAGATGCAACATCTGGGTGGATGGGGAATGCAGAGCACCGGATGTCGCACCCACTGAGTTTCATATTGAGATTTATGGGCTGTGTCTTGCTGCTGTTGGAAGGCTGAGCTCTATTCTAGCATTCTGTTCTCTGATTAATTCTTCATACATGCCCTGCAGCTCACTTTTTCTCCACATTTTCCAAGTCTCTCCTGATGGGTTCTATTCTAGTCGGGCAGTCCGTTCTTTGTTCTTTTAACAGTGGTGCCTGCTTCTGTTCAAAACACAGTAAGTTCAACAGTTGTTTTAAAGTGCAACCAATGAAACACTCCAAAGTAATGATTGAAGATGCCCAACAGCAACTGTCTAATTTAGACTTTTCATATAAAGTGAACTTGCTTTTTTCATAAGACCATATTGCTTAATGCCTTGATGCTTTCAAAAACCAAACTGTAGATTAATGCAAAATGAGACGATACAATATTGGAAGCAAGTTAATTTATTATATAATTTAGAAATTTTGATAGGCCAGAAATACTTAGCTACTTCTGGCTCTATAAATAATCCATTTTGTGAGCCTAGAAAGTTATTTCATGGATCCAGATCTTGAATTAGCCTCTGTAAAAAGTACCAGAAGAAAAAGAATTATATGATATTACTATGTCAGTTTTATCTGATAAAATCACAGAGAAAATCAAGCTGAGATTTTATCAGGTTTATCAGATGTCAAATCAGACTTAACTTTGCCAGTTCTAGGTAAATGTAATTTTAAATTACCAATTTACATCAATCCTAAGGAATGTACATGATTTGTTGTTAAAAAACATAAATACACAAGGAAAATAGGAAGGAAATTCTTGAGACACGTAACAAAAGTGTACTTTCACAGTCTAACAAACCATTAGGTAAAATGGCTCAGACACCCCATGATCATAAAACGTGAGTGATTTGCTCTCCTATTCATTTCAAAGCTTTTTGCTTTGAATAGACAACTAATTTTATTCTTTAATGTATGTTCATCATTAAATACTTCTTTCAGTTTCAATATGTATAGGAATATAACAGGGAGGTTTAGTGCTAAAGAATCATTTTGAGGAAAATCAAGATGAAATCTCTTCATCACTAACCATTTATAAAATTGAGTAGTTTTGTTTAATCTTCCAAGAATAGATCAACTTTTCAGCATGACATAAATCTGTACTAAAAATTATGGCACTTTACTTTGCTGACTGATTTTTAAAGGAAAAGTAACCCTTATAAATCAAGGGCTAGGCTATAAAAAATTTGTTAGAGCAGAGTGTTTTTAAAATCTTGATTTGCAACACAAATTTAAAACACAGCTCCCTCTCAACCTCTGATTATTACATTTCACATGATCCTTTTCCAAAATATATTCCCCAATCCTGTGGGTACTGAGGTTGAAGAGACCCAGATATGCTATATTAATTTAGCAATTGCATATTGACCTGCTAGTATATTCAAAGCATTGGAATTAACTAACGAATGGTGGTAGTGATGAAACCAAACTAAAAACAACATTATCATTGGCTTCTATTTTCATATAGTGGAGGAAATGAGATTTTTTTCTAATTTACAATTTTATTAAATTTGGTATAAAAAACAAACATCTATGAGTGCTCCTTTTCATGCATAAAAATAATTCTTTGATATTAAACACCTCAATTATGCACTTATGAGTTTATACAGAAACAGATAACATTTCTGGGAAAATACACCCTAAACTGTTTACAATGTTTTCTGTAGGATGGAGAAAGACCTACTTTTTTTTTAGGCTTCACTTTTATTCTATTTGAATGTATTTTGTTCATGGCATGTATTACTTTCTAAATCCACTTTATTTAGGTATCATTAACTTACAGTAAAACACAATCAAGTAAAATGTGTGGATAGAGAGGAATTTTGACAAATATTATACAGCCTCGTAAACACAGCCTCTCTCCTCAATGAAGCAATTGCTAATCTTATTTCCATCACTATGATTAGATTATTTTACCTCTTCTAGAACCTTATATAAATAGAATCATATTGTATGCACTTTATTGTTCTTGCCTTCATTCACTCTCCATACTGGTTTTTGAGATTAACCCATTTTGTTGTGTGTATCCATAGTGTATTCTTTTTTAGTGCTGTGTTGTATTCCATTGAATGAATATGCCACAACAGGTTCATCCGTTCATCTGTTGATGGATATATGGGCTGTTTCCAGTTTGTGGCTCTTATGAACAAATCTATATGAACACATAAAAATTATTGTGCAATCATGTTTTTATTTCACTTGATAAAATATCTGGAAGTAGAATTGTATGATAAGTGTATTTTAACGTTATAAGACATCAGAAAACTAGTTTTCAAAGTGGACATACCATTTTGCATTTCTATCAGAAGTGTATGAAAATTTCGTTTGCTTCATATCTTCACCAATATTGTCAATCTTTTAAATTTTAACTTTTCAAGTGACTGTGCAGTAATATATCATGGTGTATTATTGTGCATTTTCCCAATGACTAAAGATATTGAGCACCTTTTGCCCATTTTTGTTTGGTTATTTTTCTTCTAATTATTAAAAGAGGTTTTTATACATTGTGATAATAAGACCTTTGCATTATTAGGTAATGTAAATATATTCTGTCATTATTTGGCTTGCTTTTTCACTTTTTAATGTTTCCTTTTGAAGAGGATTTTTAATGAAATCCAGTGTATTGATTTTTTTTTTTTTTTTACAATTTGTGCTTTTTTTATCCTAAGAAATCTTTGGTGACACCCAGTTCAGATGAATTTCTTCTGTGTTTCCTTCTATAATTTTAGAGTTTTAGGTTTTTATTCAGGTCTATGATCTATTTTGAGTTAATTTTTTATATTTTATGAAGTAGGGGCTGAAGTTCATTTCTTTTTCCATAGACATATGCAGGCATTCTAGCAAAATTGTGGAAAACACAACCCTCCCAAATTGAATTACCTTGGCACCTTTGTTAAATTAATTGACCATTTACGTGTGGCTATTTCTGGATTCTACTCTCTTATACTGATTTTTATGTTTAGTCTTATGCCAGGATATACTTTTTAATTCTGTATCATTATGGTTTATCTTGAAATAAAACAGGATAAGCCTTCCAAGTTTGTTCTATTTCAAAATTCTCTTGACTATTCTGGGATCCTTACATTTTTCACTTAAATGTTACAATCGGTTATACAGACAAGCATGTTGCCTACAAATACGTACAGTTTTACTTCTTGATTTCCACTCCATATGCCTTTTATTTAGTTTGCTTGCCTTCTTGTGCTGACCAGGAATTTCAGTACAATATTGAATAGATGTAATGGGAGCAGATATCTTTACATTTTTCCTGATTTCAGAAGTTAGAATTCATTTTTTCACCATTAAATATGATATAACTGTGTCTTACAAGAAATGTTTAAACTTCACCTAACTTTTAAAGTTTATTTGCTAAATTGCTCATAACGCTCCCCTACTATCTATTCAATGTCTGTAGGATTGGAGGACCCGCACTGACGCCCCCGCCTTGATCGGTTAGTTTTCTCTCACGCTGATTGTTGTAACATGTGTGAAAACCACTGTTTCTTATGTTTGTCAAATTTTCTGGTTGGTCGTTATAGGAACACAAGCCTGGTACAAATTACTGCCTTATGACTTCAGGTGGGAAAGTTTTTAATTATGAATTCATCTCCTCTACTAAATACAGGACAATTCAGATTTTCTATGGCATGTTGTTTAAGTTTGATCCATTGGTTCTAATATATTGAAATTACTAACATCAAGTATGTTGTTACCCTTATCCTTATCCTCCAGTATCCTTAGCCTTCTTTTCCTCTAGAATCTGTAATGTTGCTGCCTCATTCACTCCTGATATTATTGCTTACTATTTTCTCTTCTCTTCATCAACAGTCTAGCTAGAAGTTTATAAATTTAATTCTACTTCTCAAGGATTCAAGCATTTTCCCAATAATGTTTATCTGTCATTTGTTATTTTGTTATTATATTGATGTTCGTGCTCATCTTTACTATTTCCTACCTTCTAACTTGGATTTAATTCACTCTTTTATCTAGCTTCTTAACTTGGTAGCTTAAATCATTGACTTTAACCATTCTCTTTTTTTGATAAAAATACTAAAATATAAATTTTTATCTAAGAATTTCCTGTACTATAGTCTACAGATTTTATTATGCTATATTTTTATGACAACACCCTTCAGTTTTCAATTTTTGTCTGACATCCCTTGTGATTTCTTCCTTGACCATCTGTTATTCACAAGTATGTTGCTTAATTTCCAACTATTTGGTAATACTCAAGATGTCTTCTGGCTTTGATTTGTAATTAAATTTTCTCTCTTCACAGGATACATTTCTATGAATTCAATCCTTGCAGATAGTTCACTAAGACTTGACATATGGCCCAGGATATTGTCTATTTTGTGAATATCCCATTTTCACTTGAAAAGAATGTATGCTCTAAATTTGTTAAATTAATATTAACTTCTTGACGATGTTTGATAATAATTTAAAGTTCTCTATACTCTTACCAATTTTCCACGTATTTATTCTAGCAAGCATAAAGAGAGGAATGTTGAAATCTCCAACTATATGTGTGAATTTGAGCATTTATTTTTACATAGTGTCTTTGTTTGTTGATGTATTTTGAACTTGCACTACTAAATGCACCTACATTTACATTTGCTTGTCTTCTTGTTTATTTGACCTTTTTTATTGTAAAGACCTATCCTCCCCCCTTTTCTTTTTGAGAGGAAGCTTCGCCATAAGCTAAGTAACATCTACACCAATCTTCTTTTGTTTTGTATGTGGGGTGCCACCTCAGCACAGCTGGTGAGTGGTGTAGGTCTGTGCCCGGAATCCAAATCTGCGAACCTGTCTGCTGAAGCAGGGTGCACTGAATTTAAACACTATGCCATGAGGCCAGCCCCAAGACATGCCCCCTTTTTGTCTGTTTGTGTTCCTGTAACTTAAGCGTATTTTGTCTGATATTAATAGAGCCACGTCGGCTTTGTAACAACTAGTGTTTGCATGCTCCGCTTTGTCCCATCCTTTTACTTTTTACCTATTTGTGTGTTTATATTTAAAGTCCATGCATTTTCAGTATCATATTATTGAGTCTTTCTTGGTGTGTATGTTTGAGCATGTATTTACCCTTCCTTCTTTTGAGTAGATGCATTTTCTAACTGGGATCATTTTCCTTTAGCCTGAAGTACTTACATTATTTTATTATTTTACAGTACAGGTCTGTTTTAAATAGTATATTTTTCTCCTTTACTCATTCATTGACAAAGATTCCACACCTGCACACAATAGAGAATCATAGTAAAAGAATAAAACTCGTGTTCTCACCACAATCAGTGTTAATAATTTAAAAATAATAATAAATTTTGTGCATAAAACACAGCAGTAAAAAAATACTCATTCATTTATCCATTCTCCAGCTGATAGACATTTAAGTTGCTTCTTTCCTCCTCTCCCTCCAGCAAAATTTGAGAGAATGAACGTTCTTGTGAACAGCTCCTTGTGCAGGTGGTTGTAGGCTTCTCCAAAGGATGTAACTGGAGCAGAACTTACGACCAAGGCTTAGGCGCATCTTCAAGACTACTAGTTATTGCCCAGTTGATTACAAGACAGTTGCACCAATTCTCCTCACCCTAGAGGTGGAAATAAGGATCAGTATACAGAGTTGCTACAATATATTATATAAAATCTCCAAGTTTTCAGCAGAGTTTAGGAGACATAAAAAGAAACAGGAAAATGTTACCCATTGACAGAAAAAATAAATAGGTAGTAGAAGCAGTTTTTGAGGAAGCCCAAGTGATGGACTTTAGCCAGAAAGACTTCTAAGAATCTATTTTAAATATGTTCAAAGAATTAAAGACAGCTATACCAAAAGAAAATAAAGGAAAATATGATGAAAATATCTCATCAAATAGAGAATATAAATAAACAGATAAAAATTTTTAAATAAGAACCAAATGGAAATTTTGGAGTGAAATTCTAGAATTTTGAAAATCCTGGAATGAAAATTCCATATCCAAAATTAAAAATTCACTGAAGAGACCAACAGTAGACTTGAGGTGGTGGAACAGAAAGATACATTGAACTTGAAGAAATATTGATAGATATTGTGCAGTCTAAACAGAGAGAAAAAAGAATGAAGAAAGAAATGAGCAATGCCTCAGGAAAATGTGGGACACCATTAAGCACAACAATAAACACATTCCAGAAGGAGAAAAGAATCATAAGGAGAAAAGAGAGAGAAAAAGGAAAAAAAAAATGTTGACAATGTAGAAATAAAAAGGATTATAAAAGAATGCTATGAACAATTGTATGCCAACATATTAGAAAACCTGGATGAGATGGAAAAATTCCTGGAAAGACACAAAGTACTGAAAATAACACAAGAAGAAACAGAGATCTAAATGGACCTATAACAAGTAAATACATTGATTGGTATTTTTAAAAGACTTCCCACAAAGAACAGAACAAACCCAGATGGCTTCACTCAACTCTACCAAACATTTAAAGAATTAAGTGTAATCTTGCACAAGCTCTTCCAAAACCAAAAATAGATGAAGAGTGAACATTTTTCAACTCATTCTATGAAGCCAAAATTACCCTGATGTCAAAACTAGATAAAGACATTGCAAAAACGCAAACTAAAAATTGATGTTTGTTATGTGTACATATTTAGGGGCTGGCCCTGTGGCTGAGTGGTTAAGGCTGCAGGCTCTACTTTGGCGGCCCAGGGTTTCACTGGTTCAGATGCTGGGCACAGACATGGCACTGCTCATCAGGCCATGCTGAGGTGGCATTCACATGACACAACTAGAAGGACTCACAACTAAAATATACAACTATGTACCACGGGGATTTGGGGAGGAAAAGCAAAAAAAAAAAAAAAAAGAAGATTGGCAACAGTTGTTAGCTCAGGTGCCAATCTTTACCAAAAAAAGAGTACATATGTAAAATATTCTTAACAAAGTACTAGAAAACTAAATCCAGCACCGTATAAACCATGATGCGGCAGGATTCATCCCAGGAATCCGAGGTTGGTTTAACATGCAAATATCACTGTCATATGCAATATTAATAGAATAAAACTATATGATCATGGCAATAGATGCAGAAATAACTTCTGACAAAATCTAACACAATTTCCTGATCTAAACATTCAAAAACAATAAATAGAAATGAACTTGCTTAAGCTGATAAAGGACATCTGTCTATAATCCATAGCTAGCATGAAACTTAATCATGAAAGACTAAATATTTTCTCACTATGATAAAGAAAAGATAAGTTTACTCATTCTTGCTGTGCCAGAAGTTCTTGCCAGGGCAATTAGTCCAGAAAAAGTAAAATAAAATTCACCTATACAAAAAATAAAAAGTAATACTATCTGTGTGTGAATGACATGATCTTGCATATAGAAAATTCTAAGTCATTCACTAACAAAAACATTAGATCTAATTAATAACTTCAGCAATGTTGCAAGATACAAAATTAGTATGCAAAATAAGTTGTATATCTTTGTACTAGCAATAAACAATCATAAAATGAAATTAAGGAAACAATTCCGTTTGAATAGCATCAAATAACAGAATGCTTAGGAATAAATTTAACAAAAGAAGTGCAAGTCTTGTACATGAACACTACAAAACATTGTTGAAAGAAGCAAAGACGAAAAAATAGAAAGACATCTCATATTCATGTATTAGAAATTTGGGTTGTTATTTTCATATTCTTAGTTTTAAGATGACAATGCTTACCAAATTGATCTTCAAATAGAACAAAATCTCTGTCAAAATTCTAGCTGGCCTTCTTTCACAAACTGACAAACTGATCTTAAGGTTCATATAGAAATGCAAGGGACCCCAAATAGCCAAAAATATCTTGAAAAAGAAAAACAAAAATGGAGGATTCATGCTTCCTGATTTCAGAACTTACTAGAAAACTGCAAAAATCCAGCAAGTGTGGCAGCAGCATAAGGATATTTCAATGGAATAGAATTGAGAGTCCAGGAACAAACCTATTGATTTATGTCTAATTATTTCACACATGGATGCCAAGGCAAGTCAGCAGAGAAACGGTGCTAGGGCAACTCTATAGCCACAGGAGAAAGAATTAAGTTGGATTCCTACTACACACCATACACGAAAATTGCCTCAAAATGGATCATAGATTTAGATTTATGAGCTAAAACTACAAAACTTTTAGGAGAAAATATAGAAATAAATCTTTATGAGCTTAAGTAAGGCAATGATTTTTTTAGATACAATGCCCAAAACAAAAGATAAAAAACAGTTGGACTTCATCAAAATTGCAAACTTTTGATCTTCAAAGGACATCAGCAATAAAATGAAAATGAAACATAGGTGTTAGAAGAAAATATTTGCAAATAATATTTGTTAAGGGACTTGTATCCAGAATATAAAAAGAAATCTTACATTATGACAATAAAAATGATAAAGAAGAAATAGACCCATCGAAATAAGGATGATTGATCTTTGACAAAGGAACAAGGGCAATCCAATGGAAAAGATGGTCCAGGAAAAACCAGACATCCACATGCCAAAAATATGAGTCTAGACACTGGCATTACACCATTCACAAAAATTAATTCAACGAATCTTAGAAGTAAATGTAAAACAGAAAACTATAAAACTTGTTGAAGATAACATAGGAGAAAATATAGGTAACCTTGGGTTTGGCAATGGGTTTTTAGATACAACACCAAAAGCATGATCCACGAAAGAAAAAATTGATAAGTTGGACTTAATTAAAATTAAAAATGTCTGCTCTGCAAAAGAACCTCTTATAAGAATGAAAAGGCCAGCTATAGACTGCAAAAAATATTTTGCGAAACACAGATCTGATGAAAGACTTGTATCCGAAATACACAAAGAACTTTTAAAACTTATCAATAAGAAAATGAATAACCCAATTAAAAATTGGGCAAAAGATCTGAACACATACTTCACCAAAGAAGATATACAGATATTTGGCAAATAAGCATATGAAAAGATGCTCAACATTATATGTCATTGGAAATTGCAAATTAAAGCAATGAGATACTACTACACACCTATTAGAACGGCTAAAATCTAAAACACTCCTAACACCAAATGCTGACAAGGATACGGAGCAACAGGAACTCTCATTCCTTGCTGGTAGAAATACAAAATAGTACACTCTTTGTAAGACATTTTGACAGCTTATTACAAAGTTAAACATAGGCTTAACCATACAAGCCAGCAAACATGCTCATAAGCATTTACCCAAATGAGTTAAAAAATTGTCTACACAAAAAATCTGCACATGAATATTTATAGTTGCTGTATTCATAATTGACGAAACTTGGAAGCAATCAAGATGTATTTCAACAGGTGAATGGATAAAGTGTGGAACATGCAGACAACGCAACACATGGAAATGTGCGTTAGAGATGCAGGTAACCCTTGAACTTGACCCCCTTAGAAACAGTAAGCTTTTGGGAAGTTTATGGAGACTCATGTGTTTGAAGTTGTCCTACCCCTCACTTCCACAGGAATACCTAGCATAATCTCACTTAATATCACTCTCTTGACAATTGTTTACATAGACTTTTGAAAATGAAAAGTTGAAACTGGGAATGCCTTACTATGGACATAAAATGGCAAATGAGAATTTTATCCTAAAGATTGGAAAGGTTACCTATAATTTGCAAACTGTATTCCTAAACCTAAACCTTACATATAGCTATCAAACCTCTATAAATATGAAAGTAATGTGGTCGGCATATTTCTTTCCACTCAAAAGTGGCTGTGAAAGAATGTTTTGTGTACCTGTTTTTCATTTGTATAGGTTTCAAGTTCCATACCAGCACAAAGCTCAGTCTCGGAGACGGAATTTTTCTACTTTTAACTGGGTCATATCTTGTTCTTCTAAAATCCTCAAACTCAATTCTGCAGCCTGTTACAAGCAAAATATCTTACCAGTGTAAAAATTTTAAGTGCTTACAACTCCGAGTTTAAGCCTCCGGGCCTCTAGGGTTACGATGTCTGTAATTCACGCGAAATGTCAGAATTATTGTAGTGAGAAACAGTGAGACATAGTGCCAGCGTTCCATGCCATCTGTAGAGTATCAAAAATATCTTCCAGGTCGATGTTAAAGCTATTATCATAGGGGCATTGGTGACATATTAGAGTCAGTACTTTAATCTGAAGAGGCCACCATCATTAGTCTGTTGGACTCACTGGCTAGGAAAATGGCTCCATTTCAGAGCTTAAAATCAAAATGGTTTTGCAGTCTTTGTGTAGGTTCTAAGTCTTTCTTTTCAAAGTCTCTGACTAAGCCTTATTTTCATGATGAGTTCAGCATGAAAGCAGAAGCAAGAATAATCTCATACTCTTGACGACGTTTTTTTCCAATACTGAAACAGGAATTATTGCTTTTTAAAGCACCCCTTACTTTTATAGTAAAATTTGTTAAGCTCAAACATTAGTGCTTAATTAAACTATTGAGTTTTCTAATATACTAAGGTCTAATGGCTTAACTTAATTAAGCAAACATAACATTTAGCAGGAGTGCTGTATTTTCTCCAAAGAAACTGCTGATTTTGGATCATTTAAAGTCTTGAGGGAAAAGATAGTTCTGCATTTAGATCTTTTACCACGTAACATCTTGCATCATATAATTAAAAGGTTTGTGTTTGCTACCAGGTAAACTACCTGATTGAGGCTTACTTCCTTCCCATGATGGTAGAGATATAAAATGAAAGAAAGCATTCAAGAGCTACTGAACATTTGAAATAGCCCCTGTGGAGATTTGAAAAGGGCGTCAATTTGGAATAAATAACAGGATTTACAATTAGAGCCTGGATTGCAAAGCTAGAACTCCTACGTTTGTAGCAGAGCTAATAAATAAGAGTACAGAATTTTTTGCCTCTCAAAGCAACGGCACGATAACATGATAAAAACAAGAGGATAGCTACAAGGGATATTGATGAAGATTGAGGAAAAGTATGTGCTGATTTGTTGGAGTGAAAATCAGGGCTGTCTAGGATGACTCCAGGGTTTCTGGCTTGGGAAATTTGTGCATCATAATGCTCTTTCTTAACAGAGAAAGTTCAAGACTAGGTGAAAATGTGGTATGTTGGAGAAGATAATGAATTCACCTTCAGTCTCTTGGGGTCAAGTGACTTACTTGAGAGACACCCAGGTGGAAAGTCTGTGAAAGGCAGGCATTCAAAATCAAAACAAAAGGAAATGTATTCAGTTTTGGCTTCTAGTTGTTGAGTAAACCAGGCCTTGGCAAAGAACCTTGGTTTCCTTAGGAATCAAATGCTGCACCCTAGATGAGAAGCATAAAAGGAAGTCGCTCTCCAGTACAGTTATGACACATTCTCAGGAGAATGGTGTTGAAAGTTCTGTGATCACACAGTCAGAGCAGCTCCCAGGAGACTATTAAATACACAGAGTCTGACAGAGAATCCACAATTCTATGTTTCCTGTCTAACTCCTAAAATGTGTGATATATGGAACTGTCTCATTCAAGTGTGTCCACCTCACTTATTTTACATATTTTAATTTTTCTAATGGGAATGACAAACACACAGGAAGGAGAGGTACGTCTTCTATTGGCCAACTCAGTCATTCCTCATTGTTTCTTAACATTTGTTGTCCATATGAATAGGCTGCCACTTATGTAATCATTTAGAGAAAAAGATTTATAACATTAACAGAAATTATACTGATATTTAATATAATACGGATATACTAAATATATTCAATTTATATATTTTAGGCTTTAGAGTTCATAATTTCACTTGAAAATCTTAGAAAACAGCAAAAACTATATATAATATATATAAAATAAATATATAACTTATAATAAATATATAAATATATATAATATAATATTTCTTAGAACAACATAAGTAAGAAGTGAAAATCTAGCTCTTTAATTCTTTTCCCAGAAGTGACCACAAGTAACAAGTCTTGTCATTGTTTCAGTTCTTGCAAATGAACTCAATAGGGTGAAGGAAAATGATCCCAGATGGAATAAGGGATGTGTGGGAAGTAAAGCGCACACACGGGCAGGGGCAAGAGAAGACTGCCAACTGTTTACAGCAACAGGGTTAGCAAATCACTGTTCTAACATAGCTGGAAGCGAAACGTATGACAGCAGGGGAAAGAAGCAGGACGCGTTCAATAAAGTTAAAGATGGTTTCAAATATTTACGTTATACTGGATCTGGTCTGATTTAAGTTACATGGCAATAAATGATGGATGTCTTTTGTAATTTCTGAAGTAACTGGTAAAAGAATGATAATTAAAGTCATAGCAAGTCAGATAATGGGAGAGATATACTGAAATAATAAAAAATGTGCAGTTAATACAAAAACGCCAGGGAAGGAGAAATAAAAGGGCAAGTAAAAGGCGCCACAAATAGGACAAAAAGGGCAAGATTTTATACTCTAACCCATATATATGTATATGTGTATGTACACTATGTAAGCATGCCATGCAAGCAAAAGCAAAGCTTGTTTGGCCGCACTAGTATAATATTACTATATTTTTAATTTATATTAACATATAATACTAATATAGCAAAAAGGACTTTAAGGTAAGAGTAACAAGAGAGATAAAATGGGACGTTTCATAATGATAGGTAATTTAACAGGAACATACGGCATTAATAAATTTATATAAACTTAATAACATAGCTTTAAAATATATCAACCAAAAAGTGACAGAACTGAAATGAGAGATCAACAAATCCACAACGTGTGTTGGAGATTCTAAAAACACTTCTCTCAGTAACGTACAGAAAAAGGAGATAACTATTTCACATTTAAACATCATAATTAACCGATTTGACCTAATTGACGTTTACCAAACACTACATCCAACGAATGCAGAAAATGTATCCTTTGCAAGTTCTTGTGGAACATTTACTAAAATATTCTGGACAATGAATAATGTTTCAACACATTTCAAAGGTCAAAACAAGACAGTGTATGTCCTGTGCATACTGTAGAATTAAATAGAGCTTAATAAGAAAAAATAACTAGAAGATCTCCACATTTACGGAAATCAATCAGAACACTTTTAAATAACCCATGGGCAAAATGAAAAAAGTCAAACACAGGGAAATTAAAAAATATTTTGAACTCCATGATAGTGAAAACATAGCAGGTCAAAATACTGAGAATGCAGCCAAAGGAATAAAAAATGAGGAATTCACATTGTACAGTCCCGGGATCCACACAAGTCCCTTAAGATAAGAATGTGGGAGATGGCGTGCCTTCAGATACCTCTTTAAGAGCAGCATGGAGGCCAAGCACCTGGGGAAAATATTCCTCAGGTCCCCTATCGAGGCAAATTCAGTCACTCCCCATTTGCGGCATGGTGGAGACCATCGTCTGGCAGCCAGCTGAGTCTTCTAGGACCTTATCCTGCTAAAAGGTTATTTACTTTGTCTTAAGAAATGGAATTATAAAATTTAGAAGCTTACCTATTAAGTATTTCACAACATAGAATCAAATCACACATATCAACAGAATAGAAGTCAACACTAAATTTCAGTTGCCTACAGTATGAAAACCGAAATTGACATGATTCCCAACCGAGACAGTGATATGAAGGCTGACCTCCAATCGTAGTTCTTAGATGGCTCTGTGAAGATTTCCGGTCCTCACTCTGGACAGATGCAGGGTGCCCTGGGGAATTAATCAGCAAAGAACCAAATGTATGGGTCATATTAGCCAGGCTGCCTCATAGACTGTGCTGGCATTTGAACAAAAGAGATATCTGGCATGATTAGCAAAATACCTCTGCTCCATTTTTATAAATTTAGCCAGAAAGGCTCACTGGTTTTTAAAGAAATAAGAAGATTAAGATATTTCAAGACATAGAGAAATGAAGTGAGAAACATGGAGAAAAATGCACTATGTTCAGCCAGGGATAAAAAACATCACAATTAGTAGCAGCATGTTAAATTACCCTTAATCATTAAAATTAACTTATATTATGCATTCTTCCCACTTTATATCTTTCAAATTGCTAACTTTAATTAGCACCAGTAGTGTTTTCTCCTAATCACGTTCATGAAAATGAAAGTTGTCTCCAAAAAGTTCATGGCATTGGGTTCTCTTGAATCGCCAATCAAATTTCATTTATTAGGCAAATATTAACTTGATTGATAAATATCAGATGTTCCTTATTTTCCTCTTCATTTAAGAAGATTTTAGAGGACTTCCTAATACTGGTCTTATTTTCTTCTTAGTCTCAGTTTATAGTTCAAGAATTTGGAAAGTAATGTGTTTATTTCTATGTCCACTTACGGATTGGATGTCCCCACTTATTCATGCTAGATAAGTTGCATCTTTTTAGGTATGGCAATATTTTCTGGGTAGGAAATGCCAGGTCACCTCCTCACACAATGGAAAAATCATGCTTAAGTTAATGTTTCTTTAAAATGTGGTTCTCAACCCACTTGCATCAGAATACTTGTTACAAATGCAGACACCGTGGGCCCCACGCCAGGCCCACTGAACAAAAAGCGGAGGGAAGAGCAGTGGCCTGTGTGTTTAATAAGCTCCTCAGGCCAATGCTCAAATACACTCCTGTGCGTGATGCTGGAGACAGATACCTAGAATACAAAGTTTTAATTTTATATAAATTATTTCCTTTTCTAAAACTACAGTGAAAACTACAGACAAATTTAGTGTCAGGAGTGGGAATTTTTTAAAAAGTGGAATCTATAAAAAGTTTCAAATAGTATCTGAGTTCTGTCATAGAACCAGAATGGGTTAAATTTGAAATTTCATAAAGAACGGTGCAGGTCATTCAGAATTTGGAGAGAGAGAGAAAAATAAGAGAGTAAATATGGGCAGAACTGCAGAATGGTTAGTATTCTTGTCACTTCAAGAACAAATAAATTTTATGGCATTATGAGAATTAAAGATTAAAACTATCCCTCACACACACCATTCCTGGTTATCCTGGAAAAAGGACCTTCACCTTATCAAAAGGACATCATAATGAAAAGCACATGCAAATAAAGTAAATGGTAATGAGAGGAGAAGGCTGTTTGAGAAACACCACTGAGGCCAAGCCAAAATGAGGGAGGAATCTGAGTGACATATAAAAGGGTTGATCTGAGTCTACTCATTGAGAAAGAGAGATCTTTCCAGGTGTGCAGAGTTGTTATTTAGTGACTGTTCCAGCAGATTTCAGCATTAATTAATTCTTATGTCCCTATATATTCACATTGGTTAATTCATTGGCCTCTCTGCTTGGAAGGAAATATAAGAAATCAGAAACATCAGATTCGCAAAAGTTTCAGCAGCCCAGGCAGCTCGCCCCTTAAACGGCTCTCCTCTCCACCCTTAGGACCCAGAAGTGAGGAGCCATCGGAAGTATCATAAATCCTGGTCCTTTCACTCAGGTGGGTGGCCTTTATTGCCGTGTTTTATTTTCTGCACAAATTTTTTTAATCAAACTAATACATGTGTGCTAAATATGTAACAATAATGAAAAACCACAGACCCCTTCCTCCCCTCTCCTGTCCCTGAGTCCCTGTCTCCTGAATGTTGTAGCAGTTTTTTCCGACACTTACCTGCTTGGTTGTAAATAATAGAGATATGCTCCTATTTCTTGAGTTATTAATTTAAGACATCGACAGTTTGCTTGTATTGTGTAAGGAGAGGATTTAGACTTTCATTCCTTAGCCCTTGTTAAATGCCAGCCTCCCTCCCTCTTCTGCTGTGCCTTGGCTGTCCTTAGGTATGGAGCTTGTAGTTCAATTTCTCTACCAAATAAACCTCTGCTCGCTTGCAGAGAGGGAGAGAGGCAGCTGCTTGGCCACACAGGATTGCTCAGAGGCCCTGAGGCTAAAGATTCTTGCAAACACTTTCAACTTCTCCTCCTCACTATAGCCCTACTCTCCTCCAGCCTCTACCACACCTAGTCCTGCAGTGTGAGCACCTTCCAGGGAGAACCATCCTGCTTCCCTTCCACGTTCCCTTTCCATTTCCTATCCACTTTCCAACTTCCAAAAACTGTTGTCATCTCCTATCTGAAACGTCTTTTGGTTTATGCCATATTTATTTCTTTACTCTTACTTTACCCGGATTTCAGAAAGAAGCAGAGATAAATATATATTCCCAGTGCACCATGTTTAACCCTAAATTTCCTGAATAGATAGTATAATCCCTGTGTTGCTTCACTGGATCGCTCCTGTATGAACTAAGAGTCACAGTTTTTTGTTTTGTATCGGATTGGTTTAATTTTATGGGCAATGTTCTTATTGTTTTAATTCTGATAATACAGTGAGATACAGTAAAACAGGGACTCTCATACGTTGATCACAACCATGTAAATTGGTACAACGCTTTTGGAAAACAACTAAGCAGTATGTATTTGAAAGCCTTTAAATTTTAACACCCTTGAGCCCAGAAAATTCTACCTCTAAAAATCTGCTCTAAGGGAACAATCTTAAATGCAAGAATAAGAAAATTATGCACAAAGATACTTATCATGCACTTGATACAACAGGATAAAATAGGCAATAATCTCATATTAACTAACAGTAGAAAATGGCTAAGTAAGGACAAGCATAAACACCCGCTAGAGTGGTATACAGATATTTTTGTATGAAGCTGGGAACTGGGCTGAAGGCCTGCTCAAAACAGAGGTAGCCTCAGTGAGAAAGGTTTCTTCAGAGAGAGAACAAAACTTGGGAAACATGTTTATTGAGTATGTATTTACATAGTATTCATATGTTGGAGTTGCAAAGCAAGTATTTGATCTCAGACAAGACTTAGTAAGCGTTTAAAATATCTTCTAAGCATTAATTCTTAGAAAAGTTTAAGCAATATTTTACAAAACAGAATCCAGGTTCTTGAAAAACAAAGCAGTTTGGTTCGAAAGGACCTGGGATGTCTTGGAATCAGCGTAATTTATGTTCACGGCAATGCTAAACAGCTTCTGAACGTCTAGTTTGATAACGAGGCATGGATATTCTTACTCCGGGGGGGCAGTGAAACTAATTACCTTGCAAAATTGCTGTTTTGAATTTTTGCCAGGATTCTCTTTCTTGAGAAGAGTGCAAAGCACTTCACACAAATTAACCCATTTTTTCACATAATTTCTCTCTGATACAGGAATGGAGCAAACAGTTTCCCGAATTTAGAATTGGTGAGTCACAAGGAACATGTGCCATCTTGCTGAGATCTATGTTGTAGAACCCAACTCTCCTGTTCCCTAAATTGTGTGTTCTTTGCACTGGCTTCACTGTCATCTCCTTAGATTGGAAAAGCATTCCTCTATGGGGATCAAATGTAAAATGTAAGGCTGGGAGATTAACATCCCACTTCCTGGTAATGATTTTAGAGTATTAAAAAAAACTTATCATGAGCCTGAAGCAAATGAGTACATTAATGATCAATTATGTTGTCTGAGAAAAGATTATGATTGAAATTCAATGATGGAAGCCATTGTGACAACGTTACGTTCCAGGAATGAGAATGACCTGTGTCAAAATGGAGTATCACTATATCATTAATATCATCTCATAAGCAGTGAGAAAATAACCGACTGTTGAGATATTTGAGATATGTTGAGACTGTTGAGATATGCTGGTGGACTATCTGGAATGATTGTTTATTTAAAAGGTTTTAAGAAGTAGTTCATTCCTCTTGATTACTAGTGACTACTTCATTCACACTAACTTAGACAACTTCATTGTCTAAGATGAAAATTTGACCCGTAATTAGTATGTGCCCTGAGTCATTCTCCAATGCAGATAGAATTCCATTTTAATGACTACTATCATAGCATTTTATCCTGTGAAATGACTATCTCTGTTTCCCAAATAAAAGATTGTATTAACAATGTTTTCGTGATGTAAATATAATACAATCTATTTCTTAAAAGCTGTATAAAATATATGTATGCTTGTAAGTCCTTGTCTAGAAATCTGTTTAAAATAGTATCCTTTTGGTTCAGTGTTAAGATGTGTATGTGCAATGACTTTGTGTGAATGTCGATTTAAAGTTAAATTAGTAAAGTGCATTATGATTTTTTTTATATCGAGAGGTGCTGGTACCTTGAGAGATGGAGATGGAATTATCACAGGAACTTGAGGCATGAATGGACTCCTCTCTTACGTGTGCTAGTGACAATAATGCAGTCATCTTTCTTAGACCCAGTCATATGGTGATTTGGGAAAGGAAAAAAACACACAAAGAAATGTGTAACCTTGTATAAACTTAAGGCTTACCAGAAATGTGGGCATGTTCCTTAATGAAACGTCAAGTCCTTGTCATAAGGTGGAAAAGGGAAATAAAATTGCATTGAGAATAAGATTTAAGTCAGTAATTCTCCTGTGCTACCAGCAGTCAAATTTCCAAAAGATGAGCTTTTTTAACAGGAAAAATAAAAATGTCTGTATTTACAAATCACTAATACAGCATTTTGAAAAATATGTCAAATTTTATTGGAAATATGTTCAAATACATTTGCTCTCTTCCTTCAAGACTCTAATCAAATAACCAACTCTTGTTTAGAGTTTTTCTTGATATATTCCTTCTTGGTAGATTATTGCTCAAATTTCAGGATTCCTGTAGTATTTTGTACTTAGTTAATTTTCAGCCAGTATCTGACTACTGTGTAATAATTTGTGTTCATGTCTATTTCTTCCGCTAAGCCAGGAGCTCTTTAATGTCTGGGACTATCTCACCTATCTTTATATTCCAGGTAAGAATCATGGTGCCATGGAGACAATCCATTCTAAATAAATGTTTTAAAATAATTATTGTTTTATCAACAAATGTTTATCGAGTCCCTATCATGTGCCAAGTGCAATAGCAGGCACTGGGGATTCTGTCACGAGTAAGACAAAGCACTTCAGGGAACTTACATACTAATGTAAGGTGACACACAATACATGAATATATTATATATTTAAACACATATATATAATATATAACCTGTTTATAACCTGTTTATGTGTATAGCTTGATATATTGATTCTGTCTATATCAGGAGAATTTACTGTTTGTTCTAACAGAAACCTGGTGCTGGCAGACCTGAACGCCCTCTTAGAGCAGTTACTTTGGAAAGCTTGCAGTGATAAATCCTTTCTCTGCTTCTTTAAGATGTAAATCTCCTCCATAGACAAGAACTGTATTCTGCAGAACCCAAGACCCACTATCTTTTCGAAATGCAAACCCTCCAGGAGAGAACTCGAGGAGACCCCAGCTGGCTAAACTGTTCCCAGTCCCTCTGGGAGGGCAAGGGCCTTGCTGTAACTTGCGACACTGCCTCCTCTCAAGAAGACAGAAGGCATTTGTTTCTCCTCTGGATAAACTCTGATTAACAAACCCACGTGGCCTAGTCCCCAGTCAGCCCCTGTGAATGCCCCCAGGGCCTTCCCTTAGCACACCCACGCCTCTAAAAGGTCTCCTGCCTTTTGTTTCAGTGAAGCTGAGTTCCGTCCGCTTCCCTATTGCCGTACTGTCACTGAGACCGTGCATCCTCAGCACTTTAACGGGGTCTGGCTCTGCTCATCTTTGACAGTATGTATGTGGAGAAAGATCCTGCAAGCAGAGAGGAAGCTTCAGGTTGTAGTTTGCTTGGTGCCTTTGAGGAGCATCAGGAGACAGTGAAGTTACAGCCCAGGAACGAGGGGCAGGGTCGGGGGAGTGAGCTCAGAGCAGTGTTGGCCTGTGAGCCCTGATTAGGACTCTGGATTTGACATGAGTGAGACAGAAAGCCATTGGAGGAACTTGAGCAGGGAATATCATGATCTGATTTACTTTACAAGAATCACTCTGGCTCAAGAATGGAGAGCAGGCTTGTACCAAGCTGAGGACAAAAAGTGGAAAAAGGCTGGCCAGTTAGGAGGCAGTGGCATTGTCCGGGAGAGAGACTATGTGGACTGGTCAGGTAGTGAGGATGATACAGGTCAACACAAGGTTGACATAAAGGAAGCCATATTTTAGAAAAGGAACCATATTGTTACTTTGAATGACCTCGGATTAACTAAAACTCAGACATGCTCTGTAGATTTGATGGACCCGCTCAGCTGCTGTAAGTTGATAACTTTGTTCTTCCAGTTCCTTAGGAATGTGATGACTCCCAGGCAGGGAGTCCATGATGATGGCCATCATCAGTGACCAATGACAACTGAAAGATCAGGGTGTAGGGCGTTGCTCTGGTCTCTGATGCATCTCCAGTAAAGCAAAAGTCTATCAGGAACTGAGACCAGATTCTGCCCCCACCTGGAGCTCAGATGGAGGCCCAACTGGGATTGGGTCTGTTTTTCAGAGACTGTTAAAGTTTGGGTTGTCCATACTTCTTATCCTTCTGGTCAGACACTTGACTATAAAATGTGCTTTTAGATGTTGCTCCAAAACTGGTGAGCAAGATACAAAATCCTAATAATACAAAAATGTCAACACGAAGCCAGGAACAAGAGAGTATTTCCAAATGAATGTTAAACAGTTTCATTCCTCTAAACCAGACCTACGCCCCAATTCAGCAGGAAGTATCTAGATCAGTCATCACCCTGAATCCCTCAAGAATAAAGAATACCAAATGATAGAAGGGATTGAAATCACAAAGAGTTAGCCATTGATGATTAAGAAGTTAGGAACTAAAGGTTTTTTTTTCCTTTTTGCAACTACTGATTGTAGCTTTTAGCTGTTTAACCCACCCATAGTTGCCTGTTCTGCTTAGGCAATATGCTGTCTGACTCCCACTAGGTTCCTATAGATAACATCTCACTGGAGCCTGGGTCACCATGGTAATGGGTGGTGACCTGTTTTTCAGGAATTAGAACTCCTTGTCCACTTCAGGCCAGTTGAGACCACCAGCTCATCAACTTGGTCCATTCAGATGTTCGACAGGTAATCTTTTGACATCAAGAGGCTAAAACTCCACCCTCAGATCATGCTAATGCCGCAATTTTGTGAACATGAGTCCCATGAAGAGGCGTGGAGTCTGACTACGCTTGCACAGATCGTCAGTTACTTCACCGCTCCTCATCTCCAATCGCTTCTCTCCACATTTCAGACCACCTTTCCCCCCATCCCATAAATACCCCTGAGTCCCTATTTTTGTGGAAGTGAATTTGAGGCTCATGTTCTCGCTTTCCCACATGGTTGCCTTGTGAGTAAACTCTCTCTCTGCTGCAATCTCGTGGTCTCAGTGTTTGGCTTTCTGGGCAGCAGGTAAAAATGAACGTGGTTCAGTAACAGGGACAGAGGTGCTGAGAAGCACTCAGACACTGTAGAGATTCTGCAGGAAAAGCTGGTATAATTTGCTACTGGATTGGATTTCGGATGTGAGAGGACAAAAGGAGTTATTCTTACATGAATATCAAGCAACAGATTCAGCAGGAGAAATAAATACACATATTCCCACAGTTAAATTATTAAAGGCTACTCTTTGAGAAGCAGCAAAATCTTAGCTTTCATATAATCTCCAATCTGTAATCCTTGGAGACCTGTCAGAAAATGTTCACGTTCAGTGTATGTCCTCTGAATCACGCATTTTTAGTAGAGTGGGAGTCTAGCAAAGGTCACCTACTAGGTAGCAAGGTTTCTGTAAGCCTTCTGTAATTGTGACTGCCTGGTCAGGGGTGGACAGTGCTCCACACCATCCACAATCATTCATACCTTGTTGATAAAAAACTAAAGCATCTCATCTCCCGGCCGTAACTGGGCCTGTCTTGTACCAGCTCAGCTAATGGCCGTCGTCTCTCAAATGATTGAACGAGCGAGTACTTTTTGCACAAGTCAGGCATTTTAAATATGCGTTAGAGGTACCTTGATGTGCATGCTTTTGACTCATGTGCAGAAAATAGTCCATAGTAAATAAGCTAGTCTGCTGTACTTAGCTTGGGAAAAAAAAATCCATAACCACTCAAAACCATGGTGAACAATGCTCTGACAAGAAATAAGCAAGAGGTACCTCACACAATGACTTTGCTCACCTTCATTAGCCAGTACAGAAGATATCTCGAATACTAAAGGCTTATTCAATTCTAAAGGAATGATAGGAAATATACCCAGGAGAGACCACTTAAAAGTGTTTCTAAGGCTAAGAATTTTGTAAAGCCTTCATATTGAATCTGAGAAATAAAGAGTTTAGAAAAGGGATTAACAAAAGATTTTGGGGTTCAGCTAAAATCCCTATGTCTAAAATATAATCCCAAATAATACCATTTAAAAAGCAATCACTTGGGAGCCTTTTGGCTGCATTGGGATCCAGGATAGCACCATTCACTCATCCACGCATTGACCTTGGGCTGAGATCCTACCAGACGCCAGCCATCATATTCCAGGCTGTGATAAATCAGCATGCTCCCTAAAGCGCTCAGAACTATCGCCCTAACTGCCAGTAAAAACCTCATCCCCTCAGCCTACTGACAAAGCCTGACATTAACTTAATTACTTTCTTTATGGTGCTTATCTTTAGTGTCTGAAGCAATTCACATTTACATTGAATCCAGACCCTGACCTCAGGTTAGTTTTATGAACTAATAAATTCTTGATTTACTCCTCTGTAAAATGGATTGTGGAAGAGATGAGATCTAAATCCCATTTCTGTATTCCTCTCTCAGAGGGTACTAACATTTTAGTGTATTTAGAATACTCTTTAAAGAGCATATGTGTTTGTCTCTAGCTGAGTAATCACTTCAGAGACAGTCTCAGTTATGTACAAACGACTGTGGAGTCTACAGAAGGACTGTGGAAAGGCTTCCAGGAATTCTTTGAAAGTTACTTTATAAGAATTTTGTAATCACACTAAGTCACTTTAAAATAAGTGTGTCATATTTTTATTTAAAGGTTTTAACAGTTTCAAAAATTAGAACTTCCATCAAGAAGATGCAGGATAGATGGTTATGATCTCTCCAGAGTAAGAGCCTCTCCTGCGACATCAGTTTTTATCCTTCTGTAGATAACTTCTCATTCACTTTGCAACTTTGCACCGTATTGCTTTTGGAAGCAACTGTGAAGATTAACATATATACCCACCACTTGTCCTTCTGCATATGATCAATCCAGAGTTATGTCAATGTTAATGTTTGGCCTGGAATTATTGTTTCCAAAATTGGAAAAGAGAGGGTCTAACCTGTAGTCCTACTTGTTATTATCATCCTCCTCCCTCTCTTCTCTCCCCTCCCTTCCTCCCCGCCGCTCTTCTTCCTCTCCTGCTTCCTCGTCGTCTTCTTAGTCTTCTTCTATTTTTTTTAAACAATTCTAGACCCCAGCCGTATTGCTTTATAAAGCTACATATGAAAGCTGAAATGAGAAGGATTAAGACATCTGAGGGAAAATATATCTTTTATTCATTTCTCTGTCTTTCCTACAGGGAATGTTAGAGGTATCATTAAAAGAATTATGAACATTTTTTTTCGGTTCTTAATGAGATATTAGAATTTTTGTGTTTGGTTTATAAATATTGAGAAAAAAATGAAGGTAACTTTATTTCACATTATTGTCAGAAAAACTTAAAACAGATACTTTACATTAATATAAAGTATTTACTTTTGTCAAACCACAATTACATATCAATCTTTTTTTCCTAACAAAAATCCCACTTAAGAATGCACATGATCATTTTTTAGGTGGAGAAATTTAAATAAAAATTGTAAAAAAGTAGTTATGAAAGTAATTTCCATTTTTCCATTTTCTTTCCACAATAGGAGAAATCATACAACTCGCTCCGAAGAGCTTGCAATGGTCTCAATTCTTGATTGCATTATATGAGCTACTCCCACTAGACAGTCTGAAAACAGCAAAAGGAAACCCTGCCTCAAAAAATGACAATATCTAGATATTCAAATTATCTCTACATTTTTATATATAATAATCAGCCTTATAAAAGACAAACAAGAAGACATCAACTGACAAAAAGGAAGAAAAGAGAGGAAATAGACTACAGAAATTGACAGGAGAACAAATAATAAAGGAAACAGACAGGTATAAAAACCATGGTAATTAATTGTCATGAAATTAAAGGACAAAACGAGAATTTTCAGACAAGAAGGAGAAACTATGTCAAGAATAAAATGGACACTCTCATACTAAAAAACACAATAACTGAAACTAAATACTTGGGCTTAATCATCACATCATGCACGCTGAAGATAATTAGAGAATTGGAAGATAGACCAAAGAAAATATCCATATGCAATAACAGAAAGACAAAATGATGGGAAATAATAGCAAAGGCTGTGAGAGACATTTACTATGTGAAATGGTAGAAAGGCTTAGCACACATTTAATTAGAGTCCAAAAGGAAAAAGAAGAGAGTAGTAACATTTGAAAAGATAATTGCTAAGAAGTTTTAAAAACTTGTGAAAGACATCAAGTCAGAGCCTCTAGAAATGCTGCAAATCTGAGCAGGATAAAGACAAATAAAGTGAGGCATAGAAAGATCGTAATAAAACCCATGGAAATCAAAGACCAGGAGAAACCGTTAAAAGCAATCAGAGAAAAGGCACGTTACTTTCAAAGGAGTCTGACAGACAACATATCAATAAAAATAATGGAAACCAGAAAATGATAAAATTATATCTTCAAGGGGTAACAGTAAATGTCTGCCAACCTAGAATTCTATACCAAGCAAAAGTATTATTCAAAAATGAAGGTGAAGTTAAGACATTTTTAGACAAACAAAAACTCAGATAATTCAGCATCACCCAATTAACACTGAAATAGATATTGCAGGATGTTTTTAAAGCAAAGGAGAGGATATCCTGTTGTTGTGGGGAGCTTGGGAAAGAATATAAGGAGAAAGAGCATCTGTGAGAGAATATAAATCCAAACTGACTATATTTTTTTAAAAGACTGGTGGGAGTTAAAATATATATAAAATTAAACTAGTCTACAACACTGCACAAAAGTTCGGAGGGTTTAAGTAGAGTTAAAGTGTTCCAAAGACCTTGCTTTGTCTGGGATGTGAGTCTGTCAGTGTCTCCTGGAATAGTGATAAAGAATCAACAGTCTGATAGAGGAGACAACTGGAATTATTTCCTAATTATTTGAATTGACAGATTCCAATTGGACTGACTCAACTGAGGGAAAGAAAGGAAAAGGAAAATAGAAGTGGGACAAATGAAAATCAAATTTAAGATGATATCTATCAGTAACTATATTAAAATTAAATTGAATAAATAATCTAAAGGAAAGGAGAGCAATTGTCAGGCAGGAAATAGAGAAATTCTATTCCAACTCTATGTTGCCCACAGGAAGCATACCTTAAACGTAAGCACACTAAAGGTTAAATGGAAACAGATGGAAAATTCATGCCATTCAAATGTTAACTAAACAAAACTGATAAAAGCCACAGTGTTATAAGAAACATTGTAATTTAAAGAAGCCATCCTAGATATAGAGAGCTATTTCATAATTATAAAAGAGGCAATCTATCAGGATATCATACCAAGCTGGGTATGTAACAAATAAAATTGTCTCAGATTACATAAAGGAAAAAATTGATAGAAAATCAAGGATAAAAAAAATTTCACAATTATGCGAAAAGGTTTTTAACATATATCTTTCTGTAACTAATAAATCAGCCAAATTAAAATTAAGAATGTAGAAGTTTGGACAGGATTTACAAGTTAAACTAATTACATTTATAGAACTCTATAATCAACATCTCCAGATTAAATAATTTTAATAGATTTTCTTTTTTAGAGCAGATTTAGGTTCACAGCAAAATTGAGCAGAAGGTGCAGAGATTTTCCATACTCTCCTGGCCCATCACAGGCACAGCCTCCCCCGTTAGTAACATCCCCCACCAGAATGGTACATGTGTTACAGCTGATGAACCTACATTGGCCCATCATTATTACTCAAAGTCCATAGTTTGTGTTATGGTTCACTTGGTGTTGTTCGTTCTATGGGTTTGGACAAATGTATGATGACATATATCCACCATTATAGCATCATGCAGAGTAATTTCACTGCCCGAAAAATCCTCTGTGCTCAACCTATTCATCCCTTTCTCCCCCCAGTCCCTGGCAATCTGATCTTTTTAATGTCTCTATGGTTTTGCCCTTTTTGAGGATATCATATAGTCAGAATCCGACACTATATAGCCTGTGCAGATTGGCTTCCTCCATTCAGTAACAGGCACTTACGATTCACTCATGTCTTTTCATGATTTGATAGCTCAGTTTGTTGTAGTGATGAATTATATTCCATTGTCTTGATGTACCAAAGTTTATTTACCTATTCATCTACTTCACCTACATTTTAGCTGCTTCCAAATTTAGGCAGTTATGAATAAAACTGCTAAGTATCCATGTGCAGGTTTTTTGTGTGGCCATAGTTTTCAACTCCTTTGGGTAAATGCCAAGGAGCACCATTGCTGGATTGTATGGTAAGATTATATTTAGTTTTGCAAGGAACCATCAAACTGTTTTCCAAAGTGGCTGTACCATTTTGCATTCCTACCAGGAATGAATGAGAGTTCCTGTTGCTCCACATCCTTGTCAGCATTTGGTGTTGTCAATGTTCTGGAATTTGGTTGTTCTAATAGGTATGTACTGGTATCTCGTTGTTTTAATCTGCATTTCCTGATAGCATATGGTGTGAAGCATCTTTTCAAATGCTCATTTGCCATCTGTGTATCTTCCTTGGTGAGGTGTCTATTAAGGTTTTTGGCCCATTTTTTAATTGGGTTGTTTGTTTTCTTATTGCTGAGTTCTAACTGGTCTTTGTAATTTTGGGATAACAGTCCTTTATGAGACATGTCTTTTGCAAATATTTTCTCCCAGTCTGTGGCTTGTCTTCTCATTCTTTTGACAGTGTCTTTCACTAAGCATACATTTTTAACAAAACTTTGACAGTAAAGCAGATAGTCTTTTCAGCAGATGGTGCTGGAGCAATTGGACATCTGCATACAAAAAAATGAATCTAGTCACAGATCTTATACCCTTCACAAAAGTTAACTCAAAATGGCCCATACGCTTAAGTGTAAAATTCAAAACTCTTAGAAGATAAGATAGGAAAAAATCTAGATGACCTTGGTTCGGTGATAACTTTTTAATACAATACCAAAGGCATGATACATGAAAGAAAGCTGAACTCCTTAAAGTCTTCATCTCTTTTCCTTTACAGATTTTCTTTAGACAATATTAGGCACACTTTTAGTTTCATCTGTCACTTTTATGTTTGAACTACAACACATATCTTTAATATGGACTTCACTCTTGAGTTCCAGATCCTTATTTATTAATGCCCCTGGATATTTCCACCTAGATGTGCCACAAACATCCTAAGCACAACTTGTACAAAGCCAAATTTCTATCTTCCTTTTCTAAACATGATCTTTATCCTTTATTCCCCAGGTTGATTATTTTTAGCACTAATCATCCCATGCTTAAGTTGGAAATCAATATGTCATTCTAGACTTATTCTTCTTTATCACTGATTAGATATAATTTATATCACTTACTATCACTTTATCACTGATTATTAATTCTATTCCTTGTGTACTCCCTAAATGTTTATTAAGCTAATCTCTTTCTCATCTGGACAGTCTTGGTGTCAGTCAGCCACTCTTAATTTTCTCACTAGGACAATTGCGTTAGCCTGCTTCTCTGTCCCTCAGAAATTCACTCTCCGTAGTGCCTCTACCGTATAAAATACAGATGTGAATCTGCCCAGGTCACTCATCCTCTTGCTTTTGATCCAGTAATAACTATCTACAGTGTTTAGGATAAAATACAAATTTCATAGCATGATGTCCAGTTCCCTGTATTTTCAGCCACCTCCCAATCTTTCCAGCGTTATCTCCTACATCCCTTCCTCTAGCCCTCTACTGTGTGCATGTGTTACCACCTAATTTTCCACAACCCTCCATTCTCTGTCTCAGATCCACATTTTGTTACACATCACTGTCTGCTGGGGATGGATTCCCTTGTTTTTAACATCTGGCTAACTTCTTATCTGTCTAGGTTCAAATCACTTTTGGCTAGAACCTCTATTTCTCCCAGGCTAGGGTGTGGACCACTCTCCCTGTGCTCCCATATCCCCCTGTGTAAACATCAGTTTGAACACTTAGCACACCCCATTTTCATAGTTTGTGTGTCTTCCTAGCCTTACTTTAGGTTATATTACTCCTAAATCATACTGGATGGTTGGAGCTCTTTCTTCCAAGTAAGTATTTTTAGCTGGGATTATAAAATCTACTCTAACATCAGTTCAACATTAAATGAATTATGTTACTTGGATTTGGAAAACCTGGGTTCAAGTTAGGTCCTGCCCCCTGAACTTCTTGGCTGCTGTACTTTGACGTGTTAGAACACTGAGCTGTCAGCCTCTCAAAGCCAGGAATGCGGCGATTATTAGGTGATATCTGTTCATAAATGCTCCTGAACAGAGAATCCTCTGACGGATTTTGGAAGAGATTGTTGAGAGTAATGGATGGCTCAATGCCACTGCTCAAAGGTGACGCTGGGGTGCAGTGGATCCAGTCTCAGCACTTGGGACACCCTGGCCCACTCTCCACTCATCTGTAAAGCTGTATCTACAGCCTCATGAAGGTGGCAACTAAAGCAATGTTTGTCAGAAGGTATTCTCAAGCCAGAGGTGGTTTCTTCCTGTTTTTATTGTTGCCTCCGCGCCTTTCTCAAGTTGATGGAAATTGGACATATTTATTCTATTGGAAAATTTTCTTAAATGTTTATGCAAAATGTACAATTCTGTAACGAAGGGGTCTTAAATCTTTGAAAAACTCTTTAATTACTCTGCCTCCTTGGGTATTTTTCCATTTGCATTTCTCCTTACATAACTAAACACGTCCTATTTTTCAGGGATGTTTTCTATAAACCTGACAAATGGTTGTGGGTAGTCTTCTCTGCAGCCTCTGTCCTGTAGCTCGTGAATTAAAAGTTAACGGCAAATGACAGTGCCGTAATTTTCACGGTCACGGCACAAAACAACATCACAAACACACATAAAACTCTTAACTCTGGCCTAGAAATGAATTATGTAAAGTTCACTTTATGCTTAGAGGATAAAGGTAATGCTGTTTGTGTTTTCTAGGGTAGGGAATGACAAATGCCCTGCAACATACGAATATTCTCAGGACAAAAGCATTTGCTTCAGACCCAGAAAAAAAGATCAGAGAATTTAAGCCTTTGTGGCAAAACTAACATGTTAAAAATGCAAGGGGTTTTAGAAGTCTTACCTTTGGAGCTTGTAGCAAACTTGAAAAACACTGAATGCCTTACCATAGGCTTTATTGCTCTTGAATCAAACTTGATGGTAGGAGCTCTTTTTTCAAGGGAATATTTTTCGATGGGATTGTAGAACCCACTCTAATATCAGCTTTAATATTAAATGAATTACATTATTTTGATTTGGAAAACCTGGGTTCAAGTTAGGGTCAGCCGCTGAACTTGCTGGCTGCTGAACTTAGGGTGGATTTGCAATCTCTCAGAAACGTCATCACTTGGTCTCTAAAATGATGACTGCAAATAGTGCCTCACACATCACAGGATTGCTGTGAATGTAGGACATGATTTACGCTAGGAGCTGTGTGTGCTATAAAATACTCTGAGTATATTAGTATTATACTTTTTATCATTTTTCCTCCCCAAATTATGAATTATATGATCCAAGAATGATATCTGCTTTTTTGTAAATTTGTTGAGTTTCTCTTTCTTCAAAAATTATTTTATTGAGGTCACGTTGGTTTATAACACTGTGCAATTTCAGGTGTACATTATTATGTTTCAATTTCTATATCAACTGCACCATGTTCACCACCAACAGTCTAGTTTTTATCCATCACCATACATGCGTGCCCCTTTACCCCTTTTGCCATCCTCCCATCCTGTTCCCCTCTGGTAACCACCAATCTGTTCTCCTTATCTATGTGTTTATTTATCTTCCATATATGAGTGAAATCATAGAATATTTGTTTTTCCCTATCTGAATTATTTTGCTTAGCATAATATCCTCAAGGTCCATCCATGTTGTCACAAACGGCATGATTTTGTCTTTTTTCTGGCTTAGCATTCCATTGTATATGTATATACCACATCTTCTTTATCCATTCACTGTTGATGGGGACCTGAGTTGCTTCCACATCTTGGCTATTGTCAATAATGCTGTGAAGAATCTAGGGGTACACACATCTTTTTGAATTATTGATTTCACATTCTTTGGATACATATCCAGTAGTGGAATAGCTAGATCATATGGTAGTTCTATTTTTAATTTTTTGAGAAATCTCCATACTGTTTTCCATAGTGGCTGCACGAGTTTGCATTCCCACCAGCAGTGTATGAGGGTTCCCTTTTCTCCACATCCTCTCCAACACTTGTTATTTCTTGTCTTGTTAATTATAGCCATTCTGATGGATGTAAGGTGATATCTTAGTGTAGTTTTGATTTGCATTTCCCTGATGATTAGTGATGTTGAACATCTTTTCATGTGCCTTTTGCCATCTGTATATCTTCTTTGGAAAATATCTGTTCATATCATCTGCCTATTTTTTGACTGGGTTGTTTGGTTTTTTGTTATTGAGTTGTGTGAGTTCTTTATATATTTCGGAAATTAACCCCTTGTCGGATATATGATTTGCAAATATTTTCTCTGAGTTAGTGGGTTGTCTTTTTGTTTTGTTGCTGGTTTCCTCTGCTGTGCAGAAGCTTTTTAGTCTGATGTAGTCCCATTTGTTTATTTTGTCTTTTGTTTCCCTTGCTCGGTCAGACATGGTATTTGAAAAGATACTGCTGAGTCTGATGTTAAAGAATGTACTGTCCATATTTTCTTCTAGGAGTTTTATGGTTTCAGGTCTTACACTCAAGTCTTTAATCCATTTTGAGTTAACTTCTGTGTCTGGTGTAAGATAAAGGTCTACTTTCATTCTTTTGCATGTGGCTGTTCAAGCCTCCCAAAAAACAAAAGTCCAGGACCAGACGGCTTCCCAGTGGAGTCTACCAAACATTCAAAGAAGATTTAATACCTATCCTTCTCAATCTCTTCCAAAAAACTGAAGAGAAGAGGAAGCTTCCTAACTCATTTTATGAAGCCAACATTACCCTGATACCAAAACCAGACGAGGACAACACAAAAGAGGAAAATTACAGGCCAATATCACTGATGAACATCAATGCAAAAATCCTCAACAAAATATTAGCAAATCAAATACAATAATACATTAAAAGGATCATACACTGCAATCATGTGGGATTTATTCCAGGGATGCAGGGATGGTTCAACATCTGCAAATCAATCAATGCGATACACCACATTAACAAAATGAAGAATAAAAATCACATGATCATCCCGATAGATGCAGAGAAAGCATTTGACAAGACCCAACATCTATGTATGATAAAAAAAAAAAAACTGTCAATAAAATGGGTATAGAGGAAAGTACCTCAATGTAATAAAGACCATATATGACAAACCCACAGCTAATAGCATACTCAATGGTGAAAAACTGAAAGCCATTCCTCTGAGAACAGGAACAAGACAAGGATGCCCATTTCTCTCCACTCTTATTCAAGACAGTACTGGAAGCTTTAGCCAGAGTAATTAGTCAAGAAAAAGATATAAAGGGATCCAAATTGGAGAGGAAGAAGTAAAACTCACTATTTATGGATGACATATTTCTCTATATAGAAAACCCTAAAGAATCCACCAAAAGACTATTAGAAATAGTTAATGAATACAGTAAATTTGCAGGGTACAAAATCAATATACGAAAATCAGTTGCATTTCTATACACTAATAACAAACTAGAAGAAAGAGAAATCAAGAATAAAATCCCATTTGCAATCTCAACAAAAAGAATAAAATACCTAGGAGTAAATTTAACCAAAGATGTGAAAGACCTATACACTGAGAACTATAAGACACTTTTTAAAGTAATTGAAGAAAACGCAAGGAAATGGAAAGACATTCCATGCTCATGGATTGGAAGAATAAACATAATTAAAATGTACATATTACCTAAATCAATTTATAGATTCAATGCAATCTCAATCCGAATCCCAATGACATTCTTCACGGAAATAGAACAAAGAATCCCAAAATTTATATGGAGCAACAAAAGACCCAGAATAGTCAAAGGAATCCTGAGAAGAAAAGAACAAAGCTGGAGCTATCACACTTCCTGAATTCAAAATATACTACAAAGCTGTAGAAACCAAACAGCATGGTACTGGCACAAATCAATAGAAAAGAATTGAGAGCCAAGAAATAAAACCACACATCTATGGGCAGCTAGTCTTCCACAAAGGAGCCAAGAACATACAATGGAGAAAGGGAAGTCTCTTCAATAAATGGTGTTGAGAAAACACATCTGCTTTTAACAGAGGTATTAAAACGTTATTCACTAATTGATTTAGATTATAAGTGCTAGCTTGTTTTTGTTTGGAGGATCTTAAAATAGTAGAATGAATTTGGAGATGTCATCATTTGAAATTGCATATGGACCCTGAAAAAAATAAATCACACAGCCCCTGATCTTCATTAATTACTCTTTTTGAATTATTTTGAATCCCTTCTTAATTATTGCAGTTCATTTATCATCCTCTTTATCATTCATACAACTAATTTTTATTAAAGCTCATGTCATATTCCAGGCATTGGATTACATGAATAAGACAAAATCCCTAAACTCAAAGGGGTCATAATTTATTGGAGAGAAATGCAAGCAAACAACAACTAAAACTCAGCATGACAAGTGCTAGGACACATGTATGCAGAGGATACTGTGAGAAGATGGCTTCCCAGGAGAGATGACTCCAGAACTGAGTTTTTAAAAATGAGTAGCAGATGCAGTTAGCTCCATGAAGCAGTGTGGTGAGGGTTAGAGTGTGGTGGTGGTGAGGAGGTGCTCTCAAGGCAGGAAAGAGCATGCGTTTGCCAAGGGGAGGAGCTTGTGGAACAGTAGAAATGGCAAGAAGAATAGTCTAACTCGGGAAATTACTGTGCTGCTCACCTGCAAGCTTCTCTTCCCCATTATGGGGAGAGAGAGAAGAGTGCATTCAGGAACTCTAAGAGGTTCAGCCTGGCAGGAGCACAAGACAGCAACCAGAACATGACTCGAGCGAGACTGGAAAGAGAAGCACAGGACAGCTCATGAAGTGCAATATGTGCTGTGCTGAGGAGTTCGAATTTTATTACTGAGGACTATGCAAAGCTGTGGAAGAATTTTAAGCAGGGTCGTGACTTGATTAGATTTGGATTTCATGAGTGTTAAAATTCGATGTGGATGTGGAGTGTAGACTGATCAGGGCTAAAGAAAGAGACAGTTTCGGTGACCTGGAGGAGCTGAGAAAAACCTGGGGACTGGGAACTTGTCAATGGAGACAAACCTCAGAGAATCTCAGGGAGTGAGCGTTGTCTCCTTCCTTAGGAACCATCAGTAATATAAAATTTTCAATTCAATAAAAATAAAATCCAAACTCCTTATCATGCCCTTCAAGTCCCTGCAGAACCTGGCCCCTAAGTGACAATAGATGGCAAGATAACACAGTGTCAAGAGAGTGAGCTTGCCTGTGTTTAAATCTCAGCTCACCACTTAGTACCCCTGTGGCCCTGTGCGAATTGTTTAAACTCCTTGTGACTCAGTTTCCTAATTCCCAAAACCAGGATAAAAATCATAAGGTAAATATGAGTGTAAACTGTGATAATCCACTTGAACTTCGAGCACAAAGATTGGGCCATGAAAAGCACCCAATAAATGCCGTCTAAGAAACTCATAGCAGGCCGTTCCTACATTCACTCTGCTTCCACCTCACTGGCTTTCTGTTAGACCACAGTATGAACTCTCCAGTGTTGGAGACTTGAAATTCTTTGGTTCTTTAGCCTGGAGCACTCTTTGTCCAAGGGGCTGGCTCTCCTATATCCTTCAGCTCATGGCTTGAAGACCACCTCCTCAGAAACCTTCCTTGAACACTCTGTGTAAAACATGCACACTACCATTATTCTTTGTCATGGTCACAGTCTTCATAGCGCTTAGCAGAAGCTCTAAATATTTAGTTCATTTATTTGCTTCTTTGTTAATTGTGTGTCTCTCCAACTAGACTATAAGCTCCATGGGAATTCCCTGTTCCCTTGTATAACTTTGTATCCATTGACCCTAGCTGAGCATCTGGTGCACAGTAGGTTCCAATAAACAAATGTTAAATACAAACAAAGAGAGTACAATCTACAGACTTGGAGAGTGATCCAGTTGGGAAGTACAGGCTAATAGCAAGGGAGCATAAGATCATCAAGCGTGATGAATATGAGGGGAGTTGCAAACCGAGTGATGAAGAAAGATGAACATTTCAAGTTTAGACACATGTGTGGACATGAGGGAAGCCGTGGAGAAGGCATTTGGATACCAGGGCTGGATCTCCAAAGAGAGATTCAAATTTAAGATAGAATCAATAGACGGTAGTAATTAAAGCCGTGGAAATAGATGTGCTCACCTGGAAAGGGCTTACCCAGTGAACAGAGACAGGAGATGGTGAGGAACCCCAGGGAGCTCCATTCTCCAAGAGGCAGTGGAGGAAGACTGAAAGGGAGCACCAGTGAGGGGAGCGAGGAAAGACAATCAGGCAGACGGCTAGGGTCCGAGTGGTATCAGGGAAAGCGTGGGAGGAGTTAGCAAAATCCTTAAAGACAGTCTGAGATTCCATGGTCTTAGCTCTTTCTGTAAATGTCAGGACTCAGGAGGTCTTCACGAGGCATCACTATTTTTTTCTGATGCTGTCCTGTCCCGAGCAGGCACATTCTTCTGGGCTTTTGTCTGTCTTGGTCCCTGGGCATCCGTGGTCCTCATCTTTCATTATTATTTCCCTGGGTCTCTTTAGGCAAAGCTCTTTTTCTCCTATCCTTGATGTTATGAAGATTTTAGTTACGTCATCCAGAGACTTCACTTTAAACACTAACGTTTCCACTTCCTTCACTCTGAATTGAGTAGAGAGGTCTCTAGACCACATGATTAAAGGTGCCTGGAATGCCAAAGTTCCTCAAGTGGGCATGAAAATTGGGTCTTATTACTGACATTCTTTACCTATCACTAAGTGAGAGAACCCAGCATGTCCTCAGAAAGGACCTATATGTTGGTCTGGAGGTTTTTTGTTTATCTTTTTGCAGCGAAAGATTCTCCCTAAGCTAACATCTGTTGCTAATTTTCCTCTTTTTTTTTAATCCACAAAGGCCCAGTACATGGTTGTACATCCTGGTTATAAGTCGTTCTAGTTCTTCTATGTGAGCCGCCACCACAGCATGGCAACTGCCAGATGAGTGGTGTGGTTCTGCGACCAGGAAGCGAACCCAGGCCCCTGAAGCAGAGTACACCAAACTTAACCTTTAGGCCATCAGGGCTGGCTCTGTTGGTCTGTTTTTGATGGACCTATTTGATGGCATGCTACATGAGCCAGAGAAGTTGGAAATGGGTAAACAGCAATGGAAAGCTAGATTGCTGATTATTTTGCTAGGAAAAAGCAAAAATTGTTTGTTAGGAAAAAGTAAGATTCTTTTGTTAGGAAACTTTCCTGATTGCATGGAAACAAAAATAAATTTGAAACAGATCGAGAGGGAGGAAGGGAGGGATATTCTCTGGTGAGTTATCTGCTTGTTTTGAATAAAGACATTCTTAGAAAACTGTGAACGGAGAATCTAGAACCAGGTTGATCCTAGCAGGGTAGAAGATTATTATTAGTGAGAACAGAAATCCACAGGGCAAATCCTAATCCACATGTGCTGGGTGTTCCGCCTCACTTCATCACCGGGATTGTCACACAATAACTCTGTCTTATAAATGATTTTTGAACATTATATACACGAAAACTCTTGTCTAACAACAGCCCAACACTGTGTGAAGACTCAGATGCTGATGCCAACTGGAATTTGTCATCATTCCTGGAATTCCATTTGATTGGATCCGCCTAATTCAACAACTGAAAGAATTAGCTGGAGACTATAGAAAGAACTGGCAGAAGAGACCTAACTAACTAAACACCTTAATGCAATCAAGATGATTCCTACTTAACCTCGCCTTTTTGGGGGTTCCTGTTTATGCTAGACTTTCTTGAATACTCATACAGAGTAGCTTAATGCTAACAAAGTAAGTCATAGAAAATGAGTGTGGCATCAAAAGAGAAAGAGTAGAATTAGAGGAAAATGGATAGCGACCAAAGAAAGTATGTGTATGACTTTTACAAAAAAGGACAAAATCAAATAAAATACCTTACATTTATCATTATTTGAAGCCTGGAGACAATTTTTGACTCAATAGGCAGGAAATTAGACACGAGATTCCAGTACTGTTAATGTGACTTTCATACTCGAGTCCTGGCTCGCTGTAAGGAAAGTCCCCTTTCTGCCTCTCCTGGAATTCTAGCCTTCGTGGCATTTTTGCCGAGCTACTCCTCGATCATTTAGTCACTCATCCTAATATTCTGCAGCTCAGAGGCTGCTTCACAGGGACAGTCTTCCTGCTTCTGAAATGAGCTCAACCACTTCAAAAGCCACTCCCTTTGCTCCTTGATTTCTTTTTGAGCTCCTAGCAACCACCATTGTGCCAGATTCTAAATTTAGATGCATTTCACCCATGTCTCTGAATCGGCAAATTATACTCCATCAGAGCACAACTGAGATGAAGCTCTGGGCTCCTCAGTCTTGGGAGGGCTAACAGCCGTGCACTGATTTCTTTATGCATGGAAGCTTTTCTACAGCAGGAGAGCAGGAACCAAGAACAACACGGAGCTCTGTGACAAATGGTAGAGCTACTAAGCCAGTAATTTGCTGCTTTCTGAACAGCCTTCTTTCTCCTCCTCTCTGTCATGATGAAATCTTCACAGTAAACTCCATACTTAATTCCTCAGCACCTCTCATGCAAATAATAATTTCCAGTTAGATTGGCTCATGCAACCTAGTAATTTAGGTTGGGGTGACATAACTCTCTTTAGAGAAAGTTAAGAAGGAGGCAAAGCATCCACAGGGTTGTTGAAGAAGCTCTCCTCAGCATTTAAGCCTGCCACAGGGCTATACCAATTTTTCCCAGGCATTCTCCCCCTTGTCTGGATATTCAGTCCCCTCAGAGGGGAGAGACTGGGAAGCAACGTGTTGCAGAGTTGAAGACCTGAAGGAGCTGGTGTGTAACAAGCAAGTCGAAGTATGAAGTGCAGATGCTGAGCGGGACGTGCCTCCGTATGCTGGCTGGACTTCTGATAAAGTCTGCACCAATGGTCTCCTTACTAGCTTAGCTTCCTTTTCAAGAGTTATACACCGGAAAGGAATCGGCAAGGCCATCACCTTCATCTTTTTACACCTGGATCGACCACGATAATCTAAAATCTCTGACAGATAAGAATTTCTTCTGTTTTAAAGATATTCAAGGAATAAATTTTAGGCCTTCAATAGGAATTAGTTCCAGGATTTCTACACTCAGAGGAATAGAAAACTCATGGGTAATTTCTTTGATCATCTTATTTGAGGAAGTAATCAGGAAGCAAAGGTTAAGCATAAACTTTCTGGAAACCCAACAGGGTAGCCTTTACAAATCAGCAAATACAACAACAAAAGTCTTCCTCGACACAGTTGCAAATATACATTTTGCTCTTGTTAGTTGCTCTGCAAATCCATAATGTGTATTCTCTAGTAAACACTCAGTAACCATGTGGAGTATCTAGTAAACACTCAGTAAACATGTGCAGACAGAAGGAATTATGACTTGAACGCATATTGGTGACTAAGGCAACCAGGGGTACACTACAGATGCACAGGCAGTCCCGGCTTCACTTCCTACCTCTTCACTGACCCAGTGGATTTTTTCTGCCAAGTTGGCATTTGGTGCAGTGACTGCTTGTACTTTCAGTGTTACATCTTACAATGTATGTTCTCAATATAATGACCAGAATGATATTTGATTTCATTTTTTCCATATTCAATATGTATTTACTGAGTTCATGTTATGTGCCTGCACTTGACTAGCGTCTGGGGATAAAGAAAAATTATGCCCATAAGTGTAACTGAACTCAATGAGTTTGTCTCTTGGTGAGTGTGGAGCCAAAAAGCACAACCAAGACCAAAGTAGGTAAAGAAAAGTTTTATTGCTTGCACAAGCAACGGAGAATACCGGGGAGAGCTCCCAAAGCAGTGTCTCTCTGAGCTTAGTGCTGGTGGAGAATTTATACACAAGAGCACAGAGGATATGTTACAAGTATGTAACAATTATACTCAATCAGGCCCATGTGCAGACTATTACATAACAATTTCAATGTAACATCTCATTATATAATGAGTTCAAGGTACCATTACATAACGAGTTCAGTGTAACATGTCATTACATTGCAGGTCTATGGCAAATTTTGGACACTTGGAGGGGGAGCGATTTGCACGGATCTTGCTGCCACTGTGCAAATTTCACTGTAAGATGGCAACATCTGCAAGGGACATTGACTTCCGAAAAACAGAACATTTAGTTTTCTCCTTGTCTGGAAAACATTTGACAGACCATGTTAGTTATTGATCAGATTCTCAGTAACCCTTTCCTTGCCTGTATCCTGGCCACATAAGTACTGCATTATCTAAATGGAAGGTGAATATTAAAGAAATATAGTAATTGCAAAAAACCTAATAATACCACTGGACTCTTGGCATTCTTGTGTTTATCACTCATGGTTTTGACTATGTGAAAGTGTTTGCCATTGTTTTTGAGGCATTGATTTAACCATGAGCTTTGCAAGCCCGGCTTGCAACAGCTAGTCAGGTATTAAGCGTAGCTGGCTCCATCTAACGTCTTCATCTCAACAGAGCTTTCTTATCATGGCGTGATCGTGTGTCTTTACGTATCCAAGAACTACCTGGAATTCTGATCTTTGAAAACTGGGGGTTGAGTGAGGGTTGTTTTTCAAGAGCCTGTATTGGGTATCTCAGACAGACAAATGAGGAGAATCAACTCTTTCAGAGAAGCCTGGGTGAGCTTTAGAGTAGAGAAGGTAGTGGATCTCATGTCCAAAGATCAGTATATCCTTTCCAGTTATTGGATTGGGAGAGACACTTAGGTTCTGTAAAGCTAGCATATGTGGAAGTAGAAGCATGAAATCTCCCCTTGGATGACACGTACGTAGCTCACTGTGGCTGAACCTCGGGCATATACAGGAAATGCTCCTGGAGGATGCGTATCATTTGGTAAGTGTGAGGAGCCCATTGCTGAACTTCAGATCCAAAAATGACAGAATTAGATGTGCTTTTAGTGTCAGTCATGTGATCAAAAACTACGTAAAGGAATGCTTTGTATATTCTTCCTTTCTTTCTTTTTTTTTGGGGGGGGGAAGATTGACCCTGAGCTAACATTTATTGCCAATCTTCCTCGCTTTTTTTTCTCCCCAAAGCACCAGTACATGGTGTATATCCTAGTTGTACGTCCTTCCAGTTCTTCTGTGTGGGACGCCACCTCAGCATGGCCTGATGAGCCGTGTATAGGTCCGTGCCCAGGATCAGAACCAATGAACCCCAGGACACCGAAGAGGAGCACATGAACTTAACCGCTATGCCACCAGGCCAGCCCCAAGGAATGCTTTATATGTTCTATTTTTTAAGGAATTTGACCCTAAAGCTAAGATTTGAGTAAAAGGAGTTTTGAGTTTTTTGTGTGTGTTTTTTAACCTTTATGTGTTTATCTTTTAAGCTGATTGCAGGACACCACCTATAGGGATTGTGACAGTAAAACAGGGAAGACAAGGCAGCCAACGGTTTTCATGCTGGTTACTCCACTGAGCACCTGCAGACGAACCCCAGAGTTCTTCCACCCAGAGGATGCGAAATTCTGGCTTCCTGAGTGGATGACAAAGTGGGCTCTCTTGGCCAGATACAAACCCCAGAGCAACTACATGTGGACGCCAGCAGGTGGACGTCACTGAGGTGGTGAAGCCAAAGGGTATAGGCCTGGGCACTCATGTCATCTGCTATAAAGAGGACTCAAAGGGTTCACTGACAGGGCAAAACACGGCTTATACTTTTACAAATCCATCACCACAGCCAGGAAACTCTTTTAAGAGCCACTATGTAGGAGAGGGTCAGCAGCCTTGAATTCAGGCTCCTCTACATTGCTGAGCTCACACCATATTCAAGGAGCTCTCACTTATTCTAACTGCATTTGGTGCTCTTATAGCCTCTGGATGTATGCAAGGCTGATAGAGTCATTCTTGTGCCACAGATGAAGAAACCGAGTTCAGAGGAATTAAACATGTTGTCACAGGCGATAGCAAAACCCAGGTCTGCAGCTTCTGACTGTTTTTTCCCATTTAACTGCAGTAAAAAGAACATTTAGCTTGTCTGTATCTCTCTCAATGATGATTCATTTAAAAATTTAAATTATTTTTATTTCAGAACTATATTAATTAAATGTAATTAATTACATATGAATTATATTTAATTATTATAATTAATTGTATTTTATTCAGAAACAATTCGAATATTTATCCTTTGCCAATTATTTTTTATTAAGTAAAAAGATGCTGTGCAGGGCGTTTGTATCCTTTTCTGACTGGGGACGTAAAAATTGTGGGCAATAGATATAGGACAAAGAGCACACGTGAAGACTGGACTTGGGAAAGTCGGATCACACTGGGTGGGGTCACTAGCTTGAGACGGGGTCATGTTATAAGGAGAGAAAGGTGAGTATTATGGAAACTCGAGTTGGGTTTCAATAGGGACTCCATGCGCTGAAGACTCACTAACCAGATCAGGATAGACGGTACCCAGACAGTCAGAAATACTGAACAGATGAGTTTACGTAATGAAGGGGTCAGAAACTAGGTAGGCGAACTGGAGCAAGAAGACAAATTGCAAAGATGAGATAGGTGATCAAAGGTTTGGAGCAGGAGAAATAAATCAAAAATACCAAAAAAGTGTGACAAACCAGAGAGCCAGTCATTTAGATAATTGGTCTGGGGTCGGGAAACGGGATTACATTGTAGGAAGGACGGAACTTGGGGAGGTCATCGGCTGGAGAACAATAGAATTTAAGTTTCCAGAGTTTTATCACTTTTGGGAAACTTCTTAATAATCTTCCTGCTCCAGAGGAACCAATTCCAGGAACTAGCATTTGGGAAGAAACTGTTCTATTAATGGTCTAAATCATTTTATCTATTTTTTCACTGAAAATAGGTCATATATAAAAGAAATAGTCTTAAAATAATTACTGTCAGCTGCAAACGTGCATTGCACTTTTAATGAGGAGAGACGATACTGGCAATGCTTTGCAAAGCCATTATGAGCAAGGACGCGCAGGGCAGTCCTGAGCACCAGCAAGTGGCTCTATCTGCGGCACTCACAGACGGTTGCAGGTCCGGTGAGAAAGCCTTCCGAGGCAGGGGTTACCAACTTGGTCTGTCCGTTCTGAGCACCATCAGAGTGCGACTGAACATACTTTTGAGTCACTTCAGCTCAAATGGGATTATTTCTTTTAACATTGGAAGAGAGGACTCTTTAACTCAGGACTTGAAAATGATAGAAAAAGGATTACTCAAAAATTACTTAACTCAAGGGTAAAATGAATTATTCATGGTTCATCTAACAGTTAGCTTAAACATGAATAAACAATAAATTATAAAGAACATGTGGTCTGGTTCTGATGCTAGTCGGTCATCTGTCTTCATAGGGGAATTGGTGAAAGCCTTAGGCATTTTGTGGTAAATGTCCCCGTCTCTTTCTTGGTCTAATTTGACTGTCAACACTTGATTTTCTCTCCTGACTTGGCTACTCACTAATTATTTTTCTGTGCCCTATATATTCTGTACCACCCATGTTAGAATACTCGTCTCATTTTGAATTTGATTTTTCAAACAAATTGCAGAGAACTCTTGGTGCTGTCTGCAAACTGCTCAGAGACCCACAGCATGTATCCTTTCCATCTCTACGTCTGACCTTCCTTTTCTCTCTGTTGCTTCGTTCAGCGTGCTTTCACTGCTCTCCTCCCTTCTTCGTCCCTTGCACCCTCCTCTTCTGTTGATACTGGTGGGAGGTAGACACCTGACAGGTGCACAGAAGGGGAGTTTCCACCTACTGTATTTTTAAGCTGTTAGTATCTTTTCTTGTGATTGCATAACTTCCAGAATTATTTATCTCCTAAAATGTCCCCCCAAAAATATATTCAACGTATGAATATAAAACATATATTCCTCAATGTGCATTACAAAAATCTGTGTGTCTCTCTGAGTTGCACAGCAGTGTTGGAAAAAGATTAGCACTTTACTTTGGGTACACAAATAGCATTCTACCGTTAGCTATGATCTGATAATCCGCCCCCCCCCCCATTGCTGATAAAGCATTGTCATTTCTGAGGACTCGTATTAAAAAACTCCCCCAGTTAGCTCACAATTCTCTTCTTGGACCCACTTTGTGTAGGTCTCTGAAGTTCGTGCACTGCACGTTGGTTGGAAGACAGAGAGCACCACACTCTACTGATTTCCAAACGCTTTCTGGTTAAAAGAAATGCCTCATATAGAAAAAGCTACCCGGTTAGGGAAAAGTTCAAGCTGAGTTTAGTCTGAAATCAGTAAAGTGGTTCATCTTCAGTTAGACAAGCCATTACTTGAAAAGACAAACCCAAATTTATAGATAAACGAAGGATTTTTGTCTTCATCATGTGGTAAATTTCAGGTTGAGCCTTGATGCTATGGATCTGCCGAAGCTGACAGGGTCACTGGACAGGATCAATGTTTTAGCAGACACATTTTTTGATTAAGAGGTCACAGTGTAGTGTTTCTATCACACTATTACTGAAAGTTTTACACTGTTTTTCAGCCAGAGTGTTTAACATAGGTGTTGGCTTTGAAATGAACATGGATTGTCACACTTACTCTAAATCCTGTTTCAAGTTATAATAATAAAGAGTAGATGTCTCTGAATTCTACGTTACTTGTATTTCTCTCCACAGCCCTGGGACTATACGTCATGAAGTTGCGAATAAATTAGTTTTCCTAGTGATTTCTTCCTAAGATTATCTCTGGCTTCCAGATTTAGCCGAGATCCACATCTCACCTTCCTATTCCCAGGCCAAACCTGGGATAAGCCCTGTTCTTAGGCTCCCCTGTCATGGACACGACGGAAACGAACGGCCTGCTCCTCCCCCTCCCCTTCTATCTCCTTTCCGGGCTTAGTTCATCTACACTGCATTCTCGCATCCTTCTGAGTCCAGCGATGGCAGAGGTAGAAGAAGTGAAAGCCAGGGATTTGGCTACCGAAAGGCTCTCTTTCAAGTGTCCAGAAGCGCATTTGAGGCTGACAATTCAAGTCAAAGTTCTGTAACGTTTTGATGTTGAATAACAAATTGGAAAGAAGTAAAGCATAAAAAAAAATCTAGCGCAAATAACTATGAGTTCATTTTGAAGGTAACCTTGAGTGCATGCAAGATCCAAGGTTGACAGGTGAGGCTGTTCACCTGAGTGAGGAGATCACCGAAGGAAACTTGGTTTTCCTTCTGAATGAGACTAAAGGAACAACTGACAGTACAAACTAAAGAAACGCTGTAGTGCAGAGAGGAGAGGGCTGAGAGATACACTTGAACTCATCTCACAAAAGGCCACCAAATAGCACTGATGCTTTCCAGATGTCTCAAAAAATGTCTATGAAAGGAAAACTGTTGCATCCTATTCTCTTGATGAAGACGTCTCTTTTTTTTTTTTAACTTTTATTTATTTATTTATTGATTGATGAGGAAGTTTGGCCCTGAGCTAACATCTGTGCCAATCTTTCTCTCTTTTGTCTGTGGGATGCCACCACAGAGTGGCTTGCTGAGCAGTGTGTAGGTCCACACCCAGGATCCCAACCCGCAAACGCCATGCTGCCAAGGAGAGTGTGTGAATTTAACCACTACGTCACCAGGGCCGACCTCCTAAAGATGTCTTTTTAATAGTTATATTAAAATATTTTGTCATTTTGCTACTTAAATTAAAAATAGGAATTTTAATAAGGTTAAAAGATTTATGAAGGACATCCTTATATTGTATTCTATAAAATGGTGTATGAACTTTTTAATGTGCTGATGAATTCCGTTTGCTGGCATTTTGTTGAGAATTTTTGCATCTATATTCATCAGGGATATGGCCTGTAGTTGTTTTTTCTTGGATGTCCTTCTCTGGCTCTAGTACCAGGGTAAAGCCCCAGCTGAGTTGGTGGGTGCTGCCTGGACTCCTCGTGGTTGGATGGGCAGCTGGTTGACATCTGTGGTTGGGTGGTGCTGCTGGCGCTGCCATCTGGTGGCATCTGCCATCACCTCTCACTGGGTGGGCTTGCAGACTGCTGGGCCACTGTTTGGGGTCTGCGAAGGGGCAGGGCTGTGGGCTGTGCTCCCTGAGCGGATCATGCGGCTGATAGCGCTTGGCGTCCAGGTGGCGCTACAGCCAGGACTTCCCAGTCGGTGGAGGCTCAGGCGGTGCTCTACCATCAGGTGGGGCCACAGGCTGTGCCCTAAAGCTGGGTGGGGCGATCAGGTAGGCCCTTGACTGTTCCTCTCTTTTGTTGGTTGAGGTTGCTGGCTGGCCCCTCTCGTTGGGCAGGGCCTCCACCTGAATCCCACAGTTGGGTAGGGGCGGAGAGCATGCTCTGCAGTTGGACGGGGCTGCTGTCTAGGCTTCCGGGTCTGGTGGGGCCACAGGTCATGCTTCACAACTGGACCGGGTCGCCTGCTGGCCTCCCTCCCTGGGTGAGACCACAGGCTGCGTTCTGCAGACAGGCAGGGCTGTAGTCTTGGCTCCGCAGCCGGGCAGCACATATGCTGAGCTCTGAGGCTGCCCAGGATCTCTGTGCTGGCTCCCTGGTTACAAAGCGCCAGTGGCTATGTTCAAGGGGTGGGTGCCGCTGGGCTCCCTGCCGAGCAAGGCTGCTAGATGCGCTCCTGGCTGCCCGGGTTCTCTAGCCTGTCTCCTGGTCAGGCGTGACTGGGGTCTGTGCTCAGCAGTGGGTGTGGTTGTGAACTTGCGTCCCTGCCAGGGCAGGCTGGAGGACGTGCTCCACGGCTGCTGGGCCTCAGGGCTGCTGGGCGTCTGTGCCTGTGCTTCCCAGCGGAGCGGGGTTGTAGGTTTTGCTTAGCCGTTGGGAGGGGCTTTGAACTTGCTTCCCTGAGGCGGTGGGGCCTTAGAACCTGCTCGAAGGCCTTATGGCATGTCGGCTGGAGATCCAAATCAGGACGAACTGCCGACTGAGCTCCCTGGTCAGACTGGGCTCCCGCTGGGGTCTGCAGATGGGCAGAGCAGCTGGCTGGGATCTCTGCTGGGGCACCCGCCCGCTGCAAGCAGAAGCATGGTCCTCTGCGATCTGAGCGCTGGGTGCTGTAAACCCCACCCCTTTTCCACCTCTAGCAGATCTCCCGTGGTCGAGCATCGCACATTCCCGTGAGGCGAGACCTGAGTGAGCCTCCCAAGAAGCGTCCCACAATCCCGGGGAAGCTGGATGTCCACTTTGGGCTCTCTTTCCCCCTGGAGAAACTGTCCGCCCAGGGTCCTCTTGGCGTGGCGCCGTCCCCACCAAAGGAGGCAAAGCTATCAAAGGGAAACTCCTCCTCTTACTCTTCACATGCAGTTCTTCTTGGGTTCTCTGATCCCAAAGGGTGCCTCAGCCTCACTCCCCCTGGTCTGGGATTTTCCCAATGGTTTTGTGTCTGTGGATAGTGGCTATTGGTCTTCTTGTGAGAGGGACTGAAGTGGGGAACTACTTATGTTGCTACTGGAGAGTGTCACTATATTAGGTATATTTGCTTAAGGCTGATTACTAGGTTGTGCTAATTAATCAATCTATATATACCTTTCTAATAATTTATAGTAGATTAAATGTGATTTTCATGGTTATTTCCATGTTCAGCATCTTAATTATTATATCATTATTATATGGTCAAATTAGATGCAACTTGACTAATTTGAATGTATGACACCTTTCCAGTAATTTAACCCTGAGAAGTCTTGGACTGCCTGCAGCTGGAGAGACCTACTCAAAACACAGCCGGTAGATGCTCCATCAGAAATCACTCCTAGAGAGGGCATGCATCCAGAAGCTGAAAGCCAATTAAATAAAAGCAGGTAAGGAAGGACATTTTTGTGCAAGGGGTGGTGTGGGGGAAAAGTCCAGATTCTAAGTACCTCCATACTGATTGCTCATAAAATTTAGGTGTTGAAGATATGCTTTGTTTTTAGTAGAACCTTGCAAGCAGCAATGACTATTCATGCAAATAAATAAATTAAAAAATCAGTAAATCAATATGGGGACATTCTCAGTGTCTTCTGTTGCCCCTCCAGATCCTCTCTCTCCCCTTCTCTACTCTGCTATCCGCAGAGGCTGACCTGTTTGGACGTGTCAACTGTCCTGTTTGGCCCCCCTCTCTGCAGCGTCCGCACTGGCTGACTGTTTTCTGTAACAGAAGGTCTCAGCTCCTGCCAGCCTGTCTGGATGCGTCTCTTTTTCATGCTTTCTCCGAGTTCTAGTCTCTCTCCATTTACCCCTTCAGGGTGGTAATAGGAAGAACCTTGATAGTAGTCCCCAGGTAAGGCACTACCTCTTAGAATTTCCCTAACCTGCCCACACTTTCTTAAAACAGCTTTATTGAGATGTAATTGATGTATAAAGAAGTGCACATATTTGATGAGTACAATTTGATGAGTTTGGGCATATGCAAACGGCCACGATACCATCACCACAATTGAGGTAATAGAGACATATCCAGCACCTCTCAAAGTTTCCTTTTGTCTTTTTTTGTTACCTTCACTTAACATGAGATCTGCTTTCTTAACAAATTTTGAAGTGCACAATACCGTATTGTTAACTACAGGCGCTGTGTTGTATGGCAGATCTCTAGAACTTACTCATCTAGAATAACTGAAACTTTGTACCCATTAAGTAACATCTCTTTTTTTCCCCCACTCCCAGCTCCTGGAAACCACTATTCTACTCTCTGCCTCTATAAGTTTGACTATTTTAGATACCTCATATAAGTGGAATCGTGCAGTATTTATCCTTCTATGACAGGCTTATTTCACTTAGCAAAATCAGCTGCATTTCTATACACTAACAAGGAACCATCTGAAAAGAATATTAAGAAAACAATCCCATTTACAGTAGTATCAAAAAGAATAAAACACCTAGGAATAAATTTAACTAAGGATATGAAAGACTTGTGTACTGAAAACTACAAAACACTGATGAAAGAAATTAGAAGAGAAACAAATAAATGGAAGGACATCGCATGTTTATGGATTGGAAAATTTAATATTGTTCAAATGTCCATACTACCCAAAACTGTCTGCAGATTCAGTGCTTTCCCTATCAAAATGCCATTGGAATTTTTTTTTTTTTTTGCAGAAATAGAAATGACAACAATATGAAGCCACAAAAGAGCCAAAATAGTCAAAGTGATCTTGAGAAAGAAGAACAAAGCTGGAGGCATCACACTTCCTGATTTCAAAGTACATTGCAAAGCTACAGTAATTAAAACAGCATGGTATTGGTATAAAGACAGACATATAAGCAAATGGAACAAAATGGAGAGCACAGAAAAAGTCACGCTTATATGTTTAACTGCTCTTTGACAAGGGTGTCAAGAACATGCAATGGGAAGAGGATAGTCTCTTCAATAAATGGTGTTGGGAAAATTGTGTATCCACATGCAAAAAATGAAACTGGATCCCTACCATACATCATACACAGAAATAAACTCAAAATGGGTTAAAGAATTAAATGTAAGACCTGAAACTGTAAAACTCCTAAAAGGAAACATAGGGGGAAAACTTCATGAGGTATGTGTTGGCAATGATTTCTTGGATATGACACAAAAGCACAGGCAACAAAAGTAAAAGATACACAAGTGGGACTACGTCAAACTAAAAAGCTTCTTCACAGCAAGGAAACAGCATTAAAATGCAACCTATGGAGCGGGAGAAAATATTTGCAAACTATATATCTGGTATATAAGGAACTAATACAATTCAATAACAAAAACACAAGTAATCCGATTAAAAATGACCAAAAGACTTGAGCAGATATTTCTCCAAGGAGGATATATAAATGGCCAACAGATATATGAAAAGATGCTGAGTATCATTAATTATCAGGGAAATACAAATCAAAACTACAGTGAAATATCCCCTCACATGCATTAGGATGTCTATTATAAAAGAAAAAAGAGAGCAAGAATTGGTGAGGTTGTGGAGGAGTTGGAAGCCTTGGACACTGTTGTGGGAAAGTAAATGGTGCAGCTTCTGTGGAAAATCAGTATGGAGATTCCTCAAAAAAGTTAAAAATAGAACTTCCATATGATCCAGCAACCCCACTTCTGGGTATATATCCAAAAGAATTAAAATCAGGAGGATATCTAAAAGATATCTGCACTCCCATGTTCAGTGCAGAGTAATTTATAACACCCAAGATATAGAAACAACCCAAGTGTCCACTGAGAGTTTTATTAAACTCTCCTTAAATTACCCAGTTTGAATATACCACCTCTTTCCTGCCATCTACCCTGAAGGATACGTAAAGTATTGGGCAGAATGAGTAGAAGCACTCCCAACAGTTCAATTTATTAGCTATTTATTAACTATGATTTACTTAGGCAATGATTCAGCTTCTTTAGGCCTCATTTTTCCTATGTGTTCATGAGGATATCATTGCTATTTTTGGTAGGCAGAATGATTGACCCTCAAAGATGCTTATTTCCTAATCCTGACAACCTGTGAACTGTTACGTGCTATGGCGAGGGGGAGTAAGCTTTCAGCTGGGATTCAGGATGCTAATCAGGTGCACTCAGGTAAGGAGATGAGCTGGATTCTCCAGGTGGACCCAAAGTAAGCACAAGGATACTTACACCTGGGAGAGGGAGGCAGAAGGTTAGTATCAAAGTGATGTGGTGTGAGGAAGACTTGTGTTGCCATTTCAGGCTTTGAGGTTGGGGAAGGAGCCGCAAGCCAAAATATGTGGGCAGCAAGGAAGCAGATTCTCCTCAGAACCTCCCAGAGGGGCACAGCCCCCGGGTGCTTTGATGTCGGTACACTGAGACCCGTTTTGGACTTCTAACCTCCAGAAATGTAAGATAATGAATTTTTGTTGTTTTAAGCTGTTGTGATTTGTGGTAATTTGTTACAGCAGGAATAGAGAACTCCTGTTGTGTGGGTTTTGAGAGTTGGACAAAATTTTGTAAAACCTAGTACTTCAAAAGGTAAGCACCAGAGCTGGATAGATCTGTGTTTTGAGTCTCTTTTAAAATAGTGACTGTTACCTGAGTCAAATTAACGTTTTTTTAGTTTCTTTATATACATGTAGGGAGATAATATCTGGAAATACAAAATTTTTGTCAGTTTATTCCCTACATTTTCTTATACTTGATAATCCCCCTATTTAGCCAGAATTATATATGTTCTTTCTAGAATTAGTAATATAATTCATAAAGGATAATCGGAAGGATTAAAGGAAGCTAGGGAGAGAATTCATGCCAAAAGAATACTGTTGCAAAGTGAAGAGAGTTGGGCTGGACAACACTGCCCTTGCTCCTGGAGAGTTTAGAAGAGGACTGCCAGGAGGAGGGGCGGGGGATGGGAGCATAAACACCCAAGGAGCAGAGACTCTCCTCACACACGCCAGCCGGCTCCGCGAGCTGTGGGGGAACTGCGCCATCTCTAGAAGGTCGTCCTCCGCATTCTGTGCAGCCCTGTGGCTCAACAATGCAGATGAAATGAGCTGACTATTGTTTCGGTTTCTGTGGGATAAAGGCCTCCAATTGACACGTCACTAACTACACAGGATGCTCTAGCAGAATGAAGGACCCTTTGATTGACTGCGGTCTTTGCAGAAACTTATGTGGACTGTGTGGAAGGTCCTCCCTCACCGCCAATTTCCTTGGCTCAAAATAAGCATTTCATTTTCTCCAGAGTGCGGTGACTCTGACACCTGAGGAAACGGGTGTTGAAGCTGATGGGCAAACCCTGGCTCCTATCTTATTATTGAACAACAATGAGCTAGTGCCAGCCCATCCTCTTTAACCCCCTCACCATGTAAATGGAGAGCTCCTAATCCAAATCTCACGGGAGTGGATGAGGCAATGCATGTCAACCTAAAATTCAACAGGTTCCGAGGAGTGTAGAGGAAAATCATCTCCCTCCTTCCTTTGCTCCCAGACACTCAGTTTCCCTCCCGGGGGCAACTATTTTCATAGATTGTTGTATCATATGAGAATACTCTGTATATTTCTGAATATTTACTATTGTTTCCTCTCAAATCCTGCCCGTCACACAGGTTTCGCCCTTGCCTTTCGCTTTCCGCGTCGGGAAAGAGGGTCCCATGTAACTATGGTTGTGAAGGTGATTTGTAAACTGTAAAGTGTTTTTAGTATCAGTTTTCATAAAGTCAGTAGTATTTATTTGGGAACTAAGCTGGTCCTAAAGATTATTTTTATTTCTAGTAGAGTTGATTACTATCCGAGATTAACGTTAAGATTTCTTTCAGCTTTGAACTGATGAAGATGTGCTGCAAAACATAGTTTATAGATTTGGACAGGAAACGCCTTGTGTGGGTTTTGACCAGTTCTCTCTGTGCTGGCTGTTTTTAGACTCAGAAATATCCCCTTCACTGCGGAATTGGCAACAAGTGAGGGTAGAGGAAGCCCGTTGGATGTGTACACTTGTGATAATTGCCACTCTTCCAATTATTTACATGAGGCCATGTTCATTCAAATGGCCTCTTTAATTGCCAAGAAATGAATATAGACTAGAGGACCCATTTTAATTTATGGCCGTGGATGGAGCTTCACTCAGGGTTTGTGTTCATAAATGCACGTTTCTTCCACAGTAAGCTGCATGAGCAGCCCTGTTGGAGTCTAACCAGCTGCCGCCAATGCTGGCCCTTAGGGCCTGATTACAGAGACTGGATGGACTTGCTACTGCATGCTGGTCCAACTCCTGCTTGGCTCTCACGTGGAAGTCACTATCTTTTAGGCTGGCATCCAAGTTTGACATCGTTTATCTACATGAACAGGTGCTCCCATAAAATGAACCCCATAAAACGCAAATGCCATGGCAGAGCTCTGTGATTTCTCACTTGATGTTTTTGTAGAGGGTGTGTTTGGAGACACGTAGGGTTTCTCTGCAGTCTCAAGAAGCTGAACAAAGAAAATGCAGAGGTCAACATTTTCACATGCAGAGTAGCTGAAAAATCCAGAAAGTTTTATTTTAAATAACTTCTTTAGACATATACCAAGTCTCCAAGTTCCTTTAATATGATTTCTCCTACATTTCGTGGTGTCAGAAGTTGTGTCAGTGTGTGGCTGGTATTTGGACCAGTGTTAGGACAATTGGTGGAATGTATTCGGAAGTGATCAAGGTGAGGCAAAGAGGATGGAGGAAAGGCTGGGGTGGGGATAAGCTGAGGTTTTTCCAAATGGAAAGCAACATATTTAATTCAAATCAAATGTTTTGGGAGCTCTTGCTGTTGCCAGAGTATTGCGGTGACTACTGAAGATAAAAACGTCTGGAAAAAGTTTTAGGAAATTGGGGCATAAATTTAAGCAGCAATGAAATTGTAGGGTTTACCAAATAACTTAGAGCAACGGCAATTTATATATCTGACCCTAAGGACTTCAGACTGGTCCAACTCTCACTTATTTTAGAACATGGAAGTCTTTCCAGATTGAAAATTTTAGAAGGGTGAGATCACTTTAAAACTTCTTGTTCGAAATCTCTTATGACTTTCTGAGGCCTGAATAACCCAAGCAGAGTAGAGGACCTATCAGAAATCGGAATAAACACTCATTTTCCAAGACATATCCTGTTCATCTCACTACATCAACTCAAGGGCTAGATCTCATTAAACTCTAAGAGAAGAGAGCAATGCAATATTTTCATAGTAAGGGACAGTTAGAAAACCAGGATGGTGTTCATATATCGTCACCTCCTCACTGTCAGATATCACAAAATTGACATATCATCTCTAAGCGGGGGGGAAAACAAAACAAAAGAGAATGGCCAGATTCCATGGAAATAAATACCCAAATTTTATTATTTAAAAATGTATGGTTTTTAAATTAAAGAAAAAAATGTAAAATGTAAAGAATTAGAAAAAATTAATACATATCTACATCATTCACATAAATTGTCATGGTGTGGGTGAGCTATATGTCAAATGCGGGCTTTATTTTGAATTTTATATTGGAGTTTTGATGTTTTTAAAGAAGTATATTCTTAGTTACATAGCGCACCATGTGGTTGGATTTTACTATCTACTAATTAGAGTTAAAGAAATGGATTTTTCATACAAATATTTTGTTTGAGTTGAATATCTAGAGTTAACCCCCTCCCTCCCAGAATTGCTCAGCTTCAATTAGGATGACAAGTTAAACACGGTCAACAATTCTTGCTCCAGTGTTTTCATCTCCAGGTGCTGTTACGCGTCCCTTTATAATTCATCATTTCTCCCAAAGGAGTGTCAGCTAAACCTCTCTGAACAACACCTACCCCGACTTAAAGTAAACAAAGAAATTTTGAAGTTGTCACGCATAGCACAGTGACAAGTGAGTTTACAAGGGAAGAAGTTTTGATGAAAAGCAAAACAATTACTTGCAGTGTTAAATGTCTTACGCTAGTAGTTAAATACCCTTAGGATGAAGGGGAGCCAATGGACGCCCAGAGGCGTGTAGTCCCGGAAGTGGAACCACTGCTTCAGCCCTCTGCTCCTGTTAGCATTTCAGTCTTAGGGAGTCCTATACCTTCTTGTTGAAACAACCTTACCTGGGATATTATATTTTATACGTCATGTTATTTTCTCCGTAAAATGTGGTCATGGAGGAGAGAGATGATGAAAGAGCTGTGTGTGGTTTAATGTCTGCTTTCTGGAAGGTGGAAATAGATGCTGCTTTGAAGATTTTCCCTGTGATTTAAAGATTTTCTCTGAATTCTCTCTGATATTATAGATCCTCTTTTGATTTGGGGAGGAACCGACGGGTCTGATGTTTATTTTCGTACCTCTGAACGAGAAGCTCACTTAGTGGCCTCATCTGGGTTCACAGTAAAAGCAATTTCACCTGTTTAGGTGATTTATTCTAGAGCTGATGGGGAGATGTCGTCACCAGGAAAGGAAAAGCCGTACATTCAGTGGACATCTTTTCATCACAGTCACTCTCTTCATGGATTAAAATAGCAAGGAGATTGCTTTATGCCGTGGGCCTATCTCTGGTATATTATGATCTTAATGTGGTCACAGGACTGAAACTTTATAGCTTATATATCTAACTACATTTGATTCTTTTTCCAACTCTGCAGTATTTCCATGGGACATAAAAATGATTAAAATTCTGATCATCAATATGAACAAAACAAAAAAGAACATCTTCAAAATTAAAATTCAGAGAGAAATTGAATCCCAAAACAGGGTATTCATTTATATTCAAAGAATGCTAATAATCTTCAGTCTTTGTGCATGAGATCTAAAATTCAGTCCATAAATCACTTCAACAACAGAATCCAAAAAATGAAAAGGCAAAGTAGATTTTTCCAAGATAACCACTTGCTGCTATTGATCAAAGCTGGATCTAGGTTCATGCGCTATTGACAAGCTGCAGATGAGATTTTATAGATTAATCAATGTAAATGCATCAGCACCAAATGTTTCGGCACTGTTTTCCGTTAGCTATCACTCTCTGTTGTAACACGAGCAGACACAGCAACTGTTCTTTCTTCTGTTGTGATGATCATGTTCCAGAGAATGGGGGTGGGGGGGCAGGGCTTTAGGCAAGCAGGTGACGCACATCTTTGTTTATTTGCCAGACAAACGCAACTCATCTGCTAGGATGGATTCACAGTTGCTTCCTGCCCTGCTGCTTGCTTAAAGCCAGCTTTATTACCACCCGTGTTTGATACTGTTTGTTTCAGGTTTGGGATTTTAAGATGTTATTTCAGATATAAAGGTATCGAAAATATGATGCCAGAAAATATTACTTTTAATAGTTAGTTTTGCAATGGATATAAAAAATTGTATGAAAAACCTGATTTATATTTATTTATTTATTTATTTATTTTTTTACTTCTTTTGAATTTAGGGGCTCAGTGTTGAAGTCAGTGAGCTTCAGAGGCCAGACCAGAGTTGCGGGAATACCGGGGGTGTTTGAGGCCCATGAGGTGTAAGGTGTCCTACAACCAGAGAAGAGGCAGGGGTATTTTTCCTTCCTGTGTGGTTAAAGCTCACTGTTGTTCCTCTGGAGTGAGCTATACTGATATCTCCAGATGAGGTACAGCACGTTAAAAACTGAGACCCACCATTTGACAGTCTGTCCTCATATTTGATGTCCCAACCATGTTGTTTTTCCCCCCTCCATGGCTCTTACAACGTTTTCTGAAAAGGCCGCACACAGTCCTCTCCCTTAGACCTCAGGGCTGGTTGCTTCGGAAGGTGATTGCTGATCTCTTTAGCTCTGGCTCCGCAGAGTGCACTCCAAACCTACACATAACCCACACTTCAAGTCATATGATTCCAGGCATATTTCCCACATTCGGTTAAAATTCATCCACTGTTTTCATGTGATAGGTGATGTAACAGATTTATATACGTGATTATCATATAAAAATTTGATGAGCTTCCTTTGGAAAAAAAAGCAAAACAGAGTTAGATACTTAGGCTGTTAAGTATCCTTGTGTTGGAGGCGCGTCACCCCAAAGCTGGGCGGATGGAGTCCCAAAGCCAGCCTCGTCTCTGGTGTCCTTCAGCACAGCGGGACCTCAGTTCCTTCTCTGTCAAGTGGAGAACATGGTGCAGATGTTCTCTCAGGTGGCCCTGCCCATCCCAGTACAATTCTTGTTTAAGATTTGGTCAAGGAGAATTCTTGCTTCCAGTAGCTTATTTAAGATAAAAACGCTTCTATGTCCTGACCATGAGATGGGTCTTCTTCAAGACTTCTTTGTGCTGAATCTCTGAAGCTAGGAGTAATCTGAAATATTCCATAATAACTGTCTTCTACTTTAGACTACTAATGAGTATTGATATGATCATGGAAATGTTATGACTGTTTATCACCCAGTAGAAACCAACAATAAGTTATAATGGAAAAACTCATTTTCAACTAGTTTAAAACAAGAAATAGAAGCGGCATTATTTCAATAAATACGTAAATCCATAAAACAGATGTACTTGCATATGTCGTTTGGTGGTGTGTTGTGGAGGCCATTAAAGAGGAGCTGGCCAGAAGGAAAGTCCTGAAACCTCCACCTGTGTGCCCTCCTTTCCATTTCACAGGCAGGGAGTGTGAGGAAGAGTCTCACTGAGGAGATGGATGGGGGAGAAGGGGCTTTGGTTTGTATATGGAAGAGATGCTTCATGAAGTCTGAGGGCTTTCAAAATGCACATGGGTAGATGTAATATGTTGATAGGATTCTGTGTCTCTCCTCCGGGGTAACTGGAATTCCCTGTTCATCCTGCAGCTTTAGATTTGCGTCTCATGCTTAGTCTCCAATGTTGTAAGTTGTGGTTGAACAATAACCATGTGAATGCTTGCCAGCAGAGTGGGGATGTCCTTAAGTCACCATGGTTGTTTCCATTTTATATCTATCCTAAAAACAAAATGTAAACAGATGTTAGTGTCTAGATTTCTCATGTTTCAAACCTGTGGAATAGTAGATGAGAGAAAATATTGCTGAGTACCATGTTATTAAAGTTCACCTTTTTGTCTCATACAGGAAATCATGAGTAAGATACACCCTGTATAAGTATACTTATGCTTCACTTAGGTCTTATGTCAGAATTATCTTGGTTTTGGCCAAAAGCCTAAGCAAAGTTTTTAGAACAAAGGATCTGTTTTGATATTTAGGATCAACTATAAAGTTCGAAGCAGATTAAAGTAATAGTGAGTTTATGAATATAAGCATATATTTCAGTATAAATTTCATGAAATGAATTCATTTTTATTGTGAAGAGTAGCTATTTTGGAAGCAGGCTGAGAAATGCATAGTTATAGATATCTAGGTTTTACAGTTTGTTCTAGAATTACTGATAAATGCTAGCTACCTTCCCAGGAACCTCAGATGGTTTTAATTAATTTAGAAAAAATGAAAAATGAGATGTGATGTCCTATGGCTCCTGGGTTCTGTAAATGTATACTCAATGGGAAGCATGGCGTATGCCTTTGTCCTGAGGACAAATGATTGAAACATGGGTCTGAGCTTAGAAAATGCAAAACTGGATAGGTTAGTGCTCAACTCTGATCATTTTTAATTATGTAATATCAATGAAAAATGTTTCTTTTTTCCAGTATAGCAAGAATGTTTAACCTAAGGCATGATCATGATGATTAATACAATACTTTCTTTTATTTGGAATGGAATCAGTTTGAAAAACTTCATGGTTCCTATAAGCCCAATTTACAAAATTCACTAATTGCATATGGCACAATTTTGAAATGATTCTTAGAAGGTTAACTGCGTGTGTATGTGATTTTTAATTCTTGAGATTGTTACGGCCATGTGAAATAGACCCTAGCTGAGGCAGGTTCTTTTTCTGCCACAGCACAAGAGAGAAAGAAAGAAGTTTTATGAGAGAAATTTCATGAGGTTTCCAGTATGTCGATTCATTTGTGTGTTTATTTCACTATTAGCCATTGCTGTTTGTGTATTCCTCTAGTCTTCCATAGATAAGTTTGGGGTTGTTATAAAAGTATCAGGGCAGGCTCAATCAAGTAGCTAGCTTTTGGGTAGCTAAATATTTAAGTAAACTAAAACACGATTCGTATATTCCCATCTTACTGAGAATCCTAATGTGTGGAATTCCTAGTGTTTTCAGAATTTTTGTGAAACACCAAGAGCAGGTTTCAGATTGAGAAAGCATCTCCACTCTGGGTAAAAATCAGATCCCCTGGTGTGGTAAAGTTTCCTTACTTACAAAATTCTTTGACTAGGGGTCGGCTGGGTGGCAGCAGTTAAGTTCGTGCCCTCCACTTTGGCGGCCCAGGGTTCGCAGGTTTGAATCCTGGGCGCAGACCTGGCAGCGCTCCTCAAGCCATGCTGTGGCAGCATCCTAGGTAAAATATAGGAAGACTGGCAACAGATGTTAGCTCAGAGCCAATCATCTCACACACACAAATTCCTTGACTGAACTGATGTTAAAGGTAGATTTTATTTTGTTACTGTTTAATGTGATTTAATTAATTATTTTAACTTTGTTTTGAAAGACTTGAAGATATAATATTTATAAATGTTTCAATTTTTTAAAAAAACAACAGAAATTAAGAAGCTAAGTCTGTTCTCCTTTACTGATTATTTTGCTATGTTAAATATTAGTTCAACCTTGGGTAACTGAGCTTCTGAGAAATTATTCAGAGAGGTTAATGAGAATAAAAATCACTCTCATTTCTCTTTTCTAATATGTGTAATATGATTGTCCAGGTCAGTTATTACTAATTTTTGAGGAGCATTTAAAAATAGACCTAGAAATATGAACTAAATTCATGTGGTTGGCTGTACGGCTCATTGCAAAGAAACTGAGAAAGCTGTTAAAAATGCCTCAAACAACTTTCGCATAAGCAAAATGTTTGGCGAACTTCATTTGAATATAGTTTACCCAAACAGGACAATGTTTGAAAGATTTGAAATCAGGTCGTGGTTTTGAATGGTTTTTGTGAAATTGCCTTTAAAGTTCAATATTTAACATATATTTCTCTGCATTCTCTATCATCTGGGAAACACGTTTTCCCAGAAGGTGGAGGGGAGAAGGGCCCCCCCACCCCCAGCACTCCCATGGCTGCAGCGCCCCTCGCTGGAGCGTGCACATCTTCATTTCCAGGATGCAGCTGCATTCCTGGCTGTGTGGTCCATGTGAATGTTGGTTTGTCACTTCTCCGTAAGCAGCGTGCAGAAGCATGATGTGCCCGGGACTTGGTAGTGCTACCATCTAGATTCTATCTTTCTAACGAGCAGAAACAGAAGTTATGCAGTTGCAGCAGTTGGCAGCCCTTGCTTTGGTAGCCTGAGTAAATATTCTTTATGATTTGAGAGAAGAGATACACATTGGGGTAGAACTACGAATAGTTAGCCAGACCCTACCTACTGTTTTGGTCCACGAGCTTAGACTCTGGGCTACAGTACAGTCTAATCGGAGTCCAGTCATTCATCCTGTGGATGCACAGCTGGGGACACTGGGTAGAAAACATGTGGAGCCATCCCACCTCATTTCTCAAGGAGGGGACGCTGAGAAGCAGAAGGGGTCTTGCCAACTGCTATAGGGATGTGGGTTTCATCAAGCCAAGAGGATTACTCAGGACTGAATCTGAGTCCAAACACGCACATATAATCCATGAGCTAAGTGTTTAGGTTTCCAAAGCAAAGATAAAATATGCACAGAGTCCATGGTTTGAGCACTTAAGGATTGAGGTTTAAGAAACCCAGAGGGTAGTTCCAAATAAGTGAAGTTCAAATGAGCGTGGATAACAGATGTGGGCTCATCCCAGACAGCAGAATGTAATGTGGGCCGATGAACCAGAGCCATTTTGAGGCTGAAAATGTCTAGTTGTCTCCTATTTAAGTTCGCTTCATGAAGTCATGAGTGGGGCCATGCAGAATGAAGGATTGACTGTGCTGGCGGGGGCACAGGTTGCAGGCCTCTGTCAGACTTTGCCTGGTTCCCTCCTTGGCACACATTGTTACTGCCGATGGAGGTGTGCAGCTCCCATTAGCAGGTTCAAACCAGCCTTGTCTCTGGAACCAAACCTAACTTTAGACAAAAAAAGAAAAGCAACATAAGGCTTAGAATTAACACATCCAAGCTCGAAGTCAACCTTTTACTATATGTAAAGCTCTGTATTGGACTTGTGATTCATTGAGCAGATCCCATTCCACATTGTCTCCAGCTTCTGGAAAACTGTGCTTTTCCCAGTGATGAATTCTGTCTTGGTTTTTGACCAGTATCTCAGTCTCTTTAGGACTGAGGCCGGTCTCTAAACCCCAGTGCAGTGGCCAGGAAATTGTTGACAGAGCTTAAAGATGCAGGAATTGTTTTGACATAGACTTAGAAAATATCCTCTGGCGCCCTGTTTTCCATACGAGGACTATCAGTGTTAATGCATTCCCTTGGTTTGTGTTTGGATATTGCGTATGGTCCATCAGTCTGGAGTTTCTCCCTGTATCTGCATGAACTTCAGCGACTATGTTTAGTTCCACCTCACGGCTTTTCCAACTGGCCTCATACCATTATTGTGAAGCAGAGCATTTCACTCACGTAAGATACAGAGTTATGCTGCCGTTCCATTCCCCCTTTATGTAAACCTAGGGCTGGCCTCCTTTGAAATAATTGCAAAAGACCAACATCTGTGTGGCCTAATGAATAATGGAATTTATTGCATTGCTATTTATAAATTTTTCCCTTGTTTATTCAACAAATATTTATTGGAGAACCAATTGTATGATAGATAACAGGAATGAAAAGGTGAATTTGGACACATTCCCTGTTTTTAAGCAATTTACATTGTTGCAGAGGAGGCTTGGAAATAAACAGTTATGTTGCAATATGACAAGTGTTTATAAAAGTGGCAAATAGGGGCTGGCCCCGTGGCCGAGTGGTTAAGTTCGCGCGCTCCGCTGCAGGCGGCCCAGTGTTTCGTTGGTTCGAATCCTGGGCGCGGACATGGCACTGCTCATCAGACCACGCTGAGGCAGCGTCCCACATGCCACAACTGGAAGGACCCACAACGAAGAATATACAACTATGTACCGGGGGGCTTTGGGGAGAAAAAGGAAAAAATAAAATCTTTAAAAAAAAAAAAAAAAGTGGCAAATAAACACTGTGGAGAGGCCAAGCGAGTCCCCAGTTCCTGCTGGAGGGAGTGGTACCAACAAGTGTTAATTATTTTGCCGTTTCTGCTCAGTGCTGCATTTTTATTCAGGATAGCAGATGAATTAAGGAGTCCCTCCATATAGTAAACATTTCTTTGTATATCTGTAACCTATTTCTTTGCCAAGTTAAGGGCATTTCAGATTTTCTAAAATTACATGCTGGGTTCTTGCTATGCTTGTGATATTCCAATAATCTCAGTTTTAAAGGTACCTTTATCAAATACGATTGCCATGCTTTCTGATACTTTCTATAGGCAACTCTAATGTCCTCGGCTTTGTTCTAATCAGTGAATGAAATATTTATAGAAAACAACATGGTGAACCTTGGCATCTTTTAGTCACTCTGCTCAATTTTAAACGGTATTTCCCTGACACACTGGAAGAGATTTATCAGCATGGCACGTTCTGAATCAAGCTGATACAGCAGTTTTCCCTAACCTTTTCAAAATTGCCTTGTTTCTTAAAAAAGTTCTCTTGTACCTCAGGAGACAGGCACCTGTATGAAGTCACCTTGGGAGCAGACCCAAAACCCCATCCTAAGCAGGGTGCCTGGTGACCTGAGTTAGTTGGGCGCCCATGCCCAGATCTCTGCGGAGTGAGAGGTGTTCATTGCGTTGCCTTATCACAACCTCATGATGCAAGGAGCTTGTATCGCAGTGCGGGCTGTTTGTTGACTGTTTATTTCAAAGGTGTTCATACCCACAGAGACCAGCACACATTCTGTCTAGCAAGATTTGACATATAATTGTGCTAAAATGTGCTTATTAGTGGATATTTAACCTCTAGTGACCATAATCTTCGAAAAAAAAAATGTTCTCAGCATGAGGAGAAAAGAAAGGAAAATGACTTTCTCTTGAAAAATTTAACCAATTTACATACTTCTGTTTTGCTCAGCAGTTTTACATCTAGCGATCCTGGTTCAATAAGCATATTCTTCCCACTTTCGGTGGTGTGCCTGTCTTCAAGCTCCTGCAACTTCTTTGCAAGTTATTGGTATCTAGGTAATTAGCTAGAGGGTTTTATTTATTCATTTTTTAGTGGAAACTGTAGAGAAAATTACAGCAATATCCTGTATTTATGTAGGTAGTAAATTTGCCATAATTCCCATGGCCTGAATATCACATTTCTCTGAAAAAACCCACAGGTAGAAAATAAGTCCATCCTGCATGTGTTTCTTCACATAGAAAAAAAGCATGTGTGTATACACGACAACCAATACAAGCTGCCATAATTGTCATGGAATTAGGAAGCAAGAAAGTTAGGGGCCATAAGGATTGTTACTGTTATGTTCTTGCTCTATTGTTTTGAAAAATTTGGTGCTGAGAGCAGCGCTAAAGGTAGTAATGGTATATTGGAAGGTAGCATTTCCTTGATGCTGCTGATGCGGAGGAAGATTCTGTATGTGCATGCGCGTGCGCGCACACACACTCACACACACACACTCAGTCTCTCTCTCTCTCTCCTATATCTCCATGGCTGTGCAAAAAGCAATTAGACAATTTAAGCAAGCACATGATGCATTTTTCCCTCTCCTGACAAAATCACTGTGATTTACTTTAATGTAATTATACTGCCATCCAAAAGTGAGCGCCTCCCGCATCTGTTTTCCACAATGACTGTGCATTCAGCACATCGCTTTGGGGGCATGAAGGCTCTCAGGAGATGCTCCTCAGATGAGCCTTTCCAGATGCCTGTGAATATCCAGGTGGAAGACACTTGCTGTCTCTCTTCATCAGTCATAAATTCACACATCCTTACCTTGCAGGCAATTTAAATTCAATTTTTGGGAAACCATAATTTTTGGAATTTATTTGGTCAATTTTTCTTTTTTGATTAAAAAAAATTAACCTGTGCTTTTCCTTGTCGTTTCCCTGATGCTCTCCCCAGTCTCATTCTGTCCTACGTGTCATTCTGGGGAGGTGTGTGTTAGATTAGTTCTTTCATTCCATCTTTGTCTGCAGGACACTCAGTTATGTGGAGTCCTGGGACGTGAGTTGCTTTACGAATGATGGTAGAACAAAAAAGGCCCCCTGAGAGTAGATGGGATAAGTTCATTAAACGTGGATTCTGAAAGCCATTATGTAATTTTATCCTGATATCATAAATAATTAAAAGTAAATAATTAAGGAAGGGAAATAGTTTTCCTCCGTGTCATATTTAGTCACAAGGTGTACACAATTTCATGCTGAGTCATATTTGTTTCTGTCCACGAGTACTTAAGACACAGTAAAAGATTCTATGTTTTCATAATGATTCCTCAATCTCATTGTAAGAGAACTGTTACGGTGAATGTAACTAATAAACAAATGGAATCAGGATATTATTAGGTGGTTTGGGAATAAAATTAATTAATTATCATGAACATTTCATATTTTTACCAATACAACAGAGGTATCTTTTTGTGCAAAGAAATGCACAAAAGATATGCCTATTTCTGTGTTGAGGATTTCTGGGAGGAAACGAGATTTTCCTGTCAAGAGGAGGTGGATGCTGCTCTGGCTCTGCCGAGTCTTTCCCCGGTTTACAGGAGACAGAGACACAGCCAGTGGGAGGGAAGGTGTATGACTGATGCTTTGGGTCTGTAAACCTTGGAAGGTGCTGTCCATATTTATTAGCGCCACATGCTAAATCTGATTTGTCATTTTCAATTACGGTTAATTGAAAATATGAGGATTTTGATTTCTTAGAATCTTGGACTAACATTAGATCAAGAGATTTAAGAGACAGAGAGTCTTTTATATATTTCATAATAAAACATTTTAAATATACATTATACTATGTAATATATATTATAAATACATAGTCTCTAATATATTTGTATATGTATATGTGTATGTATATAAATATATTTATATATTTGTTCAGTCTCAGGGCTGAGGAGTAAGCTGAAAGATTGAATATGAATGGCATCATAATCTATGAGATGTATTGGGCCCTGAGAGAGTGTGTGTGTGTGTGTGTGTGTGTGTGTTTGTTTGTTTGCATGGTCTCAGAGGTGATGAGTAGGCTGAATGGCTAAATAGCTATGTCCCCCTTGCCGACATTCAAGGCTTCCACAGTCAATTTCCTGCAGCCATAGCACCAATTGCATCACGAGTGCTTGAGGAGCAGCGTTCTCATGTGCATGCTCGATTATCAAATATTCCATGGGGGAAAGAGATGTGGCACGGAAGACTAATTTGACTGTGCATATTAATGTGGCTACCATGATCAATACACGTTAATAGATGTCCTAGCCTGCTAAGTAATCATTATGTTTAATTTATGAACAGTTTATTTTTGGGCAATTTTTATCATTGGCTCCTACTTTGACTTTTTTTCAGTCTATATTCTTTTGTTTTGCAAGTAAACGTCTTGGTCTTAGATTCACAATCTCCTTTTCTGCATTTTACCCTAGTACAGAATATTAATCTCTCTGAAGTCGTTGATAATGTGCTATGATACCAGAATCATATATATTAGGATTAAACTCAGAGATTCTTTAAAATCATGATTTTGTTGGATGCTAAACAGAAACAAGAAATACACATAAATAGCCAAAGAGAAGACCTGAATTTTCTCCCATATAATACTCGTTTGGCTCAGAAGATGGCTGATAATACAGGCTCTTGGTACAAGGGCCTGTGTTTATCTTTGGTGGACATTTAGCAGCAGAGTCCTTTCCCAAACAAATACCTTTTCAATATATCCAGTAATTAAATAAAAAGCTGACAACCTTGTTGCCATCTTTTAACTGTTTCTTGGCCTGGGGTGGATTTCTTTTTCGCTATAGTATTTCTGATTCTTTTAAATTTCTTTTGATATATTCAACTCCTTATTTCTTTTATTCTAAAATATTTATTTTAAAATTCACATTTTGCCTCCTTTTAAAAACAATATCCTGTTGAATATATCCTTTCTTAAGTTGTTTGAAAGGTATTGATAAAAGAAGCCTTCAAATTTTTCTTTGCCTCCTGGGAACTCTGAACATCTACTTTTCTTCATTAAGACATCGTATATTTGTCCCCGCAAATGTGGGTCCCTGAAGGAGGTGGGTGCTTGCCGAGATGATGCGTACGTTTTCTCTTGATTCCACTTCACAGTTTCTCTCATCCATCTCCACCTTTCCATTTCCAATGCTTATTCTCCAAACTGTCACACAAACTAAAACATCAGTTTTCCAGATCCTTCTCTCCTCTTACTTTCTTACATTTTGGTATAAGAATAATCTTCTGAAAATTTTACCAGTCTTTTACAAAATCACTTTCAGAACTATATCAAAACTCCTAAATATCACATTTGATATCCTTTATTATTTGGACCTGGTTTCTTTTTGCAAAATTAATCACAATTACTTATTTTCTTCCTTCAGTTTTAACGCCGTGCTAGTCCCTGTGGACTCTTGCACTTTCCTGCATTGGCTAAAGCATCATCTTTTGTGTGGAGTGGGCTCCCTGACACCTGCTCCTCCTGAGTCCTCCTGTCCTTCAAGGGTCAGCCCCAGTGCACTCCTTGCCCATGGAGAGCCTTTTAACTGTGGCAGTCTTAACCACATACGGCTTTCCCACTTGTATTATATTATTTATGTCCATGAGTTATTCTTCTTCTTAAGCAGTAAGCCCGGTGGAGACAGAATCTGCACATGAATCATCTCTGTATATCCCTGGTATGGTGCCTTGCACTTAATGAGCCCTTAATAATTACTTGATGAATAAAAATGAATTGGTGATTTGGGTGAGGTTTAGTGTTCCATGGTGTCTGTACCTGGAGTGACCCCCAGAGGTCAGAAACAAAATACATAGAAAGAACAGGCTTCCAGTATTTCAGGAAAGTTTTCCATAGGAAGATTGTTAATAAGTTCATGAAATCTATCCTCAAGGGGACCGTCGACAAAAATAATCCATAACCAATCTATAAATGAAAATTTGGGTGAGTTTATTCTGCGTTTAAATCGTAGGATTATAACCCAGGAGAGTCTTTCCACAAAGGAACAGAGCACTCCAAAGAAGTGGGGGGTACACAGGGTGGTTATATACCCTCAAGGAGTCTGTTTCACATATGATTGGAATGTCCCTCCCACAATAGTCACAAGATTGCTCTGTCGGCACAGCACCTGATGGACACAGCAGGTAGTGGGTCTGCTATCTTCGTGGGCGTAGCAGGAGGCAAGTCTATTGTCTCAAGCTGGGCGGTCACAGGTGAGTGCAGCAATCAGTTTCTAGCCTAAGGAAAGATGCTTAATCCTTAAGGAGACGCCAACATTGGGAGGGGGAGGGAAGTTGCACCTTTATCTCAAGGGCCTTTGTTCTTGCCATAGGGAATATCTAAAGCAGATATACAATGCATGCTCAACCACCTCAGTCAGGCCCTTTTGGAAAGACAAGGTCAGGCCGAATTAGGTTTATACCAAATGGCTTCTTCATATTCTCCGATATATCCTATTGCTTGCCATTTCTATTTGTCAGGACCACGGCGTTCTTGGGAAGACTGGGTAAAATGTGGTACAGGAACAAATAATCACATGTAATGTGGGAGGGGCCAATAAGTGGTAGAGAACATAAATGCCACACATAAGTGGAGGAGGAGGGAACATTCCTGAGGAGGCCTGGTCGGGTGAGGCCTCACCAAGTTGAACATTGAATCCTGTACAGTTGGTAGATTTCAATAGAAAAAGAAGAGATGGGAATGACCTTTAGAATTGACTTCTTGGTTAGTAATGGCTTCACAGAAGGAAAAGTAAAAGCTAAAAACAAAAAAGCATAATATGAGTGCTCTCTTCCATTGACTTCTAGATTTTGACCCAAAAATAGGGATTACTCAGGGTTGTTGCTGGATTTGCATCCCTCTGTAAAAGCTGCTTTCAAGGATCTGGGAGTTTCATATAAGGAGACACGTTCACTCCTTTTGAGAATCAAATTTCTAAAATTAGAATTTATGTGGCACCCCTATTCTTTCTACAAACAACAATTCAAAGCAGGCGTTAAATAATCTTTGTGTGAGAGTCAAGGTCAACAACTGCTCTTAGCAACAGTAGGCTGTTGCCCCTTCAGCCAGCAGACCCTATTAAATCATCCTAGTGAGTCATTGCCTTTGTGAGTAGCCCATACCTACGTCAATTCAGAGTTGCCAAAACATCAGTGCTATCTAAATTCTAAATATTAATAACACACTATGTGAATAATTGATTGCATTACTATACTTAACATTTTCAGCAAATTTCCATGATCTTCGAGGATACTAGTATTAAATGTGCTCAAAGTGCTAAAGAAAATGGTAAAGTTTCTGTGATTTGATTAATTGACACCCTAGGGACAGACCTGTTCACCTGCTGAGGTGCCAACTCGCCAAGGTGAGCGTGTGTGAGAGCAGAATTACGATTACCTGGGATTAGCCCAAGAAAGAGTTCACTAATTTAATGGTACATTCCATAGCTTACCAAGGGATCCAGGTTTGCAGACTTTCTTTTAATTATTAATTTTTATGTGTTTCATACAATTATAGTTTCTCAAATGATGTAACAGTAAAATTATTACATTGAAATGTCATTGAAAAGAGCCCTTGGTTTCCCTTGTCTGTTTCCAAGTTCTCACAGGGTGCAGATTTTCATAACTTCATTTACACCTCAGTTTTTGCCTTCTATATCGCTCCTTGTTTTTCTTTTTAACTTGAAGTGTCTACCTCCTGCTCCACTCCTACATGTGCATATTCTAATAACCATCTAGGTCCCAGTGGAAACTCCACTCAACCACGAACACTTTACTGTTCTATTTGGTTGGAAACAGTCCCTTGTCTCTCGGAAATCTATTCATACTTGATCTTTCCTCTAGGTTCTAGCGCTTGTACTGTCTGTGCATCGTTGAGCAACATTTTTAAATTAGAGTAATTATACTTAAAAATGATAAAGTCTAATCTAACACTTTGCTCTTTAGTTTCGGTAGATGTTCTGTGATTATGTAACTTGTTAACATAAGGGGAATCTGGGTAAAGGGTAAGTGGGAACTCTGTTATTTTTTGCAACTCAATTCTTCTGTGAGTTAAATTAAGACCTTCATAATAGAACTTACGATTAGTTATTGTACTTGAACAGAATGCTTGAGGTCAGCTAAACAACGGTGTTAAATAATTAAAGACTGAAAAAATGTACAAAAAAGAGGGTAAATGATAGACCTCAGACAAGAGACTTTGTCAGCTTTCTCTGAAGCACTAGAATAAAAGTGGGATGGCAGTGGATCCAAGATGCTCCAAAAGAGAGAGATCCCTCATTCCAACATTTTTGTCAACCCACAACTTTCTTGAGATCATTTGCCAACCAGCAGTTCTTTTCCTAGTACTTTTTTTTCTTTCAGACCAAACGTAGAGGAGTAAAATCTTCATTGACATAAGGTAAATATTTATGAATAAATTCAAGAGGGTGAAAAGGGAATTTTGTTCAAATGAACCTCTTTAGCCTTGCCTTAGCTTTTCCTTGTAATGAAAGCCTTTTTAAAAGGAAATGAGAATTTTGAAAAAAATTGAGTAGTTAATTCAAAGAAAACCTGAAAAATAAAGGAATTTACAAATCCCACATATATGGACAAAAAAATCTGACATCTGCAGTTGATCCATTCATTACAGTAAGACAATCTGTGCAGCCCATTTCCGTAACTCTTTTGCAGACTGGCTTTACTTTTCATTCTCATAAAACTGGAGACGGGCTGTTTGGTTTATTGGTAATTGCGGCAGAAGAAGCAGAATCGCCTGTTTGCCACTCCGCAAACCCTATAGATGTTTATCCACTCACGGCGGTGCCAGCCTGCTGCCTTATTTCAGCCAGCGCCGTTCCTCAATGGAAAAACAGCAGCTGCTCACTCAAAATAAACTTGTTTCTGTTTACGCTGTCAGCAGAAAGCTGTTTTAAAAAAATCATTAGATGCATCATGCTGTTGCAGTATGTTAAACTGGGAAGCATAAAGAAACATTCCCAAAAGATAAGCACCAGGTTACCTCCATGTCTTCACCACGGAGTCTCTCTTTTTTCTGAATTATTCACATACAGGTAAGATTGGTGAGCTCAGGTGTTTAGACACAGTGCTAATGATGCCAGGATGATGGGTTGAAGCCCCTTGCAATTTAGTGAATTCTACACAAAGGAAAACATGTGGAAAATGCTAGAATAAGATCGGGGAGCTGGTACTGATGTTGGCTCTGCCAACCACAGTGTATACGACCTTGGATACCTCTCTTGATCAATCTGAGCTGCATGTTTCCCATCTGATCTAAATGGTGTCTTAAAAATGTCACACTCTATCATGCAATGTTTTCATTCTTATCATTTTTCATCAGTTTTGAGAGTATGCATGCCGGATATAAATTTATCCTGACCCTGGATCAACTACATAAAGCGCTGCTTTACTAAAGTGCTCAATAGAGATGTCTTTCATTAAAAGAGTGACACTTTTATTCTATTCGTCAACTTAAAATATCTGGAGTAGATTTTGAATTTTTTTCTATCAATGGGCATTGGTAAAATAAATTATGGTACGACTATAAGATATACTACCCTACCACTGGGATGTTGTTCATTAGAAAACTGGATTGCATTCTTTTGAATGCTATATGAGCTGACATAGAGCATCAAAAAACATTAATTTAAAAGTAGAAAAGTAGGTTATGTGTAGCTTGTCCCATTTTAGTAAAATAAAAATATCTGCAGTCACATATGTGTATACAAATTGTAGAGTAAGATATTACCAACTATTTTAAAGTGGTTTTCTCTGGCAGAGGTATTAATATAGGAGATCTCCATTTTCATGTCTTATACTTTTGTGATATTTAAAGGTTTATAGCTAACATTTCTTAATTTTATGATCAAAAATGACTAAAATACATTAGAATATTTTTAGTGAGAATATGACACATAATAAACTTTTTTTCAGGTCTAATTTTAAGTGTGCTTTTCTTATGAATTTGAGACACGTGGGCATTTGTGCCACCGTCACCCTGAAGAGAGTGTGGAGACGGTTGTAGTCAATCCTCCCGGCCTCGCCCTTGGCCCCAGACAACAGCTGAGCTTTTCTCCCACCTACTTCACTTCTTTTGAACTTTGACGTGTGTGGAATCTGGCAGTCTCCTCTTTGCATTTGTCTTCTTTTGATCAACATATTGACTTTAGTTCCCTCCGTGGTACACCGTGAATCAATAGTTTCTTCCTTTGTATTGCTGATGACATTCTGTGAACACGCCATAATTTGTTTTTCCATTCCCACTCTTGATTGATATTTGCATTATTTCGAGCTTTTTCCTAGTATGAATAATGCTGCTCTAAGCATTCGTGTACTAGTATTTGTATAGGCAAGTGCTTTATTTCTCCTGGGTATATACCTAGGACTAGAAATGCTGGGTCATAGGGTGGAAGGAAGTTTAACTTTATGAGAAACTGCTAAGGCATTTTTTCAAAGTGGTTGTGCAATTTTGCACAACCACTAGAAATGTGTGAGAGTGTCAGTTGTTCCAAAGACTTGTCAGCACTTGGAATTGTCAGCTTTTTAAGTGTAGCTATTCTTACAAGTACCTACTGACATCTTGTATAGTTTAAATTTTATTTCCCTGGTGATGAAAGGTGCTGGCCATCTTTTCACATACTTAATAAATCTTATTTCGTAAATTGTTCAAATCTTTTGCTTATTTAAAAAATATTGGGTTGTTTTTCTTCTTATTACTGAGTTGTAAGAGCTCTCACAAATGCTTTTTCAGCTCTATGTGTTGCAAACATTTTCTTTTGCCTGTGGCTTGCCTTTTTAATTTCTGTAATGGTAAGTTGAAAAGTTAAACGTTTTGCTTTTGACAAACTCCAATTTACCCTTTTTTTTTTTTTTTTGAGGAAGATTAGCCCTGAACTAACTGCTGCCAATCCTCCTCTTTTTGCTGAGGAAGACTGGCCCTGAGCTAACATCTGTGCCCATCTTCCTCTACTTTATACGTGGGACGCCTACCACAGCATGGCTTGCCAAGTGGTGCCGTGTCTGCACCCGGGATCCGAACCAGCGAACCCCGGGCCACCAAAGCGGAACATGCACACTTAACTGCTGCACCACCCGGACAGCCCCAATTTACCCTTTTTTTTTAAGGTTAGTGCTTTTTGTGCTCTAGAAATATTTACCTATCTAAAAGTTGTAAAGATAATCCCCTACATTTTCTTCCAGAAGTTTTATCATTTTAGCTTTTTTGTTTGTCTTTTTCACTTTTATAATTGGAAAATACATGGCAATATTTTTAGTGAAAATATGGTACTTTTAACCTAAAAACTATAGAATTTTACAAACCACTTTCAAGTTGATGTGTTGAAAGTTTGTACAAAAGGTCTGATCTATAGAACGATATCTGGTCCATTTTTCTCAAGGAGGAAAGCTACATTCTAAATTCTATCAGCCTACATGTGAAGGAGAGTTGGTTTTTGGGTTTTTTCCCTGCCTCATCTTATCTTTTCATACAAAAACATCGTTCAGTGTAAGAAGTTTCCCCTGTCTGGCAGTGCTTGATGCAATCACCCAGTTAACATGAATAGAAATGTTTTCTGAATTCTTACTATACGTCTTGCAGTTTGCTATTTGCTAGAAATAATAGATTATTTCTGTAGAATTTAATCCATGCCATGGAAATGGGGTCAAACATAACGTAAAGAGAGAATTACAATGCACATTATAAAGGAAGAGCCAGAGAAAAACCCAAAAGGGGTGTGACTAGCACTCGTAGCAGGGGCTTATAAACCAGAGTAGGAGGGGGCTGGGGCCTCCCAGAGTGGGCTTCATTACCCAAATGGTGACTGGAGCTGGACGCACTATGTATTCTTAGGCAGACGATACCATTTGAAAAAATGCTATGAGAAGAGAAAATGATTTTGCTTAGCATGTTCTGAGTGTGTTGTGCTCCTCCAGCTTTGGTTGCTAGAGAGGTCATTATGGCTACTAAGTCGATCCACCTGTAACCCAGTGCTTCTCATATCTTGTATGCTTGAGCCTCGTACAGACGGGTGGGTCCACTGTAGACTGTCTTCTATCAGGAAGGCACCTTGAGTGAAGGCACAGCTTCTGTTTGAGTCTCCTTTTCCCCTTGGGGTTGCTGTTCTCCTCTTCACTTTTCTTTTAGCTTCAGTTTGGGGTCCAGGTAAGAAATGCTGTGGAGAGCCAGTGATTTTGTGTCCGGCTTCTGCTGTTCTTTATGTGGGTGGTCTTCTTACCAGGGTCGGGCTGTGGTTGGAAATTCTGCCTTCCTCAGTCTATGGGCACTAGAATTAAAGATGACATATGCAGGAATAAAACTTTGGAAGTCCTCCATTGATTTATGATTTTAGTTTTATTAATTCATTTAAAACTTATTTATTTAATGCTACCGTGTGCCAAGAACTATGCTCAGTGCTGGGAATTAAACTGAATAAGACACACAGCTGCTGTCTTATAAAGCTGACGATGAAGTGGAAATGGGTGACATTGAACATTAATTAGAGGTATGATGAGTAGTGTAAGGACAAATGTCATACTACAGCATATATAACACAGGGCTGAGCAAGTGACATTTCAGCTGAGACTTGAGTAGGCAATCGAGCAGGAACAGGAGAATTACAGGAAGATAGACTACGTGTGAAAAACCCTGAGGTGGAGATGAGCACAGCGTATTTCAAGAGCTGAAAGAGTGCCAGTGTGGTTGACTATAGAGAGGCGGAAGGAGGTTGGCAGCCAGAGAGGCTGAAGAGGGACTGAGGACCGGATCCCCCGGATCTTTGAGCAGACCTATAGGTTAGGCTGCCGTGGGCCTTTAGGGAGACAGCAGAAAACCTTGACTCAACTGGCTTCAATAAAAAAGGGATTTATGTTTGTCCTATATAACAAGTCATAAGGCAAGGCAGCTTTGAGGTTGGTTAATTCAGCAATTGATATTATCAAATCATTTCCATTTTTTGAATGACATTCTCTGACTTTGAGTAGTTCCCCCTCATGTCTACAAGATGCCTGCTTCAGTTTCATGCATTACGTCTTCACATGTGAATACCCAGAGCTATAAACATAATATATTTTCTTTGTATCTCTTTTTAAGAAAAAATAGATCATTCTCATAGACACCCAGGAAATTTCATCTCATTAGCCCATATGGGTCATAGGATGATTGGTTTTCTGCACCAGTCCCTGATAAGGGGAATGTGTTCCCCATAACTGGAGTCATTTGAGGATTGCATGGAGGTGAGTAAATGGAGGCACTGAATATGTACAATTCTCTACATTGCTCTGTGAGGCAGAGGGGGAGGCAAAATGGTAGATAGAGTAGAATTGATCTCAAGACCAGACAATGATCCTAAATCTTTGGCAGCATTTCAAAATGTGGGTGCTACTAGCCTGGTAGGAGGAGAAGGATGGCTGTTGGGTGAGCCACCAGTAGTGTCTGGGTTAATGACTTTGAACTTTATCAAAAGGGAGTTGAGAAGCAATTGAAAGGTTTTAAGCATGGAAAAAATGCAACACAATCTTTTGTTAAAAGTCTAATTTTCTCCAATATGAAAAAATGAGAATTTTCTTTTGTAATTAAAAGTTTACTTATACAACATGAGAAAAAGGAGCAAGAGATGACAGAGGAGAAACACTTATGAGGCTATGATAGTAATGCACATGAGATGTGGTGGTGGCTTGGACTAGTGAGGATAGAGAAAAATGGTTATGAGCTAAATATACTTCATAACTAACATCAGTAAGAACTGGTAATTGCAGTTGGAAGATGAAGGAAAGGGCAAGGTCAAGCTTGACACTGAGGATTCGGGTTTGGATAACTGGTTAGCGGCAGGTGCCATTCACAGAGATGGAAACTGAAGGTGTAGCAGAGTGGTGGGGTTTGGGCTTATTGAATTTGAGATATCAACAAGACATTCAAATGGAGATGTCTGGTGGTCAGTATAGGCATGGAGCTCAGGGAAGAGGCTGAACTCAGGATACAGTTTTGCTGGTATCCAGTATAAAATTGAAAACAGATGCAGGGGTGAAGGAGATGAGCTGAGAGAATACAGATAAGAAGAGCAGAGTGCTGCTTCTAGTCCTGAGACACGTCAAGCCTCAGGGATTGGGAAAGGAAGAGTTTTTGACAAAAGTGACATGAGAGTGGCTCTGCGAAATTGGAGGAAAAAAAATAGTAGAATATTAGATCGTGAAAGTAAAGAGTTTTTCCAGAAAGAGGAGCAGACTTCTTTATCAAAACCCTCTGATAATTCCAGTAAGATGAGGAATGAAGTGATCATTGGATCTAGTGATATAAGCTGCTACTCTTAACAAGAACAGTTTTCGTGGAATGATGTCACCATTCAGACTGGAGTGAATTGTGTAGTCAATGGACAGTAGGAAAAGAGAGTCCCAGAAAGAAAAAGTGTGGGTCCTGAATATAGGCAGCTTTCTTCACAGTGAGGAAAGATTTCTTTGTCCTTAAATTTTCACAGTTGGCACAGTACATATTTTATACTAGGCAAGAGTTTTTTTTGTCCTTAAATTTTCATGCTTGAAATGGTGGGGTGTTAATCCCCCAAAGAATAGGACACACAAAAATGGGATGAAAATGCGGCATCCATCTACTGTGGGTCACAGTCAGGATATTAAACCCACAACTTTTCTCCCGTAAATTGTTTATTTAGGCCACAAAGTCATAATATAAACAGTTTTTTGATAAAACTCAACTGTAAAAATAACCTGTCACACAATTTTGGGGCAAGTAATATTACATAATAAAGAAAACTAGAAAATTTTGCTATTATAAAACTTTTTTAGAAGGCTTAGCCTGCTTGGATTTCTAAATTGATATTCTAGCATAAGATGATTAAAGAGACTCCTTCAACCATCAGAAAGTACATCTGATAGCACCACACAATAGACTCTGGCATTGGACTCGATTACTGAGGTGTGGACAATGAATGGAAGAGAACAGAGGTGAAAGCATCATCGTTAATCAAGGTGCTTCATGGCTGACTGGTTATCAGACACACAATCCATATGCTCCTTCATTCAGTTTCGTGTGAGAAAATATATCAGTCACTTGATAGGGTGAATTAGCATACTATAAAAAAGACAAATTGTGTCCTATATTGAGAACTAATTCCAATAAAACTATTTGTAAATTTATGGGTGATTGAAAATGTGATTTTCAAAACAATGCATGCTGGCTAGGAGAGTACTATATGTTTTCCTATTCTTTGCTAAAGTTATTTTACTCAATGGAAAACATGTTGGATAAGGTCTTCCTTAAAGAAGCCCTCTTTAAATGGAATATAGTGGGATATGTTAGGTGGATTGCCCTTGATTGTGGAAGTAACAAATCAATTCTGAATATTCCAGTGACTTCAACTGAACAATAGTCTATCACTTCTTTATCTTCGTTCTCCCCTTTGTCCCCTGGCTAAACAGATTGATGAATGGTATACCCTGCAGTTTACAAAATAGCCCTAATGAGCCAGGCCTATAGAAATTAATATCATGATTCTCACGTTTTAAAATATCGCCCAGAAGGATTACCTAATGGTTTGTCTTGAATGAGTTCCATCCTTGTTCTTTCTTTGGGGAATACAAATTGAATTTAAAAGCTTCTTTCTCACTTATTATTTGTGGTAATTTCTATGCTTTGAACATTTGCATATGTGTCGGAATGTATTATATGATGTCCATTGTGTGAAAACTAATGCATTTATGAACTGCTCCAGTCAGAATCTATCCCAATATTAAATGCAGGATCTGGTCAGCATTTCCATCTTTGATGGATCATGCTGTCAAGGCTTTCAATGAATTGGCGATTTCCACGTGTAAGCAGTTTTCTAGGAAAGAAGAAAGCATGAATAAGACCTTAAATAAGTATCTAATCATCAAATTATGTTGTATTTACTGCCATGAGTTAATTAGAACAAAGCCACAGAATTTAAAGTACAGGTCTCAGGTTGGAATCTATTTCCACATCATTGAAAAATGGCATTTAAGTGATTTCATCTTATATGTATTATTTTCCATAAATATTCTTAAATGATCCTAAAGAGAGTAGTTAGCAATGACCCTCAAACTTTTGTTAAGGAAGAACTACAAGAAACCTTGTGTTATGGTCACATTTTTCTCTTCAGTCAGTCACTGAACATTTATTAAGAGGCTGTTTCTTGCTCATCCTGTTCTACTAGGAGGTGGGATCCAGTCTTCAGAAGGGAATTAATTAAGGTAAGACAGAAAGTAACTCAAATTTTAAGTTAGCTAAACGAGAAAAGAACTTTGTATGGTGACAGACGGTAACTAGACTTATCGTCGGGATCGTTCCATAAATATCAAACTACTATGAGGTACACCCAAAACTAGTAGGTTATTGTATGTCAGTTATACTTCAATTTAAAAAAGCTTTTCCTGGCCTCACATTAAATCAGTTTCAGTGATGGAAGCTTTGGGGTTAATAAGCTCCAGCCTTAATTATCTGGGAAAGGGCTGAGCTTGTTCTGAAAGCATCGTGTAGGCGGGTAGGAAGTAGGATGCAGGGGAGGATGAACAAGCTTAACTGATGCATAGCGATCGTCCCTGTAGCTATCTTGTGAATGAATTACACTTTGCCCTCCTCTCACCTTCCTTTTCAAGGGCAGTTTTTGACCAAGAGGCAGACTCATAAGACTTTTCAAAATCTTTTCAGTGCTTCATTTCAGTAGCAGTAGAGGTTTCTTGGACAGTTGTTGCCATTGCTTGCTTTTCTCATCCTTTTTTGTAGCTTTAACTTGATTTCTTTGGAGAACTATTTCCTGTCATTTCAAATGGTTGTGGTGGAATCAGTTACCAAGGTCCAAACCTCTCTTGGTCAAGAGGTGGGCATAGGACCTAAGCTCAGTCAATCAGACTCTTCCTGAAATTTGGATATTTAATGAAGTGGTACAAGGAGAGGAAATGGTTGAATATGACTTATTCCAATCATGGGGCCCTGAGAAGACTCTCCGTGATCTAGCTCCCTCTATTACCAGAAATATGTTGGTCCCTGAACATCCCAAGGTTTGGTTTTTCAGATTTTCTTTCAGTTCTGTGGGTTGCTTCATCTATGTATTTCCATAAAATTATCTAGGTTAAAAGTGACCAAGGATTATTTTTCATCAGTGGCAATCAAATATCACTAATTTGTTTTCTTAGAGATTGTTCAAAACCTTAAAAAACAAAACAAAGCAATACATCTCAAATCTGGCTTTCAATAAGGCACCAACAATTTCTGCCTTCAAAAGAACACTTCTTTCATAATGAGCGCATGTGGATGTTCGCATGAAGACACAGTGGATCATTGAGTGACAGACTTGGGGAGGTTTTGAACTTGAAAAGCAACATGTTGTGGTAGGTACCTGTGTTGGAGTTCAAATCCTGGCTCTACCATTAACAGCAATAGAACCTTGGATAGTTTTCTTAGTCTCTAAGTTCCTCTATTTCTTCGACTGTAAAATGGGGAGAAGATAATTCATATTATGTGCTTAGGGGAGTGCCTAGCACATAGTAAGAACTCAATACATAAACATTAGCTCCATGCTCAAGCTATCCTGCTATTTTATGTCAAAAATCAACTTTGAGCTTCTTATGGGCAGAGACCGTGTTTTGTCCATCTTTATATTCCTACTTCTGAGCCTAGTTGGTGTTCCTTTTTTAGTGGCTGCACTGCGATGAAACCTCTGGGGTTTGTTTTTATGTGTGTTGTATTGATATTTACACAGAAACCTGATATCAACTATAAGTTCATTGAGAACTTAATTAACAGAGTCCAAACCTGCTATCCTTCTTCTTCAAGGTACCCTGGCATTAAACGGTTCGAAGCTTATGTAACGGTTTTTCATTGTTCATTTTCTTCCCAGTTAATTGTGTTAGAATACCTCTGTTGAACAGTTAAGACTCCACCAGCAGTTCGCAACTTTGGCTGCCTATTAGAATCAGCTGCAGAGCTGTAAAAAACAGACTCCAGGTCACCACCCTAGATTAATAAAATCATACTCCCTGGGGATGTAACAGGCTGTCAGCGTTTTTCTCAAGTCTCCAGGTGATTCTAATGTGCATCCAAAATGGAATTCCCGCTTCTTGAGCTCTGTTAGATCATCTCATAAGATGCCAGTAGGTCCGGAAAGTGCAGAGGCTTCTCTTTTTTTCTTGAGTGTGTGTAACTCGAGAATTGAGGAATTTTGAATTTTGGCTGAGTCATCTGACTATGGTTTGCTTTGAACATTAAAGAACTGGGTAATAGAGCTCAAGAAAAAGGCTGTTTGTTTGTTTCTTCTGTTTCTCCACCTTGTTTCTTTCATTCTTAGATTAGAAGATACTGTTATTTCCTTAAGAGCAGATGGACTTAGGGGATCATACTTGAGAACTTCCTGTATTTTTGGAGTTTATGATGTCTTTGTGAATACCTCGGTCTCTTAAGAGGCCAAGACCTGGACCTTATCTGATTCCATTTTATAGATACATAGCCTATAAAGGTACAGATTAAATTCTGTGATCCACATAACGTCTGTCTAAATGTATGTTACCTCAAGACCCTTGGTGCATGACTTCTGGTTAAGAACAGAGGTGATTAGTGTGTGTGTGTGTGTGTGTGTGTGTATGTGTGTGTATTTTTATATAGATTATATACATATATAAAATTTGTGTCTGTTGGCATTATTCTTCTTCTCTGATACATATATTAAGTTTAAAGCCTTAACCACTTAACAACTTTTCAGACATTTGAAAACAGCTATCATCTCACCTCCAGTTTTCCCCTCTCTAGGGTAAACATGGCAGTGTTGTCACACCATGGTTCCAGGAACATTCCGTATACTCACTGTCTAGCCTGTTCAATCATAGTAGCTGACATTGACCTAACACCCACCATGTATCAGGCACTCTTCTAATGCTTATTGTGCACTAAATCATTTAATTCTCACACAAACCGTAGGAGAGAGTAGCCGTTTTTTACAGATGAGGAAACTGAGGCAAAGATATGTTAAGGCATGTTTCGAAATCTGCCATAGGTCACAGCTCAGGCAGTTCTGTGTCTGTAGTCACGGTCACCACATTCTAATGATTTATGTTCCATGTAGCGACATATAACTGAATCTGTGAAAATGCATCCAAGCTGCTAATCCATTGGAGAGTGTAGCTGGAGGAGGAGAAACTTTTCTGAAATTAGTTTGAAAAGCACTTTTCAGTTTGGTCTGCTACATAAAGCAAGAATGTGTGTAGATCATTTTTTTTCCCCTAAACAATTCACAGAACCCTTTGCTACTGTTATGTATCTTGACTGTAATGCCCGGGGCTATGAATTAAATATAAAATCTACAAAACTGTATTTGGTTTATGATATGATGTCATACTTACACAAATTTCAATCCTCTAGCAAATGGTTAAAACTACTTCCGTAGTGCAAATTCCATTTGGGTCTGGCTTGTGTGTGTGCTATCTCCGAAAGGCAATGCTTCAAGAAGTGACATCTAATGTAAGAGTCCCCGGTGTCCATCATACCAGTGGGTTAATCTTTTCTCTAATGCCTTAGGTACTCACAGGCAATGAGGCGGGAGAAATATCAATCCCAGTGCGTCTGCAGTAACAGGCAGGGAAGTCTGTGCTCAGTGCTGCAGTGTGTCAGGAGAGAATCTCAGCCTAGCAGAATGTGCGCCCCTGAATTTGGGCGGCTGGCCAATGTTTCACACCGCCAGAGAAGTGCAATTTTATTCTAATCATCTATTCTTATGTCAAGGCCAAGAACAGCATTTCCACCAGCTTCTACTTCCCCATCAGTTACAACAATATGCACTCCAGAACTCTCAATGCAGGGAGCTTGAATCTGCATATTAGTAAAGCAGCAAAATATATTTATTCCTTTCATCTTTGGAAGGTGGGACAGAGAGATAATCATGGAAGCAAGGTCTAGACATTTCTAAGCCTTTCAGTTCTAAAATATACCAGCCTAGGCAGATAATATTTGAATCACAATGTCAAAACACAGCAAAATATTGTGGGATTTTGGAATCAGCTTAGAGGAGCAGATAAATTATACAGATGCATTTTTTTAATAAAGATGACATTTGAGTTCTTCCTACACTCTGAAGATTGGAACACATATATTTGCCACACGCTCTGAAATAATTGACAAAGCCAGCATCTTAAGAAAAATCAGAGACTGAAACTACCAAGTCTACTCCCATGATAGGACTAAATCTATCGAGTCTGTCCACAACCCACTGAAATTTTTTTTCAATGAATTGTCTAGATAAAAATAGTTATTTGTACTTTGTGCACATGTTGCCATCAATAAGGGTGACAAAGAGCAGCTTAATCACAGCTTATAAAATCTTCAAGGGAATGAGGTCAAATAAAAATACATTGACTTTTTTTTCTTAATTCCATCACATTTTTGCATAATTCCCTTTTCTCTCCACTCTGATATTCTATAACGTGTCCCACGCATAGTTTAGATCTTTCATCCAAAGGCAACTTGCCCTTCCCCCTCCACATTCTCCAGTTCTGGTAGAAATTCCCTTTCATAAATCTTACTCAAGCAATGCCATTGTCCTTTGCTCTCTTCTGAAATTAATAAATTTTACTATGATTTATGGTGTATATACTCTTCAATAACAATATTTCCACTTATCAAAATAATTTTTTCTTATACTTATCTCCAATTTACATGATATCTAATTTACTTACATTTTTGTTTTAAAATTTATCTTGACCTGTGGCTACTGAAAATCATGGACTATTAGACCTGATATGAGCCATGGATGTCAGTAGTCAGTCCTCTCTTTGATGTTCGAATCTTCTCGATGGTATTCCAGATAGGTGGCTGTCCAGGCTTGCCTGGATGCCTTCCAGGTGGGGAGGTTACCGCCTCACAAAAGTAATGGAAATTATATTACTTAATATTGTTCACTATATTGTACTTACATGTCTCCAAATAATTTTTGTCAGTTGGTCCTTTTGTCGGTGTCTTCTATGATACATAGAGTTTAAAACTTCATCCACCTTACAACTTTTCAGATATTTGAAAATACCCCCTAATTTTTTTCCTTCTCTAGGATAGACATGGCAAGTTCCATATATGACGAGCTTTCATGAATATTTGACATAATCACTTAGTTACTCTCTTCTGAATATGCTCCACTTTTTCCACATGTCGTAGACTTGGAAATGTCCTAATCAGATGTCTCGTCGATCTGCTGCCCAGGTGAGGGGAGTGGAGTCGGAAGAGAGCCTCCAGCTGTTGCTTCCTTCAGGATCAGAAGCTGCAGAGAAGAACCTTAAGCAAGGCCATGTACTCCCAGGGCAGCCACATCCTCTGACTGAGGGAGGCAGAGGCACAAAGGCCCAGCTGTTCCTCTCCAAAGGGGATGCCCGATGGGCCACACTAGCTCCATCACTCCTCGCTGAATTGGCCAAGGCTTTGTTTCCCTTTTTCCTCTGCTCAATACTGCTTCTTTCCCTCCCATCCTGCTTTTTCACATGTGCTGATCCCTAATAAACATCTTGTACTTCAAACTTGGGCTAATTGTTTGCTGCCAGAGAACGTGATCTAAGACACTATTTCTTTCTGTCCATATTGCTCTTTGTTCAGATTAGTTCAGAATATATTTGGAACCAAGGACAGATCCTCTATTTATATTAAATGTGATTTTAAAAATATTGAACCACAAAATATTGAATTCCAGTTTGTCAGGATCATTTTGGATATAATTTTACCCTTCTAGGCATTTGCTTCACCCAGATTTGTGTCATCTTAACATACGATTACCAGCAACTATTTCCCAAAGTTTTTGGTAAAATGTTAACCAAGTCGTTTTTGAAGATGAGTCCTATTCACTAGTCTGGACTAACACATGTCAATTAATTAGTGTTTACTGGTTATGATTATTCAGTTAAGAATTGTTTTATTCTATTTTGATATTGCCAGAGTAACATTAAAGAGATTATTACTCCTAAATAATTTTTTATTGCAATATAAATTATATACGGAAAGGTGCACAAAACCTAAGCCTAAGATTAACGTGTGGGCGCACTCCTGTGCCTGCCATGTCAATCAGGAATTGGAATATTACTAGCAGCTCAAAAGCCCTTCAAACCCCTAACTTGATCCTCTTTCCTAAAAGTAACTGTGTTCCTAGCTTTAACATCATAGGTTATTTTGATTTTATTTTAGTACTTTTATGTAAATTGAATGTTATGGCTGATAGTCCTTTGTGTGTCTGAGATTATTCATGGAATGTTATGTTTGTGAGATTGATAAATATTATTGTGTACAGTAGTACTACATTGATTTTTATTGCTGTATAGTATCCCATTTTGTGAACAGAGCTCAATTTGTTCATCCATTCTAGCATAGATGGACAATTTTCTAGTTTTTGATTGTTTCAAAATGTTGCCTTGAATATTTTTACATTTTTGGGGTACCTATGTTGGGTTCCTGTGGTCTGTATACATAAGAATGCAATTGACGGGTCCTGGGATATATCCATATTTCTCTTTGACAGATATCACCAGTTTTCCAAAGAAGTTGTACAATTTTGTACTTCCACCTACAGCATATAAGCATTCCAGCTGCTCCATGTCCTCCCCAACACGTTGTATGTTCATAATCTATTTCACTTGCCTTTCATTAACAGTTAGTGAAATAGAGCACAGGGGTATTGATCTCTTGGATTTCCTCTTCTGTGAGGTTCTTCTAAATATCCTTTATGATTTTTTTAGACTAGACTGTTTTTCCCTATTGATCACCAGCAAATTTTACATGACTTGGATACAAGCAGTTGGTTGGTTATACATATAAAAATATATTCTTCCATTCTGTGGCGTGCTTTGTAACTCTCTTAACGTTGTCTAAAAATAGACTTTTAAAAATCTTTATGTAGTCCTATTACCAACATTTTCCTTTACATTTAGTATTTCTTGTGCCCTGATAAGAAATCATAGCCTTCCCCCAAGGTCTTGAAGATACTTTCCTATTTTATTTTCTAGAAACTTCATTGTTTTACTTCTCACATTTTGATATACAATCCTCCTGAAACTGACTTTGGTATATGGTTTAAGGTAAGGGATCAGTGTTCTTTTTATTCTATAACTATGCAGTTTATTGAAAAGATAGTTTATCTCCCCACTAATTGGAAGTGGTAGCTTCAATTTCATTTTGCTGAGGATTTCTTTTTCTTAATGATAAATAGCTGTTGAATTTTTATCACGTTTTGCTGTTTTTAATGAGATGATCATACAGTTTTTCTCTTATTTTGTTAATGGAGTAAATTCCATGGATTTTTTTTTTTTTGATGCCAAATCCACTTTGCATTACTGGAATTAACTCAACTTGCTTATTTAATATCATCCTTTTTATATATCACTAGATTCAATTGTTAGTTTTTTTCTTTTTACTTTGTGTCTAGATTCATGAGAGATTTTCATCTGGATTTTTTTAAATTTATTTAGTTTTATTTTTTTTAATTGCAGTAACATTGGATTATAACATTATATAGCTTTCAGATGTACTTCATAATATATTCCGAATTCTGTGGAGATTACATCATCTTCACCACCCAAAAACTAATTATAGTCCGTCCCCTCACATGTGAGCCTCATCACCCCTTTTGCCCTCCCCGACCCCCCATGGTAACCACCAATCCAATCTCTGTCCCTATGTGTGTGTTTGTCATTTTTATCTTCTACTTATGAGTGAGATCATATGGTATTTGACTTTCTCCCTCTGACTTATTTCACTCAGCATAATACCCTGAAGGCCCATCCGTGTTGTCACAAATGGCTGGATTTCATCATTTCTTATGGCTGAGTAGTATTCCATAGTGTATAAATACCACATCTTCTTTATCCATTTGTCCCTTGATGGGCACCTAGGTTGCTTCCAAGTCTTGGCTATTGTGTATAATGATGCAGTGAACATAGCGGTGCAGGTGTCTTTATGCATTTGTGTTATCAAGTTCTTTGGATAAATACCCAGCAGTGGGATAGCTGTATCATATACAAACTGGTGCAGCCACTATGGAAAGCATATGGAGTTTCCTCAGAAAATTAAGAATAGATCCACCATATGGAATTTTTTTCTTGTAATGCTCTTGTCAGATTTTGGTATCAGAGTTACGCTGGCTTCATAATATGACTTGGGATGTTTACCACCTGCCTGTTCTCTGAAAGAGTTCATATACAATTGTTTTATTTTTACTTTAAAATGTGAGGGAAAACTCAACATAAAGCTATCTAGGCCTGAAGTTTCCTTTGTGGGAAATATTTTGGTTACAAATTCAATTACTGTAACTAATACAGGGCCACTGGCATTTTTTTCTCTCTTTGTGCCTGTTTTGGTAAGTTGTATTTTCAAGGAATTTTTCCATCTTATCTAACTTTTCAAGTGTATTGGCATATACTTCTTGTAATATCCTCTTTTTAAATTTATTATGTCTGTAGGAACTGTAGTAGCCATCTCTTTTTCTTTTCTTTTCTTTTTTTTATTTTTGAGGAAGATTAGCCCTGAGCTAACTGCTGCCAATCCTCCTCTTTTCGCTGAGGAAGACTGGCCCTGAGCTAACATCTGTGCCCATCTTCCTCTACTTTATACGTGGGATGCCTACCACAGCATGGTATTTGCCAAGCAGTGCCATGTCCACATGCTGGATCCAAACCTGCGAACCCATGGCTGCCCAGAAGCGGAATGCGCGAACTTAACCGCTGCGCCACTGGGCTGGCCCTAATTTTCTGTTCTTTTACTTTCATCTATTTTATGCCTTTTTATTAAAGTGTGTCTCTTGTAATGGCATATGATTGGGTTTTATTATTTCATACAGTCTCTAATCCTTATCTTTTTTTTTTCTTTCTCCCCGAAGCCTGCCAGTCCATAGCTGAATATGATAGTTGTGTAGGTCTTCTGGTTCTGACATGTGGGACACCGCCTCAGCATGGCTTGACGAGCAGTGCTAGGTCCACGCCCAGGATCCAAACCGGTGAAATCCTGGGCCCCTGAAATGGAGCGTGTGAACTTAACCACTATGCCATGGGGCCAGCCCCTGTAATCTTTATGTTTTAATTGTAAACTTTAGTCCACTTATTTAATTTAATTATTGATATATTTAGGTTAAAGTCTATTGTCTGCATATCTGTTTACTATTTCTCCCATCTGCTCTTCATTCCAACATTCCTCCTTTGTTTCTCATTCTTCCTGGGTCTAGAATTCTAAGTTGGCAATAATTTACATCTTTTCATGGAGAGATCTATCACCTCTCTTCTCGTTCCTTTGTATGTAGTAGATCTTTTATCTTTACCTATATGTACAATTTTCTCTTTGTCTTTCATTTTTATACCTTTATTCCGACGTGTTTGTTTTTACCTTCCTGCATTTGTTGAGTTTCTTAAATATATTGTTTGCCTTTAAAATCAGAGTTTGAAAATTATTGGCCATTATCACTTAAAATATTTATTCTACTTCATTTTTCCACTCCTTTCTTTTTGAAATTCCAATCATGTATCTGTAAGATCATTTGACTTGATTCAAATGATCACTTACATATGTTCTGTTCTTTTTATTTATTTTTTACCTTAGTGTTTACTAATCTTGATTTTGTTATGTTTCGTCTGTTGTTAATCCATCTAATGGGTTTTTTTAATTTCATATTGTTTATCTTTCAGTTTTAAAACTTCCATTTTATGTTATTTTGTATATTATAACTATCTTTGATTCTCTTTTTATTCATTTTGTCCATTTTCCTCCATTTTCTTTACTATATTGTTAATTGTGTTTTTTCAAGTCCCTGTCCATTAGTCCCAACATGTGGATAATCCTTGGATTGGCTTTTACTATTTTTTCCTCTTGATTATCATATTTCATGAATCTTCTCATGTTTCATAATATTTGCTAGTATGCTACTATGCAAAATACCCAGAGAGACAGAAGTTGATGCCATTTATTCCTAGAAAGTTTTCTCTTTTATACAGACATTATAAAAGGCTGATACTTCAATTTAATCAGATGCTGAGCCAGGTGGGGATGCAGTTGCTGCTCCAGTGAGCTTCGGCACAGCTCTGTTTTCAAAGGTCTCATAGGTGAGAACTACTGTGTGCTTCTTGTAGGTTCCCCCTCTCAGGGGCCATGTCTCTGAAGCACTGTCAGACAGTAGGAGAGCACACTGCCTTCACGCCCTGAGGTGCAACCTTTCCTGCTTTTGATTGATTCTGGCCATTCTCTTTCTGCCTTGTTGAAAGTTTGGCATATTGGATGTTTTCTGATTAACTCTTCAGCCTCACATTCAGATGTTTAAAATAGGAGAATGTGTTGAGCGAGAGAGAGAACTGTCATGCATTTCTGGTAGGCCTCTTTCCCTAACATCGCTGGGTCCCTTTGTGGGAAATCTCACTCTGTGTTTCTGGACCAGCTCTCTAGTCTCTCATGCCACTCTGACACCCAACAAATATCCTGTGGGGAAGACTGATTCTGTACCTGCAAGGGGCTCTCTAGATTAAAATCTATTATGGCAGCCTACTTAGCCCTCAATTCTCTCTCTTTCCATTTCTCTTAGTAGAGTCCTTTGACTATGTCAAGCCTGATGAGCAACACTTGCCCAGGTGTGGACAATGCTTTCTGGGAAGAAGCTGGCTGATGATCTCAGCCTGCCTAGCAAGTGTTCTTCCCTCTCTGGGTTTAAACTTTATTCGGTTATCTTGGCTTATACAGCTCTATTATTCTTATGTTTTATTTTTAATTCATCTTTTCTTTCCTGGTTGTTTTACAGTGAAAGCAATTGTTTGTTGCTTCCTCTGTAAGCATAACTGCCATCAATCAGAGAAGTTCTGAAAAGCCACAGCCCTCCATTGCAGGCACCTGCCTTAGTACAACTTTTGACGTGGAGAAGAGAATGCAACGCGGGGACCAAAATATTGCACGTAGACAGAACACAAGGAATTATCCTACATTTTTTAAAGGATATTTCTCTGGATATACATTTCTAAGTGAGTTTTTCTTTTCCAGCATTTTGAAGATTTTATTCAAGTTTTTTTCTGACTACCATTGTGTGTGCTAAGAAGCCAACTGAGGGTGTCATATTGCTCCTCTGAAAGGAATGTGTCTTATTCCTTTGGCTTCTTTAAAATGTTCTCTCTGTCTTTGTCTACATTTTTACTATGATGTGCTTAGATGTAGTTTTCTCTCCACTTATCCTGTCTGGGGTCGCTGAGTTTCTTGCATCTGTCAGTTGAGGTGTGTTTAGGGAGTGCCAAGACCACCCCCATATTTGGTGCTTTGCTAAAAGGACTCACAGGATTCAGTATATAGTTCTACTCATGAATAAGATTTATTATAGTGATGCAGTAAGGATGAATAGCTGAATCAGTAGGGGGAAAATGCACAGGAGGCAGAGTTGGAGGAACTCAGGCTCTTATTTGCTATGCTCCACTCTCTCTCCCAGCCCAGGAGGAGTCCCACTGAGCATGCTCCTTTCTCCAGCAGTGAAAATGCAGCAGTGTGTGTGCAGGTTTTCTGTTAGGGAAGCCTGTCTGAAATTCAGACTTCAGGGTTTTTATTGGGGCCTGGGGACATAGGCACTCTCTGACTAAAATTCAAGACTTTCAGAAGGAAAGCAGGTGTTCGCCAGAAATCACATTGTTTGTACAGTCTAAGCAGGCTGGCGTAGTAGGAACGTCAGAGAACATTTCAAAAGCCAGACGCTAGCCACGGGCCAGGCCTGCCCTTCAAAAGATTGGGTCTGTTGCATTCACACTTTCCTGCACAAGGACTTTTGTCAGTTTTAGAAAATCTCAGCCATCGTAACTTCAGCTATCGCTTCCTCTGCTCTCTTTCTGCTCTCCCTCTGATATTACCATTCCATCTAGTTAGAACACTTTACCGTATTTCATATGTCTCTTATGCTCTCTTCCCTATTTCTCATCACTTTATTTCTCCATGCTTCACTCATATGTTTTATTCCTGACCCATCTTCCATTTATTCTTATTTCAATTGTATCTTCTGCTATTGGTAAGAAGAGCATCTATTGGATTTTTCATTTTAGTTATTCTTATTTTAAATTCTACAATTTCCATTTCTTATTTTATAAGTTGTTAATTTTCTGCTGAATTTTTCCTTTTATTATATAGTTTTTCAATACAGTCATGTGTTGTATGATGACATTTTGGTCAATAATGGACAGCATATATGACCAGTGGTTCCATAAGATTAACACCATATAGCTTAGTTGTGTAGTAGGCTATACCATCTAGATTTGTGTAAGTACACTCTATGATGTTTGCACAATGATGGAATTACCTAATGGCACATTTCTCAGAACATATCCCCGTTGTTAAGTCACACATTACTGTATATTAATCACAGATATTGCAAATCCATGCCTGATAACTCCCATATTTGGATTTTTGTTGAACTGTTTCTGTTGTTCTCTTAGTTTGCAGTCATGTGATATTCACCCCATTTAAGTCTGGCAAATTTTGATCGAATGTTGGATGTCATATATAAAAACTTAGAGATAGTTTGGGGCTCTAAATAAACAATGTCACCTTCCTTTAGAAAGGATTTATTTCTGTTTCTGACAGGTCTTCAGACAGGGCAAGATCACCTTAATCCATTCACAAAACACACTTATTTGAACCCAGGCTTCATACTTGGCACAGGCGGATCTATTTCTGTATTGCTTTTACTCTTAGGTGTAGCCTTCACCTAAAACCCGAGTGTTTTCTAGGATCTCTCTTCATTTTGGGGTCCAGACGTCCATTCCTTTTCTCCTTAGGCCTGCAGTGTTACCACAAGCTCTGCTCAGCTTCTCAGCCACTCAGCTGTTATTTTGTGCTCAACTTCCTGGTCTCTTCGCTGCGGCTTTAAATATGGCAGATGCTTTGGTTGGAGGAGCTGCACTGACTACTTGGTTTTCTTCTGTGGGCTTTATTTTCTCTCTCGATTTGGGCCCTCAGGTCCTTGCTACCTTGCATCTCTTAAACACCTACACACACACACACGCACACACTCATAATGATGTATCTTTAAAAAGTGGTAAATGATGCCCACTCAAAATAAATATAGAAAAAACTCTTCTTGACTAATTCTAAACAGTTCCTTCTTGCATGATTAACTGAACTCCGAATGTATTCCTCTCTCCTACGTCTGCATTTTTCTGACGTTCCTGTACCTAGGAATGCCTTCTCCTCACTTCTCCCAAAAACCAAAATCGACAAGATTCAACTACTACCTCAGTGTTCCAGAACTCCAAGTCACTTTTCCCATCTTGTTTCTCTTCTAGTTTCTGCCAGAACTTATTACCTGAATCTCGTGCTTGGTTTCTAATCACACAACTCCTTGTGCGTGCTTGTGTATATATCTTATGTACGATTGGATTGTGTTTTGTGGACAAAAATCAATATGCCTTCCAGTCTGGACCCTATTCACTTCAGTACTGCTCGTAACCTTTCTCCCGTGTTGTAGACTTTGTCCTTTCTTCTTTACGTTGTGGCTGCACCTGAGATGCAGAGACCTGGTTGACCCCACCACAGAGGCGCCTCAACAGGAAAGAGCAGGTTGATTGGAATTGGAAGATGAAGTCTAGTTTTACACCGATTTTGATGGTTTTTACTGTAGAATGATCCCAAACTAAAGAGTTTTCCAGTTTTATCTGTGTATACATTGGTCCATAGCTCACTTCTTTGTAACACTCCCCTAAGGAAGCTAAGCCTGCAGGGAGTGTTCAATTTACATTATTAGCTGAATTAGTGAACTTTTCAGAGTTTTCTAACTAGATAGACAGGTACAGTCATTTCTCATTAAGTGTATGAAATCAGTTGGTCAGAGAGATTTTTTTATTATAAGGGAAGCCTTAGTAGAAAATTCCATGCATCAAGCCTGTTGCAGCATTTCCCAAGCTATGTTCAGTGGAATTGTGTGTTAGGGGAAACAAGGAAATTATATGATCAAAAAGTTTTTGAAACACTGCACAGCCATTTGGATATTTCCGCAATAAATCCGTGTATTTTTTTTAAAAAAACTGAGTTTTTCAGAAACAGGTGATTTTGGAAAACTTTTGTTTTTGCCTGGAAACCTATCAATATCTCACAGAACACTGAGAGTCAAGGAACACATTTTGGGAAGCTTGGCACTGGGTAATATCTACCTCCTGGTCTACTGTCAATTCTCTTTTGTACACTGGTTTTTTTGTTTGTTTGTTTGTTTATTTTTTTCTGTTTCCTATTACTTGGCTTTAACACTCTGGAAGCATTATGCTGAAAGTGCATGAAATATTTGAATGCCTCTGGCTACTGAAAATTCCGAAGGAGATTCATATCATGTTTAGATACAAATTCTGTTGTCTAGACTTCTGCTTCCTTCATCATGGCAGCTGTATTAGTTTCTCATGGCTGCTGAAATTACCACAAACTTAGTGGCTTTAACAACACACACTTATTATCTTCAAGTTCTGGGTGTTGGCAGTCTGACTCGGCTAAATGATTGGGCTAAAGTCAAGGTGTCTGCAGGGCGGCATTTCCTTCTGGAGTCTGTGGGGGAGTGTGGTGGGCAGAATCATGGGCCCTCAAGTCTGTCCACATCCCTGGAACTTGTGAGTATGTTATACTACATGGCAAAGAGTGATTGCAGATGGAATTACAGTTGCTAATTAGCTGGCCTTGAAATAGAGTTTATCCTGGATTATTTTGGTGGACCCAATGGTCCACAAAAGTGGAAGCAGGAGGCAGAAAAAGAGTTAGTGTCTACTTGATACAGTACAACAAAGACAATCAGCCACTGTCAGCTTTGAAGATGGAAGAGGGCCACAAGCCGGGAAATGTGGGCAGCCTACAGAAGGGAGAAAAGGCCAGAGAACAGTCTCCCCTAGAGCTTCAGAAGGAAGGTAGCCCTTTGGCATCTTGTGAGACCTGTTTCAGACCTCTGACCTCCAGAAATGTAAGATCATCGTGATAGTTAATTGTATGTCTCAACTTAGCTGGGCCATCAAACTCATCTATTTGGTCACACACCAGTCTAGGTGTCACTGGGAAGGTATTTTGTAGGTGAGAAGAATACTTAAATTAGTAGACTTTGAGCAAAGGCAATTATCCTTCAAAACGTGGGTGAGTTGCAGCCCATCAACAGAAGAGCTTAAGATAAAGACGGACCTCTACCATGGGGCGGAGCAAAATGGCGGGGTGAGCTGACCCAGGATTCTCTCCCCTCCAAAATACAACAAAAGATTGGAAGAACTGAATTTCAGAGAGTAAGCATAATGCCAGCTCGTTAGAGACCTACAATACCAAGAAGGCGGAGATCATAACCTTGCTTACACCCTCGGAGGTGCTGGAACGGTAGGAGAGAACATCGCTCCCTCCCCTAGAGTCTGCAATCGCTGCGGCGCGGGTCGGGAAGGAGCGGGGGAGGGGCCGCGTGACCGGGGATCATCCAGGACTCCTGCCGCTGATTCAGTGGAGACTCGCTGACGTGGGGGGAAAGCTTCCGTCGGCGGGGACCCCATAAATCAAGGGCCTTGGGAGACCAGAGAACAGAACTGATCTGAACCCAGACCGGCGCGTGTGAGTAACAGCCCCTCCCCCCCGGCAAAGCCAGTGGGCGCAGCCATCTTGCCCCGAAGGCGGAGAGCTAACACGCCGCTCTCGACCCCCATCTAGTGGCGACAGGCTGTAACTGCTACTGAATTCTACCGCCATGAGAAAAAACCGCTCCTCTACCATCCAGCAATTTATAAAAGCCCCAGACCAGAAGGAAAACAATAAAAACACAGAATTAAGTCCTGAGGACTTGGAATTAGGTAAACTAAGTGATAATGAATTCAGAGCATCTATAATCAAAAAACTCAATGAGGTAGAGAGAAAGATAGAGAAACAAGCCGAGTTCTGGAGTTACTTCACAAAAGAGATTGAAATCATAAAGAAGAATCAAACAGAATTACTTGAGATGAAAAACACAATGGACCAGATAAAACAGAATACGGATTCCCTGAATGCCTGTGTAGAAAACCTAGAGGAGCAAATCAGCATAATCGAGGACAGACAGGCTGAATGGTGCCAGAGGAATAAAGAGAACTAAGAATTTAAAAAAATGAGGAAAATCTCCGAGAGATAATGGATTCCATGAGGAGTAAGAACATAAGGATCATAGGAATTCCTCAGAATATGGAAAAGGAAAATGGAGAAGAAAGTGTGCTTAATGAAATTATTGAAGAGAATTTCCCAAATCTAGGGATCGACGGAGAAATGTGTGTAGAGGAGGGTTTTAGATCTCCTAGATTTGTCAATGTAAAAAGACCCACCGCACGGCACATAATAGTAAGGTTGGCAAATAGGAATGATAAGGAAAGAATACTCAGGGAAGTAAGGAAAAAAAAGATAATAACCTATAAAGGAGCCCCTATCAGACTGTCAGCGGATTTCTCTACAGAAACCCTACAAGCTAGGAGAGAATGGAGTGATATATTCAAAGCTTTAAAGGATAAAAACCTTCAGCCAAGAATACTCTATCCACCAAGAATTTCCTTCAGATATGAGGGAGAAATTAAATCTTTTCCAGACAAACAAAAGGGAATTTGTAACTAAAAGCCCTCCATTACAAGAAATCCTCAAGAAGGCTCTCATACTTGAAAAAAGAAAAAAGGGAGAAAGGGGACACAAGCCACAGACTAGGGAGACCAATGGATAGAACCAGAACAGGATAGCAAATATTCAACTATAGCATTAGGGTAAAAATAAGGAAACTACCAAAACAAGGAAGATCTTAGCACTCTAACTACAAATTAATAAGACGAGTTGGAATAAAAAATGAAAATATTTAGGAGGGGAAGAGCAAAGGGTCTAAATCAGTATTGGTCGAGTAAGTAAGAGACCACAAGAGAATAGACTATATTATACATGAGATTCTAAATACAAACTTCAAGGTAGACACTAAAATAAAGTACAGAACAGAGTCACAAATCATAGATAAGGAAAAATCTAAGAAACCCAGCATAAGAAATTGCAGTATTAAATGGGTAGTCTAAAGCACACAGGAAAAGAAACACAGGAAAACAAGATAATGAGCAACGGATTAACAGCATTAAGTCCACATGCATCAATAATCACTCTCAATGTGAACGGATTGAACTCTGCAATAAAAAGACACAGAGTGGCAAAATGGATTAAAGAACAAGATCCAACAATTTGTTGCCTCCAGGAAACACACCTCAGCCCCAAGGACAAACACAGACTCAGGGTGAAGGGGTGGAGGACAATACTTCAAGCAAATAGCAAGGAAAAAAAGGCAGGTGTTGCAATTCTCATATCAGACCAAGTGGATTTCAAAATAAGACAGGTAAAGAGAGACACAGAGGGACAATATATAATGATCAAAGGGACACTTCATCAAGAAGAAATAACGCTTATAAATACCTATGCACCCAACACAGGAGCACCAAGATTCATAAAGCAACTGTTAACAGACCTGAAGGAAGATGTTAAAAACAACGCAATAATAGTAGGGGACCTCAACACCCCACTCACATCAATGGACAGATCATCCAGACAGAAAATCAACAAGGAAATAGTGGAGCTGAATGAAAAAGTAAAAGAATTGGACTTAATAGACATATATAGATCACTCCACCCTGAAGGAGCTGAATACACATTCTTCTCAAGTGCACATGGAACATTCTCTAGGTTAGACCATATGTTGGGAAACAAGGCAAGCCTCTACAAATTTAAAAAAATTGAAATAATAACAAGCATCTTCTCAGATCATAGTGCTATAAGGCTAGAAATTAATTACAAGAAAAAAGCTGAGAAAGGCACAAAGATGTGGAGACTAAACAACACACTACTGAACAAGCAATGGATCATTGAAGAAATTAAAGAAGAAATTAAAAAATACCTGGAAACAAATGAAAATGATAGCATGCCATACCAACTCATATGGGATACAGCAAAAGCTGTATTAAGAGGAAAATTCATCGCAATACAGGCACATCTTAACAAACAAGAAAAATCCCAAATAAGCAACCTTAAAGCACACCCAACTGAACTAGAGAAAAAAGAACAAATGAAGCCCAAAGTCAGCAGAAGGAGAGAAATAATAAAAATCAGAGCAGAAATAAATACTATTGAAACGAAAAAGGCAGTAGAAAGGATCAATGAGACAAAGAGCTGGTTTTTTCAGAAGATAAATAAAATTGACAAACCACTAGCCAGACTTACAAAGAAAAAAAGGGAGAAAGCTCAAATAAACAAAATCAGAAATGAGCGAGGAGAAATAACAACAGACTCTACAGAAATACAACAGATTATAAGAGAATACTACAAAAAACTATATGCCAACAGAATGGATAACCTAGAGGAAATGGATAAATTCCTGGACTCCTACAATCTCCCAAAGCTCACTCAAGAAGAAGCAGACAATCTGAACAGACCAATCACAAGGAAAGAGATTGAAACAGCAATCAAAAACATCCCAAAGAATAAAACCCCAGGACCAGATGGCTTTCCTGGGGAATTCTACCAAACTTTCAGAGAGGATTTAATACCTATCCTTTTCAAGCTATTCCAAAAAATCAGGGAAGATGGAACACTTCCTAACACATTCTATGAGGCCAACATCACGCTGATACCAAAACCTGACAAGGACACCACGATAAAAGAGAACTACAGGCCAACATCACTGATGAACATAGATGCAAAAATTCTAAACAAAATTTTGGCAACCAGAATTCAGCAATTCATCAAAAGAATCATACATCATGATCAGGTGGGATTCATACCAGGGACACAGGGATGGTTCAACATCCGCAAATCAATCAACGTGATACACCACATCAACAAACTGAGGAATAAAAACCACATGATCATCTCAATAGATGCAGAGAAGGCATTTGACAAGATCCAACAGCCATTTATGATAAAAACTCTGAACAAAATGGGCATAGAAGGAAACTACCTCAACATAATAAAGGCCATATACGACAAACCCATAGCCAACATCATACTCAATGGGCAAAAACTGAACCCCATCCCCCTGAAAACAGGAACAAGACAAGGATGCCCTCTATCACCACTCTTATTTAACATAGTACTGGAGGTCCTGGCCACAGCAATCAGGCAAGAAAAAGGAATAAAAGGAATCCAAATAGGGAAGGAAGAAGTGAAACTCTCGCTGTTTGCAGACGACATGATCTTATATATAGAAAACCCCAAAGAATCCATTGGAAAACTGTTAGAAGTAATCAACAACTACAGCAAAGTTGCAGGGTATAAAATCAATCTGCATAAATCAGTAGCATTTCTATACTCCAGTAATGAACCAACAGAAAAAGAACTCAAGAATACAATACCATTCACAATCGCAACAAAAAGAATAAAATACCTTGGGGTAAATTTAACTAAGGAAGTGAAGGACTTATATAATGAAAATTACAAGGCCTTTCTGAGAGAATTGGATGACGGCATAAGGAGATGGAAAGACATTCCATGTACATGGATTGGAAGAATAAACATAGTTAAAATGTCTATTCTACCTAAAGCAATCTACAGATTCAACTCCATCCCAATCAGAATCCCAATGACATTCTTTACAGAATTAGAACAAAGAATCCTAAAATTCATATGGGGCAAGAAAAGACCCCGAATTGCTAAAGCAATCCTGAGAAAAAAGAACAAAACGGGAGGCATCACAATCCCTGACTTCAAAACATACTACAAAGCTACAGTAATCAAAACAGCATGGTACTGGTACAAAAACAGGTGCACAGATCAATGGAACAAAATTGAAAGCCCAGAAATAAAACCACACATCTATGGACAGCTTATCTTTGACAAAGGAGCTGAGGGCATACAATGGAGAAAAGAAAGTCTTTTCAACAAATGGTGCTGGGAAAACTGGAAAGCCACATGTAAAAGAATGAAAATTGACCATTCTTTTTCACCATTCACCAAAATAAACTCAAAATGGATTAAAGACCTAAAGGTGAGACCTGAAACCATAAGGCTTCTGGAAGAAAACGTAGGCAGCACACTCTTTGACATCAGTATCAAAAGGATCTTTTCGGACACCATGCCTTCTCAGAGAAGGGAAACAATAGAAAGACTAAACAAATGGGACTTCATCAGATTAAAGAGCTTCTTCAAGGCAAATGAAAACAGGATTGAAACAAAAAAACAACCCACTAACTGGGAAAAAATATTTGCAAGTCATATATCTGACAAAGGCTTAATATCCTTAATATATAAAGAACTCTCACAACTCAATCACAAAACATCAAACAACCCAATCAAAAAATGGGCTGCAGACATGAACAGACGTTTCTCCAAAGAAGATATAATGATGGCCAATAGGCACATGAAAAGATGCTCATCATCGCTGATCATCAGGGAAATGCAAATCAAATCTACACTAAGATATCACCTTACACCCATTAGAATGACAAAAATATCTAAAACTAATAGCAACAAATGTTGGAGAGGTTGCGGAGAAAAAGGAACCCTCATACACTGCTGGTGGGAATGCAAACTGGTGCAGCCACTGTGGAAAACAGTATGGAGATTCCTCAAAAAACTAAAAATAGAACTACCATACGATCCAGCCATCCCACTACTGAGTATTTATCCAAAGAGCCTGAAGTCCGCAATCCCAAAAGTCCTGTGCACCCCAGTGTTTATTGCAGCACTGTTTACAATAGCCAAGACGTGGAAGCAACCTAAGTGCCCATCAACAGACGAATGGATAAAGAAGATGTGGTACATATATACAATGGAATACTACTCAGCTGCAAAACAGAACAAAATCATTCCATTTGCAATAACATGGATGGACCTTGAGAGAATTATGTTAAGTGAAATAAGCCAGCGAGAGAAAGATAATCTGTGTATGACTCCACTCATATGAGGAATTTAAAACTATGGACCAAGAACAGTTTAGTGGATACCAGGGGAAAGGTGGGGTCGGGGGTGGGCACAAAGGGTGAAGTGGTGCACCTACAACATGACTGACAAACATTAATGTACAATTGAAATTTCACAAGATTGTAACCTATCAATAACTCAATAAAAAATAAAAAAAATAAAAAAGACGGACCTCTACCAAGGGAAGGGGAATTCTGTCAGCAGACTGTCCTCAGACTCCAGCTGCAACGTAACCCTTCCCTACATAATGCTTGCCTGCCTGTCCTACAGATTTCACACTTAGCAGCCCTCACAATAGCATGAGCAGATTCCTTAAATCTCTCTCTGTCCCTTTTTCTACATACATATACACGTATACATATATATGCATACACACACACACACACACATCCTTCTGTTTCTCTGGAGAACACTGATTAACACAATAATAAATTTGTGTTGGTTTAAGCTACCAAGTTTGTGGTAGTTTGTTCCAGCAACCGTAGGAAACTAACGCAGGATAATCCATTTCTTTGGCTTTTCTTTACAATCCAGAATAATCACTTCATTTTAAGGTTGACTGACTAGCAAGCTCAATTCCATCTGCAGTCTTCATCCCCCTTCATCTTGGAGCGTAGCACATTCATTGGTCTTGGGCGTTAGGTGTGGGCTTCTCTGGAGGATCATTGTTCTGCCTACTACCACACCAGCTATATCAGAATCCGAAACCACTAACCTTGACATTTGGAAGAAACAAATTACCTGTTGATTTTGATCAATTTGCTGGGTCTGTGGAATTTTTGTCCTTAAGTTATTCTTGATCTTCAGACATCGAGCATTTCCTGGATGGCTTCTAGCCCTGGGAGTTTCAAATTCTGATTCAAAATGAAAGAGAGAAGGGCTATATTGCTTCATATTTTCTAAGACTAAAGTCACTCAAGTTACTATGTCACAAAGAAAGCATTGGAGCCAAGCCCCTGTGATGGCAATAGGCTAAATCAGTTAAGGACATCTTTGATCTACTCACATTACCCCTCGATAAAGTTTTATGCAACTATTCATTCTTTGCACTAAATCTTAGAATGCATTATGTGTTGTTAAGTATAAGCACATTAACTTGCACATTACATAGGAATAGCATTTTAATAGCTAACCTATTGTAGGGACAGTTGTTAAGAAAGAAAATATGGTTGTTTTGTGTTTTGATCAGCATGGCCTCATTTTAGTGCATCATTTGTCACTAGTCCAAAACTCACATACTGTTTTAACATACAGGATATTTAGTGTGCCCTTTGGTTTTGGAATGCACAAAAAAAGATTTGAATCCACTTCCTACTTCATTTGCATAGCTTTTAAAAACTTTACAAAAACATACAGCATGTTTTTCTTTTCCGAGGCCAAAATCGTGATGCAGCATTGACAGTCCCTCTGTGGCTTTAGCCTTTGACAGCAAGAGTTTTGGCTGCAACAAAACCAAAGAGGGTTTGAGCCTGAGAGCAGAGGGGCCAAGCTGAGCTGCTTGCTGACAGACAGGTGCCTGAGCACACAGGAGTCCCTTCCAACCTTCCAGGAATGACTGCGGAAGTGGGTCCCACTTGCCACCAGCCTTCTTGGCTTGTAAATCCCAGGAAAGCTAGTATTACATGTGCTTTATTCTAGAATATTTAGCCAGTGCTATGTAAGCATAAAGCCTTAGTAATAAGATAACTATCAGCAGGACATATTTGGTTTGCCATTCTAATTTATAAGAATAGAAAATCATTTTGGTTACCAAGGATACCTGTGATGGAAAGACCCTTTCTTGTGGAGGAGTTAAAATAGTGTATTTAGACCTAATGTGGCACTCAACTGGCCTGTGTCATTGGGCAAGTCATTCATCCTCTGTGTATACTTTTCTGCCTCCTCAAAAGGAAGAACCTTGACTAGATTATCCCTAAGATTTCTGCTTGTTCTTATATCCCAGTGTTCTGATTATAAGAAATTTCTCTGTTCCTAAGAATTACACCTATTTCTCTGTCTTTACCAGATTGTGAGGAAAATGGACTGCTTTGGATTTTAATCTAATCACTCCTAAATGTTTGTCTATGTCCCTGGCTAGAATAGAAACTTTTCCATGTTGGGGACTATGCCTCACGTATCCTTTGTATTCACTTTAGCATTAAGGAAAATATTTGGAAAAATATTTAATACTCATTAAAGTAAAATAAACTAATTCCAAATATCTCTTATCCATAACTTTTTATATTTAGATAATTTTAAGATAGGTTATAATATTGAAGATTGTAGCTTTGAATTGTCTGGATGGCATGCTTCTTAGACATCTAGAAACCTCATCACTTTGATTGCCTACAATTAACTAACAGGCTTAACAAGAATTTAAAGTCGTGGCATTCCGTAAGGCTCCTGGCAGTTCATAGGAAGCATCAACTCTACCCCAGTTTCTCATTACCTGCCTTTTACTGTAAGTGGTGTTGGACCTGGGGCCCATGTGAGATGTGGGGACGTTAGGAGGTAAATGCCAGAGACGGATTCTGCTCAACCTGGAAGATCAGGGATGGCTGCAGCCCTGAAGAGGGGAGGTCGGAGGAAAGGGAAGAACTGTCAGGCTGTGGCAAGGAATTTGTGGGTGAACAAGCCCTTATTTAGAGCTCAGGTCCGGATGAACACATGGATATGGAAGTGGCCAAGAACGAGTCTAAATCAGCTTTTTAGAAAATGAGCTGATCATGGAAGATAGTTGTGCAGTTTATTTTCTGCAGCGCCTGTTCCACCCAAAAGCAGCAACTGTGCTAGGTTGCTGCCTGATTTAATTAATAGAAAAATGTAGGGAAAATAGGAAATATTCAGCTTACAGACTATAAATATCTCGAGGAAACAGGAATCTAAAAATGAATAAAAGTTAGAGGCAGAGGAGAAAAGAAATACATCCGTGTTAACTGTTTCCTCGGTGGGGGACTGATGCTGCTAGAATATATCCGCATCACCTCTCTAATCTAACAGAAAGCAGGGTCTGGATGGAGAGGACAGCTGGGAGACGACTTTGACTTGCTCGAGTAACATTAAGAGAAAATGTCAAATGCAGACATACATGTTCCCTCAGGAGATACCATGGAACAATTTACAAAGAATTAAAAACCCTACATTGCAGCTAAAATCAAGGCAGGTATCCCCATGTTCTATTTCTGGTTGTTGAAAAGCTAATAATAGGAGAAAAGTCTTCAGATGAAATGAGAATTGCTCCTGAAATATTTCAAAGGGGAAAAAACCGCCAAAACAACGCCCCCTGTAACATGCAAATTTTTGAAAGGTCAGAGATTTTCAAGAAGGAAAATTAGAGAGCAATTGTCCTGTTTCAAAAATTACCCCCCTCACCTCATTGCTAACAAATCCACAGAATGTTGTGTCTTATTCCTATCATGTTTTCTGACCTTAGATAAAGGGACAAAGGAGAGTGACAACTTAAAATTAATCCCCTCTTAGCAGTGAAAATGAAACTTCTAACTGTGTAGGTTTTTTTGTATTTACTAAATCAGCTGTCACTGTTTTCTAGTTGCATTTTAAACCTGATTTACTTGGTCTGCCCTCTCAACTACCAAATCAAACACATACGTATCAAGAACAATAGAGTTAATAGGCCATATTGAGATAAAATAAACGTATACAAAGATTGAACATTAGATCAATGTTAGGAGTTAATAGTGTATTTTCTTTATATCTGTTTAAATACGTTGTTTTAGATATATATTTTTAATATGTTGTCACTAGCATAAAAACGTGCTAACACTTATACAACAATATTTTTACAGTACATTTTTTTACCATACAGATTCAATATTTTCTTTTACTTTATACTAATATTGCTATATTCTCATTTCCTATCATTTTTATGTTACAAAGTAAGCAAGTTTATATCTTTTTCCAGTATTTATTTAAATGTATAGGCAACTTAAATATATACATTTGACAGTCTGAAGTATCTAAATTAGAATTTAATAATTTTTTTTTCTGGCAAAGATTTTCCCTGAGATAGCATCTATTGCCAATCTTCCTCCTCCTCCTTTTTTGTCTTCTTTCCTTCCCAAGGCCCCAGTATATAGTTGTACATTCTAGTTGTAAGTTCTTCTTGTTCTTGCATGTGAGCCACCACCACAGCGTGGCTACTGACAGACAAGTGGTGTGGTTCCACACCAGAAGCTGAACCTGGGCTGCTGGAGCAGAGGATGCCAAACTTTAAACACTAGGCCATCAGAGCTGGCTCAGAATTTAATAATTTTTAAATTTTTTTCTGATGCTGGAAATAAAATTAATTTTAAATCTCTCATTAGGGGTACAGAAAGTAAAATGTTAGTAAATGTAGGCCTAAAATAACATTTTCTTGAGGATCATTTTCAGTGATTATATGATGACGTATCATATAAATTAGTCAGATTCTTTTCTCTCAACAAATACTTGAATATTTGTTAAATAAAATTAATATGTTAATGAAAGTATAGGTCAATTTTGAAAACAACACACGCACACACAGTCATTCATTTACTTCCTGAGTGGATGCATGGTTATTACTTAATAAGAGTTAAATAATGAGGTTAAATAATAAAGCCTTGCTAATCTTTTACAATCACTTATGCAAATGTTTGCAGACATAAAACTATTTTTTAGTGTTATCATCCTTACATTCCTAAATATAGACGACAAATTAGAAAGTAAGACTATTTTAGTAGAAAAATGTTATCTTACTAAATGTACTCATGTTGAAGTTGTAAACACCTACTCAGATAAGGCAGCCAGGCTGAAGGACTTTTCAGAAAAAAATAAATCAGTTGGAGAGGAAGCTGGCTTTTCCCTCCCCTTTGCCAGTACCGCTTCCACCTTTCTGCTGCTCTTGCTTTCACACTGTTCCACTGTATTTTCAAGAACAAAAACTGACACATATCCAGAAAGGGCAGGTGCTAAACAAATCATTGCGGGCTAACATTTGGGGTTAATTGACATGTGAACACTGTGAGATTCTTGGCCCTATCAGAAACTTTAATAAAGGAATTGGCTTTGAACTCTGCACTAAGACATTTGTCTCATCACAGTCTCGTCGGGGTGGACGAGAGTCTCTGTTAGACTGTCAGTGAAAATTAGGAGGAACATTTTGTATGATATCTGTGTCGTATTCAATCCTTCTTAGGCTCAGCTAACTTGGAAATGGGACAAAATTGAGAGAGTGAGAAAGCAGGAGCACTCTTAAAATCCAAGGACAAGGAAAAATGAAAAGTCTGAGGCAGGTAAAGATGACGTTTGCAATTAGTACTTACATGAATTTTCTGTAGGTAAAAAAAAAAGGTTTTATTGGTCATTTCAGCACTATCGCATGGAGCGGTTACATTTTGTTATTTACAATGAAGTCAGTGTGTTGAGAATCATGGTCACATAACTAGAGATAATTTTTTAAGTGTATGTATCCTCTTTATACAGTTCCTCTGTTTCTTAATTGATGTGTTAAAATTGGTTGTTTTCAAACGGACTCTCACTTTACCATTGGCATATATTAGAATTTAACGAATGCCTTACTTTTGTTTATTATTCACTTAACCACACTGATTAATTTTCTTTAATCTTCAACTGTAAATTTTACTTCTCCAGACTTTCTGACAAGTGCCCAGTGACTTTCAAGCAAATACTTCATTTCAGAGTTTTCTGTATAAAGAAATATTTTTGTAAACCATCAAGTGAATATTAGCTTTCTACACTTCTTTTGTTATTTTGGAGTTATGCATATTAGGTTCTCTTTTGGTGAGACTATGCACCTGGGACTAAGCGCAGGAGCTTAATGAAAATTCCTCCTGTACTAGTTAAGTATTGCCTGAAAAATGTAAAGAAGCTGTAGTATGGTAAATACAAAAGATTGGAAACTGTTATGAAGGTATAAAGCAATTAATTAGAGGTTATAAAAGCCATATTGGCCATGAGTGTATTCTTAGTACTATCGTAAATACTAAAGAGTCTCATGAGCTGTAATTTTACCTTCTGGTATTAGTTTCTGAGCATAAGCTACATAAATCCAATGTGCTACCATTATTTAAACTAGTAAAATACAGAAATGCACTCTAGAATTTGTACGCCATTAAGTGTGTAGTGTAATTGAAAACATTCATTCAGCAGCAAATTTCAATATTTGAAATACTTTGGATTATTGGAAATCACCAAGATAGACATTGGTTAATTTACTCATTCACTGAGAATCTGTTTTAGTTTCCTATTGTTATAGTTACCAATTATGACACTTAGTGGCTTAAAACAGCACGTCCTTGTTATGTTACGGATCTGGAGGTCAAAAGTCTGAAACGGGTCTCATGTGCTAAAAGGAAGTTATCACAGGTCCTTCTGCAGGCTCTAAGGGGAGCATCCGTTTCCTTGCTTTTTCCAGCTTCTAGAGGCTGCTTCCTTTCTTCTCTCCTGACTCTCTCCTCCCTTTCCAAAGCTCATGACTTCTTCTGTTGTCACAACTCCTCTCCGACTCTGCCCCCCTGCCTTCCTTTTGTACTATTGAAAACCAACTGCCTACCAGACCCCACGTTAAATGCTGGATGTATAACATTGATGAGGGAGACGTAGTTCCTGCCAATGGAGCTTACATCTTAGCTGGAGAGACAGAATGAAAAGTGTAGAGTGAACACATTTATCTACCACACTTAGATATATTTTCCATGACTTTTCTAAACTTCTTTGTGACTGTGTCCTCTTAAGGTATGATAAAGATATTTTAAAATGGCAAATTTATCTGCAATTTTTTTGTTTAAATAGTTTGTTTTGAGAGTCTCTCCCTTCAGTAACAGTGTATTCTTTCCTCTGTCTTTCTTTCTTCATAAGAAGGTGACTGGGGTGGAGGATGGGCTTCTTGACCTCGCAGACATAGAAGGAGCCTTGGATCCCATTAATATCCACCACCTCATCACTAGCCTCTGTTGTGATGAGCTGATCTGGTCCGGTTCCTCGATCCGTTTAACTGATTTCTTATGAGGTGAAGTTGCTGAACTTATGTTTGGTTCTCTAGGAGGAATTCAAAGCTCAATGGTTCTCTTTGGCTGATTCAACTAACAATTTTTTGGCCCTTAGGATGCTATAGACTCTGCAGCCTCCTGTGGTGGCCTAGACATTCTACATCTAGATGCTGGCTAGGCTGCCTACCTTGAAGCTACTTGCACTGGGGTTACTCACTTCTGTCTGGCATGGCTCCAGAAGGCAAGCTGCCATTCTGCATTATCTCTGGAGCGTGGGGTCACTTCTAGGTTCCTCCCAGAGGTGAGAGAGTTTCTCTGTTTCTCCCTCACTTTCTCTTAACTTTCCTTTCCTCTCTCTTTCCAACCATGTTTTTTCGCCACCATTGATCTGCTGGAGTTGATATATGATCAACTAGCTTGACAGTCTTGTCCGAAAGTCTGAGAAAGTGAGACAAAAATTCCCTCTACTTTGACTGTTTTCTCAATCTATCTGACATTTTCCTCCTCCTTATGCCGGTCTCCCTTGGAGAAGGGAATCCTAACGCACCTCGTTCTCTCCTTTCCCTATTCTCTTACCTTGTTTTCTCACATGGGTTAGAGGGAATCAATTTTTTGGCTTCCAGTATTTTCACGTCCTCAAGGGCTGGCTCTTGATGTGGTGACGGAAGTGAAACAATTTGGAATCTTTTTCCTTTGATTGATTTAATGGCTATTTTTTTCATTATGAATTTACAAAGAAACCATCTTTGAGGTTGAAAGTTGAAATATGAGCCCTCTGTTCTCAGTAGCATCAGCTTTCTCCCTGATTCCTATACATTGATTCAACAAGTGGCAAACTGGGGGGCAAAAAGGTTTTCAGGATTTAAAAATACTTTGGCATCATCAGATTATCCCTGATTATTATATATAAAATTTTTGCAAGTTGTTATGAGTTACTTAGAAAATGATATAAGGATCACAAAGGGTTACTTATTTTATGTTGGACAGCCAAAGAATACTTTTCTGAAAAGTGACGTTAAGCTGGGACTAAAAAAGGAGATGAGCTGCCACTTGAGCATGAGGGGAAGGGTCTTCATAACAAAGAAAGCGTGTGCACAGGTCCTGGGGCAATGGAGAATGCTGTGTGTTCAAAACACAGAACGAAGACTAGCATGACGAGAGTTACAATGAGTAGGAAGATACAGGGCTCAAGGTGAAGTTGGACAGGTGGACGGAGATCAAATAATGAAATACCTTTGTCATGGTCATAAGTTTAGATTAGATTTCAAGTATAAAAGTCATTTGAGAGTTTTAGGCTGCGTTGTGACATGATCCTCTCTGTGGTTCAACAAAGTTATTTTTGTTACTGTATGGAGCAGTGCTGCCCAATAGAAATATGCTGTGAGCCACAAGTGCAACACACATATGTAGTTTAAAATTTTCAAGTATCCCCATTTAAAAAGTAACAATAAGCGGGTGAAATTAATTTTTACTAATATATTATTCAATACAATATATCTAACACGTTTTTTTAACATGTAATCTATATAAAGTTACTAAAATATTTTATATCTTATTTTTGTACCAAGTATTCATAATCGCATGTAATTTTAGCAGAAAAGCCATATTTCGAGTGTTCCATAGCCATCTCGGCTATTGTCTATGACAGTGGGAAGAAAAAGTGTAGAATATAGATTGAGCCAGAGAGACAGTTGGCACACGGAAACTTGTTCGGAGTGGTTTGCACTGTCTAGGTAAGAGATGACTGTGGAGAGGGCAAGGTGGTGGCAGGAGAGATGGAGGTGAAATGGGAGACTGATGACGACTCAGGGAAAGATGCACAGCCCGGAAGACTCATGGGAGAACTCCTAGTATTTTAGTTTAAGTACTGCATACACGGTTCCGTCATTTATAAAATAGGGTGGGAGTGCTATTGGAGGAAAACTAAAGGCATGAAGGAAAATGACTTTCTCGAATTTGGGAGAATAAGTGAATGGAAGAAATTAAAAATAATACTCAAATCTCTGTTTTTTTTAATTGTATTTGTTTTATTTTTCCCTTCTTTCATAAATCACCCAAAAGGAACATGAAAAATGAGAAATTAAATTGCAAAATCTATCTTTGACAGAACTGGAAGGTTTATGATATCCTCAAACAAAACAGGTAAATGTCAAACAAGGGTGTGGAACAACAGAGAGAGAGGACATCCAGGGTTTCAGGCGTGCTTTGGATTGCTCAGGATGTCAATACCTAGGGTGCCATCTAGAATATCACAGCTCAAAATGTGCATAACCATATTTAGTACCCTGCTTACAGACCTTGCTATGAACTTCCAGAATATATTTTTCAAAGGTAATGACAGGCACCGAAGTGCAAAAGAAGTGATGATTTGTTTGCTATTTTTGGAAGGGGGTGTGTAGACTTGTGGTGGGAACTTCCCTGGACCCACTTTGGTTTCAGAAAGAAGCAGTAGAGACAAAGATAAATAAGAGATTACAAAGATGAGCCACATTTTCAGTAAACCATCTGTTGGTTAAGCAGACATAAGCATTGTGAGCAGGCCAGTGGTGTTGATTTTAATCAGCTGGATAGAATTCATGCAATCCTATCTCTGAAAGAGATTTCTGTTAGCCTGGGACACATCCTTGGCTGCTTCTTCTTCTCCCTCCAGAACACAGGAACTAAGTAAGCAAACAAGAAAAACTTTGATCTAGAAAGAACTCCTATATTTCAAAAATGAGTAGTCAGAACAAAGATAATACAAGAGAAAGGAGAAAATGAAAAAATAAAGACATATTAATAACACTCATCAGTAAAATATTTCTAAAAGGATTGACAGATATGATCAAATATATCATTATTGAATCCAAATATATGAAAATGCAAAGTTTATGGCAAAGACACAAGAGCTCAGGGAAATTACATTGGGACAACAGAAAGTGAAGCAACACATGAGCAGATGTCAGAAGAGAAATGGGAGAGAGCAACTAAACTACAATATTAGTGGAGCCAACCCGGAGTTAGCTCCACAAAGCAGCATAATGTTGCGGGAAACGCAGTCAGTGACAAGAAGGTTGGGACTGAGAACAGCAAAGAAATTTTCTGGAAGAAATGAAATTAGCTAAGGTGAAAATTATGGACATTTAAGACAGTAGATTGGAGATATGCAATTTGTATCTTTGAATAGATGAAAAATAGAATAGTAAAAATATTACAATTAATTTGTTTAAACATTGCAGAAATTAAAGACAATTCTATATATTGACAGGGCACGAGATGTTCCAGGAAGAGCTCACACATAATATTTAAGAAGGAGACATAGCTTCTTCAAATTACCAGATTTCCAAGTTAAAGCAGGAATCTTTGTTAGGCAAGCACAAAGATTGTTACGTGTGAGTGCAGAGGCGTCAGTTTTCCTGAGTCCTCCATCACAATGTTCGGTGTCAGAAGAATCTGAACAAAGCTTATGGAAGTCTTGAGGATGAATTGTATATTCAACTGAAAAGTTGGTCAGGGGCAAAGGCATAAAACCAGCACATTTTCACCACGCAAGAACTCATGGGCCTTAGCTCCTGTCTTCCTTTTATGAAGAAAAGAAAAAAACCTATAGTACAAATATCATCCAGGAAAGCATTAACAGAGAACCTATATCCAAAAGAGTAACAATGAGCATGATTTTCATTTAAATGTAGGACAAAAATATAGTTAAATGTGGAGATTAACATTCAGAGACAAATAGACACATCCCAAATCCTTCTAATGCAGCGATGACGTAAGCAGCAAAATTTAGAAGAAACAATGCTAGAGAAGGTGAGAATTAGTGAAGTGTGCTTACTTCTTCATCTTTTATTGCTAGTGGTTAAAAGAATTTATTAAAATTTAATGAAAACAATGGAGATACAAAAATAGTTAAAAGATCAAAGAACGTACAAAGAAAAATTGTGTAGTCAGCTAAAATTGGATTGTATAGTGGTAGGAGAAAAAAGAAGATATGCACGCTTGCTTATTTAATTATTACACATAGGGAGGGGTGTATCAGTTAAATGTATACTTTTAAATGTAATCACTAGAACAAAAATATAAGCCTTCTGAATTTTCAGAAGATACATATATATACACAAAACAAAACTAATCCTATGCAGTGAAATACTTACAAAATGAAAATCCCATAGAAAGAGCAAAAAACCCCATAAAATAAGATATAAAAATGAAAGTATACACCTATACATGTAAATGTGGTAAAACTCACCTATTATAAGACTTTCAGATTTGATCACAAAGGAATATCCAGCTAAAAAGCTATAAACAGGAGACATAACCATAAGAAAGTGACATAGAAAGGATGGAATTACAAATATTAGTAAAGAGAGAAGCAGGCCTTCTTATTTTAATTTGTTATGTTGCTTTAAGGACGAAGGCATTAAATTAGGTGAAGAAAGGGTCTTCAGAATGGCCCATTGGACGCCAAAATGAGGATCTACTATAGTGAACAGTTTATGGATCAGCATTTACAAAATAAAAATGGCAGGAAATCGAATGTGAAATGAACTGACAGAGCTTTATTAAAATGCACAGTAATAGGTAATGACTGGTAGATTCAAAGTCACTTATGTAACTATTGAATTCTGTGCCCGAATACAGACAATGGTCTGTTTCAAGCGTCCATGGAACATCCACATAATGACCGTGTATTAGGACATATGTCAAGACAGGGCTGTGTCCTATGGCCCATGTGCCAAGTCGGGTCTGTTGCTTGATGTTGTAAATGGAGTTTTTTTGGAACACAAGTATGCTCATTCCTTCTTGTGTTGAGTATGGCTGGCTTTGTGCTTCTAACAAAGCAAAGCTGAATAGTTGAGAAGGATACTGTATGGATCACAACTTGAAAACATTTGCTACCTTGCCCATTATAGAAAGGTTTGCTAATTCCTGTATTAGTTCGTGAACATTAATAATTTCAAAGTATAAAGAGAATATAAATACATATGTATATGTAGGTATATATACATGTATATATATATAAATAGATAGATAAACACATGTATACAAGATATTGATATATACCCTTCAGGAATCACAATGTATTAAAAATGCTAGGAAAAAATTGTATTCAAATCATTAATAAGATAAAGATACCCATTATTACTAGTATTATTTATCACAAATATGGAGGTATCAGCCAATACAATTGTACTAGAGGAAAAGGAGGTATAAAATTAGAAAAGGGAATAAACATATCATTATTGAATGTACATTATTTATATTGTGCATATACACACACACAGACACACAAATATATATGTTAGCCAAACTATTAAAAAAATAAACCCACCAGGAAGTCACAATCTCAGTAAGGTCTCTAGATATTTCCAAGGTGTTTTATAAGAACACATAAATACAAAGTCTATTGCTTATATATCGGTTTGTTTCATCAAGGAAAGGACAGAAGACCATAGTTCAAATATGAAGAGAGAATAAAATAGGTAAAATTGGGGGCCAGCCCAGTGGCGTAGTGGTTAAGTTCACACACTCTGCTTTGGCAGCCCAGGATTCGCAGGTTCAGATACCAGGAGCAGACCTACACCAAGTCATCAGCCGTGCTGTGGCAGGGGTCTCACATACAAAGCAGAGGAGGATTGGCACAGACGTTAGCTCAGGGACCATCTTCCTCAAGCAAAAAGAGGAAGATTGACAACAGATGTTAGCTCAGGGACCATCTTCCTCACCAAAAAAAAAGTAAAATCGTCATCCAGCTTTACCTATTTAAAATGTAGATTAAATATAACTTAATGTTACATAATTTGATGTCATCTAATGGAATATTAATGATACACTTAAAAATCTTAGTTTACATGAAGTAAACATTTTTATAGATGGTGTGGGCCAATTTATCATATCCTCCTGCCTTCTTAACACAGGAAACATATATTCATTAACATTAATCTGGATTGGAATATTATTAACTATAACTCATTGAGAGTTTTAAATATCCCTTCAATAAAAATGTATGTAAAATATATGGAGAACATAATTGGCTCAAATCTTAAGAAAATCGTGTCCATACTATTTTATATGCAAATTTGGCCTCAAACTCTAAGAAATGTTCCTAGTATTTCTTTAGTGTGAAGAAAGTCATTCCTTTATTGGAAAAGTCACTGTAGATTCTTGCCTTTTTTGCGTCAGTGCCAATGACTGTTAGTGATATTTAGATTATGATTGTCAGAAATTGGCTAATATTTGATATTAACCTTAGAGGTTATTTTATGCATATCAAAACATCAGAAAATATGCACCTCTGGTATGAAGAGTTTAAATGATAATATTTGTAGAAAGAAAATCAGAGGCACATTTGTGATGCTGGGATTGTACCTTCCTCTCTAATAAGCTTGAAAATTAAACTTTTCACACCTGGGGTGGGAAGTTTTTCTGGTGGTTGAATATTCATGTACTATTTCACAGCCCATCAAACAAATGTGGCAGTTTTCTGATTTCAGTGGTAAAATGTGGAATGATGCTACAAAATATAATCATACCTTTTGCTTACTCTCAGAACATGACATTTATAATTTCCTCGTTATACCAGGAATCGTCACTACCAACAAACATATCCTAGGATAATTCTTTGTTTGATAAGAGTTTTTGTATGACACATATTTAATAAAAGGGAACACAAATTAGCAGTTTTTCAAAATAATCGACTGCAATTTTTCCCCATCATAAAGTATTAAATATCTAAACATATTTTATAAGCATCTCAAGCATGTTATCTTTATAATTTATAGGTCTACATATTGTTTTACCCTGATCCAAAGACAGCAAATAAAGCTACAAGCAAGTGTCCAGTGCTTGGTCTGGGTATAAAATTGAGAGAGAGAAGTAATCTCAGCAAAATCAAATTATAAAATTGCTGCCCTGGTGATTCTTTGCATGATAGTTTCAGTTTCCCCTCCCTTATGGCGCAGCCCTGCTTTACCTCTGATGACCCACATACCTGAATCTTTGTTTTAATTGTTAAACCCTCAACTACAGAGCCGTGGTACCAGCAGTGTATGGTTTCCAACTCAATGACTGCTTTGGTATACCAATTTCATTTTTGTTTAACCTTATTCTCTTCCTTATTATCCACACAGTTATTTCAGAAAATTCACCACTGTCCTTCACACCCCACCCCACTCCTCTTATTTTCAGCAGACAAAAGATCTTTAACTGAGAAAAAATATCCATCCATACGGAACTTCACCTCCCATTCTCTGCCATGACAGTCTTCACAGTGCGGTCAGTGGACAACTAGGGATCACTGACACACTTGCAAGGGTCTGTGAGGTCGAAATTATTTTCATAATATTAAGACATGCTTTGCCTTTTCAGTGTATTGATATTTGCAGGAAGGGTGGAAAAGCAATGGTGAGTGAAGCCAGTGGTGCCTTAGCACAGGTCAAGGCAGTGGCGCCCAGCCGTAATACTAGTCATCGTGTTCTTCACTGCCCTGGGCTCGCAGAAGACAAAATGCCAGTGTAACTTCAGAATGCCTCTGATATAGCAGGAAAAGTTTTGACCATATTAAATCCCAACCTGTGATTATAAATATTTTTAAATATCCCGAATGTTGATAATGGCAAATATGCATAGAACACTTTTGCTGCGAACAAAATGAGGTATTTTTCCTGGGGAAAAGAACTTGTGTGTGTGTTTGGGTGGTGAGTTGAAATAGCCATTTTTTTAATGAAATACCGTTTTGACTTGAAAGAACAACTGATAAACAAAGTAAAATTATTTATATTTGGGTGTTTGTCAGACATTTTCACAGAAATAAACAAAGTGGGCCTCTCACTTCAGGGAAACAACTGACATTTGTTGCCAATGATAAACCATGAGCTTTCAAGTGAAAATTAGGAGTTTAGACAATTTGTATTCTCCACTGTGGGATTGACTTAATACTTAAATATTTTCCAATAAATTGCCAATAATATTAGTGACTATATATTTTTATATGGTATAATGAACCAATATATTTCAAATGACCAAAACATAATGTTACCAAATCAAACATGGGTAAAATGATCCATTTAATGGACAGAGAGATTGAATGAATTTAATATTAAAAGAGTAAAAGAAGTTCATTGATATCGTTTCAGATTCCCCACTGCAGCTAACCGTAAGAAAAATACCACTTGATGAGTTTTAATGTAGTATCAAAGAAGGCCACTCAAGTATCTGACAAGGCTGTTAAAATACTCTTCTGTGTGAGTGTGTTTCCTCATATATAATTACAACATCACGTCACACCGGAGAGATAACTATGTGCTGGATACTTGGTTGCCGTCTTGGAATGCAACACTGCACCACACTGATAAGAGACTTGTTCACACTGAGCACACCTGATGGTTCCTTGCTGTGTCTCTGGAGCCTGTGGCAAATAGGTACCTGATGACTATGATTTAATTTATTTTCAACTAATTTTGCTGATTCCTCTTCCCCTATTTTCTACCCTTCCCTTTCAAAAGTATGTATTCCTCAGAGTACTGTTTTAATTCTCTGTATACTTTCTTTCCGGGCACTTGTTCACTTAAATGTATTAATCTGTCAGCTACATGATCTTGACTCTTAAATATGTATTGCTAATTGTGGCCCCTATGGTAAACTTCAAAAGCTTAAAACTTGAATTTCTAATTATCTGCTTCACTCCTTTGCCTAGACGTATCAATAACCATTCAAAACCAACATGTCTCAAAACATATTCGGTTCTCTATCTTAACTCCTTCGTGGCAAGGCCTTCTCTCCCGCTAGAAAGACCATCTAAGTCAATCAGCACTAGCTGAATTATACCACATCAGCATATCACGACCATATTTTTCTTCACATTAAAACTGAGTAACACAGTCTGATTTGTGTGTATGTGTCTGTATGATTTATTTCACTACTGTCCTACTTTTATGTAATGTTTCACTTACTCTTCTTTAATTCTAGTATGTTTTTATTTTTTAAATGTTTTTTGAGATGAGATTCATGTAATAAAAACAAACTATTTTAAAGTGAATAATTCAGTGGCATTTACTACATTAACAATGTTGTGCAACTGCCACCTTTATCTAGTTTGAAATATTTTTATCACCCCAAAAGGAAACCCAGTACCTATTAAGCAGTTGCTGCCCATTCCCTCCATCCCCAGCCCCTGGCACCCGCTAACCACCTACCTGCTTTCTATCTCTATAGATTTATCTAGTCTGGATGTTTCATACAAACATGAAAGGGCTTCTTTCACTTTGCATAATGTTTTTGAGGTTTATGCCCATTGTAGCATGTATCAAAATTTCATGTTTCATTTATTTTTAAAGTAACGCTTTTGATAAAATCCAAGATGCATGATGGAACTTCAGAAACCTCAGTGATTAGGTAGAAATCATCAACCTATCCTCAGGATTTTGAGATAAGGTTATGCACTTAGAAAAAAAGTTGTCAATAGCAAATACAATCCCTCATAAAATAGACAAGTTAGCTATCTTCAGAAATAAGAGATGATGTCTTGGTAAGTGCTGTCATTGGAGACTTGAGTGGTATCATATAAATCAAAAGGATCAGACTAAGGAAAGATGGGACTCATTGAATTGTATTGTAATCTTGTTTTCAGAAGTAATGATGTGGTAAGCATTAGCAGATAATAGAAAAGTAGGTAGAAAGAATTTGTAAGTATTTAGTCAATGCAGTCCAAAGGAAAGAGAGAAATTATCTGGCAGACACAGATATTTAATTCACAAGGGAAATATATTTTGTTGTGAGGCAGAAATATTTCATCAGGCTTCTCTGTAGACAGGATGAAATCTCTCTCAAATAGTCTAATTCTCTTTGCTGAAGCCTATGTTCATCGAGAGACCTTGAGGTCATTTATTTAGAAGTTTTATACTGATCAGAAGTCCCATGGATGATGGACATGAGTATGCCCTTTTTGAAATAAACACACTCACATTCTGGTGCACCAGGAATCTGTTTTGCATTAATCAGTGGATAGCACCTAGCACAGTACCTGACAAACACCACACTCAGCAAATGTGAGCTGAGTGAACTAGTCCGTGAACAAAGCGTCCATCACACATTGTTGTACCGAATCAAGGTAGATTGAATACATTGAAGAACAATAGGCTTCGTTAGTCATTTCACCATCTTTTCTCCAATGTAAATCATTTAAAAAGTTGGGTTATTGGGATGTTTAATCATGCATTACATTACTGAGTAGAAAAGAATAAATTAATTAACAATCTGCCTATGATAATTAAAATGAATAATTTGGAAGAATTAAAATTATTGTAGATTTTAATATGGTAAACATCTAGTAGAAATTAGGATGAATTTTTCTTTTGCCAAATATTATTATTCAGACATAGGAAACTAGTGTGTCTGCTGAACAATATCCTCACATATCCTAAGAATGACTCAGACTCTCAAGGTGTACAAGGACTCTCCAGATTCCACTCTGGAAAATACTTTCCACTTGGAGAAATTGCTGATATAATTAACTCTGGAAAGCAATGAGATCCCCTTGGGCTTCCCTTTTGGTAAGAAATCTCAGGGATAATTACAAGAGCCATTTTTAATAAGATAGAGTTAGATTGCTGATTAGTTTATTTTTTCCAAGGTTACATTTTTATAATGTTTTATTTGAAGACATTTCTGCTGTATTATAACAATGGTGCAAATTGCTCAAAATTCAGCAGATTTTGTTCTCCAAGGAGCCCAGCTGTCTTGGTATATTATTCCTATTATTAAATCTTCCTATTGTAGTGAATCTATTCTAAATGAAGATACATTTATTAAAAGTATTTTTTCCTCTTACCTTTGTAGTGATTTTCAGCAAAGACTACTACTATATCAAGAGTTTATAAAAATAATTTTCTGGAGCCAGCCCCATGGCATAGCAGTTGAGTTCAGTGCACTCCGCTTTGGTGGCCTGGGTTTGTGGGTTCAGATTCCGGGTATGGACCTACATCACTCATCAGCCACGCTCTGGTGGCAACCCACATATAAAGTGTAGGGCAATTGGCACAGATGTTAGCTCAGGGCCAATCTTCCTCAGCAAAAAAATAAATAATTTTCTGACCATGTTGCCTGATGTGGGTTATGACAGCTTTCAGAACCATTTTATGTGGTGTCTTAGTCAATTACAATGAATGCCACTTACAGTGAATCCAGGGGATTAGGGGCGTAAATGGTTAAGCACAGCATTTTCTACCTGTGCAAAGTACTTGATGGCATCCTCCAAATTCCAGCAAGTATTCCAAAGTGCGACCTCCAGAAAGGGTTGGCAACTATATCTCAAATTATTCTCTTGCTTTGTTTCCTAACAGAATGATCTTATATTTTATGGACATCTACAGCATTAACCAGCACTTTCCTGAAAGTAGGCTAACAAACATCTCATCATTATCTCAAAAAAGGGTTAGGGTAGAGCTACCCAAAACTAGGCACTCTTTTCATTACCTATGTTAATGTAAGAGGAACTTTTTTCAAAAGTGTGACAATTTTAGGGCCTCTGTGCACTTTCTTAAAAGAAAAAGATGAGTCACTTCTCCTGAATTCCTAGTAGAATCAGATGGGAAAATTTCCCCTTATTCTTGCTTAGAGAAGATGCCACAAATTGGTGGATTCCAGAGGGCTAGGTTGGTTTCTAAAATGTAGCAATATTTAGTCTTAACATTGAAATTTTAATCACCTTGAAGACATTGCATGAATTGAGAAACTCTTTGAGACTGAGGATTGCGGTATACCTTTAATATCTTTCTAGAGTGTTCTATATCTGTTTACTATTTATAGGCCCTTTTTACAAATTTGGTACATATAAGAGGATGTTGGAATATATAATTTGGTCTTATTTCTTTTGAAAGCTCAACCAAATCTCTTTGCTCCCCATGGTTAGATAAACTCATAAATTTCTCTTTATACATACCATAAAGAGTTACTGATACTTGTAACCAAACTATGCCTGTAACTAATCAAACAAAAAGTATTTATTGAGGACAATTCCATTTATCTATTCAACAAACTTTCATAGATCGTCTGCCAGGAGCCCAATCCTGCTGGAAACGCACACAAAAATACCTTGCCTTTTCCTGCACTTAGTCTAGCAATGCAGATACATAAAGAGTAGATATCATAGAGGCGTAGACCTGGGAGGGTCTGGGGAGCCCTCAGAGAGGAGGAAGTGTTTGAGGAGGCACTTGAGAGGAAGTAGACACTTACCAGGGAGACGACGGGGGAATGAGGACTGTTTCCGGTAGGAGTGTGTGTGTGTGTGTGTGTGTTGGGGGGAAGCAGAAGAGTCTATGGAACTCGAAAAACTACAATGGGATTAGAGATGGGAAAGCCTTTGAGAGGAGCAGTAGTGCAGAGTTCACATCTTAGGGTGAGAGAGGAGCCCCCGTAAAACAGAGACAGAAGGTATATAATAGAGGACTTTGTAGGCTGTGTCAAGGAGTTGAGACTTTATCTTTGAGAAGATGAGCAAGCCCCCCAGGGTTTTAACTGGGCAATTTGTATGTTTAAGAAATGCCGTTACCTAGGCATGTGAAGGATGGATTAGTGTAGAAAGCCAGGAAGCAGAGATTAGTTAGGAAGCTGCTCATATTGTCCAGGCAAGAGATGATGAATTAAGTACAGGAAAAGGATGGATGGAAGGGGAAGATACAATCAGGATGATGTGTCTAGCTCAAAGCTAAGTATATAATGAATACAAAATGCTCCCTGCCCTAAGCAGATTATAAATTACTTATATAGTTAATTGTTGGGGGACAGGAGTAAAAACTGATACAGATATTACAAAATGATTAAATGTATTAAAAACACAGTTTGATAAAAAAAATACCTATACTGTTTTGTAATTTGAATACTTCACTAATTAATAAATCTATATGCTGAAGATATGGCTATGTGGCTACTAAAGATATTTCTAGAATTCTCTAGCCTCCCCTTTGGTCTGTACTTTCTCCAATCTCATACTACTAAAAAAATAAAAAGCACCATCTTCTTGATAAAATAATAGCTTAGGACAATGCCAAGGAAGAGGTGGACATTAAAGGATGGGTGTAGATTAGAGGGAAGGCTAAAGAGGTTCTTAGGAGAGGGCCAGCATACATGGAGGTCTGGTGGTGGGAACTGATAGGGTGTGGAAGAGACAGGGGCGATAACAATTTGATTGAAGCAGAGAATTTGTGTGCAGCACTGAGACTGACCAAGCGTAAGGGGACTGTTTCATGTCATCGAAGATCATGAAAGCCCAGCTCAGGAATTCACATGTTAATAGACTCGTGCTTACGTCATTATGTTGTGGCCATTTATTCCATTTCAATCAAGTTATTTGTTCATTTACATGCTCAGGGCTTCTAATTTCAGATGCTTGAACACAATTACATATAATTGTTTCTGAGCCTGGCTGGCAGATACATTGTGATTTCTTTCTCATGTTTCTTTTTTCCTTCCTTCACTTTTGTCTGATAATAAAATGACGTACCAGGAGCTGGCCCCATGGCCAAGTGGTTAAAGTTCCATGCGCTCTGCTTCCGAAGCCTGGGGTGGCAGGTTTGGATCCCAGGTGTGGATCTATACCACTCGTTGGCCATGCTGTGGTAGGCGTCCCACAAATAAAGTAGAGGAAGATGGGCACAAAAGTTAGCTCAGGGTAAATCTTTCTCACAAAAAAATAATGAATAAATACAATGACGTTCCACAGTATTTGTCCCATCACTCTAAATCAGCCAATAATTTAATGAGCATATTACTATAAACTCACTAAAAATGAATAAAACATATCTAAGTATAAAATGTATGGTACTTTTTGAATTGCTCACTTTTAGAGGGCAGGCACAGCCTCCATTTCCTCATATTTTTACCCTACCATTTCTCATGTGTTTTTTAAAACAAAATTTATTTTTACTTACAAATATTTTGGGAGAACTGGAAAAAATTCATTGCATGCAAAGAGGTCTATATATTGTATATTTATTAAGTGATAATCACAAAACAAAACCATTGTAGAAATTATATAGGCAGCGTAACTAAAAGCCAAAGTTAAAAATTCTAGATTTCTTCAATCATTTACAACACCTTCTTTGCGGTGTTTTCCTAGGAATGTAGGCAGGCATCTTTAATCAACCTTCTTCTCCTTCTCACTAAACCAAAGCCCTCCTTCTTTGAATCCTTATGTATGTGCACACAACTCCCCTAGTCAAGACATTGACAGACGAGGGAACAGGTTGATAGCCATTTGGTGGGCTTTTCCTGTCGTTTGCCAGTGACATTTTATGTTATTTCAGACTGAGTAATTTCTTGAAAGGAAACGAAAAAACAGTATTTTTCCTCACTAGAAATGGCAAAACTGTTTCAGCCTAAACTAATCTTAACCCTGATAAAGTAAAATTATAAACTAACCAATATGTCCTTAGAGAGTTCACAGAGCTAGAAGTCTTTTAAATCTAAGTATAAACAAAAATGTGTGGCTTTCTGAGGTAAGTGTGAGCAGAATGCTGACTCTCCCTGAACTACAAAACTGATTGAATTTAGAACAAAATTGAAATTTTAGTAAATAGTTAAGCCACTATCTTGCTCTATATCACCATGTATTTATTTTGTATGTTTTGGGTTTTTTTAAATTTGTATATAATTTCAGTATTACAGAAAGTGTTCAAGCATAGCACAAGGAACTCCTGTATATTCTTTACCCAGATTTCACTCCATTTTTTTCTATTCTCGTCTCTGTCTCCCTTTCTCTGTCTTTGTCTCTCTGTCTCTCTCTCTCTTTCTCATGTCTCTTGCTCTCTCCATCTCCATCTTTTTCTCTCTTTTGAACTATTTGTAAGTTGGAGACTTCATGCCCCATTATCCTTAAATAATTCAATGTATATTTACTGAGAAAAAAAAAAGGAAATTCTCTTACATAACCACCATATAGCAAATTTAATGTTGATACAACTATGTCATCTAATTAATAGTCCCCATTCACGTTTCATTAATTATCCCCACAATGTCTTTTATGATATGCTTTCCCAGTCTGGAATCTGATTTAATCATGCATTACATTTAGTTGCCATAAATTTCGTCTTTTTAAAAATCTGAAACAGCTTCGCAAATTTTTTTTTCTTTCTTTGGTATATTTGAAAAGTACAGAAAAGTGGTTTTGTAGAATGTCCTTCAGTTTGAGTTTGTCTGATGCTCCTTCGTAATTAGATTCAGGCTGTGCATTTTTGGTAAGAACACCAAAGAGAAGATGTCATTTCCTTCTCACTGTACCATATTTGGAAGCAAATGACGTTGGTCTGTCCCCGAACTTGTGACGTTAACTTGATAAATTGGTAAAGATGGTGTCTGTTAGATTAATTTACTTTAAAATTACTATTTTCACCTTGTAATTAATAGATGGCTTGTGGGGAGACACTTTGGTACCATGAAAATGTCCTAGTCCTCATCAAGCGCAGCATCCAGTATTTTAGCATCATCACTGATTTTCTACCTCCATCAGTCCCTCTTTACTTATTAATTGATGTTCTACTCCAGGGAAGAGTTTTCCTTTCTCCTCATTTATTAATTTTTACATTTATTTCCAATTTTATGGGTTTATGGATTTTCATTTTATTCAAATGGTTTAACCATTACTATTATTATTAATTTTGATGATCAGATTTTACCAGTATGGCCAGCCCATGAGGCTTCCATGTCCTTTTGTCTCCATCATTCTCTGACTCCTTCCTTCCTCAGCCATGTAATCTAACATATCTCTAACAAGACCTAGTTTCTTTTACGGGAGAATGACATTTAAAAATTACAATGTGTGCACTAAGTTTTCTGCGCTCCTTGTGTGTTCACTCTCTCTCTGTCCATCTATCTATAAACAAAAATTCAGGAGATCCTACTCATATTTCTAATTACAGTTCAAAGCCTCAGGGTACATTCTCGTCTTAATGGATTCCTTTCTCCAGGTTTCCATTATCCTCAATGAACCCACTTTTCTGCTCTAATGTACACAGACTATGCAGAAAGTCTTTTTCAAATATTTAACCCACATCATTGTGATTGGCAAACTTACTAACTAGAGTTTAGTATTTGTTTACAGAAATTTTTTTGAAATAAAATTCCAATATAGTGAAATATGCAAACCTTTAAGTATATAATTTGATGAGATTTGACAAATTTATAATTCACAACCCTATCAAAATAAAATTGACATCACTCCAGGAGGTTTCTTTGTGCCCTACTCAGTGGGTCTATATCCTTCCCTGATCTATCTTGTCTCCCTAAGCAATTCCTTGCATAGATGAGTTGTGAATGTGCTAGAATCTTGTATAAATGGAATACTACTGTCTGCGTCTTTTGTTTTTGGCTTCTTTTGCTGAGCCTCATGTCTGTGAGATCATCTATGTTTTTGCATTTATTGGTGGTTCATTCTCTTTATTGCTGAATAGTAGCCATTGTATGAATATGCCTCCATTGTATGCATATTTCAATTTTTTAATGTTCTTTTTGGTGGACATTTAGTTTGGTTGCAGTTTCTGGATACTTTTTGTGGACTTATGTTTTTATTACTCTTTGACATAGAGTAGGGGCATGCATCATTTGATTAAAAAAAGGCCAACATTTTTTCCAAAATTATTTTACCATTTTACAGTCTCATAAGAATTTAATGAGAGTTCTGTTTGCTCCACACCCTTGCTAAAATTTGACATTGGCAGTCTTTACATTTTTGCCTTTCTTGTGAAGTGAAGTGAAACATCATGTTTTTAATTTGCATTTTCCTGATAATTGATAATTGCAAACTTACAATTGCTGTATTGGCCATTAATAAATTATCCTTTATGAAATGCCCATTTTTTTCTAATTGGTTGTATTAAACAACAAAAGTTCAACTAAGTAAATTTAATTATCAATGATTCCATGATTATATCAATGAGTGGTGGTGTAACAGTTCACAATTGCTTGCTTCTTAGTTTTTATTAGACATTAAGGTTCCTAAGGGTTAAGAATTCTAATTAATATATGTAATTAAAACTAGTAGAAACAATAAGGAAAACATCTCTGTATGCAAGGATAATAAGATGCATGTTTTCGGGAAGAAAATGCATGAAGAATGGAGATGCATTTTGTTGAGGGAAAAGAAAGCAGTTTTGTCCTAAGATAAGGCTGGGAAAGAGAACAAGGGACAAACTAAAATGGACATAGTCTAGGGCCTGAGTATTTATTTTCTTAATGATGTGCTTTATTGAACAGAAGTTTTTAATTTTGAAGATGTCTAATTTATTATTTTTTACAATTTATGGCTAATGCTGTCTACATCCTGAAAAATATTTTTCTTAGATCTCAGAGGTACCCATCAATTTTCTTCCTTACATTTTATATTTTTGGTTTCAAGTTTAAATGTGTGATCATCTGTAAATAATTTTTGTGTATATTGTGAAATTTTTAGTCCATGTACATTAATGCGATTATTAGTATATTTAGATTTATGTATCATTTCACAAGTTATTTGTCCTATCTTTTTTTTTTTGTTCTCCTGTTTTATTCTTTACCGCCTTTTTGACTTAATCACGTATCTTTTATTGTATGTTTTAATTTCTCTGTTAGATTTTTAGCTTTAACTCTTTGCATTATTTTTAGTGGTTTCTATAGTTTTTGCAGTATACATGCTTAATTTATCATGGTCTGCTTATAATTAATATTGCATTGCTGCATGTAACATCTAAGAACTTTGAATGTTGTAGTTTCATTTATCACCCTCCACATTTTCTGTAATTGTCATATATATCACATCTACCTAAATTACAAAACCTACAATAAATTTTAATTTTTGATTTAAATTTATGTAATTTTAACAAAATTAGGGAAGAAAAATATTTTATGTTTAGCTAATGTATAACATTTCAGGTTATTTCATTCCCTCCTGTAAACCTAATTTTTATTCTACTTTTCATTTTGAAGTGGTTTTTTTTTTGTAGGATGTAGAATTCTGGGTGTATTTTTTTCTCTCAGCACTTTCTTTGTTGTCTGTTGCTCTCCCTTGTTCCTGCATTCGTTTAGACCATTATTTGCCTCTAGCTGCTTTCTCTAGCTGTGTTAGCGATGCTTCTCTCCATCTTTAGTTTTCAGCAGTTGAAATGTTGTGTGCTTAGCTGCTTCATTCTGTTTATTCCTCTTGAGGTTCATTGACATTTTTGGTCTGCAAGTATATACTTTAAAAAAATATTTAGCGCAAATGTTCTCCTATTACTATGTCAATTTTTTTCTGCACTAACCTTTCTCTCTTTTCATCTTGTGAGTGTAATTTCATGTATGCTAGATTCTTGATATTGTCCCCCAGGTCATTGAAGCTCTTTTCTTTATATTTAATTACCTTTCTCTCTGTTCTTCAGACTAGATAATTTCTACCAGTCTCTTCAAGTTTACTGACCTGTCTGTGTGCTGTTAAGTCCATCCAGAAAATTTATGTTTAATTTTATTTGTTCCACATCTCATTTCTAAATTCTTATTTGGTTCTTTGCCATAGTTTACCTTTCCTACTGAGATTTCAAATCTCTTTCTGCATTGTGACCATATTTTCCTTAAATTACTGAAAATATTTTAAATAGCTTTTTAAAAGGCTTGTCTGCTAATTCTGTCATTTCAAGATTGGTCTCTATTGACTATTTTTTCTCCTGATTATGGTAACATTGTTTGTTTTCTTGTTTGTTTGAATTTTTAAAATCGCATCTTGGCACTGTAGATAATATACTGTAGAGTTCTATTATAGGATAATTCTGATGATGATTGCTTTTTGTTCCACCAGGCAGGTAACTTGGTTGGACTCAAACTCTAAAAATACTGTCCCCCATGATGTGGACAGCAGTCAAAATATCTGCTTGGTTCCCTTAGGCTACCAGCATCCTTCTTTCTTGGAGTCTCTCCAATGTATGCAGTTTAAAGGTAAATCAAGGACCTGGGATGTTTACACAGATTAGCATGCATCTCCCTCTGATCTTTCAGTTCTGGAGTTTCCTGGTCACTTTCCACCTGCTCTTCTACCTTTGAATTCTAACTTCTACCTCCTAGTTTCTCAAGATAATGAGGCTGTGGATTTCTGCTTGAGTTCCAGTATGCATAATCCCCTACTGGTGCAGATCAGGGCATGCTTCAAGGCAAAAAGACGCATCAACGCAAGCATTACGAAGTGCAGTTTGCCGCTTGAAAGAGTAGCCTCCTCTCCAGGCTCGCCTGTCTTTGATCACCATACAGTCACTTCCACTCTGACAAAACATATGTGCTCCTATAAAATCCTTAGGATGTGCAAAATAATGCAATAAAAACCATAAGGCTTATAGGGGAAGAAATGGGGTTAGGAACTCAACGCTCAAAAACATCATCGACATTAAAAAAAAGAGTATTGCTAAAAATGGTAGCCCCATTTTGCAGATGTTAAATGGTTAAGAAATACACAAATACTGCAATAAATGCAGCACCTTACCATGTAAAAGTCTTGAAATTTATTATAGAAGTGGGTGTTGGAAAGGTTGCAACTTGTGAGTTATTGTGAGGTGATAGAAGGAGTGTTATCTGAAATCTGAGTGAAGATCGTAACACCCACTGTAGATGAGTGAGGTTCATAATACATGTGATGAACTGAGGTAACCAGTAGGTGTGAGGGGCGTGTATTTGGTCTGTGCATTTTGTGTGTTCCTATGTAACCATGCAGTTTTCTGCATTTATCTAATATTTCTCACAGATGAAATTAAACATAAGCCAACATGAAATTGAATTATGTTCAAATTATTTACTAATATATCAATTGCTTTGAAACAAATTTTCAGTTTCCAAATAAGCATTCTGTCAGAACTGAAGGTAGTTTTAAAATTTATAGAAAGTTTATAATTGTTATTTATAGGAGAATTAGCCTAAAACAAGCTATTTGCATTACTGAAAGCAAAACCTCCATTTTTTTAATTATAATGATGCTGGTATCTTTCACTCTGCATCATTTCTAAAACATGTTGATGCTGTTGCAGATAGAAGTATTATATTAATTTCTTATTGCTATGTAGTATTCCATTTGATAAATATACCACTTTTTTTTCCATTATTCTATTGATGGACATTTTGGTTGTTCCCAATTTTTTTGCTATTTTGACTAAAGCTGTGGCAAACAGTCTTGTGGATATGCTTTGGTCTGTATATATTAAGAGTTTTGGGGTTGTAGGGTATTTGTACCTTTATCTGTTGTAGATGCTGACAAATAGTGTTCCAAATGAATCGTAACAATTTATACTCTTATGAGCACTATATGAGAGTCCAAGTTACTCTACATCTTCAATAATACTTATTATTTTCAGTCCTTTAAATTTGAGCATTTTAGTTGAAGTATAAATTCAACTATCTCATTGTGTTTTTAATTTGCATTGTTCTAATGACTAATGACATTGAGAATGTTTCATATGTTTATTGACCATTTGAATGACTTCATTTGTAAATTGCTTGTATACTTTTTTGCCCATATTTTAAAATTGAGTAGTTTGTTATTTTCTTAGTGATTTGTAGGAGTTCTGTGTATGCCCCATATCAATGCCTTCTGTCAGATTATGTAAGTTGAATACACATTTGGTCTTTGGCTGCCATTTTGCTCTCTTTCTGCTGTCTTTCACCATTTTGTGTTTTTTTATTATGTGTTTTAATTCTCCATATAATTTAAACATTCCAAGACTACTACTATTGTTTTGTTTGATCAATATTTACTCACATATATATACTTCGTTTTAATTCTATTCCTTTGTGTATTTCAATGCTTTCATCAGGAATCATTTTTCATCTGCTTAAAGAACTCCCTTGAAAATTCTTCTAGAGTAGGTCTACTGGCAACTATTTTTCTCAGTTTTTATTTTTCTGGTTTTCTAAAAATGTATTTTTTGTCTGTACATTAAGGAATATTATTGTAATTATATGATTTTAGTTTAGCCCAGGGTCACATCATTTATTCCTCTGTTATTCAGAATTTTAAAAATGTGTTTGTGTGTAGTACTGTTTTGAAATGTCAGTGATAAGGACTATAGAATCACAAGATAGAGGATACGAAGAGATCATTGTGTCCTAACCCTTATTTTTAGAGCATTGGATTTAAGATTTAAGGCACAGAATGTAAAATAACTTGACTAAGCAAAAACTACCCAGGAATAATAGTTGGTCAAATATCCAATCATCCTGATATTTAGCAACATTTCTTATGCTTTATATATATTCATAAATATCTCATTTATACATGGAGTTTAGTATTTTTTTTCCTGTGGGTCTAACAATGCTAGCACTAACCAGTGGATGTCTTGTAGTTAGTAGGTCTTTAATCTCTTGGAGCTTAAATTCCGTTAGGGAAGGGCATACAGAAAAATGAAAACAGAATAAATAGGTGTATAAGATCATTTTCAGATAGTAGCAAGTATTTCATAACAAACAAAACAGTGTAGTGGAATAGAAAGTGGGAAGCAGTAGCAACTTTAAATATTGTGGTCAGTGCAGCCTCTGAGCTGAGACCTGAATGGGTCCAAGGAGTTGGGCATGCAAAAATCTAGGGACAGTGAGCTTCAGGTAGACAGAAGAATGAATGCAGGGCCCTGAGGTTGACACCACTTGACTTGTTTATTAAGCTTTGTGTGAAACAAAGCGAATGATTTGTAGAATGGTGAAAGATGAAGTCAGGGAAGCATGCGAGGAACAGATCAATTAAGGTATTTTCAGTCCTGGAAGGATTAGGACTTAATTTTAGGTAGTTATTACAGAGTTCTAAGTGGTAAAGTTACACGATTGGAGTTACGCTATTAAAAAAATCAAGACACTTTTTCTTTTTAAATTCTTGGCGTTTCCTTGGTGTGTCCTATTGTAAATTCCAGGTGCTCTTTCATGTGTCTTATGCCTCTGCCAATTTCCTCAAATGCCTTAGAAGTATTTTATTTCTCTGTTCCTACATAAAAGTCTCATGTCATCTAGAGACCTGCCTTTCACTCTTGAAAGTGGAGGAAAATTACTAAATTCTGTGAAATAATGTGTACAATTTTAATCACTTATTTTTGTGTCTTTTTCCTGATATTTATATATTTAGTATATTTTCTTATTTGTATTTTAGAAACATGCATTAATGATGTTTCAGGCAGATTTAAGATGACTGGAATAGGCAAATAGCCTCCAGATGTGACAAGTTTGAAGGGGAAGCATTTGTTCTCACGTGTAAATAAACTCTAGCATATATGTTTAAAATCACTCTTTGTTGCTATAACTTTTATTTCTTGGTTGCTGTTTTGTCATAAGCTCAAGACAGTAAAACGTGACAATCTACGTATAATAAATGTTCATTCACAATAAATATACACATACAGTATATATTAAATAAGGGTATGGCACAAGGTTCATATATGTGCTTTTGTTTATGTCAAACTAAATTAATTAAACTGTTTTCCTCTGTGTTTGGGGGAAGGCAGGAAGTGTCAGAACCTACCTATGGAAGGACTTGAGTAACTGAAGTTAGTACTCCAGATTTCAAAGACTTGAAGTCACCTGGAAGAGTTAGCCAATGCTTTACGTAGAAGTATTTTGTAGAATTTTGCCCTGATCTGTAAAGCAAAATGTACGTTTCTGTCTTTTGATGGGGGGACTAGCTTTAAAATGTCATTGCAATGACTTTTTAGAGAGAAATATTTATTATGAGTAACTCAGTAAATGAAATAATTATAGTTAAAAATTCATGGAATTACTGATTAAATACTGCCTCAGAGAATCTTTGAATTTCAGTTTAATAAGTTTTGGTGACTTCATATTTCAGATCAAATATTCACTCCCTAAATGAATTCATTATATCACTTGGAACCCATTAGACCTTTTTTTTAACTATAAAACAGTAAAATGACAGTAACTTTAGACAAAAATTGTCAAATGGTTACAGTTTATCAGATGAAACAGATTTCCAACAGTTCTTCTAGATATAATGGAAAAGCAGTCTGGAAGGGAAATTGCAACTTGAAATTCACTCCAGTTTTTATCTCAAGTCTATATATACACTGAATTAAAATTGTTTCAGATAATTATTAAATCAAATTTAATACTGGGAAATGTTCCTAGTGAGTAGAAATTTTGTAGGAATGAATGTACTATATGAGTAGCCATAGGTTTTCTTTCTGATCTAGGTTTTCTTTCTTCTGATCTGTGAACAAAAATCTATAGTAGCTAAAGATCTAAAATTCTATAGAGTTACTAATGCTATAAAAGGGAAGAAATGTGAAAGAGATGCAAATTTGTCAGGGTAGTCCATGGAAGAATTTACTTAGTTTCCCAAGGTCACTGAAGTAAATGGAAACAGGTACAGTCAACTCTTAACTATAGGGAATCTCTGGGGAAATAGAAATAAATGAAATCCAAATTTTCAACTCAGGATTAGCTTCACCTGTTGGTCACCAAAGGCTTTGCAAACAGGAATTTAATCTGACAATTCTTTTTCAACCCATTTAATGTCTTCTCCTTATCTTTTGGTGGAAATGGTATCAAAAGAACTGGAAAAAAAAACTAAAGAATCACAACAAATTAGATAACTGAGAGATAGCCTGAATTATTCTTTTAGCAGCTCAGTGATGCAAAAACAAGAAGAAAACAAGCAAACAGTTTCTAAAAGTCACACTGCTAATGGGAGATCCAGCACTTGATCCAGTTCCTTTAGAATTTCTACGATAGTATTCCTTCCCTCCTCTGGTGTGTGTTACTGTTGAGGTTAATTAGTAAAAGCACGACTCGATACGTTTCTTTACGAGAACATAGAAGATATTCAAATAGGAAAGATTAACATGAACCAATGCATCCATTTTAAACATAAAGTTCTTTTATATTTAAACATGATCTCAAAGAAGAGGAGTTTCACTGCACTTGAAGATGAGAAATAAGTAGAGACAACTCAAGAAACGGCTTGATGGATTATGTTGCAGAAGACTTGACAGAAGAGAGAAAGGCAATTGCAGGATGAAATCACTACTCTGGTGAGGAGAGAGAAGTAAATCTGTTAAAATCCAGGCTCATTAACAGTGGTGACATTATTGCTTGTTGGTTGAGATGAGAGAAAGAGAAAGAATAACACAAAATGGAGGGAAAACAGTATTTGAAAATTCTTGGTTTGAAAAGACTGAGAATAGATACTTCAAGCATCTATTGATTTTAAGGAAATAGTGAAATGATAGACCCAAACTGAGAAAACCAGATTTTTTTTTTGAAAAGAAGTATTTGAGCAGGATTTTGTCCCAAGGTAATGAAGTCCAGTTACCCTAGGCTTTGAGAATACCATAGTTTAAGGGTTTCATTTTTTTGTTACTTTTTTGAGTTTAAGAAATGTAGACTATATTGGTAATGGGTATAGGTATTTATCCTGTAATTTCAAGCTTTTTCTCTTTGACTGGCACAATTCACATACTTTTATTGATATAATCTCCTGTAATGTAACTGAGAGATCAATATGTGTAGGAGTCTATGACTTTTTAAATGCAATTTATAAATTTTGCCCTAAATAATAAAAATATATTTTATTCAAGGTCACTGTATTAAATGATTAGTTAAAGCTTTGGATTAAGAAATATCTAGGTCAACATTTTTATTAACATTAGTGTTTTGCAACTTATTTTTACGAGTCCAGGCAATAATTTCATCCTGTCATTATCTGGTTATGTCAAAACTAGCTTAGTGCAGAGTGACATCAGCATGATGGCATGTGAATTGTTGCTTTTTTCTGTCAGCTTCAATTTACAACTAATTGGATATCCATAACCAAAAAAACACCTTTGCACAGCATACTAGGACTCCTGAGAGATCCATCCATCTGTGTACCCAGAAGTGGGTGTATTTAACTGTGGAGGAGGCTGCAGAGGGAAGGGGAGTGGTGGCAGAGCCAGTGGTGGTGGACCAGCATGACCTTTCTGGAAGAGGAAGTGGAAGGTGAAGCTGGTGAGTGGGAGTCTGCTAGACAGTGTGTGCTGTAGCTGGAGGGGCTTGTAGTCTCTGAAGAGAGACCACTGTGACTGGGGGGAGGCAGAGGAAAGGACAGTAGGTGGACAAAGGCAACTGAAGGAAAGTGTCTCCTGCTATCTGCCCCAGGGTTCTAGCAAAAGGATCTCCCAGGCACCTCTGGGACCTCCCACTTAAAGATCCCCCTACTGGACTGTGAGCACATCCAAATCCCCAAGGGCTAAGTACACACCTCCCCTACTCTGCCTCCATTTCTTTTTTTTTATTAACCAGCCTTTTTTTTAATGCACACACTCCCAACCTTGGCAGAGAGTCAGCTCTGGTAAGAGAAACCAAAAACTTGTGATATAGTTCCACCGTCTGCAAAGCAAAAGGACACCTCCTATTTACCGAACTTTTGAACTGTTGCAGTTAAAGTAAACAATATCTTGCCTAAATAAGAAAGGTGTTTGCTACTTCAAGTGTGACAGTGGAGGCACTTTTCACAAAACACTATGAAAAATCACAGTAAGACAGTTTTCCAGCAACAGAACCCAAAGACAAGGAATATTGCGATCTGACTGATAAAGAATTCAAAATGGCTCTTATGAAGAAATTCAATGAGCTATAAGAAACCTCAGAAAGGCAATAGAATGATCTTAGGAATAAAATTGATGAAAAATAGGAGTACTTTACCAAAGAGATTGAAACCATAAAAAAGAACCAAACAAATTCTGGAGCTGAAGAACTCAATAAATGAGATGGAGAAAGCATTAGAATGATTGCAAATAGATAAGATGGAAGAGAGAATTAGTGAACTTGAAGATAGGAATCTAGAAATGATTCAGGTGGAAGAGGAGAGAGAATTAAGATTTTTTTAGTAAAGAGACCCTCTGAGCTGTCAGACTACATTAGAAAGGCCAACATAAGAATATGGCTATTCCACAAGGAGAAGAGAGGGAGAAGGGAGCAGAAAGTTTATTTAAAGAAATAATAGCTGACAACTTCCCAAATCTGGAGAAGAAACTGGATATATAAGCCCATGAAGTTAATAGAATGCCTGATTATCTCAAAGCAAAAATACATTCTCCAAGACACATTACATTAAAACTGTCAACAGCCAATGATAAAGAATTTTAAAGGCAGTCAGGGAAGAAGGACAGTAACCTACAAAGGAGCCCCTATTAGGACATCGGCATATTTCCCAGGAGAAACTGTATGGCCAGGAGAGAGTGAACGACATATTCAAAATATTGAAAGGTTAAAAACTGCCAGCCAAAAATACTCTATCTGGCAAAATTATCCTTTAGATATGAAAGAGAAATAAAGGTTTTTCCAGACATACAGAAGCTGAGGGAGTTTATCACCACTAGACCTGCCTTACAAGAAATCCTGAAGGAGCCCTTACAGTGTAAATGAAAAGACAAAAGTCCTCAAAACTCTGATTAAGGTGATAAGTAATCAGAATCAGAAATCATAGCATAAAAAGAGGTAATTTGTGACATCAAAAATATGAAACAGGAAGAGAAAATGAAGGTGAATGAAGATAATTTCTATCAGCAGAAATACAACTATTTTGTCTATTAAATGTTTTATGTAAACCTCATGGCAACCATAAAGCAAAAATCTAGAGCAAAGACATGAAACACAGAAAAATGGGACAGGGAGTAAATCATCATAGAAAACCACCAACTTACAAAGGTAGACAGAAAGAGAGGGAAAAAGAAACAATGGGGAGACAAAATAACCAGAAAGCAAAAGATAAAATGGCAGTAGTAAGTCCTCATATATGAATAATTACCCTAAATGTAAATGGATTGAAGGCACAAAATGGCTAGGTGGATTAAAAAACAAGACCCAAGTATATGCTGCCTACAGGAGACTCATTTTAACTCTAAAGACATACATAGATTGCAAGTGAAGAGATGGAAGATGATATTCCAAGCAAATGGAAACCTAAAGCAGGCAGGTGAGACCATACTTATATCAGACAAAATAGACTTTAACCAAAAAGCATAACAGGACCAAGAAGGTCATTATATAATGAATGATAAGGGGTCAATACATTAAGAAGATATAACAATTATATATGCTCCCAATACCTGAGCACCAAAATATATTCAGCAAATACTACTAACAGATCTTAAGGGAGAAATAGACAACAATACAATAATTGTAGGGTAGTTCAATACCCCACTATCAGCAATGAATAGATCATCCAGACAGAAACTCAACAGGAAATGTTGGAATTTAACCACACTTTAGAACAAACGGACTTAATAGACATATACAGGACGTTCCATCCAACAGCAGCAGAATACACATTCTCATCAAGTGCACATGGGACATTCTCCAGGATAGATTACATGATAGGACACAAAACAAATCTTATCAAATTTAAGAAGATCGAAATCATACCAACTATCTTCTGTGACAGCAGTGATATGAAACTAGAAATCAATAACAAGAAGAAAGTGAGAAGATTTACAAATATATGGAAACTAAGCAACACACTTTCAAACAATCAATGGGTCAACAAAGAAATTAAAAGTGAAACAAAAAATTATCTTGAAAGCCAGCTCTCATGGCTTAGTGTTAAAGTTTGGTGCTCTCACCACTTGAGTGGCCCCAGTTCATTTCTCAGTTGCAGAACCACACCACCCATCTGTCAGTTGCCATGCTGTGGCAGTGGCTCACATAAAAGAACTAGAAGGACATACAACTAGGATATACAACCATGTACCGGGGCTTTGGAGAAGAAAAAAACAAAAGAGCAAGATTGGCAACAGGTGTTAGCTCAGGGCAAATCTTTCCCTGCAAAAAAAATAATGCTATTGATTAAAAAAATTATCTTGAAACAAATGAAAGTGGCAATATAATTCTCAAATATTGTGGGATGCAGCAAAAGCAGTTTTAAGAGGAAAGTTTATAGGAATAAGTGCATATATTAAGTAATTAGGAAAATCTTAACCTAACTTTGCACTTCAAGGAACTAGAAAATGAAGAACAAATTAAGCCTACAGTTAGCAGACAGAAGGAAATAATGAAGATCAGAGCAAAAATAAATGAAATAGAGACCAGAAAAAACAAGAAAAAGGATCAACAAAACTAAGAGCTTCAAAAAGATAAACACAAAATTGACAAACTTTTAGCTATGCTAACTGAGAGAAAAAGAGAAAAGACAAATAAAATTAGAAATTAAAGAGGAGACAATACAACTGATACTACAGAAATACATAGAATCATAAGAGACTACTGTGAACGATTATATGCCAACAAATTACATAACCTAAAAGAAATGGTTCCATTTCTAGAAACATACAACCTACCAAGATTAAGTCAGGAAGAAAAAGAAAATCCGAACAGACTAATGATGAATAAAGAGATTGAATCAGTAATCAAAAAACTCCCGAGAGCTTCAGGGCCAGTTGGCTTCACTAGAGAATTCTACCAAACATTTAAAGAAGAATTAACACTAATCCTCCTCAAACTTTTCCAAAATATCAGGGGGGAGCAAATACTTCCAAACTAATTCTGTGAAGCCAAAATTACTTTGATTCTAAAACCATATAAGAATACCAGAAGAAAAGAAGACTATAGACCAATACTCCTGCTGAATATAGATGCAAAAGTTCTCAACAAAATATTAGCAAGCCAAATTCAACAGTACATTATAAGGATCATACACAATGACCAAGTGTGATGTACCCCTGGGATACAAGGATGGTTCAACATACACAAATCAATAAATGCAATAAAACACATCAATAAAATGAAAGATAAACACCACATGATTCTCTCCATAGATGCAGAAAAAGCAAGTGACAAAATACAACATCATTTCATGATAAAAACCCTTAATAGATTGGGTACAGTAGAAACATACTTCAACATAATAGAAGTCCTATATGACAAACTCACAGCGAACATTATTCTCAATGGAGAAAAATAGAAAGTGTTTCCTCTAAGACTAGGAGCAAGACAAGGATGTCCATTGTCACCACTCCTATTCAGTATAGTACTGGAAGTCCTAGCCAGAGCAATTAGGCAAGGTGAAGAAATAAGTCATCCAAACCCAAAAGGAAGAAGTAAAGTTGTTGCTATTTGCTGATGATATGATCTTATAGATAGAACGCCCCAAAGAGTCAGTTAAAAAACTGTTAAAATTAATCAATGATTTCAGTAAAATGACAGAATACAAAATCTGCATATAGAAACCAATTGCATTCCTTTACACTAATGATGAAGCATCCAAAAAAGAAATAAAACTATCTCATTAGCAACAGTATCAAAATAATAAGATACTTGGGAATAAATATAACCAAAGAAGTGAAAGATACGTACAATGAAAACTATTGGACTTTGCTGAAAGAAATTGAAGACAGAAACAAAGGGAAAGACATCCTGTATTCCTGGATCAGAAGAATGAATATTGTTAAAATGTCCATACTACCCAAGCCATCTATAGAGTCAATGCAATCCACATCAAAGTACCAAAGGTATTCTTCCCAGAAATAGAAGAAACGATCCTGGAATTTGGCTGGAACCACAAAAGACCCTGAATAACTGAAGCAATCCTGAGGAAAAAAAAGCAAAACTGGAGGTATCATGCTTCTAGATCTCAACTAAATCACAAAGCTGTAGCAATAAAAATAATATGCTACTGGAACAAAAATAAACATTTTGACCAATGGAACAGAATAGAGAGCCCAGAATTAAATCCTGGTATATATGATCAACTGACATTTGACAAGGGAGCCAAGATATCCAATGGAGAAAGGATAGTCTTTTCAAGAAATGGTGCTGGGAAAACTGGAGAGACACATGCAGAAAGATGAAATTGATCCCCTGTCTTATGCCACTCATGAAAATTAACTCAAAATGAATCAAAGACTTAAACATAAGACATGATGCCATAAAATTCCTAGAAGAAAATGTAGGGAAGAATCTCATCGATATTGATTTTGGCAGTGATATTTTTAGCATGACTCCAAAAACACAACAAAAGGAAAAATCAATAATGGGATTACATCAAACTCAAAGACTTCTGCACAGCAAAAGAAAATTAACAAAATGAAAAGACAGCCTAGAGAAAAGAAGAAAATTTTTGCAAACAGTATATCAGTTAAGGGGTTAATGTCCAAAATATGTAAAGAACTCAGTCAACTTAATAACAAAAAAAAAACCAATCCGGTTAAAAAATAGGTGGAAGAACTAAGTAGGCATTTTTCCAAAGCCAGCATCAAATGGTCAACAGACACATGAAAAGATGCTCAACATCACCAATCGGAAATGAAAATCAAAACCACAATGTGATATCACCTCACACCTGTTAGAATGTTTATCATCAAGAAGACAAGAGACAGGTGCTGGCAAGGATGTGGTGAAAAAGGAAATATTTATACATTGTTGGTGGAAATGTAAATTGGTCCAACCACTATGGAAAACAATATGGCAGTTCCTTAAGAAATTAAAAATAGATATACCATACAACCCAGCAATTCCACTTCTGAGTACCCAAAGGAAATAAAAACAGGATTTTGACGAGATGTACACACTCCCACATTTATCGCAGTATTATTCACAGTAGCCAAGATATGGAAACAACCCAAATTCCCATCAACAGATGAATGGATAGAAAAGATGTGGTACATATACACAATGGAATATTATCCAGCCTTGGGAAAGGAGGAGATCCCACCATTTGTGACAACTTGGATGGACCTTGAGCACATTATAATAAGTAAGATAAGTTAAAGAAAGACAAGTACTGTATGATGTCACTTATACGTGGAATCTAAAAAAATTTTTAAAACATAGTAAAATGGTGGTCCCCAGGGGATGGGGTGGGGGGAATTAGAGTGATATTAACATGGTACAAATTTGTAATAGATAGTAAACAAGCCACAGAGATCTAATGCACAGTATAATGAATATAGACAGTAATATTGTACTATAGTTAGGTAATGTGATGAATATCGCTACATCAAGAATCAGATTACAATATATAAATGAATCAAAGTAACATGTGTACACCTTAAACTTACACAATGATACATATCAAATGTATTCAATAAAAAATTAAAATATACCAAAACAGAACAAAAAAACTGATTTAGTACATTTCCACTATCTTTATCATCCTTTTAATGTTATTTGAAATATGTGTGGGAAAAAAGAATCATGCCTTAAATTAGAAACATACTTTGGTCATAAAAATCAGTAAACTAACATTGGTTGCATTTGAAAAACTATTAGCATAATACAACAAATTAGTTGTAACAGAATAAAACAGAGCAACAAAGAATTTGAGAAAGTAGTGTGGTATTTTTAAGACAGCAATTTTGAATGCCTTCTAAAGAATTTGTAGACTTTGGATATTACCTTGTTTAAGCGTTGCTTTATTGGGAAAATAAAAATCAAGGAATATTTTATAATTAGGAAAAGGAAATCCTTAGGTATGTGTCTAATCCACAGGTTTATTTACAGTTTCCAAAAAGCCAGATGACTGGTATTTTCCAGGGTCATTGAAATTAGCAAGGGAAAAAGACAGTATTATATAAAGAAATTTTTAGCCTGTTAACTATGATTATTCTAAATACTTTTTCTATTCAGATCATAATGGCCCCTTTACCACTGTTTGTTATTATTACTAATATTATTACTGTTATTCTTTATTATTCTGCAAATATATCTGATGGTCATCCACACACTTAAGATTTTAAAAGTCAATAAAATCATAAAAGAAATACTCATTATTCTTCTCTATTTGTATTGTTTTCAAAGGACTCTTGCTTATCTTTTAGACAAGGGTTTGGTTCTGCCACATATAGCGGGGAAGACTGGAAGAATGGAAAGATTAATAGAAAGAGCTGCATTTATAATTAGAGATGTGCAAATACAATTTTCAAGCCAAATTAAGATCAGTAAAACACTTTCTTTTATTAAAATGATTTTTTCCCTAAAACCAAGTACGTCATAGAAAATCTTATATGTGAATATGAGCCTGATACTAGATATTGTTCACCCCCAGCAAAATTTCTCTGCCAAGACAATAAAAGGGAAGTATCAATATGGTTGTTTGAGGAATTAAGCAAGGAATGCTTAAGTCTGTGCATGAAAAAAGTAAGCGTGTAGTAATCACTGAATTATCGCTACTGTTGTTCCAAAATAAAAATTCTTCCAGACAACCAAGAGTGGATTTGATGCATCAGTGTAGTAAAATACTGAAAACTTTTTCTTGCATTCACTCAGTCACTCAACAACTCTCTATTAAAGGTGCACAGTTTGTGAGGCAATGCACTAGATGTTAAAAAAAAAAAAGTTGACTAAGATGCAGACATTGCTCAGAATTTACTCACAATCCATTGGGAATGGTTACTAAGTGAAAACATGCTGTGATTTAATAAACAGAGACACTAGGTACCAATGTATGACTTGGATTTGGATATTCATAATAGAAAAGTTACCAGGTATCAAAAGAAAAGCTTAACTCTTGGGTTTTCCAACCAAACACTGGATCCTCCGTGACTACTTATTTCCTATGACTTTGAAACTCTTTCAAATCAAAATTTAGGCCAGAATTCTGAGATGTTCTTTTAAAAATTTCTGATCTTGACAAAATACAGGTTTTTTTAAAAAACAAAATAGGATTATTGGAGTATAATAGATACACCATAAACTACACATTTAAAATGAGTAATTTGATCAGTTTTGACATATGCGTGTGTCTTCGAAACCATCACCACGATAAAGACAGTGAATCTATCTGTTCTTCTAATAGTTGCTGAGTGCTTCTTTACAGCCTTCTCTCCTGTCTCTTTGCACCTCCCTTCCCCAGGCAACCACTGATGGGGCTCCTCTCACTGTAGATTAGTTTGCATTTTCTAGAATTTTATTTAAGTGGAATCCTACTTTGTCTACTCATCTTTGGCTTCTTTTACTCAGAATAATTTATCCAAGTATTCCATGTATCATTCCTTTTTATTGCAGAGTGTTAGTCTACCATATGGATATACCACAATTTATTTATCCATTTGCCTATTTATGAAGGACTTTCAGGTTGTTTTAAGTTTTTGATTATTACAAATCTGCCATGAAAATTCATAAACAAGTCTTTGCATAAACAAGTCTGTGCTTCCCTTTCTCTAAGTAAATATCTAGGAGTGGAAAGCCTGGGTCATGTGGTGGGAATATGTTTAAGTTTTTACAAAACCGTCAAACTGCTTTCCAGTAAGTAGTAGCACCATTTTAAATTCCCACCAGCAGTGTGTAAGAGCTGCATTTGCTCCACATCCTGCCAACACCTGGTGTAGTCCATCTTTTTCATTGTAGCCATTCTAACAGGCGTGTAGTGATATCTTATCATGGGATTAATTTGCATTTCCCTAATGACTAATGATGTTGAACATCTTGTACTTATTTTCCATCCATATATATTCTTTGGTAAAATTGTATTCAAATATTTTACCCATTTTCAAAGTTGAGCTGTTTGTTTTCTTTTTGTTGAGTTCTGAGTATTCTTTTTATATTCTGGACAGACGTTCTCTACCAAATGAGTAATTTACAAATACTTTCTTCCACCCTGTGACTTGCCTTTATAAAATAAATAAAGTCTCTTAAAGAGACAGAGTTCTTGATTTTCTTGATCTTTGTTTTCTCTGTGTGGATTTTGCTTTCGGTGCCATATCTAAGAAATCATTGTCTAACCCAACCAAGATCACGAAGATTTTCTTCTAGAAGCTTAATAATTTTAGAGTTTAAATTTACATGTATAACCTATTTTGAGTTAATATTTGCATATGGCTTGAGGTATGGATCAAAGATTATTTTCTGAATGTGCAAATCCAATTGTTCCAGCACCATTTGTTGAAAAGACTATTCTTTATCCAGTGAATTGTCCTGGTATCTTTGTCAAAAATTTATTGACCCTATATGTTCAGCTTTTTTCTGGACTTTCTAGTCTACCCATTTGTCTATTTGTCTGTGTCTGCGTCAATACCACATGGTCTTGATTACTGTAGATTTATAACAAATCTTGAAGTCAGGTAGCATAAGTCCTCTAACTTTATTCTTCTGTTTCAAATTGAGTTTACTATTCTAGGTTCTTTGCATTTCTATTTAAATTTATCATCAGCTTACCAATTTCTATATAAAAGCCTGCATGGATCTTTCTGGTTTTCACTGAATTAATTATCAAGTTAGAATTGACATCTTAATAAACATTGCCCACGAACATTGCGTATCTCTCTACTTATTTAAATCTTCTTTAGTTTTACTTCTGCAATGTTTTATCATTTTTAGTATATGGATTTTGCACATATTTTGTCAGATTTACCTAAGCACTATACATTTTTGATGCGATTGCAGATAATCTTTTAAAATTCAATTTTTAACCACTTATTGCTAGTAGTAGAAATATAGCTGATGTTTATAAGTTGGTCTTGTATCCTGCAAGCTTGGTTAAACTCGTTTATTAGTTCCAGTAGCATTTTCTGTAGAGTCCATCAGATTTTCCATGTAGATGATTATGACATCTGTGGATAAAGACCGTTTTACTTCTTCCTTTTCAATCTGAATATATTTTGTTTTCTTGCCTTACTGCTTTAACTAGTACCTCCTGTACAATATTAAATAGAATTGGATAAGAGTAGATATCCTTGCCTTATTATTATTTTGGGAGGGAAAGCTTTCAGTCTTTCACTATTAACTAGGATGTTAGCTGTAGATTTTCCATAATTAATTAGATTGAGAAAGCACGATTTTATTTTAGCTTGCTGAAATACTGATGTATTACTACAAATATTCTTCTGCTTTGTTATGGGGTATGATTAAGTTACACGGAAACGGTGTTATTTTTAAGCTTTGTTAGACAATTCTAAAGCAGGATTAATTTTAACAGAGTTATTGTTACTCCACTTCTGAGGGAAAACCCTTTTGAACACTCTACCCAATGCCCTGTGAGTTACGTGGTTTTTCTACTCTGCCTAGTGGACATAGCAACTAATCTCAGCCTTGCGTGACTTGGAGTGACTGCACTCTATTTTCTGGTTGTTTCTTTTCCTGACTGTAGTTTCCTCACTTGCCTTGTGCCCCTTAAAATTCTGCTGGAAATTGAGTGTCTCTGCGCAGCTCTCTCCTCTGGGGGACTCTGTTCTAAACGCTCGCGCCTCCTTTGCCTCCCCAGGCTATCAGCTCAGGCTCCTCCACAGAGAAGTACCAAGCTCTACGTTGCTTCCTTCTCCCTGTGCTGCCATCTGGAAGCTGTCTCTAGACAGTAGGGTGGAGCAAGCATAGTGTTCACCTTCTTTGTTGACCATCTCTCTGTCCAAAATCTTGGAAAATATTCTTTCATATATTTTTTCAAATTTTAAAAAATTGTTTCAGGCTAGAAGGCAAATCTGGCCCATTTTTCTATGTTGGCTGGAGGCAGAACAAAATGTAAAGTGTTAAGCTGCATTTTTAAAATGCATAATAGATTAAACTTACACCAAGTAAGGAATATACTTTAGGATTATAGGTCAAGAGAGGGTGTCTCTCTGTTTCCTTCAGACTCTTTTGATTTCATTTTGTATTTCTGGTCGGTCTGTCTGCCTTTCCTCCTCCCTCCCTTCCTTCTGCTTTCTGGTGGCTACCAGTATATGGTAAACAGATGCAAGACGCTGCATGCATGAAAAAGAAACAGAGACTCTTAGTATAAGTAAAGAAGGATCCAATGTATTGAGCCAGTATTAGAACAAGTTGACTTTGTGTAATCAGAAATTTTATCTAATTCTTTTCCTGTACCTGTATTTCTCAGGAAACTAGTGATGAATAAATTACAATTGTGCCAAACCTTGAAACTTCAGTAAACTTCCACGTTTTTGATTAACGGCTGCATCATCCACTGCCAGCCAGGATTCTACAGGCATTAATTTCAGTAGGAACAGCTGGTTTAGGAATACAGGTGCAGGCTGTACCTGCCACATAATTTATCCGTGATGGATTAATAAGAGCGATGGTTTAGCTCTTTCAAATACTCTATCAAAAAGTGGTCAACGCTTTCTTGAAAGAAAAAGGATAAATAGATCATAATTTTTTTATTATTGTTCAATATCTTGTTTTATCTCAGGATCCTCAGACTTTCAGGTACATCATTATTTGGTTTGATGAAAGGAAAAGGAGAGACAGTTAAAATGACTTTAGGGGAGAATAGTCATTTTCAAATAGAGGAGACTCAAATTAGTACTTTTTGCTAATTAAATAGGTCTAGGAGCAAAAATATTCATCTATGTGAAGTGCAAATAACTTTTAACTGATTTTTAACAGAAAACATCAGTTTATATTTTCAAGCCAAGAACTTTCTTTATTCCCCTTGTTATCAGTCATGCTATCTTCATTAATGTTGTGTGCCTTTATTTTTCATCATCATTTTCGTGGTAACCTACTTTTGATAGCCCAATATGGGAATGCAGCTGGAGAGATTATGTATTAATAAACATATCCAGTCTTAAAATGATTAAGGCATCAAATATAGAACTGAAAAGTAAGGAAAATTCAAATTTCAATATTGGATAGAAGCCTTAAATTCATTATATATATAAAGATGTTACAGTAAGAATCAGAAAATTTGGGTGGGAAATTTAAGGTAGAGAGAACATTCCATTTCAGGCAGCATGGTCTAGAGGAAAGCACAAAACTACTGGAGCTCTTGCACTCGGGTTCAAGTCCCACAGCTCTACTATTTACCACATAGTTGTTGCAGGATTATTTAACTTTTAAAATCCCTGTGATTTTCATCTTAAATTGGATTGATTTCTGATCCACAGGGTTGTTTCGAGGAATAATGAGAGACTTCTGTGTACAGGACTTGTTAAATAGTTTTCACCTAACAAATGTTACCATGTTTCGTTACAAAGTCAGAGTGGGATAATTAAAAACGCCTTACTTTCCATTAACATCAAGACAAGTATTCTTACAATGGATTTTTAATATTTTATAGTCCATGAAATTTTTCCCTATATCATAGCAAACACATTTATGTTCACGTTTAATAAAGTGCCTCTTTTGAAATAATAAAGTTATTTGAAATCAGGACTGTATCGGAATCTAAGGGGTGTGATAAACAAGAGTGAGAAGGTATCATCTCGAGAACCAGAAGAGTGTATTCAAATCCTGGTCCATCATTTCCAGCTGAGCAGGACTTTGTGCAAATAATGCAAAATGCAATTGCCTAGCAGTAGTATTGATTTGAGTTGTGGGGGAATGTTAAGTAGTTACGTATTCCTACTGTAAAAAAATTGCTTTTCAGGGGCCAACCAAGTGGCGTGGTGGTTAAGTTTGTGCACTCTGGCTTGGCAGCCAGCGGTTCTCAGGCTCAGATCCCAGGCACGGACCTACACATCGCTCATCAGAGCCATGCTGTGGCATCATCCCACATACAAAAAATAGAGGAAGATTGGCACGGGTGTTAGCTCAGGGACAATCTTCCTCACCAAAAAACACTAAATTATTTTCCCTAAGTTTTATAGTTATGGCAGATTAGGTAATGTGTAATGCGAGTATTCCCTCGTCAACGGTGATCTGCTTTGTGAAGTTCACTTCTTGCTATTGCAATAGTAAGGCTAGAAACGTTTTTCACGTAACTACCAGCTTAAAGATCCTACTCACAAATAGTTTGTTCTGACCATGAAAAATTGTTTCCTTGAAATAGTTTGTAATTTTTATTAATATGGAAATAAGATGACTCTAAAAACATTAGATGCTGAAATGCCAACAGAGATTAGAACAGGTACAAGTCTTCAGATAGAACATTTGTTTTTTCCTCTCTCCTTATTCGCAAATAGAGCTTTGCTATTACTTTAAAAGTTTTCCTTCATAGAAAGAGCTAAACTTAATGGTACATTAGATCCAGAGGGAGAGGAAGAGAGCTTTCCAACAGACCTCTGCCGGCAAGTAGCACTTAGGCTAATTTACCCTTCCACGACAGTTACTCTGGTACCTCTGACTCTTCATGCCTTGCCAACCAATGCTACCTGCGGGCCTACACCTGTGGACCCTGCTGGCTGAAACAAGTGTACTTCGGAGAGTCAGCCAGTGGAGAAGAACACATCAGTTCTGTCTACCACAGGTTTTTATGTCATTCCAGTTCCTACATCCTTGATCTGTTTCTGACATTGCATTTTCTATGTGCTAAGAAAATACAAACAAGAACAAAACATTAAGGGGCCACTGAAAAACAGCCTGTAGCATCTCATCCCAAGTTTAAGGAATGTCCTAGTTGTGCTGGAAATTATGAACATTAACAGGATGACTCGCCCTCGCAGAAGATGTGTAGCTGGGCGCAAAGGGAAGCTCTGCTCTTGGTCTGTGTGGCTACACAGAAATGGTAAAGTGCTGACGAAAAGCTCGAGGTGTTGGCCGCTTGCTAGCATTTTTAACTTATGATGAAGAAAATTGTTACCATTTTGAAACCGAAGTGGTTCATACCAAGGTTTTGTAAGTACAATTTTTAAATGTACCTTGAGCTCAGTGATATATTTTGTAAATTTTATTCCCTTGAAATTTACTGTTTCTTCGATTTCATAGATGTAAGAGAGAACATTCCAAATTTAAGAGATTTTAAGTGGAATGGTGCTATGGCTTAACTTCATTGGCACCTGAACACTATTTTAAATATGAGGGGATTTTGGTTAATACAGCGATCAATAAGAGGAAGTAACAGAAGAACACTTGTTTCCATTCCAAGTCTCTCTCTGCCTCGACCTTCATCACTTGCTTAGCCAGGTTATGAGTCAGTACTAAACAACAAGAGGAACGTTGCAATGGAAGATGTTTTACGTCTCTTAAAAAAAACGGTTGTTAAACTAAGTATAAGAATGGGGCTTTATTTCTCTAGACCGTATTGCAAAACAAAACAAAGAAAGAAGGCAAAAAACTGAAAAAAAAAAAATCCCCTGCAAATCACACCTTACTTTTTGAGGGGTAGTATTTCATCTGACTTCAAAAGAAGAGTGTGGAGCATGTAGCTTAATGCCACAGACTCGCAAGAACTAGTGAAGTGTAACGTCCGGGGCATGGAGCATGACTATAGCCTGAGAGACCGTGAAGAAAACTGCTTGCTTTTCTCCTTTTCTGCTCAAGTAGCATAATGCTAAAATCCAAGGCCTTGAGTTATTGAAATTTCAACTCTGCCACTTCCTAGTACCGTTGTCAACTGAAAAAGCAAATTTGCCCTTTATTTTATGTTCAAAATGAATTTATTCGGGAATAGCCAAAAGAATTGCAATTTGGGACGTGCATGATATGGCAAACTATAGGCAAATCCTGAAAACAAAGGAGGGGAGCTGCTTTTATAGAGAAAAAGGGGGATGAGGGAGGGGCTGTCCTAAAGGACAGTCCCCTGGGGGATAATAACTGTTCAGGGCAGCAACGGCTTCTCACTGGCTGAGCTGCAGTTTCTCATTGGCTGAACTGTGGCGTTTCTCATTGGCTGGGCTGTTGCTGGTTGGGGAAAGAAATCTTCCTTCAGTAGTGAAGTAGTTATACTTCCTTTTGGAGATGCAAGTGTCCCTCTCGACCTGTTTGGAGTAATTGATGACATATAACAGGGTGTGAGAGCTCCCCATACATGCCTTCCTGACTCAAATATAGTTAAGGTTTCTATTGTTAATTTCCACTCTGTCATCTTGGACAAGTTACTAAAACTCTCTGCTTCAGTTTTTTCATCCCTAAGTTGGGGATGGTTAAGGGATTAGATTAGTTAATAAATGAAAAGGACTTAGAACAGTTCTTGTCACATACTAAAGCTCTCCACTATAATCGCTACCACTACAGTTTTCATGAAAAGTTAATTCCAAGGTACAGTCAGAGACCGGTGAACAAGGTGACCCTGGAGACTCTTTCTAAGAAGCAGCGTGTGTACATGAAAACACAAGGCTCAAAATTAAGGGAAGTTATGAAAATATTTTTGTCCATTCTAAAAATTAAGGCATGTAAGCGAAAAGACAGAAGAAGAAGGAGTTGAGTCTGTAAAAATTTCTCTGCCTTAATTTACACTGGGTGGTGGGGGGACCATATGAATTCAAAACTTGAAAACTGACCCATGGACTAGGGCTCCTGCTCTGTGAAACACCCAGATGAAAGCAAAAACTGGGGATGCTTCTAAGGTGGAAATGGCCTTACTTTTAACAGTTGGCATTTTGTAGCATTTAGCTGGGAGCACGATGGATATGGCAGCCAGGGTCTGTTCTATGAACATTTTATCTATTTTGATAACCCCTGCTACTTTTCGACAGCCCATCAGCCTCCTCCTCCTTACCAGGAAGTTTCTACAAATTGCTATCAATTGACTTCTAAGATATATTTTTATTTATTGCTGAGAACAAATATGGTACCTTTATAACAATATAGAAGGGAAAGAAATTCTGTCTTCACTGGAATACCTGGAGTTCAATACAGTGTGGTTAGGGAGCTATCAAGATCTTGAGCTTCCGGTTTGCTTGTTAGGTTAGCAGACTGTTCAGGGGAAATGTCGGCTTTCACACTTCTTCAATGTTGAATAAATACAATCTTGCCAAGTGAATACACAATAAAGACTGAGTATGATACTGTTAGAAGCTGGGTCATGGGAGGACATTTCTTTGCATTGTTAGTCCCAGACAGACTGAGAAAAGCTTTCCAAACTCAAAATACTTGGTCCTTTAAAAATAATCTTGTTTAGCATAGTGAACTTGATATTCTGTTAAAATAAAAAGACCCAGTACATACACAAGTTCTTTTAATGGGGAACAGAGTAATTTAATTGCATCTGCTGCCATTATCTATATTCCCTCAAATTATTTAAACATTCATATTTTACATTTGATATATCATAAATGTGTATGGCACTTGCCTGCTAGAAGTCAAAACTCTAGGCTTACATGGTGAGAGACAACCAATTTGGGGAAGAGAAAAGGTACATAAAATTACCATTAACATAAAAAGATGGCCCATTTTTACCTTATGGATAGTAATATCTCTGATTTGAAGGGGTATAGTTATCAAGGTTAAACAGACATTGCCTAAAATTTTTAATCATTTATATTGCAAAAGGATATGACTTGTGTAATATGTGAATCTTAGAGTTATTTAGGTTATATAAAGACGAGGCACAAAGGAACTTTAAGATGATACACTCTCCATCTCTATCTAGAATGGAGTACCAGAAAGAGGGGACATGCTAGGTAATGTGGCATTGGACACTAAAATAAGCCATGTTGGTTAGATTGTTGGTTAAAATATCATGGGAGAAAATAATTTACGGAGGTAAAAGAGACACAAGTTTGTCGTCACCGATGAATATGGTGGCCTGCAACTCAGCTCCTTTCTTACCTCTATCCCAGTGTGCCTTTGTGGTACAGAGGCTAGGAAGCTAACAATGACATTTCCTGGACTATTTGGCTAGTGGGATTCTGAAAGTAGCCAAGGGTTGGCGAATTAGGTGCACTTACGTGTGATTTAGAAGGCAGAAGTGAGTTGTAGAGTGGAAAGGACCAGAGCTCTGAGCATCCATTCTGCTGTTATAGATCATAGCAGGCATCTCCTGCTTATGAAATTTGCAGTTGATATTGGCATCTTTATGGTGGGTGTCTGGAGCTGGAGCTTCCTGATACAGGGCTATTTTGTAGTTCTGGAAGAACTTCCTGAAGTCCCATCACGATTTGTATTTTCAGTGCTCTCCAAATTTTTATGTCATTCAGTATACTATATCAAAAGCCTCCTGCTTAACCTAGCTAAAAGGCATTATTTTTTCTGTATTTAATCTATGATAATCCCAGGAGTTGTAGCAAATAAGACTCTCAAGGATGTTGGATTTGAGGTTTGATTATGTTTGGATTCAGTGATGACTCCGTTAACATCAGAAGATGAGACACTGGTAACTCACATTACTTCCGCTTGTCAAACAGTTGCTTAAATGTGGGCCCCTGGAATGCAGTGCATTTGGAAGCGGTGTTTGGCAGCCCTGGTTGCTGCTCCAGCAGACCACCATGGTGAAAATGTGGAGTGCAACGTCTGTCAGTCAACTGGCTATTACTAACTGTGCTGGAGAGCAAAATAAAAAAATAAGACAAGCTCAGGATTTTAAATCTCGCTCCAAGTTGTGATCAAAGGACCAGCGAGCTTCCTGAGAATGATTCCTTATCCCTTACAGCTCCAGTTGCAGGGTCTGCTCCTCTAGGTAAGCAAATTACTGCGTACGTTGAATTAACAAACTGGCTGGGTCTCTCATGAGGAAGTTAGGACATTGTTTGGGAAACAGTGGGATTTCAAGTAATGGAACAGGGAAATGTGCATGCATTTGAACAATTCAAACACTCAACACATTGAGAATATCTTGCCACAGAAGTTGCTTCTCCTTTCCTTTCTCATGAGGCTAGTCTTACATTTCTGTAAAACCCTATAATTATCTCACCTGAGTACCCTTTGCAAGGTGATGTGATGGTGTAACCCTTGCTTGCTTTATTACCATATTTCCTATAATTAGACATACATCATCCTGGGAAAACAAGAACAAAGCATTATCTAGGGAACAAAACATTCTCAAGATTTTTTATCACATGTACTTGGAACATATGTAGGAATGGATTCTTAGGGTGCCACAACATCGTGGAAGGGACATATTTTTAAGATGAGTGAAATAGAGGAAAGCCTAGATTCCATTTGTAGCTCAACAAGATGAGAATAGTCCCCATTCTTTGCTTGGCTAGATAGTTGAAACATGAACTCAATATTTGTCTGCTAAGCGAAGTTGAAATTGCAGAAATTCCTGGGTAACCTGTAAAGGAAGGAATCAAAATACTTAGGACAATTGTCATGAATTTCTTATATGAAGCCCCTCATCCACCTCCTGCTTATTATCCCAAGAGGGCCAGGAACATACTTCCTTTAACAACATATTTTAAAATACAGTATAATCTGAATCATGTAGTCACTTAAAAATTTGGATGTGAAAATTTGTCCTTGAAACCTGTATTTTTAAAGAAAACACTAAAAATGAGGTTCATTAAAAAAGGGAAATAAGTTTATACCTTTGACCAGTGGACACTACTTAAAAAATGATTTAAAACAATTTTTTTTTCATTTATTCTCCTATCAGTGGGAGATAAGGGATGCTTTTAAAAGATGAATATGGATTTACAATTGAATATGATTAAATTTTGCATTTTCTTGTGTTTATCATTTCGTTATTGGAATTGTTTCAGAGTATAGAACATCTGTATCTCTAGGGCATTTTGGTGATGATGCATATTTTATCACTAAATTAAAACGAAAGCTTGAGTTGGCATATTTAGCTTGGCACAAATAAACTGCAGCACATAAAAGATAAAACAATTTTAGAATCAGCTAATAAATGAAAATCTTAATTCTATCTCTATACAACACTTTTTTAATGCTTTACATGAAACATAGACCAAAGTCACTAAGTATTAGAATCCTTGAAGAATATAAATAATGCATAAATTTAACAAACTCTGGTTTGGGGGCAGGGCAAAACATTTGTTTATGGCTAGTTTTATTGAGGCATAACATATACACAATATGGTTAACCAGTTTTAAGTGTACAATTGGGTGTATGTTGACAAATTTGCACAGTCACAAAACCATCACCACAGTCATGATATCAAAAATTTCTATCACTCCAAATAGTTGCCTCATGCCACTTTGCATTCAATTTCCCTCCCCAAGCCATGGTCCCTGGCAACCACACAGCTGCTTTCTATTACTATAATTTTTTTAGAATTCTACATCAAAGTATTACATATGTAATGTTTGTATCCGGATTCTTTCACTTCTCATAATAACTTTGTAATTCATAATAATGTCTTTCTACCAGTTTTCTGCTCAAGCAGTAACTTTCCTGAGTATTTTTGTGGATGTCAGCATTTTGTCATTGTTGTTTTTTGTTACTAGTGTTTCTCTCTTTTTAGATCTTCATGAATTCCTGTTAGCAATAGTTTTTAGTTTTCCTGTAAAGATCTTGCACATATTTTGATAAATTTATCTGTAAATGTTTCATATTTCTTGACCCTAACGTAAATTTCATCTTTTAAATTTCAATTTTCAATTATCTGTTGCTAATATACAGAAATGGAGTTGAATTTTACATATTTTCCTTGTATCCTGTGATTTTATTAACTTACTAGTTATTGTAGCTTTTTGTTTATTTGTTGGATTTTCTATATAGACAATCATATGATCTGATAATAAGAAGTTTTATTTCTTCCTTTCCAATCTATATTCTTTTCCTTTCCTTCTTGCTTTCTGCTTGTCTTTGCATCTCATGTTTGTGTCTTTGGCACTGACCAGGATCTCTAGAACTATGTGGTGAGGCAGACATCTTTGTGCTGCTCTCCATCTTAGTGGAAGAATATTCCATGTTTCATCATTTTATCTGTGTTTTATAAGTGTTATTTGTCCATGTGAGAATGTTTCCATATATGCCCAGTTTGCTGAGAATTTTTTTTAACATAAGTGGTTGTTGAAATTTATCAAAATCTCTTCCTGAATTTCTTGGATGACCATTGGCTTTTCTTTTTAGTCTGTTGATATGGCAAAATACATTGTCTGGTTTTTTAATCTAAACTTCCACCTTGTATCCCTGATATAAACCACATTTGATGATGAAATATTAATCTTCGTATATATGACTTGATTCAGTTTGCTAAAATTTTGTTAAAGGCTCATTCATCTACATTCATAAGAGACGTTGGAATCTCATTCCTTGAGTGTCTCTGATTTTGGTATTAGGGGAATGCTGGCCTCATAAAATGTGCAGAGAAGTGTTCCCTCCTTTTCTATTATCTGGAAGAGTTTGTGGATTAGTGAAGACATCTGGGCCCAGAATTTTCTCATGGGTATGTTTTTGACTACAAATTGTGTTCATGTAACCTATAAAGGCCATTTATGATACATATTTCTCATTAAGTGAGCTGTAGTGTCATTCAAGAAGTCGTCTATTTCATCCACATTGTTGAATTTATTGGTATAAAATTGTTCACACTATTCACCTAGCAGAGAATTTTTTCCCTTGAGGTGTACAGTAAGGTTGTTTATTTGAGATCTTTCTAATTTCTTACTGTATGTGTTTATTGCTATAAACTCTCCTCTCAGAACAGCTTTTGCTGCATCCCACAAAATTTCGAATGTAGTATTTTTATTTTCATTTGTTCTTGATAATTTTTTTATTTCCCTTTTGTTTTCTTCTTTGACCCATTGGTTGTTTAGAAGTGTGTTGTTTAGTTTCCACATATTTGAAGATCTACTCACTTCCCTCTTATTGTTGACTTTTAATTTCACACTATTATGGTCAGAAAAGATAGTTGGTATGATTTCAGTCTCTTAAATTTGCTAAGATTAGTTTTGTGGTCTACCATATGATCTGTCCTGGAGGATGTTCCATGTGCCCTTGAGAGGAATGTGTATTCTGCTTCTGTTAGATGGAATGTTCTATCTATGTCTAGAAAGACCATTTGTTCTAAAGTGTGGTTCAATTCCGATATTTCTTTATTGATTTTCTGTCTGGGTGATATATTCACTGTTGACAGTGAGACAAAAGTCCACTATTATTATTGTATTTTTGTTATTTCTCCCTTAAGATGCGTTAGTATTTGCTTAATATATTTTGGTGCTCGGGTGTTGGGAGCATATATATTTATGATTGATATATCTTCTTGACGCATTGACCCCTTATCATCAAATTATGCTTTTTAGTTAAAGTCTATTTCGTCTAAGTGTGGCTACACCTGCCTGCTTTTAGTTTCCATTTGTTTGGAATATCATCTTCCATCTCTTCACTCTGAGCCTATGTGCATCTTTAGAGTTGAAATGAGTCTCCTATAGGTAGTATATAGTTGGGTTTTGTCCTTTATATCCATCTAGCCATTCTGTGCCTGTTGATTGGTGAGTTTAATCCATTTACATTTAGGGTAATTATTTATATATGAGGACTTATTACTGCCATTTTATCTTGTTTTCTGTTTGTTTTGTATCTCCATTGTTTCTTTCTCCTTGTGTTTCTATCTACCTTTGTAAGTTGGTGGTTTTCTATGATGATTTGCTCAGCTTTCCCCTTTTGAAGTTTTGTATCTTTGCTCCATATTTTTGTTTTGTGGTTACCATGAGGTTTATATAAAATGCCTCATAGGTAAAATAGACTTTTTTCTGCTGATAGCAACTTATCTTCATTTGTCTATACAAGTTCCATCATTTTTCTCCTCCTCTTTTATATTTTTTCTGTCACAAATTATCCTTTTTTATGCTGTGAGTTTGTTTACCAAATTGTAGCAGATATAATTGTCTTTAGTGCTTTTTTCCTTTAACCTTTATGCTATAATTGTTGAATATAATATAATATAATATAATAATATAATATAATAAAGTTACAATCACCTGGTAGACTTTAATGTCTGTAGGATCTGTAGTGAAGTCCCTCTCTCATTTCTTATATTGATAATTTTTGTCTTCTTTTTTTCCCTCTCAGCTTAGCTAAAGCTTTATTAATTTCATTGTTTTTATAAAGAAGCATATTTGTGGTATTGATTTTTTTCTATTGTTGTTCTGTTTTTTATTGTATGGTTTTCTTCCTTTATTCTTTATTGTATTCTTCCTTTGACTTATTTGGAATTAATTTGATCTCCTTTCTCCAGTCTCTTGAGCTTAAATTTTAGAAGCTTAGTCATTGAATTGCAACTTTTTTCTTTGCTAATTTATAAATGTTTAGTGCTGTAAAATTTTCTCTAAATGCTGCCTTGTGTGTATCTCCTAATTTTTGAAACATTTTGTTTTCATTTTAGTTAATCAAATATATTTACCACCTCTAATTTGAGTTTTTTCCTCTTACACGTGGATTATTTAGATGTGTGCAGTTCAATTCCCACATATTTGGACTTTTTCAGATATTCTGTTAATTATTCCTCTTTTTAATTCAGTAGTCATTGTAGAACACAGTCTATTATTTCAATACTTTTCACTTTTTTTTATGGCCTAGAGTATGGTCTATGTTGATCAGTGTGCACTTGAAAAGAATGTGTATTCTTGTGTTTTAGGTGGAATGTTCTATAAAGGCTAGTTGTGTCAATTTGATTGATAGTGAGTGTTTTTCTTCTGTAATCTTACTGATTTCTCCTTACTTATCTGTCAATCATTGAAAGAGAGACATGTATAATCACTAAAACTGATTATAGTTGTGTTATTTGCCTTCATCAATTTTAAGAAAATGTTAATATCATTAGTAATTTATAGATAATAACAATAGAAATTCAATTTATTACCAAACCTATTAATTTTAAATTATTCTTGTAATATTGATAATTGACAAACTTTCCAGCAAAAATTTGTGATTTCCCCAAATCAAAAGTGACTTATAATTATTTAAATTCAGAAAAATTCAAATAGAATATTATAGAAAATATTAATCTGCTATATGTACATTTTAGAACATCTAAATAATCCTGAATTTTAGAATAGCACAAGATCAAATCATTTTTATACTGTATTTACAGAATCATATTCCTGATGAATTTAAGCTGTCCTTTCATTATTTTATGAGTAATTCTGCCAAATGAGAGCATGAGAAGGGACTAGATCATGTAGGGCCATGTAGGCCGTGGTAAAGATCTGGAGTTTTATTATAAACATAGCAGGAAGCCATTATTGTGTTGGGAACAAAGAAGTGATATGTTATGATTTACATTTTAGAAGAAACACTCAAGCTGCTATGTGAAGACAAGGCTAAGGGTGGAAACAAGGTTCCTTTGACTAGTGTAGTAGAACAGAAGCAGGGCAGGGAGTGTGAGGTGATTGTATGTACCATATGATTTCAAAGCCATTTCTAAGAGATTCTGCTGATGGATTGGAGAGAAGCAAGAGGAAGAAACAAGTTCCTGATGATTTCCTTAGTAAACATTAAAAACATCGAAATAGACAATGGACTCATGAGAGAGACGCTTTGCAAACATCTACATATAGACATGTTGGGACAATGAGATAGCCTAGAGATTAAGAGTAGAGAGATCTGAGAAGATAATGGAGAGCTCTAAACGTGGACATTGGTGATAAGGTAAGCTTATTAAAAGGGATTAAGATTGGAAGGTAAGTGATATGCGATGGAAAAGAAGAAAAAGATAATGTCCTAGAAGCAAGTGAAAAACATATTTTTTTCAAAAATGATATCTTTTGTATTAAATGATGCTAGGACGTTAAGTATGATGAGTACTGAGAATCAACGCATGTTTTTCTGGACAAGGAGATCTTTGGTAACCTTTCCAAGAGTGGGCTCAACAGAGGATGTAGTCAAAGTCTGATTAGGTTGGAAAGTGTGGAGACAGGATTATAATTAGCCCTTGAAAAAGCATTCTGTAAAGTGTGGCACTTAGGAAATGCAGTGGTGTTGGAGGACAATTGTCTAAATATCTTCAGTTGGATTGTACAGCTGGGTTGAGAACCCTCAAATTTGTGAACACTGTTGCTAGTAGAAAGCAATGCAGCCACACTGAGATAGAGAAGTTATAAAGTCTGCTAGTTTCACCTGCTTGATTATTCCCACACTTCTTCATAGCAATTTTTTGTGCACAAGACTGAAACGTTTACCTCGGCAAAAGTGCAAGCTTTTACATGCTATGGGCATTTGACCTTGTTTATGAATGGTTAGAAACTTCATTTTTTAAAACAAGAGACTCCTGGGAATCTCTTTTAATCAGTCATGCCAATGGAACCCTGGGAGTTGAAAGCAAGTTCTGCATAAAGTGATGTTTATCTGCCGATGGCCCACTGGGACTGCTTAACTTTGCTTTGCCACACAGTAAGGAAAAGGCACATACAAGCCACCTAAATTTTAGTTTTGAGATATGACTGGATCAAGTATTGAGCAGAGGTGTGCTTTGGAGTTTTATACTGATAAATGTGTTCTACTTTCTGTTGACTCATTCATTTTTAAGAAATACATTCAGCTTTAAACATTGTTATTTAGAGGGTGGAGCAGAAAAAAATAAGGTAACAAACAGTAAATTAACAAGACATCTATTTTTCTTCCTAAGTTTTGCTTAAAGGAGACTATATTCCCTCATAAACATTTAGAAAATTTAATGACTATTCATACTTAAAAAATCTCGGGGCCAACCCTGTGGTGTAGTGGGTAAGTTTGCACACTCTGCTTCAGCAGCTTGGGGTATGCAGGTTTGGATCCCAGGCACGAACTTTCACACCACTCATCAAGTCATGCTGTGTCAGCGGCCCACATACAAAATAGCAGAAGGTTGGCACAGATGTTACCTCAGGGACAATCTTCCTTAAGCAAAAAGAGGAGGATTGGCAACAGATGTTAGTTCAGGGCCAATCTTCCTCACCAAAAAAAAATTAGAAACTCCCCACTTACAGTTTCTGCATGCATATGCATGTGGACAGGCAAGCATAAGAGTGACATACTTTGTCAAAAAGAAAAGGCTATCAGAAAGGACCACAGAATATGAGTGTAAGTCAAGCAACAATATATACATAAAGAGCTAAGCAAGGGAGCATGACAACATAGCCATGAAAATACAAGGAACGAGAAACAGAGTGATGCTCCTGAGGGTGTATTGTGGACCACTCAGGGAGATAAAGATCTAATGGGGTCTGTGTGACATATGCAATTTACTAGTCGCCATTGACTTCAGATATTGTTCTACTATATGGGGTGTTAACTAGTGGAAAGAATGAGAAGGACAAAAGTAAACTGGTGTGGATTCCACTCAAGGAGCATACATTCTAATAGGAAAAATAAAGCAAACATTTGTTTAGTGTGTATGTGTGTATATGCACCTGCGTGTGTGTGATATTGCTATCAACCTGGCACAGAAGCAAGCTAAAGTAGTGACAAGATCTGTTGGAGGTATTGTTCTGCTAAAAGGAGAGAATTTGCTAAATGCATTCCCTATGTCTCTCCCTGGGAATTTCTTCTGTCCAAAGAGTGGAAGGGGTGAGGGGAGGGTGCTTCCCCTGCCCTGACCCTGAACAGCAAGAGCATGACTAAGAAGCAACCTGTTTAGGGAGCACACACCACGTTCTAGGCATGAGTCTCGGTTCTGCCCATAAAGAGCTTTGCTCAGGGCATGCATGGCAGGAGGGTGGACAGCCAAGGCAATCACAGGCAAGCTGCCCTTGGAGTCACAGTGAGGGACACACAGCTTTGGAGGGAGGCTCTCTGAATGTGAAGATGGGTAATCTGAGTCTTAGAGAATGAATGTTAACCATATGAATAGAGGATGGAGATATGAAAGCACAAGCAATTCAGCGTTACCAGATGTGAAGTTGAAGGCTGAGGTCTTTAAACTATGCTAACAAATTAATTTTACCCTTTAAGAGGTGAAAATCCATCAAAGGTATTTAAGGAAGTCATGTGGTCAGCACAGTGTTTTAGATAGGTCATACTGGCCCCCCTATAGATGATAGATTTGAATGGGCAAGACTAAATATAGAAAAATCATCCAGTATAAGGACAGGGGTTGTCTCATGGTTATGTAACTCTGTTAAGAGAGAAAGAGCTGTGACAGAAGCCCACTGATAGCCTTCCCTCACATCTCACCGAGCAGGACGTAATTGTATGCTCGTAGTCAGACCTATTATTATGAAGGGAAATTGGATGCCAGTGATTGGCATAGACAGCTCAGGACTTTGGGAAAAGAGCTACTCTTCCCTGAGTCACTAAGGAGAAGGGTGGAGCTTGAACAAAGGTGGGTTCTGCCAGTAAGAAAGTATGGGTATGTGTCTGGTTATGGTCCATCTATCTATCATCTATCTTAAACAAAGCGTTTTCTTTACATCTACTCAGTGTAGCGACTATAATTATGCCCATTTAATAGATGGCAGTGGTAAGTCAGAGAGATTAAGTTACTTGCCTGGCCCACAAAAACCAATGAGCAACAAAGCTAGAGTCCAGATTTTTAAATTCTGTCTAGCATATGGTAGACAGTGCTGAAAAGTTAGGCAGTCAGATATTATCCAAGGCTTTAGGAAATTAGACTAAAAATTAGTAAAAAGTATAAAGGAGAGAGATCTTAGAAGAGACATCAGGGCAAAAGTGATGGGAACCATTCAAAAATTAAATTCTTACAGGTCAACTGCAAATGGTAAAGAAAAAGATGGAAGTTTCCTAGACGATGGTAGAAACAAAGACAGTTACTGAATGGGCTCTGCATTAAGAGAATCTGAAAAATGATGAATTACAAGGGTGTCGGGGCAGGAAGATTCTTGGAACCAGGGAACCTGCAGGCAACTTCTTATTGTTCCTTCGCAGTAATAATCTCTCTACAGAGCCCTAAGAGGAGTGAGGGGCTTGTGAGGGCTCAGGGTCTGTGGAGTCCTTTTGAGGAGTGTGGGGACCTGTCTTTCATGGCTGGAATGAATGCACCTCTCTTCTGTGAGAGGCCTCAGAACTGTATTGTGATCTGGAGTCTCTCATCACCTACTTCTGCTCCCACCCCTTCTTCCCTCCACAGGGGTTTCTCCTGATCAATCTCTTGCATGTCTAAGTCAATCTCAGTATCTGCTTCTCAGAGAACCCAAAATGGAACACGTCATTTAACATCATGTACAAAAACATGCTGAGTTGGATTAAGACATAAATGTAAAAAATAATAATAGCTTGGCAAGAGTATCTGGAGTCTAGCTATACAATTTAGGGGTGAGAAATATCTCCTTAATCAACACTAAAAATACTGAAGCAGCAGAAATTTGGAAAGAAGGATTTCACTGTATACATTATTAACGATAGCAAAATATACACATCAAATCATCAATTTTGAAGATTTTTGTGACACTACCTGTAAAGCATGTGAAAAACAAAATGTTTTCCATCTCTTTCCCTACAATTGCTTGTATTCATCAAAAGCCACAGTACCATATAAATATTTATACGTATATATATACATACACAGAGAGAGAGAGAGAGAGAGGCATCTAGCCTAGCATCTGACCTTACAACTGGACATCATACCCTGCCAAGTTCATACATAAAATTAATCATGATATGATCTTACAAATTGAGCAGACAATAATGCATAGCAGTTTGTGAAAGAGTAAATCCAAATGGCAAGTAATTCTATTTGGTCATATATTATACATACACATATAATATATATAATCATCTATTTATCTATCTGGCTATCTATCTATCTATCTATCTTCTTGCCAAATAAATAATTAGGAATACCTACTGAGAGCTGTGATGCATGAAAAGACTACAGTTAATTCTTTTTTCCCAGCTTTTTTGAGGTATAATTGACAAAATTGTAATACATTTAAGATGTAAAACCTGATGATTTCATATAAGTCTACATTGTGAGATGATTATCATAATCAAGAGAGTAATCGCATGCATCACCTCACAACTACTTTTTTTTTGTAAGAACGCTTAAGATCCACTCTTGTAGCAAATTTTAAGTATACAAACATTATTATTAACTATATCACCATGCTACGTATTAGAACTTATTTATCTTGTAGATGAAAGTTTGTACCTTTTGACCAATATCTCCCCATTTTCCCCATCCCCCAGCCTCTAGGAACCACCATTCTCTTCTCTGTCTCTGTGAGTTCCACTTTTTCTTTCTTGTTTTTTTTTTTTTTTTTTTTTTTTTTTTTGCATTCTACATATAAGTGATACCATGCAGTATTTGTTTTCTCTGCATGGTTTATTTCACTTGGCATAATGCCCTCCAGGTTCATCCATTTGTCGTATATGGCAAGATTTCCTTCTTTCTTATGGCTAAATAATATTCCATTGTGTGTATGTGTGCGTACGTATAGATAAACATATCTGTGTATCTTCCATTTTCTTTATCCGTTCATCCTTCAACAGACACTTAGATTGTTTCCATATCTTGCTGATTGTGATTAATGCTGCTGTGAACATGAGGGTGCAGATGTCTCTTCAAGATAGCAATTTCATTTCCTTTGGAGATATACCAGGAAGTGGGATTGCTGGATCATACGGTATTTCTATTTTAAATTTTCTGAGGAACCTCCATACTGTTTTCCACAGAGGCTGCACCAGTTGACATACCCACCAACAGTGCACAAGGGTTCCCTTTTCTCCACATCCTTGCCAACATTTATTATCTGTTTTGACTTGTGTGAGGTGATATCTCATTGTGATCTTGATTTGCATTTCCCTGATGGTTAGTGATGTTGATTTTCTTTTCATATATCTGGTCATCTGATGTCTTCTTTAAAAAGATGTGTATTTAGGTTCTTTGCCTATTATTTAAATCAGGTTATTTGTTTCTTTGCCATTGAGTTATAAAAATTCCTTATGTTTTAGGTATTAACTCCTTATCAGATACAGGATTTGAAGACCTTTTCTTCCATTCCATAGGTTGCCTTTTCATTTTGTTGATTGTTTCCTTTGCTGTGCAGAAGCTTTTTAGTTTGATGTAGTCCCACTTGTTTATTTTTGCTTTTGTTGCCTGTGCTTTTGGCATCGGATCCAAAAAATCATTGCCAACACCAAAATCAAGGAGCTTTTCATGTGTTTTCTTCTAGGAGTTTTATGATTTGAGGTCTTACATTTAAAACTTTAATCCATTGTGAGTTGCTTTTTGTGTATAGCGTAAGATAAGGGTCTAATTTCATTCTTTTGCATGTGGATGTTCAGTGTTCCCATCACCATTTATTGAAAAGACTATCCTTTCCCTGTTGTATATTCTTGGCACCTCTGTAGAACATTAGTTGACCGTTTAAGCGTGGGTTTATTTCTGGGCTCTCTATTCTGTTTCATTGATCTGTTGGTCTCTTTTTATGCCAATATTATACAGTTATGATTACTGTGGCTTTGCAGTACAGTTTGAAATCAGGAAGCATGACACCTCCAGCTTTGCTCTTCTTGCTCAAGATCGCTTTGGCTATTCGGAGTCTTTTATGATACTACATGAATTTTAGGGTTGATTTTTCTATTTTTGTGAAAAATGCCATTGGAATTTTGATAGAGATTTTTAAATCTTGAATCTGTAGATTGCTTTGGGTAGTATGGACATTTTAACAATATTAATTCTTCTGATCCATGAACACAGGATATCTTTGTTTATTTGAGTCTTCAATTTTTTTCATCAATATTATATAGTTTTCAGTGTACACATTTTTCCTTCCTTGGTTAGATATATTCCTAAGTGTTTTGTTCTTTTTAATGCTTTTATAAATGGGATTCTTTTCTTAATTTTTTTGGATAGTTCATTGTTAGTATATATAAGTGCAACTGATTTTTGTATGTTAATTTTGTATCCTGCAATTTTGCTGATTTCATTTATCACTTCTAACAGTTTTTTGGTGGAGTCTCCAGGGTTTTCTATATATAGCATCATGTCATCTGCAAACAGAGGCAATTTTACTTCTTCCTTTCTGATTTGGATGCCTTTTGTTTCTTTTTCTTGCCTAAATACTCTGGTTAAAACTTCCAGTACCATGTTGAATAGAAGTGGTGAGAAAGAGCACCCATATCTTCTTCCTGATTTTCCTGAAAGAAGGAAAGCTTTCAGCCTTTCACCATTCAGTATAATGTTAGCTGTGGCCTTGTTAAATATGGCCTTTACTATGTTTTGGTACATTCCTCCTATAACTAATTTGTTGAGAGTTTTTATCATGAAAGGATGTTGAATTTTGTTAAATACTTTTTCTGCAACTATTGAAATGAACATATGATTTTTATCTTTCATTCTGTTAATATGGTATTACATTGATTTGCATATGTTGAACCATCCTTGCATGCCAGGGATAAATCTCACTTCATCATGGTGTATGATCCTTTTAATGTATTAATGAACTCAGTTTGCTAATATTTTGTTGACTATTTTTGCATCTCTGTTTATCAGGGATATTGGACTATAATTTTCTTGTCTTGTACTGTCCTCATCTAGCTTTGGTATCAAACTTATCTGGCCTCATAGTAGGTATTGGAATTGTTTCTTCCTCTTCAATTTTTTGGAAGAGTTTCAGGAAGATTGGTGTTAATTCTTCTTTAAGTGTTTGGTAGAATTCACCAGTGAAGCCATCTGGTTCTGGAATTCTCTTTGCTGAACAATTTTGGGTTATTGATTGAATCTGCTTACTAGTAATTTGTTCAGATTTTCTATTTCTCCATGGTTAAGTCTTGGTAGGTCGTATGTTTCTAGGAATTTATCCATGGTTAATTCTCAATTCCTGGTGGAAACATGAATTGTTAAAGCCATTTTGGAAAACAATCTGTCAACATTGATTAAACTGAAGGACACATTACTCTTTGACAAGCAATTTCTCAGGGAATCTACCCCTTGGGAACAAAACCACCATCAGTTTACGATTTTGTCCAAGAATAATTTTGTAGTATTGTTTGAGAAAAAGCAAATACCCCTCACTAGGAAGCAGTTTGATTAAATTAGAGAACACCCACACCATTGAATATTACGCAGTCATTAAAGGAATAATTTAGGACTATATTAGTTGACTTGGAAGAATTTCTACAAGGTATTTCATATTATCTTGTTATTGTAAAAGAAAATGTGTGTTATGCGTATGTGTGTGAAAGTATATAAATTACATGAATATGGAGAAATATGAAACGGTATAAATTAAGTTGTGATGTTGGTTGACTGGATAAGGGGTAGGGTGGATTGTTGCAAATTTAGGGTACCTCTTAGGAATACATGGAATACCCTCGTACAATTGATGAATGATTAGTTGGTAAGTGATAGTATCCTAAGAGTATTGATTTGATCCATATCACCTCTGTAAGAGTGATTTCTAAAGCCGTCCTCTAAAGAGTATTTATTGAATGCCTCCATATGCCAGATGCTCTTCTAAGTGCTGGAGAACAGTGGTTAGTAAGACAGCTTGCAGAGAGGATTTTTACTATGGCGTGCCACAAGGCTCTGTGCTTTATCTTCACTTGGTCAATATTTTTGTTAAGATTGGGAATAAACATGAAACAGAAAGGATGGGGATTGATTAGTTGATAGAATCAGGATTCATAGATGTCTCAATGGATTTTATAAACTTTCTAGTAAAAGATTAACAGTATTAATAAAAGGTTACTTGTGTGTCTGTGAGAATCATCTATTACTCAAAGAATGGAAGAATGGGGGCTTCCTAGTAAAACAAACAAGCTATTTCAAAGTTTTAAGATACTAGAATCTCAGCAAGACTTACCAATACGGAATGATTTTCAGGAGAGTAAACAAATTAATATTGCCTTAGTAGAATTTCAGTGTGCAGTTAAGTATAGTATATAACAGAGGAGACCTGCATTTATGTTGTACACTATAAGATATTATAAGTAGACTAAACTCCAGCTGTGGTAATTAACTCTATATGCAAAACTGTTATTAAAGGAAATGGAATCGAGAGTGTTCAGAAAGATATACTCTAAGTGGTGAACAGAATCAAAAGGGACTTTACTGAAGGGTAGTTGGGATGTTTAATCTGAAGAAATATCTTCACATGTTTGAAGTTTTCTCAGATGTGTGGGATGTGTGCTAATTCTTTTTAATCCTCAATTGATAAAATTATAAGAAATCATATTTGTCTTTAAGCTGAGGAGAAAATTGTTTACAATATCCAAAAATGGGATGCAATGCCTTAGTAGGTAGTGAGTTTTTCTTCATGAGGGGAATTCAAGCAGATGCTGAATGATCACTAGCATAAATATCTTAGAGGGACTCATGACTGTGTTGTGGAGTGGGAAGAATCAGTCTGAGGTCCCCTCCATCTGAGAATCTGGTTAAATGAGCTTGTTCTAATGAGTCTCAGAGCATGTCAATACTAGTTTGCTGAAAAGTCTTCTGCTGTGAAATGATTTGTGGATTTGGTTTAAGCCCAAGAATAATAAAAACAAAAGCTTTAATTAAAAGACAAATGGTCTGCAGAGCAAATATATTTTTAAAATTCCATATTCAATTTAATTTTTCTTCTCTATTTTATTATTTTTCAGAAACTTTAAAATTGATTCTGATGGGTTTAGAAGAAATACAGGATTCCTAAATGATACATTTTATACATATGTTTGAGGAAATTAGATAAGATTTAGCTCTCCATTCCAAAAGACTTACTCTCTTTAAATAAAAATACTAATTTTTAAATAAAATATCTTTTAAATAGAAATAAAGACTTTTAAATAAATCTGTTTAAATAAAAATATTCATATAGTCTAAGTAATAAGTTTGCCTCCCCACACGCATGTGTATATACGGTGGCATTAATTTAGTATTAATATTATTTATCAGATTAGTTATTTACCTGCCTACTGATTTCAATTCATATTAAGTTACAAGCCTTTTTTAGAGAGGCTACTACTTAACTGCTTTGTTGAATTTAAAAATCAAATGATTCTCTTGTAAAATGATACTTTTTCACTTTGCAGTCATTTAATTTGTGATTTGTTACTTGACAGAATTTTAACTTTTTATTCAAAGCTGTTTTATAAAGCAACATGTTTAAACTTCAGTTTCTGAAATCACATGATTTATTTGTCGATCAAATACTGCTGTGAATTTATTTTTCTAGTAGTTGGTGAATAGAGTGGTACACATGGGTGTGCGTTGATATACGTAAAAGTTCTTCATAAGCTGCAAATAGTGTAGGAAATTGATAGGTGTGAGACATGTAATCTTTTAAAAATTGCACCTATGAGAAATAGAAATGAATATGAGGAGTGAACAATTTCTAGTATTTCCTTCAAAGGCATGAGATAGGACTATCCACCACACTATTATCATTGTACAAAGAGTGTGAAAGCATTTGGACATACAGGAAAAAAGAAATGAGCTATACATATTAGAACAGAAGAGGTGATATAATTATCTCTGGATGACTTCTCTTTTGAAAAACAAGTCCTAGAAAACTATGAAAATATTAGAATTAAAAGATAAGTTCAATCAAGTTGCTGGGCTGTTGAGCAATCAGGTGTTGAGATGGTTAATTAGGAAAATAAGTCAAACTAAGAGTAACAATCAAGCTTTTATTCACTTAGGGCGACAGTGCAGGCAAGAGGCAAAATGAGGTGCTGGCTGCCCAGTGTTCCGTTTTCCTCCACAAAATGGCACTAGGCGAGAGTCAGGTGGTGCAGCTCAGATAGTGGGAATTCTCTCGCTGCCAAGGAGCTAGAGTAGAAGACCTGCTTCCTATGGACTCTTGGATCAAGGGAGAAGGGAGAGAGGGAAGGGCTAAGAGAGGAAAGGTACTGAGTCAAAGTGGAGAAAAGAGCCTCGGCTCAGCCCCCAATAGGGAGGACTTCGAATGGAGGTGCCTGGCCTGGGAATGCAGCGTGTGTGTGAGCATGGATGGACTGGAGAGTCGGGGCCCGAGTGCTTGTTGAACTCCCTCCAGGAGATGTAATGCACAGACTGTGCACCAAGTCTGCTGTGGGGAGGGCAGCTACCCCTACGAACCCTGCTGGGCAAGACCTCGTAATTGCCTATGACCAGGCCTAAAAGATCACGTATGGGATTTTTGGGCTGAAACCAGGCTCCTCAGGTAAAAGTTAAACCAACTATGTATAGCCATTTGTATGTACATTTATTTGAATATATTTTTATATATTTATAACTTATTTTATATTAACAGAAATTAATTTAACAAGTATTACAAAAAGTTATTTCATGTTTAATAACTGAAACTAAGCTTAACCAGAAATGTGCAATATCTGAATAAAGAAAACTATATGATTTTTTGAAGGACATAAAATAAGGCCTGAATAATTGGGAAAGGGAATATAATATTCCCAGATGAGACGACACCTAACAAAATAAAGCTATTAATTTCTCCAAATTTAATCCATAAGATCTAAGTAATTCTAGTCAAAATCCCAATGGATGCTTTTGGAACATGACGAATTAATTCAAAATTCTTCTGGAAAAGTACAATGCTTTAGGAAAGCCCCAAATTTGCTTTCCTTAGTGAAAGAAAATGTTTAACACTTCAATACAGCTTTGATATTTTTGATGTTTGGGATTTTATTTTTTACGAGAAAGTCATTGGAAAGACTTCAAGGGCGAAGCTACCTTGGAAGAAAAATTAAAGGGTTGTATGATTATGACAGGAAAAGAGAAAGAGATTGGGAATTAGTCCTAAAGAGATGTGTGGGAGAATGTGAGGTGATTTATTCATTGGGGTTGGTAGTAACTTTTGTTAAACTTTATATTTTTAGAAAAATTTATTTTTAGAAAAGAAACTTTGTCATTTGGTTGTGCTCAATTTTCATTCTCTGTGTCAAGCTACTATGTAATATAAAAAGTATTTTAGCATTTAATTAACTTATTTTATATTTTCATTATGAAATATTTCAAATGTATTGAAAAGTGGGTGAATACTAAATGTACTCAACATGTACATTTACTCAACAGTAGGAAGTGTCAATGTTTTCTTCCTTTCTTGATTCACATTTTAAACTAAAATAAACTTTTATTACATAAGTGTTCATGCATGTGTATTATAGAAATAAAATACATATAAATGAAAATAAATTAAAATATTGTGCTTATACTATTCAAAGATGATTACCATTCTGAATACCTTATGTGGACGTTTCCTTCTCTTTTACTATGTATGCATGTTGATTTTTCTTTTTTTCAACCAAATAAGATCATATAGTATATGCTTTTTTGTAACTTGATTTTTTTTCAAGTAATGATTTCCATTTCTCCTTGAAAATAAATTTTTGTCTTAATATTTTAATAGTTTGTTTAAACCAGTATCTAATTAACAAGCATGTATTGCATCTTCCTGTCATGCCACTTGTCTCTTCTCCTCTAGCACTTGAGCACTGTCCTATTTGTATTATTTACCTAAGAATAATTAATTTTAGAAGTTACATTAGGGGCCGGCCCGGTGGTGTAGTGATTAAGTTAGCGGGCTTGGCTTTGGCAGCCTGGGGTTTGCTGGTTCAGATCCTGGGCGTAGACCTGAATGCGCTGCTCATCAAGCCACGCTATGGCAGCATCCCAAAGAAGAACTAGAAGGACTTACAACTAGAATAAACTATGTACTGGGGCTCTGGGGAGGAAAAAAAAAAAATGAGGAAGATTGGTAGTAGACATTAGTTCAGGGCCAATCCGCCTCACCAAAAAAAAAGCATACAAAGAAAAAGAACTTCTAGGGGACAAGGAAGAGCCTGAAGGCTGGAAATGGGGGGCACATAATGTGTAAAAAAAGAAAGAAGAAAAAAGTTAAATTAACTTAAAATAACATTATTTATTAATTATATATGTGTATATCATTAACATACCAATCAGAAGGATTCAGCACAGTGAAGAGGAAAGAGCAGAATCGGGGGTGACCTGTTAGTGAGCTGTAGGCTAAGCCGTGGTGATCCTGGGAGTCCTTTCCCAGGAGATGGCACCTGAGAAGACATGTCAATCAATTTAATGCCATGTATTTTTAACTTAAATTTTTGAGATTTTCTAGTTATAAGTTACTCTTTATTTTGGTTTTTTCCAACCCTGTGTTTCGGAGGATATAAAATGAGGATATTTATTCTAATCTGTTAATACCACTAATAATACTAACCAATGTCGTGAGACACTATTTCTAAAAACAGATCTTAACATATACAAAAGAAAGGATAAATCTTAGTCTCCTAGGACTAACCTACAGGAACAGTGACTAGGTTGTGCTCGTTTACCTTTACAAGAGCTCATTTCATTACTTTAAACAGGCTCATTGTATAATTTTATACTTAAAGAATGAAAAGATAAGATATAAGTGTTTTCCTATTGTAAGCATGTGAAAATGTGGATTTAAAAGCGTATCTTAAAAACATGAAAAGTTAAAGGTTTTAAATTGTAGCTTTTCCTACATGTAATGCTTCAATATTTCTAGAAGCCAAAAATCCAAACACTCTTTTTCTTTATGTAATGGCTCCCTCATAGAACCGGCCTGACCCCTTGGAGTTACAATGAGCTGGCAGTTTCATTCTCAATATCTGGTTGCCTTTAGCATCTTGTCCTGAGGAAACTGGATCAACTGAAACAAGATAAGTTTCTTCTAAGAAGCATTAAGACCTTTCCTTGGTCCTGACCATTTTCTCATCTATTTTCATTGGGAAAAGGAATGGAAGTCAGCTACGAGACACTGGCATTAGAGGCTGAGTCAGCATTTCCTGCAGGCTGTGCAGTCCTGTTTCCATAGCAACAGAGTTTGGATTGCTGGAAACAGGAGACAGATTGTAAAACCAGGGTGTGCTTCTACTAGTGAAAAATAGTGCAGATGCGTTTTCATGTTTGCAAGACGGGAGTGGTTGGATCATTCTATCTGATGAGCTTCCTATTGTGAGCTGAAAGTCTACAGAGGAGAAATAAAACTTCCATAACTTTTGAGTAGAGGAGTGTGGCCATCTGAGTCTACCCACAATGACACAAGAGGACATAATACTTCTTAAGAGGCCAGAAACATTAAAGATTTCTGCTCCTTGCATTTTGAAAGCTTTAACATCCTTAGTCTGCAATTCATGATTTAGCCACTTGAGAGATCACAGAAAGCTGACATTTTAAAGCTTGTAAGTAATAACTAGAATTAAGAGTAGAAACGTTTTCATCCCTTCTGAGATTGAAGTCAAACAATGTCTATAGTCTTTGTTTGATTGCTGATTTTACAGGTCAAAATTGGAGAATGCACTTGCAAATCATTTCTATGAAGTTCTGGAAACTTAACATTGTCTTCTCTTTTTTATGTACCTGTATTTTGAAATAGAATCTTATTAAAGTTTGTTATTAAAGGATCAGATTAGACATTTTTATTAGCCTATGGAGTATTGGAAAATGGGAAAAATAAATTTCAAGTATCACATTTTCAGATGACTGTCATGAAAGTGAGAGCGAGAGAGATAATAATCTCAAGACTTGGGTCTTTGACTATATACCCTGCTTTAAATTATTTCCCTAGGATATATAATTATAGATTTATGTGTGATTTTTCTTTGCTTCATTTCACAAGATTGGAGAAATTACTGGTTGGATGCTTCCCAGAAGTTTTAACAAGGAAAAAACATTTCCATAACAGTATTGGGTTTGTCTTGCACTAATATATACTTTTGTCTCTTAAAAATCAGTAGCCCAATTACTGTACTATATTTACTGACAGCCTATATTAGTAATACTCTGCAGTCATAACAGTCGTTAAGTCATGAATATAAGTGACATTTTCATTAACATTTGAGGCTATGGAAAGCAGATCAAAAATAAGTCAGTCAAAGTAATGCAAAATTAAAACAATTAAAATTACATGTTAAAAATTAAATTAATTAAAACATTAAAAATTAAATGTTACCCAGTTAAATTTTCTATCCGCACTTGGGCCCGTTCTGAACTTGATTTAATGTAATTATGATTCCTATTGCATGCTTGCTTAAAACAAACAGAAAATAACTTATTGCTGAAGTTTCAAATGTTAGGACTCAAAATTCGTTAATTGCTATGATCTCCTAAGAGGATATTTGAAACAGTTGAGGTGAGCTAATGTTAATAGAGGGAAATCCATAGCCATATAGTATCAAGAGTCTTGATGTTTAGGATTCCTCTGGCTATCCTATTCGTAGGGATCTGATGTTGACATGACCTCCATTTTGCTTCACAGTGCTAACCCAATCCAAAATTATCAGACTTCCAGGAAGGTTGAGGGACATACTGTAAGCCTGTAGCTGTAGGATTTAGAAGTACGTAGTTACAGAGAAGCATAGATGAGTGGCCTACGGTTGGAATCTTCATAAATCTTCTGTGTTTACAACTGGCACTACACAACGAAATGTGTCTCTTGTACTCATTGTGGGAAATAGTGAAAGGAATTTCTCCACCCTCAAGTATTTTCTTTAGTATTTTCCTCACTAAAGTGCATCTGGATCTTTTCCAAATAGCGCTTATCAAGCTTCTACAACCTACTTCCTTGGCCATCCTAAAGTTTCACATTTACTCACTTATTCAACAAATATATGTGAGCATCTACAAAACCATGTATTCAGAGACAGTAGCGAAGAAGGCAGAGTCACTGTCCTAATGGCATTTATTTCCTAGTGTGGAGGGTGGAGTGGGTCAAGACACAAATTCACATGTAAATGACCAAATAAGATAACTTCAGATAGCAATAAATGCTAATAAGAAAATAAGTATAGGCTAATTAAATAATGAGTTACTGGATTGAAGAATTGACCCCAGGACATGGGCCTTTCAAGGAGATGACCTATGAATAAAATCTGAATAATGAAAGAGAGGCAGCCTTGGAGGATGTGAGCAGAATCTGTGGAAAGAGAACGAAAGCAAAGAAAAAGTCCTGAGATGACAATAATGCTTCTACATCCAAGAGAAAAAAAGCCTCACGTGGTTGGTGTAGGTGGGTCTGGAGAGTTTAAAAAGACGCATGTCATGTAGGTGCAGGTATATGATCCATAGATGTCAGCACTGTCTGAGAGTTTATTCTTGGTACCCACTCCAGACATACCAAATTAGAGTCTGCAGGGCTAGTCCCTGGAATCTGTTTTATCATGCTTTCAAGGAGATTTTATACACCCTAAAGTGTGAATTAACACTGGTGTGTGTACAATTCTAGAAGTGATTATTTAGGTGATGGTATTGATTTTGGAATTTAGTCTAATTTAAATGAGAAATCTTCGAGAAGGGGTTACAGCAAGGACATTGTGTGACTTAAAAAACATTCTGGTTTCTGTAGAGAGAGAAGACTAGAAGGAGAGAGACTAGTTTGGAAGCAACTGCAGTACAGTAACTGAGAAATGATTTCAGCTTGGACTAGGTTGGATTCAGTGATGATTAAAAAAAAATATTTTTCCTGAAAAGATTGGAGGATGAATTGGATGTTGGGCAAGAAAAAATGTTAGGAAGAAGGAATGTTTAAGCAGTTGTAGTTGATTGGGATTATTTACTGAGATGTAAATAATTGGAAGATGAGCAGTTTTGGTGGAGAAAAAAGCCAACAATCAAGAGTTCAGTTATGGGCCTGTTAAGTTTGAGATGACTACTATAGGATCCAAGATATATGAAGAATGCTTACAACTCTGTAACAAGACCCCAACAACCAACCTGACTTTTAAAAGGGCAAAAGATCTGAATAGACATTTCACCAAAGAATATATATGCATGGCAAAGGCACAAAGGAAAAGATGCTCCAAATCGTTAGTCATTATGTAAATGTAAATATAAGGCAAAATGGTGTGTCACTACCTACCTGATAAAAAAGACTAACATTCTTCTCAGAATGGCAATGCTAAGTTTTGGTGAGGACGTGAAGCAAGTGACGCTCTCATATTTTTGGCGTAAATGCAAAACTTCTAAAGAAAAAGATGAAATTGTGTTCAAAGGAGAAAGATGAGATGGCATCAGACTTCTGACAAAGAATGCCAGAAGAATTTGAAGTAACTCCTTTAACATTGAGTCAAAATTATTTAAACATAAAACTTTGTTATATTTAGCCAAATGGCCAATTAAATACATAAAGACATCAAATATAAAGATGTTTTTTAAATACATAAGAATTCAGAAAATCTAGTATGCACAGTCCTCCTCTGGAAAAGAAAATTATTATTTGTAGTTTAGGAAAACGAAAAAGGATTCAAAAGAGGAGGGGAAAAGGAGATGTAAGAATGACTCATATCGTGTAGAATGCTGCAATGAACACAGGGATGCAAGTATCTTTATACCTTTGTGTTTTCAAGTTCTTTGGATAAATACCAGCAGTGGGATAGCTGGGTCATATGGTAGATCTATCCTTAATTTTCTGAGGATACTCCATACTGCTTCCATAGTGGCTGCACCAGTTTGCACTCCCACCAGCAGTGAACAAGGGTTCCCTTCTCTCCATGTCCTCTCCAACATTCATTGCTTCCTGTCTTGTTAATTATAGCCATTCTGACCAGAGTGAGGTGACACCTAATTGTAGTTTTGGCAGCCAAGACATGGAAGCAACCTAGGTGCCCATGAAGGGATGAATGGATAAAGAAGATGTGGTATTTATACACGATGGACTACTACTCAGCCATAAGAAATGACGAAATCCAGCCATTTGTGACAACATGGATAGAACTTGAGGGTATTATGCTGCGTGAAATAAGTCAGAGGGAGAAAGTCAAATACCATATGATCTCACTCATAACGAGAAGATAAAAACAACAACAAACAAACACGTAGCATTGGAGATTGGATTGGTGGTTACCATAGGGGAATAGGGAAGGGGGGAGGGCAAAAGGGGTGATTAGGCTCACATGTGAGGGAATGGACTATAATTAATTTTCTGGTCATGAACATGATGTAATCTACACAGAACTTTGAAATATATTATGATGTAGATCCGAAAATAAATAAATAAAAAAGAACGACTCAGATTAGCAACAAGATGAAATCCTGTTGTTTCAGACGTGCTACAGGCTGGAATAAAATTAGTCTAAATTATGTGAGGAAGTCAGAAAGGTGCCATAAGAATGCCCTGAGGAAGAAAATGAAAAATGTCATCCAAAACCAGCATTAGTAGTATGGAGGCTGTGGACAAAGATGGTAGAGGAAAGCAGGAGCTTGCTTTCCAATGACTAGGAGAAAATGAACAAAGTTGGGGCCTAAAAACCAGAAAAGTCAGTTATCTGGCACTATCAGTGGCATGGAGCTTTTTTCCTTGACGAAAATAGGGAAATTAAAATCATAATTTAAAGATTAACTATCATTGCTGCCCTTTCTACCATTTCCTGCTCCCATTTCCTACTAATGGTCTCTCTGAGCAGTATATACTTAATGACATAAAATAATATCTTCTACTTTATGTGTCCAGTCACACTACTTGATTCCACAGGAGACAATATGTAATAGCAATGTTTGAAATTTTTGAGTGAATTTTTAGAGAAACACATGTGTATGCGTATACATACATCATGTAAATATTATATACAATATGTTAAGGAACTGGCTAAGCAAGCCAGAAGTCCAGAGGGCAAGGCAAGCAGGAAGAGAAGATCATAAACAGTCTGGAACCCCATGACTGGAGTGCAGAGTCTCTTTCCTGCATGCTGGTAAGACAGAACCTCACACACCATACGGTACCATAAGGTACCCATCGCAGTATCACTGCGTCGTCTTTGCTGTATTCCGTTGATTAGAAAAGAGGCCTGGTTATGAGATGGTTTTTGAAAGTGAAGCACCCAGTTAAATATAAAGTCATTTGAAAGTATGATTCTTTTAACTCTGTAAAGAGATTTCTTTATTTTGGAATCACTGGACTACATGTCTGTAGTTTAAAGCAGAGAAAGAGATGGTTAAGTGAGGGAAACTACCAGGACAAATACTGATACTGGAAAAAAACCACCATGAAAGTGTAGAAATCTAATTTTGCTATTGGAACAGCTCCTTAGCAGCTATTCACTCCTAATCAGCCTCAAGTTGTAATGAATAGAATAATAAGCACCATTAGAATAATTCACTATTCATCAAGAATAATAAACCACTTAGAATAACAAGGCTAAAATAATAAGCCACTGCTTAAATCATGGCAAAGGAATGAGGGGGAAGAAAAGGAGATTCTCAGAGGAGTTGAGATTATTGCTGTCGTGAGCTACTGAGCCCCCGATGCGCTGAATTCCATATTGAGCCACTCAGCTCCCCACCCCACCGTCCCGCTCAATATTGCTCAGTGTGGTTTTGCAGACTCGCCTAGAGGACTTGTTAAGACAGACAGAGAGGGACAGATTGATTTCCGAGGCTCCACTCTAACTGGGATGATTCTTATATGTGAACCCACCCACTATTTCACCTCATCGCCCTTTGCATCTGCTGTCCTGTCCACCCAGAACGGGCTTGATTTCCAACTTCATCTGTTAGAAATTGGCCCACTCTTTAAGGCTCAGATCAATAGCTACTTCCTTCTTTACCCTTCTTCAATCTGATTCCCTGCCCATTCATTCACCCTGGCCAAAGGGAAGTAGAATTCGGAGAATCTTCGCAACAAGAGAGATTAGAGACAACTTAGTCCAATTCCTTGTTTTACAGATGAGGAATATAGAGGAGAAAATCTTAAGATTTTCACTTAAAGGAAAAATCTTCCTTTCCAAACACATAATATTAAAGTTTCTCTTAAGAAAGAAACTAAATAGACTTTTGTAAGAGAGTGACTTAAGTTACCATCAACAAAAATAGAATAAAACATAGATGTCACTTTCACTAAGAGATCCACAGATATAAAATATAATTATATTTGGTTACCTTTATTGCTATGTTTTTAAAAAGTATGAATACTAGGAAGATGCTAGAAATAGAGGAGGGAATCTTAGGTCCTTTTCCAACCCCAATCTTTTATGGATCAATTATTTCTCAGTTTTAGGACTGACTCCTCTCCAGCAACTGTGCAAGTCCGTTGACTGCTCTGTGATCCTCTTTCTCTCTAAGTTTAATGTACAATATGTGTATTTGTGGTTCCTGAATGACACATTGCATAAATTAGTGAGGTAATTTCAGCAAACTACTTTGAATAATGTGTTCTGAATACTGTGCACAAATATGAAACATTAGTAAAATTAGCCTCCTCCTCCTCCTCCAATATTTGAGTTCCTTTAAGCAAAACACTGTAGCAAAAATGCCGATATTAATTTGGTGAAGAATTTTTACCTCCTTTTAATTATACTATGTCTGTATCCATGAAAAAATTCATGATTTAGAATTCCCTTAGGTATTTGTATAATATTTGAAAACTTTGTATTTGTATAATACTTTAAAAGTGATTCTTTTAAAGGAAACACATAGATAATTTTATCCAGTAAAAAGCACGACCCTTTGAGAAGAAAGAAGTTCTCTCTGTATTTTCCACCTGGCTTGAGATGTAGTGAGGAAGCACATTTACCAGATTCTTTGTCCTTTGGATGCAACTTTTATTTTTAAATAGGAAGGAATTTAAGGTATGCTTTTTGGTGTTGTTGAGGAAGATTGTCGCTGAGCTAACATCTGTGCCAGGCTTCCTCTATTTGTATGTGGGACGCCCCACAGCCTGTTTTGATGAGTGGTGTGTAGGTCCGTGCCCAGAATCTGAACTGTGAACCCCAGGCCAACAGAGCAGAGCACACGAACTTAACCAGGAAGCCACCAGGCTGGTCTCTGGATGCAACTCTGATGGGAAAAGCAAACAGGTTCTTTTGACAGACTTAATGAATTAATCAGTACTCATTTCTGCACAGTTTAAAACAACATAAACTACATTTTTCAAATAAGGGGAGCAAAGGAAGAACTTCTAGAAATTTTAAATTATGAAAATATTTCCCATGCTTGAAACCAGTCTTATTGCAAATTCTTATCCACTCCTCTGCTCTCCTCTTGGTAACCTCACTCATGAATGTGTCAGGAAGAAAAAATGTGTTTCCAATAATGTAGTGAGTGCATGGATTCCAGAAAGATGTGAAAAGCCCATGGTAATCAAAGGAAAACTTTTTTTGTAAACAGTGCAATTAGATATCAACTGACAAATAATGTCATTATCGGATGTTAATATCTGATGTGACCTAGTAAAGAGAAACAAATATACTTCTACAGAAATTAAACCAGCTTTAATTTTGTTCTCTACAGAAGTACATTTTATTTTTGAAGAAGCTCTTCGGCTGAAGCCCTGAGCAATATACATGTAAATCTGTGTTCATGGCCAATGTGAAAACTACATCTGCCCCAGCTTCTCACTGTGTGAATCCATTTTTAGCTAAACAAGTCATCATCAAAATGAAAAACTGGATGAAGTTTATCACAACTGCCTCTAAATTCCTAATTAGTGCCTTTCATCACTATTAGCTCGCATGGAAAATTTATAAAAAGATTCTGGAAAGTAAATCACCCAAAATGTTTGGGTGTATCTACAAATAGAGGCAAGCAGAATAGGTGCTTACCCTCCCTCCTGCTCTCCTTCCTCCCCTTATTTCCTGTAGAATACTATGTGGTATTGGGTATTCTAAATGCCCAGAAAGGAAGGGCAGAGCCCCAGGGAATGGGAGAGGACATCTAGCCAGCCAGCACCTTGGGAACAGCAGAAATTGAGGGACAGTGACTGTGACACAGAGTCCCTTTTGGATTATCTGTTAGGCTCGACAGCTTTGAGAACGATTTTGCCCACTCCGAGATAAAGCTCTACGGGAGAAATACTCTGGATCTGTCTGGGGTGAGACGGTCACAGGGAAGCGGGTTAGAGCTGAGCCTGGACAGATCCGTAGGAATTTGATAGAAAGGAAAGGGTGGAGAATCTTGTATAGAGGAAACATTTTGAATGCAAGGAAGCATAGAGAAGTTCTACGTACGGTCCGGTGTGGTTGAACTCTTGGATGTGTAGCACAAAGTAACAGGAGATGAGATGGCATCCAGTGGGGAAGGCTCTTATATCTCAAGATAAAGAGTTTGGCCCTTATTCTGTAAGCAATGCAGAGCACTTAAACATTTTTGAGGAAGAAATTAATGAATAGAGGTATTTCTGTTAGCTAGGCAGTTTCTTCAATTCCCTAGCAAGAAAAGATGGAAAAAACAATACTGGTACCACCTCTTAATTATTTTAAAAATATGTAATTTATTCTTACTCTTCTATAGCTTATGTTATAAGTACTCGGCATATGACGTGGTGACAGTTCCTGCCTTCTAGTGAAGGAGACTGCAAATGATCGCATGATGAGTGTAGGTGCCCGGTGCTGCTGCTGCAGGTGCAATGATGGCCTCTGGCCGGGAAGTTACCTTGCTCTGTGGGGCTGGGAAGGCTCCAAGGAAGCTTCATCCACTCCGAAACTCAGAATGGGCATTACTTGTTAGTCCTTGTCTATTTATCTACGTGGAGTTTTTATCTCCTAATGTACATTTAATCACTCCTAAAAATCACCCCTTTTACAAAAGATCTTTTTCCCATCCCAAATAAAGGAGCTCTCTGAGACTTGGCATAGATGGATCCGTGGACAGTGAGGCTTGCGGTTAAGATTTCGCTGCGTGCTCCTCCGGAAGCTGTCGGAGAACAGCATCTTCATGAGGTCCAGTCCCATCTGAGTGGGCTACAGCCTGAAACTGGTTTTCTCTTTCTTCTGCAGCGTCCCTCTCTGTTCACAGTTTTGTACGAAGGGAGAGACATTGTCTAAAGGAAAACCACTCTCCTTCTGTGTCTCCTCCACTCTCAGTACTGGATTAAGCACCCCTTCACTTCACTTCACACACTTCTGGTCACCAGATGTGGAGGGGGCACTCCCCACAGCAAGCAATGCTCTGCCACCACATAGTTCAACTCAGTTCTGACACTGCCTTCCTGGAGATAGTGTCAGATTCCAGAAGTTAAGGGCCCAGTCCCACAAGACTTCCCCCCACCGTTCAGATGCCAATCGCAAGTCCAGGACGTTACCTGTGCTTCTGACCAACTGTCTACAGATCGGAGATTCCCCCAACACCCTCCTTGAATTTGACTAATTTGCTAGAACAGCTAACAGAACTCAGGAAAACATTTTACTTACTAGATTACTGATTTATTATAAAAGGACAAAACTCAAGCCTTCAGTTATAAGTTCTGAGGATCTTATAATACTATCTTGTATACTCGAAAGTTCTAGAGAGTAGATCTTAAGCATTTTCACCCCCCACAGAAAAATAAAGGTAATTGTATGAGGTGATGGATATGTTAATTAACCTGATGGTGGTAACCATTTGACGAAGGATGTTTATATCAAATCATCATGTTGTATACTTTAAATATATACGACTGTATGTATCAATTATACCTTAATAAAGCTGGAGAGAAAAACTCAAAATATATATATATATATAACTCAAGGAACAGCCAGGTGTAAGAGATGCACAGGCAAGGTACGTGGGAAGGCACCCAGAGCTTCCACACGCTCTCCAGGCATGCTGCCTTTCCAGTACTTCCACAGCTCTCTGAAACCCATAGTTTAGGGATTTGTATGGAGGCTTTATTATGTATGCATGATTGATTAACTCCTTACCCATTGGTGATTGATTCAGCCTCCAGCCTCTCCTCTCCCCAGAGTTCAGAGGCTGGGACTGAAAGGTCCACCCCTATAAACACAGCTGGTTCTCCTGGCAACGAGCCCCCATCCTTAGGACCTTTCCAAAAGTCACTTCGTTAATATAAACTCAGGTGTAGTTGAAAGGGACTTTTTATGAATAATAAAAGTCACCTTTATTGCTCTTGTCACTTAGGAAATCCCAAGGGTTTCAGGAGCTCTATGCCAGGAACCAGGGCAAGGATCAAATATATGTTTCTTCTTCTAAGTCACAGTATCTCACATTGCTTTTTGCCCTCTCTCCCTAGGAAAGTTACTAAAAGACAGAGAATTATTCTGTCTTTCTTTTCTTCTTACAGAGTAATTGTGTTTTAACAAACACGACACTACTTCCTATTTAACTCACTGACTCAAGCTTTCTTTGACCCAAAGGCTGGAGCAATACAGTGTCAGTAAGAGTAGGTAAGCTGCAATTCTTCTCTACCCAGCAAACCTTGCAGAAACCATTTCTCCCCATGCCCAGCCCTTTCCTCATTGTTCTATTACGCAGACAAAAGGAGAATGCCCAGATTCACTTCAAATGAGCAGCAAATTATTGAAAGCTCTAGAATCAAGGATAGCAGCCATGTTCCTGTTTCTGCACTTTGTCACAGATGCCATCATAGGTGCTGGCAGCGACCACAAAGGCAGAGGCACAGCAGCCCGCGTGGAGTTCTAATCCTTGTGCAGCCCCAGCGACATACCAGAGGGGAGGGGACTCTTAGGTCCCCTCAGTCATCAATGATTTTGAAGAGAAGGACTCACTTGTGGACATGTATGTTTCAGTAACAGACAGAATTAACTTCAGAGGGTTCAAATGAGGAATCTTTAGGGAAAGGACTGTTTACAGAAGTATGGGCAAGCGCAAAGGATGTTGAGATATTATCCTGGCGAGAGCCGTAAAGCAAGGGGAGTAAATAGTTTCCAGAGTTCAGTGAGAGTGGAAGTCGTGAGGGAGCAACTGTCTGTAGGAGCTGTGACCCTGAAGAGTTGCAGCTACTGCCAAAGACGTGGGCTGAAGCTAGGAAGAAATGCCCAGGCTCCTGTCTCCTACCCCTTGGATCTCTTGGAGATGCCTCTGTGTTTACGCTGTCCGTGATGAAAGCAGCCCACAAGAGAGCCCAGAGAGCACAATTTGGGTTGCCACTCTCCCAATGCTCTAGGCAGAGAGATGGGAGGGCATTTGGCTCAGGGTCCTCTTTCCATCTCATGCTACACCGTCTTCCAAGATGGCGCCACTCAGACCTTGGCGTCTGAACCATTTCTACAAGTGACCTTACTGCAGATCTCAGATAAAAGTCTAAGCCACAGACCTGTATGTGTAGAAGCAGGATATTATATGCTTCCAATTACCTTTGTAACAGTTCTTCTCTGTCCTTTATAAATAGTTCCTTTTTTAAAACAACTGTCAACAAAAAGAGTCTCAGAAGGACAAGTAGAAAATGTTTCTTTTCCTTACTTCTATAGAAAAACAGACCCTATGCTGTGTCATAAAACTAGTTATGATAAAGTCATGCACTGAGATTATTCAATCCTAGGATCAATAGATTAATCTACATGTTCCGTTTGGTGTAGCAATGTTTGCAAAATGTGTGACTTTATTCCATTTTCTGTTACTTCTGCCCTTGCAAATATTATTGGTTAAAAGAGAATCTTTTTAGACAACAGAAATAATTTCTCTGTCTTATATACAACTGTAACTTTAAAGAGTCTGTTTTTCTTCTCAGTTTCTTTACTTGATAAGATCTTGCCCAAGAAATAATATTTAAAATGTTTTTCTGAAAATAGAAACTTTTGTAATTTTTTTCAGAAAAGTTGAAATCTCACTTTTCCTTTTAGCCATAAATGCATAACATGCAAATCAGAGTATGCTGGATGCCCTCTTTTAACAAAGAGATTAAGAATCTTCTCATTTAATTCAACAGTTTCTTTCAGCCATAAACAAATAAGGAAATCTTACCATTTGCGACAACATGGATGAAATTTGAGGGCATTATGCTAAGTGAAATAAGTCAGAGAAAGACAAATACCATATGATCTCACTTATATGTGGAATCTAACACCCTCAACCCCCAAAAAAGACAAGCTCAGTTATACAGAGAATAGATTGGTGGTTGCCAGAGGCAGGAGATGGATGTGAGCAGAAAGAGTGAAGGGGGTAAAAAGGTGAAAACTTCCAGTTATAAATAAGTCATGAGGATGTAATGTGTGGCAATTATAGTTAATACTTTATTGCATATTTGAAAGTTCCGAAAAGAGTAGATCATAAAAGTTCTCATCACAAGAAAAAAACTTTTACTATGTGTGCTGACAGATGTTAACTAGACTAATTGTGGTGATCATTTCACCATACTATATACAAATAGCTAATCATTATGTTGTATACCTGAAACTAATATAATGTTGTATGTCAATTACATCTCAACAGAAAAAAAAATCAATAGTTCTAGTTGTCCGCTTGACATCTGGGCTTGGAAGTCTTAATTATGGCTTAGAAGTCATAACATGTTCCAAAAGTGAATCCATTATTTTCCCCACACGCATGTCCTTCTCCAAACATTTTAAATGGTTTTCTATTGCTCTTGAAATTAAAAACAAGACTTCTCACGTGACCTGTAAGGCTCCATATTACCCCTCAAACCTTATGTTGTTCTGGACACAAACTTTCTTAAATTTCCCCAGCAATATTAGTATGCTTTCAATGTTCAAACTCACCACACTTCCTGTCGCTTCAGGAAGTGACTTTGCGAAAGTGGTTCCCTTAGTCTGTTCCCTGTTCTCTATCCATCGGCTTAGTGAATTTGTACCCATCCCTCAGATCTCTGCTCAGAATTTATTTTATTGTTCTTCCCTTAAAACATCTACTCTAAGTCAAATACTTCTGTGTTTTATTTCATGGCAATTATCAGGGTTTTTTTTAAATTATTTTATTGAGGTCATATTGCCATAGAACATTGTGTAAATTCCAGGTGTACATTATTAAATATCAGTTTCTGTGTAGACCGCATTGTGTTTACCACCAATAGTGTAGTTTTTATCCATAGCCATACATATGTGCCCCTTTAACACTTTTGCCCACCCGCGACCCTCTTCCCCTGTGGTAACCACTAATGTGTTCTCCTCATCCATGTGTTTATCTTCCACATATGAGTGAAATCATACAGTGTTCATCTTTCTCGGTCTGGCTTGTTTCACTTAGCATAATACACTCAAGGTCCATCCATGTAGTGGCCAATGGCACAATTTTGTCTTTTTGATGGCTGAGTAGTATTCCTCTGTGTGTGTGTGTGTGTGTGTGTGTGTGTGCGCGCGCTTGCATTGCTTCTACCTCTTGGCTATTGTGAATAATGCTGTGATGAACAGTGGGATGCATAAGTCTCTTCAAATTGTTGATTTCCTGTTCTTTGGATAAATACCCAGTAGTAGGATAGCTAGATCATATAGTATTTCTATTTTTAATTTTTTGAGAAATCTCCATACTATTTTCCATAGTTGCTGCACCAGTTTGCATTCCCACCAGCAGCATATGAAGGTTCCCTTCTTGCCACATCCTCTCTACCACTTGTTATTTCTTGTCTTGTTAATTATAAGCATTCTAACAAGTGTAAGGTGATATCTCATTGTAGTTTTGATTTGCATTTCCCTAAAAATTGATGATGTTGAACACCTTTTCATGTGCCTGTTGGCCATCTGTTTATCTTATTTGGAAAACTGTCTGTTCAGATCCTCTGCCCATTTTTTGACCAGGTTGTTATTTTGTTGTTGAGTTGTATGTGTTCTTTATATATTTTGGACATTAACCCCTTTTCAGAAATATTATTTGCAAATATATTCTCCCAATTGTTATGTTGTCTTTTCATTTCGATGATGGCCTCCTTTGCTGTGCAGATGCTTTTTAGTTTGATATAGTCCAACTTGTTTAATTTTTTGTTTTATTTCTCTAACCTGGTCAGACATGGTATTTGAAAAGCTGCTGAAAAGAATGATGTCAAAGAGCATACTGCTCATGTTTTCTTCTAGAATTTTTATGGTTTCAGCTCTTACATTCAAGTCACTAATTCATTTTGAGTTAATTTTTTTGTTTGGTGTAAGAAAATGGTCTACTTTCATTCTTTTGTACATGGCTGTCCAGTTTTCCCAACACCATTTATTGAAGAGACTTTCCTTTCTCCATTGTATGTTCTTGGCTCCTTTGTTGAAGATTAGCTGTCAGTAGATGTATGGTTTTATTTCTGGGCTTTCAATTCTGTTCCGTTGATCTATATGCCTGTTTTTGTGCCAGTACCATGCTATTTGATTACTATAGCTTTGTAGTATATTTTTAAGTCAGGAATTGCTGTGCCTTCAGCTTTGTTCTTTTTTCTCAGGATTGCTTTGGCTATTCAGAGTCTTTTGTTGTGCCATATGAATTTTAGGATTCTTTGTTCTATTTCCATGAAGAATGTCCTTGGGATTCTGATTGCGATTGCATCAGACCTATATATTGCTTTAGGTAATGTGGACATTTTAATATGTTTATTCTTCCAATCCATGAGGAAGGAAACATCTTTCCATTTCTTTATGTCTTCTTTGATTTCTTTCTATAATGTCTTATAGTTTTCAGTGTATAAGTGTTTTACCTCCTTGGTTAGATATATTCCTACATATTTTATTCTTTTTGTTGAGATTGTAAATTGGATTGCATTCTTGTGTTCTCTTTCTAGTAGTTCATTATTAGTGTATAGAAATGCAATTAATTTTTGTTTGTTGATTTTGTACCATGCAACTTTGCTGTAGTTGGTGATTATTTCTAATAGCTTTCTGGTGGATTCTTTAGGGTTTTCTATATATGGAATCATGCCATCTGTAAACAGTAAGAGTTTACTTTCTTTCCAGTTTGGATACCTTTTATTTCTTTGTCTTGCCTAATTATTCTGGCTAAAAATCTGGTACTATGTTGAATAAGAGTGGCAAGAGTAGACACTCTTTTCTTGTTCCTGTTCTCAGAAGAATGGCTTTTGGTTTTTCACCATTAAGTATGATGTTGGCTGTGGGTTTGTCATATATGGCCTTTATTATGTTGAGGTGCTTTCCTTCTATACCAATTTTATTGAGAGTTTTTATCATAAACGGATGTTGGATCTTGTCAAATGCTTTCTCTGCATCTATTAAGATGATCATGTGATTTTTATTCCTAATTTTGTTAAATGCGATGTATCACATTGATTCATTTGCGGATGTTGAACCATCCCTGTGTCCCTGGTATAAATCCCACTTATCATGGTGTACGATCTTTTTAATGTATTGCTGTACTCAGTTTGCCAAAATTTTGTTGAGGATTTTTGCATCTATGTTCATCAGCGACATTGGCCTGCAGTTTTCCTTTTTTGTGTTGTCCTTGTCAGGCGTTGGTATCAGAGTGATTTTGGCTTCATAGAATGTATTAGGAAGTGTCCCATCTTCCCCAATTTTTTGGAATAGTTTGAGAAGGATAGGTATTAAATCTTCTTTGAATGTTTGGTAGAATTCTCCAGAGAAGCCATCTGGTCCTGGACTTTTGTTTTTTTGGGGAGGTTTTTGATCACTGTTTCAATCTCTTTCCTTGTGATTGGTCTGTTCAGATTCTCTATTTCTTCTTTATTCAGTTTTGTCTAAGAATTTATCCGTTTCTTATAGGTTATCCAATTTGTTGGCATATAGTTTTTCATAGTATTCTCTAATAATCCTTTGTGTTTCTGTGGTATCCGTTGTAATTTCTCCTCTTTCATTTCTAATTTTATTTATCTGAGCCTTGTTTCTTTTTTTCTTAGTGAGTCTGGCTAAGGGTTCGTCAATTTTATTTATCTTCTCAAAAACCAGCTCTTAGTTTCATTGATCCTTTCTACTGTTTTTTAGTCCCTATTTCATTTATATCTGCTCTAATTTTGATTTCCCTCCTTCTGCTGACTTTGGGCTTTGTTTGTTCTTCTTTCTCTAATTTTGTTAGGTATAGTTAAAGTTGTTTATTTGAGATTTTGCTTGTTTGTTGAGGTGGGCCTGTATTGCTATGAATTTCCCTCTTAGAAATGGTTTTGCTGTATCCCATAAGAGTTGGCATGATGTATTTTCACTTGTCTGCAGGTATTTTTTAATTTATCCTTTGATTTCTTCATTGATCCAGTCATTGTTCAGTAGCATGTTGTTTAGTCTCCACATATTTGTCACTTTCCTAGCTTTTTTCTCGTAGTTGATTTCTAGTTTCATAGCATTGTGGTTGGAAAAGATGTTTGATATAATTTCAATCTTAAATTTATTGAGACTTGCCTTGTTTCCCAACATATTGTCTATCTTTGAGAATGTTCCATATGCGCTTGAGAAGAATGTGTAGCCTGCTGATTTTGGATGGAATCGTCTATATATATCTGTTAAGTCCGTCTGGTCTAGTGTTTCATTTAAGTCTACTGTTTCCTTGTTGACTTTCTGTCTGGATGATCTATCCATTGACATAAGTGAGGTGTTGAGGTACCCTACTATTATTGTGTTCCTGTCAATTTCTCCCTTTAGGTGTGTTAATAGTTGCTTTATGTACTTTGGTCCTCCTGTGTTAGGTACACACATATTAATAAGTGTTAGGTCTTCTTGGTGGAATGTCCCTTTCATCATTATATACTGCCCAATTTTGTCTCTCATTATCTTTTTTATCTTGAAGTCTGCTTTGTCTGATATAAGTATGGCTACACCTGCTTTCTTTTGTTTGTCATTTGCCTGGAGTATTATCTTTCATCCCTTCATTCTGAGCCTATGTTTGTCAGTAGAGCTGAGATACAGTTCCTGGAGGCAGCATATTGCTGGCTCTTATTTTGTAATCCATCCAGCCACTCTGTCTTTTGATTGGTATATTCAATCCTTTTACATTTAGAATGATTATCAATATATCAAGGTATAATACTGCTATTTTATCTCTTGTTTCCCAGTTCTATATTTCCATTGTTTCTTTTCCCTTCATTATGTTTCCAACTACCATTTCCATTTGGTGATTTCCTGTGATGGTTTTCTCAGGTCTCTTTTTATTAATGATTTGTGACTTTGCTCTGATTTTTTGTTTTGTGGTTACCATTCGTTTTGTATAAAAGATCTCATAGATGAGATAGTCCATTTTCTGATAGCCTCTTATCTCCATCAGCCTAAGCAGGTTCCATCCCCTCCCACTTCCCCTTCTGAGTTATTGTCATCACAAATTATTCTTTTTTGTGTTGTGAGTTTGTGACTAAATTGAAGTATTTATAGGTTTTCTTATGCTTTCCGTTCTTCTTATCTTTCACATTATAAGTATTTGCTAACGTATTCTGATAGAGAGCTGTGATTTTCTGATTTTGTCTGTTTATTTCCTTCCTCAAAGCTTTGTAAAACTTGCCTTTTTGTTTCAGGTAGGAGGGGCTCCCTTCATCATTTCTTGTAAGGCAGGCCTGGTGGCGAGGAACTCACTCAGCTTTTATTTATCTGGGAAATCTTTTATTTCGCTGTCCTATCTGAAGGATGATTTCACTGGATAGGGTATTCTTGGCTGATAGTTTTGCCTTTCAGTATTTTGAATGTACCATTCCATTCTCTCCAGCCTATAAGGTTTTTGCTGAGAAATACACTGACATCCTGAAGGGGGTTCCTTTGTAGCTTCTTTTCTTCTCTCTTGCTGCCATTAATATTTTTTCTTTGTCATCGACTTTTGACAGTTCTAATATTATATGCCTTGGAGAAGGTCTTTTTGCATTAATGTAATTAGGAGTTCTGTTGACTTCATGTATTGGTATGTCTAGTTATTTCTCCCGGTTTGGGCAATTCTCAGCTATTATTTCTTTGAACAAGCTGTCTCCTCCTTTCTCTTTCTCTTCCCTCTCTGGGATACTTATAATCCTTATGTTACTTTTCCTAATTGAGTCAGATATTTCTTGAAGAATTTCTTCATTTTTTAAAAATCTTATTTCTTCTCCTCCTCCACCTGAATCATCAATATGTTTCTATCTTCAAGATCTAGTTCTCTCCTCTATAATTCTGCTCTATTTTTTGTGCTTTCTACATTGTTTTTTATCCTGTGTACTTTATATCCAGAATTTCTGTTTGGCTTTTGTTTTTTTCTTTAGAGTTTCAATCTCTTTGGTGAAGTATTCCTTCTGTCCATTAATGTTATTCCTGAGCTCATTGAATCTTCTGAGTTTTCTTGTAACTCGTTGAGTTTCTTTATGATCGCTATTTTGAATTCTCTGTCAGTTAGACTGTAATCTTCTGTGACTTCAGGTTTGGTCTCTGGAGAGTTGTCATTTTCCTTCTGTTGTGCCATATTGCTTCAGTTCTTCATGGTGTTTGATGAATGGATCCTTTCCTGGTGCATTTGTGGCAGTAACCACCTTTTCTCATTTGGGTACAGCTTTGGTTTCTTTGGTTCTGGTCACCTGGCTCTTGTGTTCTTCCACTGGCTCTTCATGGGCTAAGATGCTGCTGTCCCCTACACCACCTATGCTGTCATTCCCAGGTTGTCTTGGGGTGCTGGTTGCACCCCTGCCAGGGCTGCCGGTTTCATGGATGTTACTGTTCCTGGTGGGAGGCTGCAGACTCAGGGACTACAGCCCCCACTTCTGGTAGAGCTGGTGTTGGGTTTGCCACCACTGCAGGCTGAGTCACCAGTTCTGCTGTGGTTCCTGTTGTTTCTGGTCACAGATTCCACCTGCCACTGTTTGTGGGGGACAGGCACTCTTATTTCTGTTCCTGCCCCATCTGCTCATAGTTGTGCCAGTCAGGCCACTCTGTGTTTGTGCAGGCAGGGCCACTGTGGAACAGTGGGTAGTCCTATGGGCCAGGTTACTGCCACTTCACAAGCATTCTTGTGTAGACTGGGCTGCCTCTGCCTCCACTCAGTCGTGCTGGCCACTGGCTCAGGATCTGCAATTTGGATCACTGCTGCTGTGGAGGGGGAGGGAAAGAGGAAGGGAGCCACTCCCTTATTTCCATTGCTTCCCAGGAGTCTAGTCCACCCACCTTCAGATGTGTGGCTGCATGGATCTCTCAGACGTTTTCTTGTGCTGTGTAGGGAATCTTCTGTTGGTTAGTGGGTGTCCACTTAGTTGTATCTTAGAAGCGGAGACAAAGGGAGCAACTTACTCTGCCATGATGCTGATGTCATGCCTATCAGTTTTATTTAAATATTTGTCTGATAATCATTTCCTCTCCTAAAATGTAATCTCCATGATGGCTGAGTTCATGTATTGAATCTCAAAAACTAGTACAATTGTCAGCAGTTACTAAAAATACTGAATGCATGAAAAAAAATTCATGAATAATGTGAATTACTGAGTCAAAAAGATCTGGCCTTTGGTTGGCACAGCTATCATCCCAAGCTAAATGATGAGTGGTCTTTGTAAGAATTTTTTTTCCTCATTAGTTTTTTATTTGTTGTGAACACCTAAATTATTCCAAATAGTTAAGGTTGCTGGGATTCTGATTCCAAGAGTACAAAATATACTCATATTATAAATTTCTAAATCATTATCCTGCTAAATAGTATAATAGTATATTTCTTTAATTATAAGTCAACCCAGGTTAGGAGAATGGATGGGAGGCCTTGCCTGTATAAATATGCTCATCATATTGGTTATAGGTATACTGATCATCGGATTCATCTATTTAGCTTTTTATGGGAAAATGAATTAAAGTAGGTAGATGCCTCTTTATAAGTCTAACAATGTCTACCATTTTGCTTTTATATAACCACCACTCAATCAACCACATAATTAAAGGGCTTGTTATAAAGCATACAATTAAATTATGGACTAAATCTCCATTTAAGTGAAAAAAAAGATTTGGAAATATTTGTCATATAATTTATAAATCAATAAGTTTGGGAATTGGAAGACGTATTCTAGATGTGTAGCCTGTTACCTTACAGAAGAGGAAAAATGAGGCCTTGTGAGTAGTTAATGCCTTGCCCAAGGTCACTCACCTGTTTGGTAATAGATATCTGGATCTAAGTCTTCTAATTCTCAGCCTTTTGCTGTTTCTACTGGATGTTATCTTTTCTCTAAAATTGTATTTGTTCCAGATCAGCATGGATACTTGCCTTAATTCATTTTATCAGTTCATTAAGTCAGGATAATTACCATCCTTGTGTCTAGAGGCTAGATTTAACCATTTGACATAGAAAATTGTAAACAGCGATTGTCAAATACATCTTAGTCTCAGAACTCTTAAGCTATTTTATAAAAAAATAATTGATCTACCAATTTTCAGCATACCATTAGAAGAGATTCAAAAAGAGTGTGGGTCTAAGGCTGGCCCAGTGGTGCAGTGGTTAAGTTCACACACTCCACTTTGGCAGCCCACAGTTCACCGGTTTGGATCCCAGGCGTGGACCTACACATCAGTTATCAAGCCATGCTATGGCAGGCGTCTCACATATAAAGTAGAGGAAGATGGGCCTGGGTGTTATCTCAGGGCCAATCTTTCTCAGCAAAAAGAGGAGGATTGGCAGCAGATGTTAGCTCAGGGCTAATTTTCCTCAAAAAAAGGCAATGTGGATCTAGTACTTAACAAGGGAGAAAATACAATTTTTCAGTCTTCAAGTACAGAACTCCTAAAAGAATGGAGTGTCAGCTACACATAGCTTCTAAGATAACTATGTAGAGTATTAGACATGAGAGGTATGGAATGAGTATACGTGAAAGAAGAATAGAGCGACAAAAGAAAGAAGAATAGAGTGACAAAAGATGTGAGATTAAATGTCAAATAAGCAATACACTTTTATGATCTTCATAACAAAATTACTAGAACCACAATATGTCTTCTTGCTATTAGTCTGATTTACCTTGTGTGATGAAATGGGTCAGCAGGTCACATCCAGAGCCTTCTCTTCCCTCTAAACTTGTGATTTTTCTTTTCATGCATGATTTTTAAGTAGAGGGTAGGGTATCTGAAAAACTAGAAATAGGGTGGAAATTCTGGAATGAGAAATAAATAATGGCTTTAGAATATTTTGACAAATTGTTTTGATCTTTACTTGGTCTTTTTTAGTTCTCTCATATAATTGAAGCACTAAATGCGAAGACTATGGCATTCTTCAGCTACAGAGAACTGTCTGGTGATTGGATTAATATACTGCACCAGAGTTTGTTTATGTGGCAATGATGAAAACAGCAGGCATAAGGTTGTGGAGTTATGCCACACAGTGATTAAAGACACACTGATGCCTATAAAGAAAGAAAACAAGCATATTTTCTGCTTCCTATAGGCAACAATGCCTAGCAGGTGATTCACTGCTCACAGATCTCCCTCCCTACGCCTCGTTAGATACTCAGTAAGTCACAACGGTGCCTTTCGAGTAACAGGCAACACGACTAAAACAGCAAGTGCTTCCTTTGTTTTCTAGCTCCATGCTGGTGCTGCTTTGTGAAGAACCGTGTGACTTATGTTGCTTTCCAAGAGATTTGGAACGCCCTATGGATTACTGGGTTTTTGACATAGAAAGAGGAAGTCCTCGACGTCTAAGCTGGAGAGTCAAGTCCCCAGTTTATAAATCAAATAAACATTTTAGGGTTTTCTTGAAAAATACCTAAAATGCTTGGCATTTCCAAAATACACTGTAATTTTACTTCAAGAAGAGCTTTACAACATTTTGTGTATAATATTTATTAATAACTAGCTAGATAGATAGACAGATAGATAGATAGGCAGTCTTTGGGGTCTAACTCCCTGTGGCGATGGTAGGTGTTAATGGTCCCTGTGTCTCCTGCACTATCTGTGCCTGTGTTGGGTCCCAGATTCCCAGTTCTGTTTGAGCTGCCCAGGGGCCCATGTCTATAAGGAGCAGGCATTTGGGAAGGTGAGGCTCAGTGAAATCATGGAAGGTTTCTCTCAAACATGGCAGATGCAGATTTCCTGATGGCAGATACGGATTTCCTGATTCAAAATTGAGCTTCATTATCTCCCTGTCTGTGATCTTGGGCAAGTTACTTAACCTTCTTTGCCTGTTTCTTCAGCCTCCACGTTAAATAACATGCACCTGGGAGAGAGAGAACAATGAAGGGCTTCATCGGTGGTTGACAGAAAATGTTTCTTATGGAATACAGATTCCAAAGTTTTCAGAGAGAAAAATATCTCAAAAATAGCAGATGCCACCTATTTTTCATGTTCAGTTGGGATTCTAAATCAAAATAGAGAGGAATTGTTTATTCTAGAAAATCTTGAGATAGCGTTTTCTGAATGCCCCCATCATACTGCCCAGGATTCTTTCATCAAAGTGACCACAAGGAAGAAGCAGTTACCACGTGTCCTGTGAAGCTAAAGATGACAGTCTCAACCTTGGAGAATGCACTTTAGCTAATATCATGTCTATTTATTGCTGCCATTTCCTCCTTACAGGACTCAGAATCAGCTTCTGTGTAAGTAGATGAAGCATTACTAATGCATTGGACCTCACCTTCCTGTCCCATGCTCGAATTCTTTTATTAAATTATTTTCTCGATTTTTGTCTACTTCCTTGCTCCCACTTCACTGACAGCCCGGTTGCCATACACAGTTGTGTGGTTTATGCACTGCACAAGGGAACCTACCTAAGGGAGCAGCTGAAGACTGAAAATCAACCTGAATTCCTCTTATTGAGCAATGTTCCCAGGAGGGGGGACATGGTTTTCAAAATTGCACCGTTAATTAGAGTAGAAATAGCTCATGAGACAGCCTAAATGTCTTTTTACGTTGCAGTGGGAGAGAATGACCAAAAAATAAGATTTCAAAATGAAAATGAAAAAAAAATGTCTAAAATTCCAAAGGATAAAAGAGGGCTAATGTGTGTGTGTGCGTGTTTATGTGTGAGTATAAATCACGTATTTTGCATTCTATAGAGTTCTAGATCTGCAGCTTCCACTATTCCATTCTCCTTCTCATAAAGAACCCAGTGAGGCCTCGGGACAGACCCAAACTCACAGGCTCATTTGAGCTAAAACCCATTCTCACGGAGTCTCTGCAAAATGTTCCTCCTTGTGCACGTCTGGTGTTCGATGGACAGCAGCAAGACTTCTGCAGAGTTTCCCATCAGACCTATGTGTACGCTATAATGAAAGTAAAATATTTAAATCTTTAGCTGTACGGTGAGCTCTCTTCTTTAATCACCTGATAGGAATCCAGTAAAGATATTTCACACATCCATAAAGAGATGAAAATTAGGCTTGGGTCATTGGATATTCTGAAATGTGGTATTTGGCTTGCAGATAAGATCCCTTTAATTCAAGCCAGGACATCTCTTGTATAGAATCAAAGACTAATATCTGAAATTTCTTATCTCTGGCTGTATTGTTAGATTCTCTGGAGCAGCAGTGGGAAGCATTTCAGGACTGATAGCTCTAGGAAGTGGGATTCATCCTTCCTCCCTCACTCCTTGGGTTACAGGCTCTTTCCTCTGGCTGCAAGAAGAGGGAACGGTAAACATAAAACATCGGAAGTGAGACTGGTGCGGAGATCCCTGGAGATTTAGTAAAGGTTTTCTCCTCGTGCACTGCTGCCACCTTGGTGGTTCTAATGCAGTGACTTTAGAGGGGTGGGTTACACTGATGAAGGAGATACACTGGCCAAAACACAGGGTCCCTTTACTCTTTAGTTCGCAATCGCTGATAGACTTGTGTGTGTTCAAAGCAAAGAATGGCCTTTCAGCTCTGAAACTTTCCTTTTTTTATACTTTGTGACGCAGAAATGATGTTTGGCACTGTTCTCTGTCATTTACCATGGCACTGTAAGACCTAAAAGAGCGCCAAGACTAAGAGCCCAGTGCTGGACTCTGAGAGATCTGGGTGACTTGCACTTGTCCACATACCTTTGAAAACTGAGACGACTAAATGGGTAATGCGTCAAACTGATTCCTTTTAAAGAAAAGTTATCTTTGGAAGATGAGAGGAAAAACCTCTCCTTAATCATCTTCAAACTACTCATTATGTTATTGTGTAAAACCTTATATTCTTTTTTATTTGTCCTGTTGGTCACGGATTGCACTGCCAGGATGCATGCAGATGTATCTCATGGATACAACGAGACAGATCTTCAATTTCTTGGCATATTCCTGAAAACTGAAAATTAAAAATGTCTAGAGTGGCTTTGATATTTTTTCCATATATATTCCAGGGGAAGATAATGGATATCTTTGAAGAATCCTTCACATGCATGCTATTTCATACAGCGGACACAGTAAGTTTTATTCTTCTAGAATGATACTACTTCCTTCCTGTTGGAATTGTATACTACTTAAGAAAACTCAAAAGGCATTTGAAATTGTCAAATAATTGGGATTGGGTTTTTCCCAAATTTATTATTTCATGAGTGAAATAGATGATTTACATTTTTTAAAAAACATTTTAATGTTAATACTTATATTCATTTAAAGACATAACATTAAAAGAAACCGTGAAGCAAATTACAGTGTTCAGTTATGAACAATGGATCTTTTATCAATAGCTGTTGAGGGGCCCATTTATCCCCAGAAATCCGCTCTGATCCTTTAAAAAATTTTTGAGTTGTGAGTAAATATGAACCTGATGATAAAGATACTTGTACAGAAAAAAGGGAAATAAATGTAAGCCGTCAGAGAAGCCAAGGTCTCTAGCGCTATATAAAATATATTGAGCTTATTTCATTGCTGTCAATTGTGCACAGTGCACTTGTTAGAAGATTTTATGTAAAACTTCCTCTCCTATCAATACATGGTAAAAAAAAAAAAAAAAAAAAAAAAACCATGAGTCTATGCTAAATTTTCTAAATTTTATCGAAGACACTTTCTGAAAGGTTGTTAGATGAGTGATTTTCAAAAAAGCTCCTGAGGAGTGAGCAATTCAACCATACAAAGAACACAGCCCGATAAACCCCATTGTGCCCTGACGCAGAGAGAGGGAGTGTGGGACCTGGGAACTTCCTTCCACACGGAACACCTCAAATTCTGTAATTAACTAGAATATTCTGATTCCTATCTATCTATTTTCAGGGCTTCTGTGAACACAATTTAAGATTAAAATGCTAAAATTTCAACCAGGCTTTTAAGAAGGGAAAACTAAAATATTCGTATGTGTCCACCTACTAGTTGACTGAAATATCTAAATTGGGTAGGTCAAGAATCAAATGCAAATTTAGTTAATCGTAAATAGCCTGAATAATTTCCTCCCACACACACCCAGCATGAATCAAAATATCAAGTCCTGTGATCTATGGAATTCAGATAAATTTGGTGAGCCAATTAATTTTAATTTTTGTTGAACAAACACCTACAAAGTGCCTGCTGTGTTCTCAGAGGATGGAAAGTTTCAGAAGAGGAACAAAACAAAATCCAAACTTTAAAGAAATTAGAGTTTTATTTATTGTGTTGGAAGTTTTGGGGGCTATTTCTGAACTGTATGCAGACATATATGGTCATTAAGCCCTTTCAGAATCCGTATTGGCCATCCCAGAAATTATACTTTGCCTGCGGTAATCAAGCCTTTGGATTTCAAGGATATTGGCACCTTGAAATATGGTGGGACAAATGTGTCGTCTACTTTCTAGTGGAGGGAGTAGGCTTGTTTGCGCGTTGGTTCAGAAGCTGTCATCTACTGTGTGATAATTTTGTGTCTCAGCTGGGCTGGCCACTGGGCGCTCAGACTAAACATGATTTTTGGGTGTGTCTGTGAGAGTCCCTGGGGATATTAGCATTTTGACCTGGTGCGCTCAGTAAAGCAGGTCGCCTCCCCATGTTGGCAGACCTTGTCCAATCCACGGAGGGCCAAAAGGTGGAGGAAGGAAGAATTTGCCCTTTTTCCTGCCTCCCTAATTGAGCCAGGATGTCCCATTTCGTCTTCTCCAGCTCTTGACCTGGGACTTAGATCATTGGCTGTCCTGATTCTCAGGCCTTCAGATTCTGACTGAATCCTACCACTGGCCTTCCTGGGTCTCCTGCTCATAATAAATAAATTCCTCATGATGAAAAACCTTTATGTCTACCTACCTATGTACGTACACACCTACATGCACACATACATATACAGACTCCTTGTCTTCTAAAAAGCCCACGCTTGGACGGTCTTCCCTGAATCCTACATGTAAAATCTCACCCAGGTAGCCACTGGCTTTCCTATGTACTCAGCAGCTGCTTCTGGTAGAAATGGGGTAGGATACCATGTAGACTTTTCCCGGGAGATCCGTAAGTGAGTAAAGTTCTGTTCAGGCCTAAAACAGTACCTGATCTAGGGGCTCAATACATGTTTGTTAAATAGACTGACACTTTTTACTTCCTTCCTCAAATCAGGCTCAACAAAGAATTTTGCTAATGAGATTTGGGAGTACAAATTTCAAGGGAACAGGATGATGATTATTAGTTACGCTCTTTTCCTTGTGCATGAACATTTATTTAATCTGGCTGTGTGGTTTCTTCCCTCCTCCCTCCCTTTCTTCCTTCCTTCCACCTTCTCTGTTGGATGGGTAGACACTCAGTAATTAGTTTTCTGCATAGAAAAAATGAAGAAAGAAAGAAATTTTGGATTTAAATTCTTGTCCAGTGTCTTTTCTTCTTTATAAATGATTTGAAGTTCATCCCCTCCATGATTTTTCTTCCAGAAACATTCACTTTAGAACCATCACATAAATTACAACTTAGGCATATATTATTATATTCCTCACTTGGAGATGTCACTTCTTCCCTATCCATCTTACAGGGTTGTTGTGACAATCAGAATGAGAAAATGTTTGTGCTAATGCCTTGCAAACTGTAAAGTACTGTACTCTTATCTAGTGCAATTATTTCGTTGTGATTATTTCTTTATAGCATAGGCTGTATCTATGTATTTATGTAGTTACCCTTCAACTAGGTATTAAAAACAATGAACACTCATTATATTATAGTTATTTGCTACCCTTACCACAATTTTTTTAAATGAAGGGCTTCCTTTATTAGTTTCCTTGGAAACCAGTTAATGGATCACTTGCACCGGGATGTGCAAATAGAGTTTCCAGAGCTTTGATTGGCGGGTGCTACCTAGAGCGTGGGAGCAGTTGCCTGTCATTGTAAAGATGACCTGGGAACTTGAGCGCTAGAAGGAGAGGCAGACTGCGAAGACTTGTCCACAATCCTCAGAATATCTGTCCTGCGATTTAAGTGGGAACTCCTACTGCTTACATGCAACTTTTGCTGGTTCGGGAACACTCGAGTCTTCTGTCTCTGAAATTCTGAGAGAACAGCACACGCAGACCGAGGTCTGCTTCCTGGCCCGGCTGAGGGTGCACTGGATGAATCCATCAAATCTGGGCTTGTGCCTGCGCTCAACGCAGAGCCAATATTATCTAAACATTGACGACTGAGTAATTAAACTCGGGCTATTTTCAGATGTTAAGGAGCTCAGTAAAGTGAATGTGACTTTAAGAAATATCTTAAAAATTAAAGACTTTAAAAGCAAATTTATTTTTATCATCTAGATTTACAGGAAGCACAAGCTGCAGTCCTCTTCGTAGAAGGAAAGGCGTGCTGGAGCTGCCTCTTCCTGCGGGTGAGATGAGATTATTACATTTTCAGGAATTTTATGAGCCTGTGGTGAAACAGTTTGTAGCTTGAAATTTGCCATGAAGGCAGCATTTCACCGCAGAATCTGGCATGGGCTACTAATCGAGGCTTTCTTTCCTTTCTTTCTCTCCTCCTTCCTTCCTTCCTTTGTTGGTGGAGGGACGGGGATTGTTTTCTTTTCTCTATTTCTAGAGGGTTGGTCATTAAACACTCACCAGCAGACTGCTGGGCTCAAAGCCCTTCTTCGGGAATAGTTTCTTTCTTGAAAACTGAAATCAATTTCTACATGCAACCAGTATCCATCCGGTGTCTTCTAAACGCTCGACACGGGCAATTGTCCGTGATGTCATTCTACTTCTGCATCTGCATTTATATAAGTCAAAAGGAAGAGGATGACTTGTTTTATAAAAATACTTTAGTGAAAGAAAAAGGTCAGCTTTCGGGGACTGGGCAAGACAGGAGAGACTGCGTCGGCGCGAGCTGCTGCTCTGAAAGCGCATCCCTGTCCTCACTCAGAGGAGTCACCCGGCTTACAGCCCCCAGTTTTTTACTTTCAAGGATATTTTGTTATCCTTTCTATTAGTCCTGGTTTGCTGGCTCAATTTATTGTGTCTCTAGCCATATATTGTACTAGAGAGAAGATGACATTGTTCCTGCCCCAAATAAACTCATAATCTAGTGGTGACAACAAATGTGATCACAGTTTGTTGTTTACACAGAGGAATGTATGCTGGTCTGTGCCCACGGCTTTATGCCTGGTGGTGTCACCAAGCTCTCAAAACTGAGTTCAGATCCTTGAAGGGGTCTATACATATTCCACAATTATAATACAAAGAAAATACTTTAAGGCATTTAATTCTGTTCTTATTATTAGAACTGGTAAGAATAACATAATAAATTTCAAAAAAGAGCATATACATTTGGTTCTGGTTCTCGATCCATGTAACAGCTAAAGGTCCACTTTCCTCGGAGATCCAGTCAACTGTGTTTTGGTGTTTTTCTCTTCTTACTGTGTGGTTTTCATTTAACGGCTTCAGATGGTTGCTTGAACTCCATACTTCACGTCTTCATCCTCCTAGGCATGAAGGAGAAATGGGGAGGAAAGTGCGCGTCCCTCCCTGGTAAGGAGATGTCTCACAAAGCACTTTGTGTATCTCATTGATCAGAACTTCAGCACATGGTCACACTTTAAGGAAGTCAGAGAATGTAGTATTTTAGCTGGTGGCAATGTATAAAGTGATTAAAAAGCAGCTTTCTCCTGTGAGAGAAGAGGACGGATATATAGCCATCTTAGGGGATTGGTTCCATGTGGGAATCCTGCCACAGGGCCCAGCAAACAGCTCAACGAGGAAGTCAAAATGCTGTACCACTCAGGACAGGAACCCTCAGTCAAGGAGCGTCCTACGCTGCGAGGAGTATTGAAGAAAGGAGCGTTTCTGTCAGTGCCAGAGGAAATACAGTCGTCCGGGACAGTGGACAAGAGGCCATACAGAAGAGCAGCGTCCTGCGAAGAGCTGGAGCAAGTGGCCCCATCAAGGCCATGTCTCAGCAGATTCCTAGCTTCAGCAAGAGCAACACAGAGCCTCTGGTTTCCGGAAGTCAATCAGTGGGCCACTGGATCAAGAAGGTAGTCAAAAAAATCTTAAATAGGGGCTGGCCCCTTGGACCAGCGGTTAAGTTTGCACGTTCCGCTTCAGCAGCCCGGGGTTCACTGGTTTGGATCCCGGGTGCGGCCCTGTGCACGCTTGGCAAGGCATGCTGTGTCAGGCGTCCCACATACAAAGCAGAGGAAGATGGGCATGGATGTTAGCTCAGGGCCAGTCTTCCTCAGCAAAAAGAGGAGGATTGGTGGCATATGTTAGCTCAGGGCTAATCTTCCTCAAAAAAAAAATCTTAAATACATTAGAGAAAGTAGTGGACAGCAGCCATCTTCCTGAGTGGCCTGAGCTGAAAACAGCATTTGACTACCCTTTGGCGGTGAGGGACAGATCCAGTTCCGCAGGTCGGCATCTCAGGCAGGTGCCCGAACACTGCACCCCAGAAGGAGGGATGTCAGGGGAGGAGGGGGCCTTTCCTCACTGGCAGGTAGGGGTCAGAGCCAGATAATTGGGTTATCTAAGTAAGTGTGACTTTGCTTGTACCAGAATTGGTGAAAACCGGACGTATCTATTGCAGTGGACAGAAGCTCCAAACTCTTGACTCTCCTGGAGAACATCAGAGGAATAGCTCTTTTTTTTCCCACCCTTTCTGAATTTCTCTTATTTTTTGTTCTTGTTATACATGGAAAATACTGTCAGTTGAAACTGAGAGGTGAATCTGGTCCCTGTTTAAACATTAATGGAAATACAAGAATTTCAGATTGTGTCATTTATCTTCTCATTTAATAAGATGTTCACCAAATGCTGTGAACTTCAGAAAAAGGATTTGATTGGAAGAGAGCTGTTTTTCCCTCAAATCGAAAATTCTGTGCAAAAATCAAGCGCCTGGTCTGTGTGTAAAATCGTTCTTCATATATTACAGCGCTGAAATTCACGGTACAGTAAAATAGCCCATGATATTTTGCATAGATATATTAATAGATGTATAGCCTGGTGGTTAGCTTTGAGGCACAGCAGTCCTAATTTTGAATTCCGACTTCCACATTCACTAGCCCTGTGATTAGAGAGAAGTTGGCTGTGTTCTCTTGTCTATAAAATGAGAATTACACGAGTAGTACTCGTTTGGTAATTTTGATATCTGGATTCACTCATCTGCTTATTCAGAGATATTTATTGAGATCCTGCTCTTTTCAAGACGCTCTTCTAGGTGTTAGAGACCACCTGGCAAGCAGGAGAGCATCGAAGAGCTGCCCTCACAGAGCCTACCTACTATCTAGGCGGACGTTAGGGAGATGATGCCTTTAAAGCACTTATCATTTCTCCACTTCTCCTGGAACACTCTCTGAGAAGAGCAGCTGGGTTGTTTCTGTTTTCTGTGAAATAACTGGGTGACTCCAAATGTCACTAGAGCCCGCAGTAGTCGGAACACTGCATTTGCTTTGGAGCAACCGCGATTCTGCAGCCAGCTCTAGCCATCATACTCAATAAAAATGCGAGACACGCAGAACTTAATTCACTCCAAGTTCATTATTATTTGTTCCCTTACTTTTTACTTTTGGGGCAAATACAAATATGTAGTGGAGTGGAATATTTTAATTTTTCAGCTGAAGGTAATATGCAAGCTTGAGGGGCATATGCTTTTCCCCATCAGAGCTCCTTGAGGTGCCCTACGTCATTATTCGATTTAGGAGATATTTTTCCTTTGTGTTTCTAATAGCAGAAATTATATACTTTATTACTTCTAGACTACTTTTATTTCTTAGCAGAATTAGATTGCACTTTACTAAATCTGAATTAAATCTGTATTGAATACTCTGTTAGTTTAATGACGTAAGTACATAGAGCATATTAAAACTACACTAGATCACATGATCTGCCTTGGTTTCTTTGTTTAATGATTGAAACAAATATTGCCAAAGTTTATTTACTTTCTCTCTTTTGAGAGTTAGGGAGTAATATTTATTTGTCATATGTATGGTTCTTATTTTACACGTTAAAAATGATAAATCTAGTTTGTATCATAGTCTAATTCCTGGACAAAGCCCTTAGGAAAAACAAAAACTAGACACCAGTAATATTCTGTGTACTTTAGTAACTGCTGTTTAGAAAAATGGTTCATCAGAAAATCATTGGCGATATCTTTGTGTCGTAATCACACAAAATAGAATCATGGTGTACAGCTCTCTTCTTGTGTGGAAAAATACAGATGAACCAAATTTTGTGGCTTAACACATTTGTGAAGTTCCTCCTAATTAGGATAGATCTTACTTTAAATGGGATCTATAGATATCAATATTATTTTATATTAAAAACTTCCAATGTTTTACTGGGAAAATTGAAATGAAACTGCCTTTTCAAACTCTCTATGCAGCAGGTAGGCTGGGAGTCGTCTGAGCCGACTGGGCCGGTGGGGGCTGAGTCATAAACGCTCAGAAGAGCTGCTACAGTCTGAACATCTGTGGGTTGGCATTTTTTTATTAGGGACTTTAAAACACAGAGTTATTTGCAAATATTTCACTGAGCACAATATGAATAAAATTTAAATTAATCACATACCATATAAAGTATTGTTTCAGTCTCGCTTAACCACCGTTATTAACTACAGAAATGTTAAGGGCTTATGAGCGGTGGAATACCAACAGCGTACTGGAGGCTCTGTTTATGGACGCTCAACAGCACTTGCTGTTCTCACTTTGGGTGATTTCAAATTAACACCACCTGCGTGGAATTCTTTTATTAGGAAAGAAACAAAGGAATTAAATGGGAAGAAAATAAGAGTATAAAATATATGGTACTTATTAATGTATGGGACTATTTGGTAGATGCGAAACTGATTCTAACGTTTGCAGTTTTGTGAAGCCTTTGTCTAAGCACCGGTCTTGCCTTCTGGAATTGGAAAACTCATTAGAGACGTCAGCAAACGGCAGGAGAATCGGAGTCCCGGCCTTGGTCCCAAGTTGCTCTCCTTTCTACAGTCTTCTGGGTTCCACGTTTGTCATTTTCTGTTAATTACCCTCGTTTCTGGCGGTTAAATTTCTGCGCTGAGACAAGGCTTCCCTCAAAAACTGGCTGCGTGTACTTAAGCAATGCGATGGTGTGAGATCTTTCCTGAGTGGACGGCTCTAAGGCTGTATTTCCGGTGCTGGCTTTCGACCGCCTCCTGGGAGATCATCTGTAAGCCCTCATAATTTGCTGCCTGGGGGTTCTGTACACCTGCCCATGAGCGCCAGAGGGTCTATACTAACGATGTGATTTATGGTGGGGGCCTTGGGCCCTGCCATGTTAGTCTGAACTCAGGAGGGGCTAGAGGTTGAGTAGCTCCAATGGGTCACGCTTGTGCTCCAGGCCTAGGTGACTAAGCCTCCCTACCCTTGTGAAAAATCTCCTTCACCACAGCTCAGCAAGGCTCTCTTGTTGGCAGTACTTCGTGCCTCTTGTCACATGTCCTTGCTGGGAGAATTAAGCACTGTCCATGTGACTCCACTGGGAGAGGACACTGGAGGCTCATGGCTGGTCTCTCCTGGACTCTGCCCTATGCGTCTTTTTCCTTTGCTGATTTTAATCTTTGTCCTTTCACTGTAATAAACTGTAACTGGGATTTTCTGAGTTGTACAGATCCTTCTCGGGAATCATTGAATCCGAGGGTGGTCTTTGGGACTCTTTACACAAGTTCTTCAGGGTTTTCTATATACAAAATCATGTTATCTGCAAATAGTGACAGTTTTATTTCTTTCCAATTTGATCCCTTATATTTCTTTTCCTTGCTTAATTGCTCTGGCTAGGATTTACAGTACTATGTTGAATAAAAGTGGCAAGAGTGGGCATCCTTGTCTCGTTCTTCTTCTGAATGGAATAGCTTTCAGTTTTTCATGTTAGCTCTGGGTTTGTCATATATGGCCTTTACTACATTGAGTACTTTCCTTCTATACCCATTTTATTCAACGTTTTTATCATAAATGGACGTTGGATCTTGTCAAATGCTTTCTCTGTGTCTATTGAGATGATCATGTGATTTTTATTCTGCATTTTATTAATGTGGTGTATCACATTGATTGACTTGTCAATATTGAATCATTCTTACATCCCAGGAATAAATCCCACTTGATCATGGTGTATGATCCTTTGAATGTATTGTTGTATTCAATTTTGTAATATTTTGTTGAGGATTTTTGCATCTACTTTCATTGTAATATTAACCTGTAATTTTTTTGTGTTGTCCTTGTCTGGTTTTGCTATCAAGGTAATGTTGGCTTCGTAGAATGAATTAGGTAGCACCCCCTTCTCTTCAATTTTTTGTAAGAGTTTGAGAAGGATGGGTACTAAATCTTCTTTTAATGTTTGGCAGAATTCACTTGTCCTGGACTTTTGTTTTTTGGGAAGTTTTTGATTACATTTGCAATCTCCTTACTAGTGATCAGTCTATTCAGATTCTCTATTTCTTATTGATTCAGTTTTGGAAATTTGTATGATTCTAAGAATTTATCCATTTCTTCTAGGTTATCAAATTTGTTTGCATATAGCTTTTGATAGTATTCTCTTATAATCCTTTGTATTTCTGAGGTGTCTGTTGTAATTTCTCTTCTTTCATTTCCAATTTTATTTATTTGAGGCTTCTCTCTTTTTCTTAGCAAGTCTAGCTAAAGGCTCATCAATTTTATCTTTTCAAAGAACCAGCTCTTAGTTTTATTCATCTTTTCTATTGTCCAGTTTCTTTATCTATATAGTAAGTTTACCCTATGTGATTTCTAAGTTCAATTCTCTACCTAATATTCAGTGATTCTAAATATGCAATTTACCTATGATGTTTCTGTCTAGGACTTCAAAGACAGTAACACACTCCACACCTGGATCTTTGAAAGTACAGAAGCATGTGAGAATACTTACGTGCTAATGGTATGTCTGGGGTTTTTTTGCACAGCAGGCTGGGGTTGGGGGTCTCCCTCCTATCCTCTGCCATGCAAAGGTGGCGCTACTTAAAAAATCAACAAAATAGACCCCTATTAGTATAACACTTTCTTAAGCACATGGATATTTTTACATGAAATCATAATTATATTCTTCATTGTCGTTATTGGGAGTCACAAATTTTAAAATATTAAATTATTTTTCTCTAACATGAAGACTATAAAGCTGTCAAGGGATTGGAAAATAGCTTCTAGCAAGACTTTCAGAAATCTCAAAAACATTTATTAGAGTAACTATACTTGATGGGTAGTAAACGATCTCCTTAGAATCTAGTGTCTGTCTTCTAGGTTTCCATGTTAAGAGATTCTTATAGTCTACACTAAGGTGGGGGTGGGTCCTTGCTTGTCACATAGCTGTCATGATTTATGGTTCATGATGACTAACATGTCACCTGCAGAGACTTTCAGATTCAAGGAAGCAGAACCAGTTTCAACCCCAAAGGGGTAGAAACAATATAACAAATAACATAGAAAGATTAAACAAACACAGTTATCTAAACCCCTTAAATATAATGTTTTTAAAATTGTTCAGATGTATGAAAGAAAGGCAAGATAGGAACCTCAAAAGTTAGACCGGGTAAAGTTAATTGTACCTATGTTTTTGTGTGTGGTAATAAGGTCGTATATTTAAAATGTGAGGATATCTTAGAGCTTCAATGATTTAGCTATTTTTTGAGTAATGAGAAAAGATAGATTATTTCTATTTTTTTGATAATTTCCTGTGAAATTAATAATGATTTGATTTAATTCTGTGGGCAATCCTAATCAGAATTAGCAATTTGGATTGTAAGTAGAGGAGCGTAGAATAATTGAGGCCTTTGCATAGTGCAAACTGTATCCTTTGGTCTTTAAGTGTATCTTCCCATCCTTTGAGGACTTATGATGGATATCAAGAAAGATAGCCAAGTGCCCCTTTTTTTAAGACAAGGAAATAAGAAAGTGCACCTTTGTTTTACAGATACCAGAAGAAGAAACAGGGAATGATACTATTTTATTTTACAGTATTTTACTTTAGAAAAGAATACAACATGAATCTGCCATCTTAAATTTTAAAGTGTGTGATATGTTATTGTTGACTAGAGGCACAATGTTTTACAGCAGGTCTCTAGAGCTTATCATCTTGCCTGACTGAAACTTTATGCCTCTTGATTAGTAACTCCCTTTTTTCTCCAACCCCTGGCCACTGGCAACCACCATTCCGCTCTTTCATTCTATGAATTTGGCTATGTTAGACACTTCACATAAGTAGACTCATGAAGTTTTTATGTATGATTGGCTTATTTCTTTTAGCATAATGTCCTCAAGTTTCACCCATGTAGTTGTATTTTGTAATTGTATTTTCCTTTTTTTAAAGGCTGAATAGTATTCCATTGTATGTATATACTGTAATTTCTTTATCCATTCATCCTTCAGTGGACACTTAGGTTGTTTCCACATGTTGGCTATTGTGAATAGTGCTGCAGTGAACATGGGAGTGCAGCTATCTCTTCCACATCCTGATTTCAATTCTTTGGGGTAAATACGCAGAAGTGGGATTGCTAGAATTTTGATAGGGATTGCATTGAATCTATGGATGGGTTTGGCAATACTGACATTTTAACAGTGTTAATTCTTCCAATCCATAAACAAGGGATGCCTTTACATTTATGTGTGTCTTCTTCAATTTCTTTGATCAATGTCTTATAGTTTTCAGAGGAGAGATCTTTCACCTCCTTGGTTTAGTTTGTTCCTAAGCGTTCTATTGTTTTCGTTGCTATTGTAAATGGGATCATTTCCTTTATTTCTTTTTCAGACAACTTGTTGTTAGTGTATAGAAATGCTACTGATTTTTGTATATTGATTTTTGTATCCTGAAACTTTATTAAATTCATGTACTAGTTCTAACAGCTTTGGGGTGGAGTCTTTTGGGTTTTCAATACATAAGACCACGTCATCTGCAGAGACAATTTCACTTGTTCCTTTCTGATTTGGATGACTTATAGATCTTTTCTTGCCTAATTGCTCTGCCCAGGACTTCCACTACTATGTTGAATAGGAGTGGGGAGAGTGGGCACCCTTGTTTTGTTCCTGATCTTAGAGGAAAAGCTTTCAATTTTTCACCATTGAGTATGATGCTAGCTGTGTGCCTATCACTTTTGGCCTTTTTTATGTTGTGGTGCATTCCTTTTAGACCTAACTAGTTAAGAGTTTTTAATCACAAACAGATTTTGAATTTCATCAAATGCTTTTTCTGCATCTATTGAGATGATTATATCTGATTTTTCTTAGTCTATCTAAGGGTTGGTCAATTTTGTTTAGTTTTTTAAAAAACCAACTCCTACATTGTTATTTTTTTTCTTTTTCTAGGTTTTTTAAAAAATTTATTTCTGGTCTAATCTTTATTTCCTTCTTTCTGCGAATTTTGAGTTTTGTTTGCTATCTTTTTCTGGTTCCCTGATGTGTAATGTTAGGTTGTTGATCTGAGATCTTTCTTCTTTTTTAGTGTAGATGTTTATCTCTATGAACTTGCGTCTTAGTACTGCTTTTCCTTCATAGCATATGCTTTTGTATGTTGTATTTTTCTTTTTGCATATCTCAAAGTATTTTCTAATTTTCTTTTTGATTCCTTCTTTGACACAATGATTGTTCAATAGTGTATTGTTTAATTTCCACGTATTTGTGAATTTTTCATTTTTACCTCTGCTTTGATTTCTAGTTTTATTCCATTGTGATAAAAAAAAATTGGTATAATTTCAATTTTCTTACAATTTTTAAAATTAAATTAAAAAATTAAAATTTTTAAAACTTGTTTGTGAACTAACTTATGATCTATCCTGGAGAAAGATCTGTGTGTGCTCGAGTAAAGAGCACATTCTGCTGCTGTTGGTGGAATGTTCTGTATATGTCTATTAGATCCATTTGGTCTATAGTATTATTCAAATCTTCTGTTTCCTTACTGATAATCTGTCTTGATACTATTTTCATTACTTAAGAGAGTATTGAAGTCTCCTACTATTATTTTATTGCTGTTTTTACTTCTTTCATATCTGTCATTGTTTGCCTTATATCCTTAGGTGGGCTGACATTGGGTGCATATATATTTAAAATTGTTATATCTTCCTGGTGAATTGACTCTTTTATCATTATATAATGTCCTTCTTTGTCTCTTGCTATAGTTTTTACCTAAAATCTGTCTTATCTGATACGAGTATAGCCACCACTATTTTCTTTTGGTTACGATTTGCATGGAACATCTTTTTCTTTCTCTTCACTTTCAGCCTATGTGTGTTCTTAAATCTTAAGTGAGTTTCTTGTAGACAGTATATAGTTGGGTCTTGTTTCTTTATCCATTCAGTCACTCTTTGTCTTCATGGACTAGCCTCAGATAGGAGAAGATCCCTACCAATTAGCCCAGCCTGAGATTCTGGAGGCCTCTACTATCTCTTTCACTCTCCAGGGAGAAGTAGGCAACTGTTGTGTTGCCCCTTACTGTGTGCTGAGCCTGGGGTCAGGATCAATGGCATCTGCCAGCCCAAGCTGCTTTCTCTACTCTTCCTGGGCAGCTAGGATGTGCCAGACCTGTCAGAGCTCCATGACTGGCAACTCAGAAGCCAGACCTCTGAAGAGCCCCTTCAGAAATTTTGGGGCACTGGGCAGACATGTGAACCAATCCCTCCTTCCCCTACATGAAGCTGGGAGCTAGCGGGTCCTTTGCTGCTTATATGGCACTGTACCAGGGGAAGTGGCTCTGGCAAGAAGGTGTCCCAAATCTCCCTACCAGCTTTGCTGAGTCTAGTTTTGCATTCTCCCAGGGTATAGGAGCCGTTCAGTTATTTTCTGATTTCTCTCAAAGGGAATTTGTCCATGAATTGTTGCGGAGTCAGTGTGTTTGGGGTGGGGTGGGGAGGAGTGTCCAACACTTCCTGCTCCACCATCTTGCTAACGTTACTCTGCATCACACTTTTAAAATATGGCAAAAATGTTGGTAAATTTTTTCTGAAGGATAAAATTCCTGAAATTTTAAATTAAAAGTAGTTACTAATATTGAGAGCATATCCATAATTATTTAGAAGAGTCAATTACTTAAAGAAGATGAAGAAGGAGACTAGAATCTGTTACGGTGGGGATTTTGCTGATTTAAAGTAAGCAATAGTCATCATCGTATTTTTTACAAGGTTGTCTAAAGATGAGAATAATCTAAAAGATAAAGGAAAGAAGAAATAAACAAAGCAAAACAGGACACAATGGGATATTACTGTTTGCACAGCTTAAGCATTGGCTCTTGGGGTTTCACATACAAGCAGAACCACTTGTGTGAAAGATGAGATCCCCTTCATTCTCTTTCTCTCTCCAAAGAAAACGAAAACTCTTTCTCTGTGTATCTGAGGGAAAATGCCTCAAAAGGACCTTATATGACAACCTGATGTGACCTACCCTATTTTTCATAGGTCTTGGGTCCCTTAGACACAAAGTACAGTAAATGTATGAAAGATCAAGACAGTAAGTTCTTTCTGTGGGAAGAAAATTACATATTTCTACAAATTGTGATCGTGAATCTAATGAGGCTCTGTACATGGGTGTGAGAGGTAGGGTAAAAGGTGTCCCAAGAAAAAATGTTGTCTGGGTCTTTGTGAAGGTTGTTAAGACAGGCCAGTAGTCTCTGCTTATGTTGCTGCCTCTAGAACTGACTGCCATCAGGGAATTCAGAACAAGGAAAGCATGTGGAAGCTACACTGCTTTGCTCCCCAACTTCTCAGTCAGATCTCAAGGGGTTTTATTTCCTTTATTCACTCTGGAAGTTGTGTTTTCCAATCTTCAGTCAGATTTTTGGGCAAAGTTGTGGTTGCTGGGCCAGATGGCTCGCTGACCGCTTTGTCATAACTTTTTCTACGTCCTTACACACATTTGGCTCAAAGAAGTCACCCAACAAAAAGTGCAGCACAACTCGCTTCTACGTAACTTTTCTACTTGAATTAAATCATTTAAAAATACCTTTCCAACGTTTTTGTCCCCATTCCAAGGACCTGTTTTATTCTGTAATGATGGAAGCACACACTTATTACTTCATCACCTATGCTTTTGCTTTTCTGACAATTAGGGCTTCTAATTTTTCCCCAAAGTTTAAACATATCCTGTCTCTTCATATGTTCACAAATCCATTCATGCCACAAAAGAATGCACTAATAGTTATTATTCCCACCTCCCACTGGGCTGGTGTACGGGGGTGGCGGAGAGAGAATCACCCTCTCAATGAGTAGATATTTGAGCAGGCCCAGGAAGACACATACTTTTAGTACCTTGGCAGTATATGGAAAGGCCACACAGATGCTTGAGAATTTTGCAAAGACAGAAAATTAAGGGAGAATGCAAGGACGAGGAAGTCAAATAAATTTCAAACAAATAAGGCATTTTTAAAACTTAACACATCTTGCAATAGACGGAGCCTCAGCAGTTCACTATGAAACATTAATGTGTTCAAATTGAATGAAGGTGGTTTTAGAAGAAGCTTACTGAATTAGAACTATTTTGTTTGCAAGAAAAAGATATTCAACTCACCAACTCACACGATCAAATCATGGGAAGGGTGGAAATGACTGCTGCTGGCCTCATGTCCTTCCACCTTCACAACCAAAGAGGAAGTTCTTTCTCAGCTCAATTTAGGAAAAGCCTGGCCTGACCTGGGTCAGAATTCCACCCCGGCAGTGCTCCTCAAACTCTACTGTACATAGCAATCACTGGGATTTTGTTAAAATGAAAATTCGGATTATGACAATGAGGTAGGTCTGGAGTTAGAGTCTGAGATTCTGTCTTTCTAATGAGCCCTCAAATGAGGCTGATGCTGCTGATCCTCAGAATTTTTAAAAAGAAACACTGATGCCTGTTTCCTACTGCCAGAGATTCTGATTTAATTGGTGTGGAGTGGGGCCTTGCTCACTGGAGTTTTCAGTTCTTCCAGGACGAAGTTTGAGAACCAGTGCTTCGAGTAAGACATTTCAAAATTTCGTGATCAGAAGACTTGTTAAAACACAAATTCCCAGGCCGCATCCCAGACTCACTCAATCTCAATCTTCAGGAGAAATACCTGGAAAACAGTATCTTTAACAGATGATTTCTTAGCCACAAGAAGGGCTGGTGAGCACTGTCCTAGAGCAGTCATAGAGGCCAGGGATGTGATGTATATCACTGGCCCAGTGGGTGTTGAATCCACTTTTATACCAGTCGCCCAGTACCGGAGAAGAAGCATCACACGCATGCCCCTTAGATCTCCTTTGAAGGAGGGTCGATGGAGAGCAAAACTTGTTCTGGACAGGGATGGAGGAGTGGGAATTGTCACTATGGGGATTCTTGTGCATGAGGTAGCCTGCCTCTTAATTTGTGCCTATGAGAGTTACCTCCCAAAGCAGGCCACACATTCAGTTAATTTTGTAAACAGATGCTATCCGTGATTTTTTCGCTATTTTTAAAATATATATATTTAATGACGTTTACATTTTTTATATTATAGTTTTCTGTCTTCGTTTGGCCCCCAAATTGTCTGCAGAAGGGTTGCCAATCACGTTACTTTTCAGGAATCTGGTAATGTTGATGCAGATTCGAGTGTGTGTATAGGTAACATATAAATATTATTTCTTAGCAAATACCCTGGGAGATTTTCAGCTAGAATGATAAAATTATGCTAGGCTGCTGAAACTAGAAGTTATCTGTTGTGTTTATGTTGAGCAAACCTGCACTGACTCGTGGCTCATACTAAATGCTAGGTGCTGTTCTGAGGCACAGAATGTCTCTATGCCACCAAGACACGTGGACTTGCCCCAAAGGTATGGAAGACACTGGGCGGATTGTAGCACCTGCACACTTTTCCCCCTCAAATAACATCGATTCTTGAAAAGGAGCAGAAGTGTGAGACTCGGCTTGAAGGAAACCCTGGCTTTGTGGAACATCACTCTTTTTCTAATTATCTTTTTCTCATCCATTAGACTGTACATGAAGGATACTTTGATAGTATAAAACATGATTAGGACAAAATTTTTATTTACTTAGATTCGACAAGACCAGCTGAATTAGTTGCCATTGGTTTTTCAGTCTTTTTTCAAAGTGTTGTCTACTCAGGGCCAGTGCCTATGGTACTGAAAAAACAAAACTGTCTCCTCTTCCCTTGGTATTTTGTTTCCCTTCCCTTCAGCTGAGTTTGCATAAAATCTCCTGAGGATGTTCAGGGGGAACCGATTGTGTCTCCCTGAGGGTCACGTGGAACGCTGTGTGACCTGCCTTGTTCACAGCGGTGCACTGATGTTTCAACAGCAGAGGGCACATGGGAGGAGCTCGATGAATATTTCTTCACTGGACACATTGGTCCTTCCATTTCCTTACCTGAACTGAATTAATCCTGTGGGGAAGGAGTTGTGGAGTGCTTTTCTCATACTTCCTTTTATCCATCCATCGCTTTTACCATTTTCTTTAGTTAACTTAACCTCTCCTAAATCCAAGTCTAAGGTAGTGAGATTTATAGCTTAAAATAATTCTCTATGCCTTCCACTCACCCTTCCCTTCTTCTTGCCCAGCAGAGGCAGGATTTGAGTTTGAAAACATTTCTTTCTCTTGTTGTTCCACACGTACTAACCAGCCTTATTCATTAATTCCATTTTTGCCTTATGCTGAAACATGTGATGGAGAAAGTATCTCGGTATTGAATACATGTCTCTTTGTGACTTGCTCCATTCATCCTACAGTTAGGAGATCTCTTATTCAAGGTATAAAATACAGTCTTTGACAAGAATTTAAATAGAATATGCAATCTCTGATTAATTTCTAAAAGGTTTTTATAATTTCTAGACATTTTCATTGTCAGTCTAACTTTACAAGAAATTTCTCTGTGTCTTTAGTACATAGATAGACATTATAATAGCATCCTACATTGCTGACGCTGTGCTAATTTTTACACATAACCTACAGAAGGTTTCTAAAAACTTCAATAAAAATTTTGGAGAGAACCTTCAATTGTAGAAAGCTTAAGTGACAGAGTACACCACAATGTTGTAGCCCTACTATGTAACAGTAATTCTCTTGGGGACTGTGTGCATATTCAAATTCATAGTATAGCTGTCAAGTGGAGCCTCCATTGTAAGTCAGAGAACCCATTGTAGCTAACTGAGGTGGAAGAAGAATTCATTAAATCACATTAAGTATCTCACAGAATCTCAGGAAAGACCAAAGATTCAGGTTTTGAATGTAATTCAAATTATACTACCAGGTGAGTCCAAAGGGAACAAGCATATGGGTCATTCTGCCAAGACCTCGCCCTGGACCTCTGCCAGTGCTGTCTCTGGAAACCAAACATCTCTTGCCATCGTCAGCACAGAGATTTGGAAGGGAGCCTCTTTCCTCGACTCATTCTTTTCAAAATCCAAGTTTCATACAGGTATACCTGGTTGGCAAAGCCTAGGGCATATGCCTGCGTTCCACCTGCAAGGGAAGCTGGGTACGTCAGATTTGTCTCTCTCTTGGAGAAGGGAGATATACAAGTGGAGAAGTCCCAAAGTTAGGAAGGGTGTTTGAAAGAACCTGGGCAGACAGAAATGTCCACTGGAGTAAATGTTAGAGTTTCCATGTTACAGATGAGAAACTAAGGCTCAGTGAACTTCTCAAAATTCCACAGCAAAGCCTGACTTTAAACTCACTTCTACCTGGCTCCAAATCTGAAGCCTTTGTGCTTTGCAGCAATGCCTTCTGGATACAGCATTGCTGCATTGCTCTAGTGAAAGCATTTCTGATCACATGGTTTTTTAGTTGAGATATAATTCATCTTTAACATTGTATCAGTTTTATGTGTACAATATAACTTGATATATGTATATATTGCAAGATGATTAACACATTTGAATAATATACATCACCACACAGTTACTAGTTGTTTTTTTCTTGTAGTGAGAACTTTTTAAGATCTACTCTCTTAGCAACTTTAAAATATACAATGCAGTGTTTTTAACAATAGTCACCATGCTGTACATTACATTCCCAGGACTTCTTTTCTTTTTTTTTAAAGATTGGCACCTGAGCTAACAACTGTTGCCAATCTTTTTTTTTTCCTGCTTTGTCTCCCCAAATCCCCCCGGTACATAGTTGTATATCTTAGTTGCAGGTCCTTCCTAGTTGCGGCATGTGGGATGCCGCCTCAGCATGGCCTGACGAGCAGTGCCCTGTCTGTGCCCAGGACGTGAACTGGCAAAACCCTGGGCCACTGCAGCAGAGCGCACGAACTTAACCATTCGGCCACGGGGCTGGCCCCATCGCAAGACTTATTTATCTTATAACTGGAGATTTGTACCTTTTAACCACATTTACTCATTTCATGCACCCCTCACCTCCCTCTTCTGACAACCGCCAATCTGTTCTCTGTTTCTATGAGTTCAGTTTTGTTTTGTTTATTTTTGTTTGTTTTTATGATTCCACATATAACTGAGATCATACAGTATTTGTCGTTCTCTGTCTGACTTATTTCACTTAGTATAATGTCCTTAGGGTCCATCCATGTTGTCACAAATGGAAGGATTTCCTCCTTTTTATGGCTGGAAAAATGTTTAATTTTTTGAGGAACCTCTGTACTGTTTTCCATAGAGGCTGCACACGTTTACATTCCCACCAAGAATGAAGAAATGTTCCTTTTTCTCCATATCCTTGCCAAAACTTATTTCTTGTCTTTTTGATAATAGCCACTGTAACTGGTGTGAGGTAACACCTCGTTGTGGTTTTGATTTGCATTTTCCTCATGATTACTGATGTTGAGCCCAATTTCATGTAACTGTTGGCCATCTGTATGTCATCTTTGGAAAAATGTCTGTTTAGATCCTCTGCCCATTTTCAGATCAGATTGTTTGGGTTTTTTTGCTCTGGAGTTGTAGGAATTCTTTATATATGTTGGATATTAACCCCTTATCAGAGATAAGATTGACAAACATTTTCTCCCATTCAGCAGCTTGCCTTTTCATTCTGTTGGTGGTTTCCTTTGCTGAGCAGAAGATCTTTAGTTTGATGTAGTCCTACTTGTTTATTTTTGCTTTTGTTGCCTTTGCTTTTGATGTCATATCCAAAAAGATCTTTGCCAAGACCAATGTCAAGGAGCTTAGTTCCTTTATTTTCTTCTAGTAGTTTTATGGCTTCAGGACTTCTATCTAAATATTTAATCCATTTTGAGTAAGTTTTTGTGCATAATCTAAGATAGGGGTTCAGCTTCATTCTTTTGCATGTGGCTGTCCAGTTTTTCTAAGACCATTTATTGAAGACACTATTCTTTCCCCATTGTGTATTCTTGGCTCCTTTGTTGTAAATTAATTTACCATTTATGTGTGGGTTTATTTCTGAGCTCTCACTTCTATTCCACTGATTTATATGTCTGTTTTCATACCAGTAACGTACTGTTTATATTACTAAAGCTTGGTAATACAGTTTGAAATCAGAGAATGTGATGCCTGCAGTTTTGTTCTTCTTTTCAAGATTGCTTTAGCTATTTGGAGTCTTTTGAGGTTCCATATGAATATTAAGATTATTTATTCTATATCTGTGAAAAGCCCATTGAAATTTTGACAGGGATTGCATGGAATCTGTAGATTGCTTCAGGTAGTATGGGCATTTCAGCAATATTAATTCTTCCAATCCATGATCGTGGAATATCTTTCCATTTATTTGTGTCCTCTTCAGTTTTCTTCATCAATATCTTACGGTTTTCAGTGTGCAGGTCTTTCTCCTCCTTGGTTAAATTCACTTCTAAGTATTTTTTTCTCTTTGATGCAATGGTAAATGGGAATGTTTTCTTAATTTCTCTCATAGTTCATTATTAGTAAATAGGAACACAACAGATTTTTATATGTTGATTTTTTTATCCTGCGAATTTACTGAATTTATTAGTATTAACAATTTTTTGGTGGAGTCTTCAGGGCTTTCTGTATATAATATTATGTCATCTGCAAATAGAAACAGCATTACTCCTTCCCTTCCAATTTGGATGCGTTTTTTTTCTTTTTCTTGCCTAATTGCTCTGGCAATTATGTTGAATGAAAGTGGCAAGAACAAGCATCCTTCTTGTTCCCATTCTTAGAGGAATAGCTAAGTTTCACCACTGAGTCTGATATTAGCTGTAGGCTTGTCACATATGGCCTTTATTATGTTGTGGTACTTTTCGTCTATACCCAGATTGTTGAGAGGTTTTATCATAAAAAGATGTTGAAGTTTTTCAAATGCTTTTTCTGTATATATTGAGATGATCATATGATTTTTAGCTTTCATTTTGTTAATGTGTTATATCACGTTGATTAATTTGTAGATGTAAAATCATCCTTGAATTTTTGAAATAAATCCCACTTGATCATTGTGTGTGATCCTTTCAAAGTATCATTGAATTCAGTTTGCTAATGTTTTGTTGAGGATTTTTGCATCTATGTTTATCAATAATATTGGCCTGTAATTTTCTTTTCTTGAGGTGTCCTTGTCTGGTTTTGGCATCAGGGTAATGCTGGCCTTGTAAAATGAGTTTAGGAGTATTTCCTACTCTTCCATTTTTTGGAAGAGTTTGAGAAGGATTGATATTAATTCTTCTTTAAATATTTGGTAGAATTCACAATGGAGCCTTCTGGTCCTGGACTTTTGTTTGCTGGGAGGTTTCTGAATATTGAGTCAAGTTCTTCACTAGTAATCAGTCTGTTCAGATTTTCTATTTCTCCTTGGCTCAATCTTGGAAGGTTGTATGTTTCTAGGAATTATCCATTTCTTCTTAGTTGTGCACTTTGTTGGCATATGATTGTTCATAGTTGTCTCTTATGATCCTTTAACTCCTATAGTGTCAGTTATATCTCCTCTTTCATTTCTGATTGTATTTAATTTGAGTCCTCTCTCTTTGTTTCTTTCTGAGTCTGGCTAAACGTATGTCATTTTTTTTTTTATCTTTTAAAAGAACCAGCTTAATTTCATTGATCTTTTCTAACTTTTGTCTCTATTTCATTTATTTCTGCCCTGGTCTTTATTAATTCATTTCTTCTACTAACTTTGGGCTTAGTTTGTTATTTTTGTCTAGTTCCTTGAGGTGTAAAGTTAGGCTGTTTATTTGAGATCTTTCTTGTTTTTAATGTAGTCATTTATTGCTATGCAGTTTCCTCTTAGAACTGCTTTTGCTGCATTCCACAGGTTATGGTATATTATATTTCCATTTTCATTTGTCTCAATATTTTTTTATTTTTTTTTAGATTTATTCTTTAACCCATTGGTTGTTCTGTAGCATGTTGTTTAATCTTCACATATTTGTGAATTTTCCAGTTTTCTTCCTGTAATTGATTTCTAGTTTCATACCATTGAGGGTTGTAAAGGATGCTTGATATGATTTAATCTTCTTAAATTTATTAAGACTTGTTTTGTGGCTTAACATTTGATCTATCCTGGAGAATGTTCCATGGATGCTTGAGAAGAATGCATTCTGTTTCTTCCTTCTGGAAGGTTCTGTAAATGTCTCTTAAGTCCGTCTGGTCTAATGTGTCATTTAAGGCCAGTGTTTCCTTATTCAATTTCTGTCTGGATGATCTATCCATTGGTGAAAGTAGGATATTGGTGCCCCTTACTTTTATTGTATTGCTGTCTGTTTTTCCCTTTACATCTGTTAATATTTGCTTTATATGTTAGGTACTCTTATGTTAGGTACGTAAATATTTACAAACATTGTATCCTCTTGTTGAATTGACCCCTTTATCATTACATAATGACCTTCTTTTTCTCTTATTACAGTCTTTTTCTTATAGACTATTTTGTCTAAGTATAGCTACCCTAGCTTTCTTTTGGTTTCCATTTGTATGGAATATCTTTTTTTCCATCCTTCATTTTTAGTCTATGTGTGTCCTTAAAGCTGAAGTGAGTCTCTTGTAGGCAGCATATATTGGGGTCTTGTTTTTTATCCATTCAGCCACTCTGTGTGATCACAATGATTTTTAACACAAGAATATTGTTAATGAGTTGTAATTGTCTCTTTTTCAATTTTTTTTTTTGAGATGATTCTTTGTTAGGCAATGAGCTCAGTTTTGGGGATGTAAAGATAAAAAAATACATAGTCAATATTTTCAAAGAGCACATAAGACAAAAGTAACTCATTTTAATGTGTGCATTAGTCAGGTTTTCCAAGAAAACAGAACTAATAGGATGCATAAATATATACCCATACATGGAGAGAGAGAGATTTATTTTATTGAATTGGCTCACACAATTATGGAGGCTGGCAAGCCCAAAATCTGCAGGCTGGAGACTCAGGGAAGAGCTGATGCTATAGTTCAAGTCCAAAGGCCATGAGGCTGAAGACCCAGGGGAGGACTTATGTTGCAGTTCCAGTCTGAAGGCTGTCTCCCGGGAGAATTCATTTTGCTTGGGGGAGGTTGGTCTTTTGTTCTATTCAGGCCTTCAGCTGATTTTATGAGGCTCACTCACCTTATGAAGGACAGTCTGCTTTACTCAAAGTCCACTGATTTAAGTGTTAATCTCATCCAAAAATATCCTCACAGAAACATCCAGAATAATATTTGAGCAAACATCTGGGCACTGTGGCCCAGCCAAGGTGACCTAAAATTAAGCATGACAATGCATCATAGATTTTATGATGTATTCTTCTACATTCTATTGAAATAGAAATTTCAAAATGATTGGTATTAGTCAAGATTAACTTTAACATATCTATATCCATCTCCTATGATATGAAATTTCATTTTACCAAATTTGGAGACGTAAAAAGAATTTAAATTGTATTGTCACAATTAAAATTACTATACTTAGGAGGAGGGTTGGTTTTACCTTGCCTCAAGTACTTATTGATTATATATAATTAGAAATGGCAAAATAAGAATATGTCATTATAATTTAAGTTGGAACATAAATACAAAACATTGGCTAACTTTTTTTTTAATTTGCTCACGTTGTTTCTGAGATACTTACTTCCGTAATGGCAGGTAAATCTTAAAAACTGTGCTTATGTATCATGGGAAATATGAGAGAAATTTCTAGATGAATACCCAGTAAGTAACAGACATTAATTATGAATATTCGCTATATCTATATCCTCAGTATCTCAGTATATTGATTCAAATCAACACAAATTAAGCATACATTATAATCTAACAGCTGGTTTTATATGTATATATAAAATATATATATTCATCCCTTCTAAAATGAATTTTGAAGTTACAAAGAGCCACATTTTTAAAACTACAAATATGAAGATCTTTTTTCTAGGGCAATATCCAATTTTCCTGAACTAATTTAACAAAAAGATGAAGCAATTTTAATTAGTACATATTTAAAAGTATTTTTCTTAAAGCATCTGTATTTTATTCTAATTCATAAGATGGATTTGCCAAACATTTGCCAGATGTGAGTGACAACAGACAGATTGTTCCTACTCATCCATTTCCATCAGAGTTGAATGGGGACTTGAGATTTCTCAGTTATAAAATACTGTTTTAACACGTTGGTATAGAATGATGCAAGCATGATTTTTAAAATGTATTTTTCTAAATGTGAAAATAAGTTATTGCAATGGACCTATTTCTTTAATAGTTATTGTTTATGTTACCTTAACCATATATTAGGCTCTCAAAATAATCATTTCTGCTTTTTGTTTATTTCTCATTCTAAAGGTCTCTTAGAGGTTCAACAAACCCATTATATCTTCCCAAAATATCACCAAACAAAAAGACTTTATGGAATTTTAAAGGGTCAAGGAAAAAATATATTTAGAATTTATAAATTAATAAAGCACAATTTTTAGTTCTTAGAAGAAAAAATAACAATCCATCTTATAGAATACCACTTAAAAATATTTTTAATAGACTTCACTTGTTCATATAGAGAGTTAGATACTAAGTGCATTAGATTTTCTTTTCTTTCCTTTTCTTTTCTCTTGTTATGTAGGAAATTTAGAGATTAAGAATCTACCTTATCACTAGCATTACCCAATGGAAAATTAGAACTCTAGTCATTCAGTGGGGCATAAGCAGAGCAGGCAATTACATACTTGGTTTTTGCCTTTCATCAAAATCCCTGTCAGATATGAAAAGCACGAAGTCAATTTATGGCTACGATTATCTATACAAAAATGCAGTTGACAGGCCTACGTGTTGAATAAATTATAAAACTTCAGAGGGCAATTAGATTCAAATATTCCTTCACCAAAATACATACTATTGTATTCTAAGCATATAATTATAAGATTGAGGTAAATGTACAACATACAATATTGGCGTATGGATTAAAGTCCTTCACTGAAGTGAGAAATTCCTGGTGCCAGATAACTCAGTATTTTAATGTTGACTTCCATGAGTATGTCTGAGGCTTGACATTTGCACTGTATTTAATCATCCCTTTCTCTTTACTTATAAAAATTGTATAAAAAAATAAATTTTTTCTCCCAAACTGTGGGACCTCTGCTCAAGGGTTGCTATACAAAGTCAGATGAGTAAGAAATGTATACATTACTTAGTGATATGGAACAGATAAATATGGTTAGAACCAAGGTGTTTTTCAAACTGTTAATACCCAAGAAGTTAAGTCATATTTCCAATGACATGTTAGATAATTCTTGAGAGAGGAAAACACAACAACAGCAAGACAATGGTGACTCGACACTTTGCACCAATTGTACCTGACCTTCTAAGCACAAAGGGTAGGAGATCCACATTTTTAGGTTTTCCATGAATGCTGGTCTATATTCTTCTGCAACAAAGCAACTTTGATCCTAGAGGAGAAAACAATTAAAAGGGGGGGGGGGGGAAGTAGTGTGTTGGAAGTAAATAGTCTCCTTATAGTTAAAGTTTGCACATTAAATGGAAGAATCTGCCATTGGAGCCGGGTGGCTGGAATATGCCACTTGTCATTGTCATTTTGACTATTGCTGTTGTCTGTCTGTTTTGCATCCCTGTAGCCACTTTCACTGCCCTACCTGAATGTTCCAATTAAAAAGACTCATCTGTGTGTTTCTTAAATAGATTATGCTGATAGTATCTTGATTTCAAGTTATGAAATTTAATTAAGCACTTAAGTATTATGTATGAAATATGTTCATAAAATATTATGTTTATAAAGGCTGGTTGGGTTTTATGAAAAAAAAAAAAACATATGTAATTGTCTTAGTTCAGGCTGCTGTAAGCAATTACCATGGACTGGTGACTTAACTTTGTTTGTCACAGCTCTGAGGGCTGGGAAGTCCAAGATCAAGCATCTGGCGGATGTGGTATCTGGTGAGTCCAGTCTTCCTGGTGTGCAGTCAGCCATCTTCCTGTATCCTCGCGTGAGAGAGAGAGAGAGCTCACGCTCGCCCATGCGCTCTGGGTACTTCATCTCGTTACAAGGACACTCATCATGAGAACTCCACCCTCATGACTCAGTTACCTCCCAAAGGCCCCACCTCCTAATACAATCACACTGGGGGTTAGGATTGGAACATTGGAAATTTAGGGTAACCAAACATTCAGTCGATAGCCACTAATTATACTAACAGGTGGCTGAGACTAATTATAACTGATTGCAAATACTGGCAAACTTCTAAAAGCATTCTGCCCATAGTTTGCTTAGCAGATATATTTCCTATACTTATAAGACAAAATTTAATTTAATTAGTATAGTTAAGACAAACTATATTTTATATTAGGTTAAAATAAACATGTTCACATTATGTACCTATTACTTTTTTATGATTCCCTGCTTTGACTGAGTTTTACATGCACTGGTCAACAGAATTTCCGTTGTGTCTATATGTTTTCATTTCATGACTAAATAAGTATGTAAATAATGCCCCCCATGTGTGGAGAAGATAACTTATTGAAAATAGCTAGGAATGTATGTTTAAGATGATGTGTTCTTGTTATGTTTACTTTTCTAAGCTAAAAAACTCTCATAGGTGTAGTTAATTTTGCAGTCCCTCATCCAATGTGTATGAGAAAGACAAATAATCATCACTTGACTGTGGGAGCATAGTCTGGCCTTATTAAGTAATTAAACATTATATTTTACTTTTCATCGTCATTTCAAATAATATTAATAACACAATAATAAACTGTTTTTAGTTGGTCTATTTACCAAGAAATATATTTGCAATTGTCTTAAACAGCATTGGCAATAGACCTTCTTAAATAGAAGAAATTAAATAGGTAAATGCTTTCCTCCTACAGTCATATATGAGCTAGATACAAGACCTTTGTCAGGTAAGATGAAAGCTTTGTCTGCATCACACCTAAAAGCAGCGATGGAAATGTTTCATCACAACCAGGAGCAAGACTGTGAGACTTGTGTCCTGCAGACGGGAGCTGGGCTAATGGGGTGCGTGTTGCAGAACCCCACCCTGGTCCTGGGCTAAGCCTGCCCCAAGGAAGGAAAGTTGGTTTTTTTCCAAATCTCACAGAAGGGACTGGTGAGTTAGCAGTGTCTCTGCAGGAGGCAATGATTCCATTGTTTCTTGGAGACTGGAAACTATTTGGACTAATTATAATAATCTCAGTAGTATCATGATTTGTCAGTGAAATGAGAGTCCTTTGCGTTCTTCTTCATCCGTGTGCCTCTTGCTCCTGGGCCCTGGTCATAATGGTATCTTTTAAAAGTGTATTTGTTACCACTGAATTCTAGAGGGAAAGAGCAGCCGTTTCGCTTTCTCTACATTTATCATCTACGCTTTTGCATTGAAGTGCTCTTCCAGAACTCGGGTTCCTGCCTGCAGGCAGAACTGCATCTCAGCATTTGTTCACGTCATTTAATTGTCTAGAGAGAGACCTTGTAAGGATGGCTACCTTTAATGGACAGATATTTTTGCAAAATCTAATTCTCAATTTTTCCTGAATTGGGAATACATCAGTTGAACAGATTACTTTTGCATTCTTTCTGAGCTTTTCAAAACCTTTATCTTTTGGGGTATTTTTGGTTCTTATTTATTGTTTTACTGCATATAATTTTGATCTTTACTTGAAACTCTTAGCTCCCAATTGCCTACTTTTGAATGGACTCATACAAACAAAAAAATAACAGTCACACAAGGGTGGCAAAAATTCTGCAAGGGTCATAAGACGGAATACATTTCTCTGCAAAGGAGAATCAACATTTAGGTGGGAATATGTGTGCTTAAGATGCTTTGTCTGAGGAGTTGTTCTGCCAGGATCTGGTTTAAATTGTATGTCCCTCAGAAAACCAGTATTTTAATTCCTCTTTTGCCTCTCTGATTTTTATTTTCACTTTTGCTTGTGCTTTAAAGTTTCTAAAATTTGTGCTTTACAGCTCCTAATCTCCTGATAATCCAACTGCCAAGGTCTATGAAGAAAGACTAAAAACCACACATGCACAGAAATGCACACAGACCCACTGGGAGGGTGCTGCTGTGTGCTGTCTATTCGTTTTTGCTTCTGGAAGGTTCTTTCTCAGAGCCCATCTGCTTCCTGCTCCACCTGAAACAACAGCATCAGCATCTCAATATTCTTTCCAAATCAGCCCAGATCTAAACACAGATTGTAACCGAGCAGGCAGCCAGTCTGTCAAGTACCCAAACCACTTACCAGGACCAAAATCTGTGAAATTCACTTACCTTGTCATTGGGGATATGAGGCCTCTGATGACTCCAGTAAGGAGTAACACCTGTTCTATTTTGACTCTTTAGAACTTTTCATCAATGTTACATTTTTAAATGACTTTATATTGGGGAGGATTGTCTATTCTAAATCCTTCTTTGATGACTTTTCAGGACACTGTTGCTTTTCTGATGGGTTTCTTTAAAGAATTTTGTGGGCCTGCCTTCCTATATGGAAAGCGTACAAGCAATTTGCATTCTGGTTCTACAGAGGTATTGATCAGGAAACAGTCAACAGAGAGTCTTACCTTGGGTTTTCAATAATCCTGCATCAATACTCATTCTATTAAAGATGTTTGGTGTTTTCTCCCCCTTCAGAGTTATACATTCACTAGACTGGAGTTTCATATGCTTGAGAAGAGACAGCTGGTTCTAAGAAACATACTGAATTAACTTTCCAGAAAATGTTTACTGAGGATCTACCCTGGGGAGCAAACTCTGGGTTGTTACCTTTATGAGATTACGGTCCAGGGAAAGATGTCGACATTAATCAATACTTGAAAGTCTCATCAGTGTTTTGCAGAAGTAATTGGTCTCCATGGAGGAGGGAGTGCTGACTAGTCTGAGGTCAGGGACGGCTTCCTAAGGCTTTGGGAGGAGAAGGAACTCACAGTTAGTGGCGTGAGAGGACCCCTCCAGGCTTAGGGAGGAGCATATGCCTCAAAGCTTCTGATGTGGGGAGAGTGTGGCCCCATACGAGAGAGAAAAAAATAGGATGATAAAGTCTAAAAGTTACCAAAAGAAGTAACTTTTTTTTTTTATTCCAGTGCTGAGAGGTAAGAAATTTTCTATAGAAAAAGATTATGAAAGGAAGAAACTTCTTAATTTTCATAAACTTTCAATTATAGAATCAGATATCCATTCATGAGAGATTTGTATATTTTGATTTAGTTCAAATGCTACAACTTGATTCAGTAAACTTTTTTATTTCAACATACTTTGCTGCTTTGACTTTCCTAGTTGCTAATGTCATTCCAACTCCCACACTTAGCAATCCGCGGCTGTGCCTCTTAACAGCTTGTCCTATACATCAATCTATAGCAAATTAAAGCTAAATCAATCTTACCTAATCTATTTGTCCAGGAATTTAGATCTGAATAAGGTGGGGAAGTCTGTCTCCATATCCTCTCATGTTCTATTTCCTTCTCTCTCATTATCTTCTGCTAAATATTCTCCTCAACTAACACTGCCTTCAGTTTTCACAGGGTGTTTCTGCTACCGACTCTTTTCTTTGCCTCATCTGCTACTTACTTACAACTCTGTTCTCTCAGCTTCTCAAAGCATGGTGGAGGGAAGGAATGTTTCCAACTCATTCTGTTGTCCCCGCACAGTCTGGAAAGTGTTAGATGTTTAATATACACACTCATCTTTTTTCCTGAAATGTCAGTGAGAACTCTTTCTTCCTTCTCCCTCTTTTCTTTCAGGAGGGTTATTTAAAGGAAGCTCATGCGAAGACAGGGATTTCTCGTTTTAGTCTCTGCTTTATACCTACTCCTTAAATTAGTATCTGGCGCATAGTGGGCATTAAATATTCACTGGATTAATGAATTATTTAATTAATTTAATGTTCATATTTTCTAAAGCGGTGTATAGGAATTCAGAAAACTTGAACGTTGATGGTAGTACAATGAAATTATATGAAAAATTTTAAGGCAAAAACTAAAATGACAATTTACTTTCAAATACTTTACTGTTATTTAGCAAATTCTATGCCCAGTGTAACTTTTCACTACTTGCTGCACATGCCTTATATAGTTGAAGTTACTGTTGAGTAATTAAAATATAACTGAATAAATAACATTTTAATTCAACATCAGACTGCTATGAGATCCTTAAGTGACTACATTTGCTGATGATGTTGGCTACGGTCCAAATGCAAAATATCAGGGTTATTAAATGTACTTGTTGGCATTTAATCTGCTAATTATTGTTTAAAGAAAAAGTCCTTGACATTTCAAGAGTTATTTCAAATCATTGCTATGACAGTGTGCTACACTTTTTTTGGCAAGGAAATCACATACAGCTATGACAGCAGAAATCAAATGACTATTATCACTTAAACAGAATAACTTCCTATGGAGTAACAGCCCGTGCCAGTAAGAAGGCAGAGCAAGAATCCCTCTGGCATGAGAATCACTCACTGTTGTTTCAGGCAGGGCAGTGCGCTCTTGGAGTAAGGCAATCAGAGGACCACTTCAATGCGGGACGAGTGATGGATTAGTAAGAAGGTCTGGACTACTTGCAAGAAGGTCTCGTCTGCAACCAGTGAAGCAGGAATGGCTGTGCAGAAATCGTCCTCTGATATCTCAGTTGTCTTCCCAGGGTTATGGCCAGTGGTCAGATATGTTCTCCAGCACAGGATTAGACAGAAGCTTTCACAATCAAAAGGAACATATGCTAGCTTTAGAAATTCAACATGTATCAATAAAAGTACTCTTCAGCCGATATTAATCAATTGCAAACATAACGAACTTTTTTGTATTCTTATTCAACTAAAAAATACGCTAAAAATAAGACAACCGGGATGATGTGAATACTGAGTAGATTTTGATGATGCTGAGAAATTCCTGTTTCCCTTATGTAAGTGTGATGATGACATTGTTGCTCTGTCTTTAAAATGATCCAATTGTTTTGTGATTCCCACTGACATGTTTACAAATAAAATGATAGGATATGTGGGATTGGCTCCACAATGATCCAGGAAAGGGCTGGGGAGTAGGTGTAGGTGTGAATGAAACATGGTTGGTGTTGAGGCAACAATCCTGAAAACTAGGTGACGGGTCCCTGTGGTTCACTAGGTATTTTTCCTCCTTTCATCTATGCTATGCTTCTCTATAATAATAATTTAAAGCAAGTAATAGAAGCAAAATTCTCTTTTATATGAAACAGAAAGTTGAGTAAGGAGAAAAGTATGTTTTTCACTGTAAGGGTAAAGATAAGTTAAATCAGCTTTCTCTTCTCAACCTATGCTGCATATAGTAACAGAGCTACCACTTTGAGGCAAATATTTTTATATTTCTTCTGTAATGTTTCCTTCCCAACTATATTTTCAGTTCATTTAAGGAAGCTACTTTCTTTTAAAATTCTTTTGTATTCTCTACAATGTATAAAAGCAACAAGCGTATACTTAATATTGAAAATTTGCTGTTTAATTTATTAATAATTTTTTGACGAGGAAAGGTAAAGTAAAATGGAAATTTCTGTCTGCAGTACTCAGAGTATTCAAATTAAAACTCAAGACAAGGCCAGTGGAGGAAAACAGTAAGCAGATGAAAACTCATGAAGGATTTTAGTTTAGCAAACTACCCCAAGGCAGAGAGCAGTAAACAAAACAGAAGAGAAACCTCGAAAAGAAAGGTAGTTTGTCAAAGGAAGAAATGTAAGCAGAGTGAGAGACAACTGAGTGGGGGACGCAAGAGATGATAAAAAACACAACTGGAGAAATGGGGAGAAAAAGTTTATTTAATTCCTACTATGTACCAGGCACTATTTAAAGAAGTAGGTCTATAGTAGAAAATAAAACAAAATTTGTATCTTAGTGGAACCTTTATTGAAGTATAATTGGCAAATAAAGTTATAAGATATTTACAGAATAAAACGATGATTTGATATGCATGTACATTGTGAAAGGATTTCCGCCATCACGTTAATTAACACATCCATCCCCTCACATGTACAACTTTTTTTCCCCCTTGGTGAAGAATATTTGACTTCTACTCTCTTAGCAAATTTCAATTATCCAATATAGTGTTATCAACTAGAGTCACCACGTTATACATCAGATCCTCAGACCTTATTCATCTTAGAGCTGAAAGTTTGCACCCTTTTATCAACCTCTCCCCACCCCACCCCACCCCACCCCAAGCCCCTAGCAACTACTTTTCTACTCTCAGTTTCTGAGAATAGAAAATTCAACTTTTTGTTGTTTTAATATTCCACATATAAATGATACCATGCAGTATTTGTCCTTCTCCAGCTTATTGAACTTAGCACAATGCCCTCCAGGTTTATCCACGTTGTGACAAATGACAGGATTTCCTTCTTTGAGGCTGAATAATATTCCGTTGTGTGTGTGTGCATGTATTTATATATCACATCTTCTTTATCCATTCATCCCTTGAGGGACACTTAGTTTGATTCTATACCTTGGCTGCTGTGAGTGATGCTGCAATGAACATGAGAGTGCAGATATCTCTTTGAGATCATAGTTTCATTTCCTTTGATACATGTGCAGAAGGGGGATTGCTAGATCATATAGCAGTTCTATTTTTAATTTAAGGAGCCTCCATACTGTTTTCCATAGTGGCTTCACCAATATACACTCCAACCAACAGTGCAGACGGGCTCCCTTTTCTCCACATCCTCACCAACAGTTGTAATTTCTTGTCTTTTTGATAATAGCCATTCTGACAGGTCGGAGTTGATATCTCCTTGCGGTTTTGATTTGCGTTTCCCTGATGATTCACGATGTTGAGCAGCTTCCCATGTACCTGTTGACCATGCGTATGTCTTCTTTGGGAAAATATCTATTCAGGTCCTTTGTTATTTTTTGAGTTATTTGGTTTTCTACTATTAAGTCATATGAGTTCTTTGTATATTTCAGATATTAATCTCTTATTGGATATGTAGTTTAAAAATACCTTCTCCTAGGGGCTGGCCCCATGGCCGAGTGGTTAAGTTCGCGCGCTCTGCCGCAGGCAGCCCAGTGTTTCGTTGGTTCGAATCCTGGGCGCGGACATGGCACTGCTCATCAAACCACGCTGAGGCAGCGTCCCACATGCCACAACTAGAAGGACCCACAATGAAGAATATACAACTATGTACCGGGGGGCTTTGGGGAGAAAAAGGAAAAAATAAAAAATCTTTAAAAAAAAAAAATATCCTCTCCTATTCCATAGGTTATCTTTTCATTTTGTTGATTGTTTCCTTTTCTGAGCAGAAGCTTTTTAGTTTGATGTAGTCCCACTTGTTTATTTTGCTTTTGTTCCCTTTGATTTTGGTGTCAAATCCAAAAAATCATCACCAAGACCAATGTCAAGAAGCTTATCCCCTCTGTTTTCTTCTAGGAGTTTTACATTTTCAGGTCTTACCTTCAAGTATTTAATCCATTTTGAGTTGATTTTTGTGTATGGTGTAAGACAGTGGCCCAGTTTCAGTCTTTTGCATGTGGCTGTCCAGTTTTTCCGACACCATTTATTGAAGAGACTGTCCTTTCCCCATTGTATTCTTGTCCCCTTTGTCAAAAATCAATTGACTGTCCTTTCCCCATTGTATTCTTGTCCCCTTTGTCAAAAATCAATTGACCTCATATGCACGGGTTTATTTCTGGGCTCTCTATTCTGTTCCATTGATCTCTGTGTCTGTTTTTATGACAATATCATATTCTTTTGTTTACTGTAGCTTCGTAATACAGTGTGAAATTGGGGGTGTGATGCCTTCAGCTTTGTTCTTTCTCAAGATTATTTACCTGCCAAACATCACATAACTAATAAGTATAGGAGTGAGGATCAATATGGTAGCCTGGATACCAGTAACATTCTCTTTTCTCCTTTAAGATTCTTTTTCTTTAAAGGTGGCTCATTTGCCCATCTGCTATGTGCAAATATATGCAAGTGGTTTGTCTTTCTTTTTTCTGTGTGAGCCTTGAGTGAGGGAGGCAAGATGAGCAAAACTAAAAAAGTAGACCCAGCCATAGAGGGCCACTCAAGCAAAAACTTACTTTTCAACAGTGGTGGTTCTACTTGGTGCTTCGTTACTGCTGGGGGCACTGCAGTTCAGCTATGAAGTCTGGCCCATTCACTGCACCTTTCCAACCATGCTTATCTGTAAGATGAATGACCTTCTAGCTTCTGATTCTGTGAATCTACACTATTTCCCACAACTGCCTGTGTCAGGCCTGCTCGGGCCTGTTTAGTCTTTTACCTCTCAGATTTTGCAAAGCACAGATAAGCCCTCTGTTCAAATTAAGTGGTGATAATGATCAGTTCAGGCAATTATTAGATAACGTACATCACAACTGAGCTTCCCTCTGAAGTTTCCTGATGGGGGGAGCATATATTAGTATATGAAAAGTGGACAGAAAGTAGTTCTTTGTAAAAATAGTTTATGCTTTCTCCTGGCTTGGCTAATTGAGAGATCATGCATGAAATCAGTGAGATGCATCAGATAACCTCTTTGCTTCTCTTTGAGATAAAACCAGGTATATCTTTGTAGTGCCTAGGACAATTGGTCACTTTTATTGGAGAGGGAGATGATTTTTGAAACTATGTAGAATTTGAATGTACCTTCAAGTTGTCTGTGGAGCTTTAAAAATCTTGATGCCCTAGGATGACCCAGATCAATTATTTTAGAATTTCTTAAGGTGGAACTCAGGCACCTGATACAGTCAAGTCTGAGAACAAATGACAGAGTGAACGGCCCATTCATTAACAGAGTTCCCACTTCTCAGTAAGCTTTAGTACTGCATCTAAGATGCTATGCTTGTTATTTGTTCTCTTACCACCACTTAGAGTCTCTAGAACTTGATCAGTTCATCTCTCCATTCTGAGCAGTTCCCCGTCTAGAAGCCTGAGATGATGCCGTGTTTCCGTCGGAGTGGCTTTTGGTGTTAAGTGAGTTAACATACAGGTAGTGCATGTCACATTATCCAGCACATAGTAATCACTAATGAATAGAGGCTAATGAATTGATTTCTCTTCTATGCATCTGGAATTAGTCTAGTTTTGTACCTTGAAATAACTGAGAAAATGGTCACGTAATTTTTTGTATTCTGTGGTTCAGATGACGAATCCAGGTTGAGAAATACTCCTGCAGTGGATAGTTTTTCCAGGCTTTGAAATCAGGCAATGCTAGATTTAAACTGATCCACCCACCTACATCTTTGTGTCCTTGGAAAAGTTACTTTATAGTTGAGCTAACTGAAGCCCAGAAAGGTTAACTGGAGACAGTAAGACTCTCCGGGTTGTTGTAAGAAATAAACTAAATGTAAGTGCATAACATAGTACATGACGTGTAGCAAGTTCTCATGACATTAGCTATTATTATGTTACAATAATTGTAAACGTGTGCTTTTAGATTTTTTTTGGCCAATGCAATTAATCAAGCTAGTGTTATAGAACTGAAATAATATTTGGCGAAAGGGTAATAGGAATACAGGAAAAGGAAGATGAGACAAGTTGTGGCTTTTTTCTTTACTTTTTGACACTCAACATTGTTTACTTTTCCTATCAGTTGAGTGAGTGAAGATGGTTTGAATAATAAAATTAACTGGTTAGACAAAAAGAACTATCTGACACCATTACAGACAGTGAGGAGTGTACATCATTTAAGATATTAGCCAATCCACCACAACAGTGGGCACATGACACTGGAATACTGAATTTGTAGAACTGACTTGTATAAAGATATGAAAATAAGTGTTCCTAGTAGACATAGATATGGGTAGGTATTTTTAGTTTCTAGAATTGACTAAGACATTTCCCTTTCAGACAATTTACAAGGATGCTAAAGCTTTTTCTTCTGCACTGAAGCTCAATACAGTTATTTTTTTTACAGCAAAAGGTTGATTACAAGCTATTAAAACCTTCTCCAATTTTAAGAAATGGTTGATTTCTTCTTGTATAGATTATAATTTTTGTTGTTTATTATATTAAGAGTGAGTTACAAATATTTTTTGCCTTTGGAAATAACAGATTTGCTGAATTTGCTAAATATTCATTGCATAATGCATTTATTTCCAAATTAGCAAATCAAATATGATAATAACTTCTCAGTCATTTTTGGAAATTTAATTGCATCTTGATTTGTCACAAGATTGAGTAAAGTGTTTCCTATTAAAGTGCTAGGAGCTAAGAGTTACACAGTCCTGAAAAGTTCTGCTCATTGTCCTGAAGTGATAAACTAGCGAGTTGCAAACCAGGCTTGTGTTCTCATTCGTGGTGACCAGTGGAACAAGGCTCTGAGAGAGGCGCTGAGGCCCTGGACTTCCCCAGTAAAACTCTCCTGAGGCTGGTGAGTTTCACGCTCAGCACTTGTCCTGTACTTCTGTGCTATTTCCTCCATTTTGTTCGTTCTTTTTTTCAAACTTATTGAAGAGGTGAAACAACAGTGCAAAGAACTCCCTGTAATCTTTATCCAAGTTCCCTAAATATCAACCCTTCACCACGTTTGCCTTTCCTTCTCTCCTTCTCCTTCCCCGCTTCCCTTTCCCCCTCTTTCTTCTTCTCTCCCTTTCTCTGCTGTTGAGGAAATACAATTACAAACCAAAATCTCCTCCCAGCCTAGAAAACCTCTCCACAAAGGTAGAAGACAAAGAAAGTTCTATCATTGAATAAGCATTAATCTGGAATGGGGTGCTCTTCACAGGCAATCTGCTAAGAGATTACCTAGACAGGAAGACACCTCACCCTTCTATCTGGCCAAGGAGTACAATCCATGGCAACCTGGAGCAGGGACCCACCCCAGGTGCCTCCTGCCCTCCCATAGGATGTGGGAGTAGGGAATCTGTCTTCCTGGATGATGACATTCCAGAGATGGTTTCCAGGTCCTTGAGAAAGACATTGCTGGGTCTTAACTCCGACAAGAGTTTTATTTAACTTCCGAAAAGTTTTACATAAAATTCAGTGATACTGAGAATGAGCTTAGAGGACAGGAGCTCTAAAGGGCACACTCTATGAAAAGGGAGGAAGGAAGCCTCTTCCCTTATTTTCAACTGTGAGAGTTAAGCCTCTTATTGTTCATTTGTAGTCGCCCTTAAAATACACGTGATTATAAATTTGTTACTGAATCTTTTCAGAGTAAGTACAGATATCTATATTTGCTAATCTGCTTAATCCTAGAATATACAGAAAGGAGTTTGAGACTTGCTGGCCTATACCACTGAAAAAGCACACCTGCTGTCTATCCAGAATTCAATCTTATTAATATAATATTAATATTATATTCAAAAGATACTTTCTTTTTCTCCCCCTTCAGTGAGGATTCATGTGAAGTATAGTTTGATTCATTTGTTTTCGTGTCTTTAGGATTTTTACCCAATCTTGTTGATTTTTAAAAATTAATAATTTTTGACTATGTGAAACGTTAATGTGGTTCCAAAAGTCAGAACTGCGCGGAAGGTGTATTGAGAGAAACGTGTCACCCTTCCACCCAATCTCCCTGGTCTCTAGTTTTTTCTTCGTGTGTTTCTTTGTACAAAAATGAGTAGATATCTGTGTATTTTCCTAGGTCCTCTTGTTTCTTACAAGAATAGGTAGTATACTAAAGATACTCTTTCTTACTTTGCTTTTTCACCTAACTTTGTGTATCCTAGATATTGCTCTATATTGGTTCATAGACTCTTTCTCATTATCTCTCTTTTTTTAAAAAGAAATGTAGTACTCCATTGTGTGGATGTACCAGCTTCTCCAACTCCTTCCCAATATAAGGCCACATGGGAGATGACAGACAGTTACAAGCAACGCTGCCATGAATAACTGCGCAGATGTATTTTTGTATTATCGGGCATATCTTTAGGGTGAATTCCTAAAACTTGGGTTGCTGGACAAAAAGGCAAACACTTGTATGGTTGAGTTAGATATTACCAACGCCCCTCCAAGCAGGCTGCACAAATTTGAATTCTCACCAGCAACAAAAGAGAGAGTGCCTGTTTCCTTGTAGCCTCGCCAAAATTTGTACTTCTCGAGGTTGCCAATCTGATTAGCGAAAGGAAAAGAAAACTTTTGTTAGGATAGTCTCAATTTTTACTTATCTGGTATACTATTACAGGAGTTCAAAGTATTTTCAGATATTAAATGCTTAAAATATAATTTGATAGTTAATGAATGATGTATTTGAAAGCAACTTTACCAATTATTTATTATTTTCTACTTTAAAAAGTCAAACCACATGCGCTTCTGCCACCCCCTGCCTGGGCAGTATCGCATTCCCTGTGTGTGGCGTCATCTTTGATGTCCTTTGTGATCATTTGGACTCTATATGAAAAACTCTGCCTGGAAATTGATTCTCAGTTTCACAGAACACTATTAAGACTACAGTGGGAAAGGCTACCACTTGTGTTTTTGATGTGTTCTTGAATCATAAATGTCATATTATCCTGGCCCTTTTCTGGTTTGTAGAGTCAACGGCAGAACCAGGACATTTTCTATTTGTCATCTAGATTCTTGTCTAAATTTTTAAAATTATATTTAGAAAAAATAATGGTTGACTTTTAATACTTCATTGCTGGATATTTTGCTAAGTTCTTTATGTTCATGATCTCATTTGAATCCTCACCATAATTCTATAGAGAAGTTTATTTTTAAACATATAAAGTAAGTTTATTTCTCGAGGATCAGAAAGTTCCAGCAGAACTCTTGCTGACCCGGGATTGAAGGATTGACCACCGACTATACCACTAAGCAGTCTCGTAAAGCCACGGTCGTTGGCTGGGTGTAGTTCATCTATTTAAAAGAAAACAGCAATCAGCTCCATGTGAGCTGAAGGTGAACCTTTGTTTAAAAATCACATTGTCAATGACAGTAAGCTCTTCAGGGATGAAAAGTCAGTAAACCCCACTCTTGCATGTTTGAGTGATGGGAGTAAAGCAAACTTACTGGAAGTAAAAGCCAAACTAAAAAAAACTCCAAAGAATTCCCCAATACAAAGCTTTTCAGCACGGCCCTGGGTAGAACCCAATGCACAGAACTGTTTCTTCTCTCTGTGCTGTACTCATGTTGACCAAATGTAATATGTGTCTAAATTAGGCTTCATATTTACAGACAGATCATTTAAAAAATCATAGCTCAAGTATTATAAGAGTGAAATTACAAACCTTTAGGAATAATTTTATTAGCAAATAAATGGCACCTGTGTGACAATACTGTCATGTGAAATGAACGTACCTCCGAGTCATCCTCCCTGACTGAGTCTGCTCCTCTTCAATGGAGCCGAAATCAGAGTCGGCTATTTTAATCTTTCACGTGGCTGCCTTCCCAGGCATGTCAAGTACTCTCCAATTTTAGGTTCATCAGTCCAAATCTCTTTTGCAGTAGTTGTTCATTTTAGGCCTTATAAGCTAGCAGAGATGCCTGTCACAAAATAGGAATGGATGCTCCTTTTCCTTCCTCCTTCTTTTCCTCTCATTGCAGCTGTTATTCCTGGAAACTTGATGCATTCAGGATATCTATTGCACGATTTACCTCCTACACAAGCTGGTTTCATGCATGAAAAAGCAAAAAGCTTTGTTTAAAATATTGTAAGTGGAATGAACTTATAGTAAGTGCTAAATTCTCTTGTTATAGATAAGGTATATATACCTGTCTTGGATCTCAAAAAAAAAAAAAAGTCCCTAATCTTTTCTTTTTGTCTTTAAACAATACAAGTTCCTCATGAAACGTGACAGGCAGGAGAAACATGCAATCTCACTTCTGCAGAATGAAATTCAATAGAGAATATTTTTGTAGTAGATTTTACACCCACGTAGGTCACCACAAGCCACCCCTTCTGGGGGTTTAATTTAAATTTTCATTGTCATCGTTTTTAAGCTTCTTTCTGTAGAAAATGATAACCTTGCAAATCCTGTAATAAGAGATAGATTACTAACGTTTATGTAAGAAAATTCAGAGACTATTCTTTCTGAAGTAATCAGAATTCTGTGTTATCTAAACATTTAATACCATAAAATTTATGTAGCTGAGAATCAATCCGTGTAACTTTGAATTTGAAGTATGTGAATTTGAACTATTAACTTTCTTAATATCAACAAATATTTTATTGAAAATCTACTTAGTTTGAGGAATGGTAGCATCATGATTTATATATTTACCATGCACAGATTTATTTTCCAAAGCATTATTTTACAAACATGCAAACTCTCCTTGAAGCAACACCTACCCCATCTTGTCCTAGGTCAGCAGAAGATACAGATTTCTGATTTCTCCCCCATAACTGAAAAGCTAATGGGCAGATTTCCATGAGGTTATGGCTTGGTTAGTGAGCAAAACATTGACTTGAGAAGTCACAAGCTAGAAGAAAATATAAATGAAATAGAAGTAGTTATTTTTTACTTTCCGTGGAATTCTAATAGAACATCATTAGCCACTTTACCAGCTCCTGTCTCTGTTGCTTTTAGTCACTCGCTGCCTTTGAGTTGCTATAGCTGTGGACAGTCATTCTTTAGGGCTTAATTATCAGTTTGGTTTCTTCTGTGACTCATTTTGCCACCTTCATACCATTCAGCTGCTGAGAGAGAAAAATATATGATTGTTTCCAACCCCCCACCTCAGAGGGGCCATCATCAGTACCCAATCCGGGCCGTGTTGGGCAGTGTGAAATCCACCTCCAATTTCTTTTGGAAAGCAGTCTCACTCAGTCCATTCTTTGAAACAAATGGAACTTTACGTGGATATCTGTGACATTTTTAAACGTTTGCTGTTAGCCAGTTTTCTGGAATTCATATTGATCAAGATTTGTATATGCTGTATATATAATATAAACATACAAAAATATTTATAATATGTAAATACATGTTTGTATAACATATATATTAAAATTATAAAATATCCATTGTTTTCATAGATATTTTTGCAAATGCTTATAGAGAGGTTATAGATTTTTCTCAAATAGGCAACAAAAATATGATTGTCTGATTCTCTCTTACTTCCAACTACTGTGTGAGTCTTCAACCTTTAGGGTGGGGCTGGGGACAGAGGAGACAAAAATATATCCAAAGTGACCATCTTAATGGGGTTTCTCGAGGGGAAATGCTCAGTCTTTAGATTTCCGGTCCATTCCTTTCACTTCTCCAGCCCTGAGCTGGGTATTTGAAGGAGGGTTTGCTTCCCAGGCCCTCTTCACTTGAGAGGGAGTTCTCAGATCCTTCCGGTGCTCTTGGGTTCTCTCCCATCTCTACGTAGAATTAGTAGTTGGACTGGTGGCTGCTGAGACATACTTGTTTCTAGCTGCGTGTTGGGGATAGGCGTGCAAACGCTGAGATGCAGCTGGTTCCACCTGAGTGTGAGGTAAGTCTGGGTCAGTGGTGTTCATCGCTGAAGTCCATGTCTCCAGCCACTTCCTACAATCTTAAAATTCCTGCCTCACCTCCACCTAGGCCACCAGCTCCCTCGCATACTCTGGGTCTCCACAATGAGGTATGTGGTGCGGAGGTCCCAGAGACAAAGGCTGACTCAGGCTCCTTTGGATAGTGTTGTCATACTGCAATAGCCCTATGGATGAGGCATCTCCTAGACTGAAGTGTGTCACAGGTAAAACATTCTCAGTCCCCATCTCCATACTAATCTGGATAATCAGGACCCCTCTAGTGTCCCCAACAACCATACACGTGTGGATAGCCCTCCTCTTTTCTGTCGTTTACTTCTTCCTACAACCCACCAGAAACTTAAGGGTCAAGTTTTAGGCTTTTTATATCCTCAGCATCATTCCCTTCTTTTATCTAATGCCACAAATCTAGTTTTCACGAACAAAGAGAAATCCACTCCACACTTTGAAGAATTCAAATTACAGTTTCTTTTAGTCTTAGTACCTGAGACATTAAATGAAAGCTGAGAAAATTTAGGAAATCCTTTCTTTATCCACAAATCCTGAGTTTCAAGGATGTTTCTTACTGCAAAATTCTGCTTTAAATATCAAAACTGTGTATTTACGCTGTTTTTTTACTTTCCCATAATAAGTTTATTCTTCACCTCAACATTTAACATTCAACCAAGGGAGATAAACACACAATGTCAAAGAGTGTAGAAGTGGATGAGACCAACAGTGATTTTCAGAATTATAACAACAATCGTGTATCAAAGCTTGTTAGAGAAGGCGCTTCAAATTCAGAAATGAGACTTTATAAAAGTATTATGGTGTCAGTAACAGTTAGAATAAGTATTCAAAGTCTTCAAACCTGTGAAAGTCAGACAACAAAAAACTATCAACTTACTACCTATGGAAGTTACCTAGGCAATGAAAGTTTGCGTGAAAAATTTAATGTCATTTCCTCTGGTTATGACCATTAACCAATTCTAGTGACAACAGAGTCTAGCACCCTATCCAGAACATGGTAACTACTCAGAGACATTTATTTTGTGAGTGAAAGAATGAGGAAATTTCTTTATCCCTGAGAGAACTAGTGTTTGAAAAACTCGAGCGTATAGTGGAAGCACACGTCCCTGTTACACAACTATGAGGAGCTCAAACAATTGCTCTGCTGTTTGTTAGTGGCACGTGCCCCTCAACACGACACTGACATCTTGATTGTTTTCAGTGAATTAATCCTGCTACTCCTTTATGCATGAAAGGTCTTCACAAAACCTGAACTTGATCGATTTCATCACAACTAATAATTGATGATACTTTTGTAGATAATGTTCAAGTCATCTCTCATCTAGGCCAATTAAAGAATAGTTTTAACTGAAATTTCTATTCTTCCTAATTTTTGTTTTCCTTTATGGAAACCCTTTTCGAGGACTTCAGAGGTGACTCATTATTGAGTTACCTGCTCACAAGTGATGCATTTTTGCTGGAAATAGATTTCTATTCCTAGAGATAGTCACCTGTACCTACTCCAAGAACTAACTGTTCACTGGAGAATATCAGCTAAACCTACATCTGATTGTATAAACTTGATTATGATACATAAAATATAACAAAGAACTGTACTTAGGAATTATCAACATGTTTACCATAGCTTACTGAAGTCCTCAACTTTTTCAAGGGATATGAATAAGAAGTCCCTTTCAAAAGTCAGTATTGAATTTGCAAGACTATTTTAACATGTTGGTTATGGCAGGTTAATGGCTTAAGGTCCTTCTAGTCCAATCTAATACAATCTTAAACTACTGTATCCCAGTTACATTTCTAAAACAGTTTCAGATACAAGGGGTGATGGGTTTAACAGCTCAGTGTAAAGAATTTTCACCATATTTAAGCAAACATTCATAGTGAAGAGTTTGTGCAGATTATCAAGGCTATCTTGAAGCTGAATGTCATAGAAGAATGACCAATGAGGTTTTTGAGTTTGTTTCCTGTTCAACCTGCTGCAGTGTAGTCAACACAAATGGTAATGTTGAATTTTTTAAGAAAGATGTCTATTCAGACTTAACTGCAGACTTAAATATACAAACAAGAATATGTTATAGATGATGTATTTTACATCTTCATGTCATTTTTCCTCTAAAACATTATGTTCTGGGTTTTGTGGAGCATGAGAGGTATCCGACCTTTAATTAAGATTAAGGGTTTTCGGTTATAACAGTACAAAAAGATCCAGAGGGAAAATAACCTAGTATGATATTGCTATGAGAAGCAATATCTATGAGAAGAAGTATTTCTTTGAAGACTTCCAGTATCAAATTAACAAAATGAATTTTCATTTATGCTTTCTGAGGACCAGAAGAACCATAATAGATAGCTGACAGAGATACAGCTGATGTTTTTATGCCTATTAATAAAGCCAGCTGAACACAGTCTATTTTATCTCCACGCAATATCATACAGGTGGAGAGTGGCTGACCTAGAAATGGAACCTAGGATTTCTGGCTCCCGAGTCTGTAAACTATCACACTTCTCTCTACCTACATCATCCTCAATCCCATTGTGTCCATCTCTGTCACTAGGAAATAAATATGAATCTTATGCAATGTTTTCAGGTCTTTCCTAATATACTGATGTATTTTATGTTTTCATGTTCTGTAAATTTTAATATCTACTTGTCCATACAAATGCTCTAGCCTAGCAAACAATAATACTTGATAGAAAGCCTGTGTCTGTTCCTCTTTGCATCATGCACAATACCTAGTATATGCCTTGTGTATAAAACACACACAAACATATTGGCTGAATGGATAGATCATTTACTGAATATCTTGACACATTTTCTGTAAACGTGTTGAAACAGACCCATGGTATTTCCGTCATATAAACCTGGACACAGGAGGGCTGAGCATGTACTAAGCTGTGTGCTGGTGAGGCTTGTTTACTTCACGAAAGGATGTCAGCCTTCTTCTGTTCAGTTGCACATCAAACACACCATTACCCTTACCTGGCAACATAGCATACCTGGGCTTCGTATTCTTGACATAAAATGTAGCCTCGGTCTCTCTGATGACCATTTCTTCTAAAACCTTGATTGCAAGAAATGATAATATATGACAGACATGGTGAGTTGCCAACATATATCCATTCTTTCCTTCTCCCTTATTAAGAGAGTTCCACTTTTTTTTTGGCAGCAGCAATGTGCTTTGTGTAAATGCCTACCTTCTCAGACTCCCTTGCTTCTAGCAGTAGCCATGTGACTTAGTTTGAATGAATGATATATAAGAGAAGTTATAAAAAGATAGAATAAGGCAGGACCTCTTGGGAATTTTTTCAAAAGGACAGAATAAGGTTGTATCTTCCTCATTCCTTTGCATTTCTCTTTTCTTTCTGTTTGATACATTCAAGTTTCAGGAAATATTTTGTATTCAAATAGCTGAAAGCTACATGCTAAAGATTGTAGAGCAAGAAGATGGAATGGCTGGGTCTTTGATGACCCTGAGGAACTGCCCTTTCTTGTCTCCTTCACACTTTTTGTTACACGAGTGACACCCCTTGTTTAAGCCCAGGATGTTGATTTTCCATGCTTCCAGCTGAATATAATCCTAACTTATATCATATTCATATTCATACTCATATTAAATCCATGTTTAAAGCAATCTGTGGTCCACACAGCACCTTTAAACAAAGTCCTGGGATCCGCAAGTTAATGGGCACCTATGTGGCTGTAGAGAACCCAAGCTGAGGGTGAGGCACGGTCACACTGAATCCTTAGACCAAGCTGGATCATGAGAGAGCTGCTTAGAGAGCGACATTGTTTTCTTGCCTTGTAGAATATTATTCGCTGATTTGCTTTGTATTTTGCTCCCTTTTCAGGCCAATACAAGAATTACTCAAATCGAAACTGAGTACCATGTTTATTATGGGGATGATAGTGGCATCCTTCATGGGCTGCTTTCTCCCAGTTTTCATTTCCAGCAGTGGTTACACCCATTCTGATGAGCTGTGCAGACACTGTGGTTCACTGTCCTTCTTTTTGCCACTGGAAAGAACAATACTGATCTGTTGCTCACTTCTATGGACTCTGGGACTTGATAGGGTACATTTTGCATGCTAATCTTATCTTTGGCTGTACAGCATTATCTTAATTTTATTTGTGGTCCTATATTTTCTCAGCCTTTCTATCAGGCTGCTGTTATGTAGTTTTACATAGAAGTTGAGTCATATAGTAAAGCTGGTGATTTGGAACAAAGCATCCTCCCTGCCACAGGCCATCAGGAGTAAATGAGCAGAAGTCTGTAGTACCTCCAGTCCTTGCTGGTCCTTGCATAGCAAAACTAGAACTCTTGTGATAACCACACAAATCGCACACAATAGCTTTCCTTCCCTTCTGCTCTCTCAGTCTTCCCCATGAATCCGTTTCCTAGGGATTAAAAGTAAGGGTTTTCCCTTCTCACCTTTCCCATCCTCCTTACAATGGCTTTAAATTCCTTCTCCGAGTTACCAGTTGCACAAGGTGACTCTCAATATAATCTGGGATATTCAGAAGTTATCTTCAGACAAGCTGTTATTGATCTAAGAGACCTGCCATGCACCGACATGTCCAAATTATTTTGTCTAACTACTTATTCAGTAAACCAGTAAGAGAAGTCAAGCACTAACACTGACGTGCGCATTTTCCAATAATTAGCTAAAGAAATTGTCTTTGTTTTTGAGCACTCCCTTCTCCGTGTGAAAGACCTCAACACTATCTCAGGAAAGTGTTCATTTCACTCCACATACAGTGTCCTAATAATTGTGTATGCACCTTACGGAATCCAAACCAACATTTCCTTTGACCTTTGAGCCATCTTTCTGAATGGTCTAGACAACAGTCTCCAAACATTTCAGGCGTATTTCCATGGCTGAGCTAAAAATAACCAAGACATCAATACACATTATTGCAAAGGATTTCGTCCTAAGCCACAAGTGACCCAGGATTACTCGAAAGTAACAATAGTATTCTTTAACGCTCTTAAATTAACTCACCAAACTTTTCCAGAATATACCCGTTTATAATCTAAACATGAAATAAGCTTTGTGCAAAAATAATCATCTGCTTTTTTAAATTATTAAAACCCTCCATTAAAGTCATTACAATAAATTGACATTTTAAAGATAAATACCAAATATATCAATTTATTTCTTCAAGAGACTCACTAACATACAGAAACAGATATACCAGCTTTTAACATTTTTAAAAGCAGTATGTCAGAATAAAATCAATCAAAGTGCCCAAACAGTTATGGATGGGTAAGTGGTGAACATTATCCTTTTCTTGTGACTTGTGTTACCAGTTTCCAGAATATTCTGTTATTGGAAAATGACATAAAATATCAGGGAAACACAAACATTTATAGAGAATATCCAGTGAAAATGGTTGTGGCAAATCTTAATAATTATGGGATTTCAAAAGTTAAAAGTTTATTTCACCTCACAGTAGATGAGTTAGGCCTTGTTAACAATATGTTAGGTTTTCTAATTTTTTTTTCATTCTCCAATTATTTTATTGTCTATTCTAAGCATAGGGACACTGTTAGGTTGGAAACAGCATTTATTTTCCTGTAATCAGCTCTGACTTCAATGCTGACCTCAGCAGCAAAGGGGAAAATCCAAAGGGTTATAATGAAAGAACCAGCCCACCTACAGGAGTTCACTGAGTAACCTGGGATGATTGTGAAGTTCGCCCATTTGGTAAACGCGGGCACTGCTCTACACCGTGGCAGCCAGGGGCTATTCTCCTTGTTTCCACAGACTTTATCTCTGTCTCCTTACCATTCTGAATTTACCTTGTTCCTTCGGGCTGAATCTCACTCAAATCCAGTTTCTGATCATTCAAGGCAAGGAATGTTTTAGAGAAGGATTTTGCTGGCACATACTTTGCATCAAGTGTGAAAACCTCAGGGAGGCTCATTTATATTATAGAGCTAACTCCTCCACTTTTGAAGTCCCTTTGTTTTATGTAAAAGTAAAATTATTTTAGCTATTCCCACATGTTTTTCCATTATACAAAGTGAAGAAAATGTTGAGTCTGAAAATTCAAAAACAGAAGTCATTTTTGGACATCAGCATCATGACAGAGAGTCATTCCTTTTTTCTATTTCCCCTTTGATTTACAAGTAAGTAGATGTCCATAATGGAACCCAAGTGCCTCTGCACATTATAAGAGGATACCCAGGATTTTCTACCCACCTGTGCATCCAAAAGTGGGCAGGTAGGACCTCGATGGGGGCGGCAGATCCAAGGGAGTCAGTGAGCCTGCCCTTCCCTACTCACTGTGATCAGGAAAGAGAGATCCAGGGGAGTGGAAACCAGGTAGATGCCCATGGCTGATGGAGAATTTGTGGAAGACAAGCCTGCCTGGTGGGGAATCTGGCATGCCATCGAGAGGAATAAAGATGAGTTTTGAGGCAGAGGAGACATAGGACCTCCCGAAGGGTGACACTGCAAGGGCGCTGGGCCTTTGGCAGCATCAGAGTCCACGTGTCTGGCAGAGGAGGTGGAAAGCAAAAGCAGCGAGCGACCACCTGGCTGGCCTGGTTGCTCAGGTTGCAGGTGGAGGGACTGTTTCTCTCTATCAACACCTGGATTTCTGATGAGAGATCCCTGTGATGAGGGAAGCAGAAAAAAGCGAAGGAGGCAGACAAGGCCATCAAAGGGAACTGAAGGAATGTGTTTCCTACTGTCTGCTTCAGGATTTCAGCAGGAGATCTGCCCATAGACCCCCCCAGCAGTGCCTCACTGGCGGACTCCCCTCCAGGGCAGGTGAGCATCTCCCCCGACTCTGCTGCCAGCTCCAGCTCCTCCTGTTGGAGAAACTACAAGCTTGAGCTATGGCACCACCTTCTGGAATACAAAAGAAAGGATGCTAATTGCCAGCCTGCTGAATTGTAAGAACAAAGGAAACATAACTTTTCAACTAAGAAAAATTCTGCTGCTTCACGAGCAGAAGCACATATTGTCGAACACTATGAAAAATAAAGAAATAAAGTATCACAAAAAGGAAAACATAATTCCCTGGCAACCAAACTCGAAGGCATGAAATATTGCAACCTAACTGATAAAGAATTCAAAATAGCTCTTACAAATAAATTAAACAAGCTACAAGAAAGCTCAGGAGTAACAGTAATGAACAGGAGTTATTTACCAAAGAGATTGAAATTATAAAAAAGTACCAAACAAATTCTGGAGCTGAAGAAGTCAATGAATGCGATGAAAAATACACTGGGAGCAGAGGTAACAGGGCAGACCAGATGGAAGAAAGAATAAGTGACTGGGAAGATAGAAACATAGAAATAATTCAGTTAGATGAGGAGAACTTAGATTTTAACGTAATGAAGAAAGCCTATGAGAGCTATCAGATTCAATCAGAAAGGCAAATATAAGAATAATTGGTGTACAAGAAGGAGAAGAGAGTTTACTTAAAGAAATAATACCTGAGAACTTCCCAAACTTTGGGAAGGAATTGAACATACAAGTCCACAAAGCTAGTAGAACACCCTGTTATCTCAATACAAAAAGACCTTCTTCAAGATACTTTATAATGAAACTGTCAAAAGTCAGTGATGAAGAAAGAATCTTAAAGGCAGCCAGGGAAAAAGAGAAAGTAATCTACAAATGAACTCCCATTAGGCTATCAGCAGATTCTCAGCAGAAACTCTCCAGGCCAGGAGAGAATAGAATAACATATTCAAAGTGTTTAAAGATAAAAATGGCCAGCCAAGAATACTTTATTTGGCCAAGTTATCCTTTAGGTATGAAGGAGAAATAAAGGCTTTCTCTGACAGACAAAAGCTGAGTTCACCACCACTAGATCTGCCCTTCAAGAAAAGCTGAAAGGAATTCTTCAAGCTGATATGAAGATGCTAACCAGGGACATAAAAACATGAAAGTACACCACATTCTCATGAAGGTGAAAAATAAAGTCAGAATTAGAAAATTGCAACTCTATATTAGAATGGTGTGTTAACCAATTAACTAGAGTATAAAAGTTAAAGGAAAAGAGCATTAAAAATAAAACTATAGCTACTATAATTTGTGAATTAATTCATAACATAAAAAGAGGTAAATTGTGACATCAAAAATATAAAAGGAGAGACTGAGCACATCACCATGGAAAACCGCCAATTTACAAAGGTAGGCAAAAACAGGGAGAAAAGGAAATAATGGAAATACAAAACAACCAGAAGGAAATTGTTGAGATGGCAGTAGTTAGTAAGTTCTTACATAGCAATAATCACTCTAAATATAAGTAGATTGAGTTCACCAATAAAAAGGCACAGAATGGCTGGATGCGTTAAAAAACAAGACCAAATTATATGCTGTCTATAAGAGACTCACTTCAGCTTTAAACAGGAAACCAAAAGAAAGCAGAGGTAGCCATACTTATATCAAACAAAATAGATTTCCAGCCAAAAATGGTAAAAAGAGACAAAGACAGCCATTACATAATGATACAGGGGTCAATTCATCAAGAAGATATAACAGTTTTAGATACATATGCACCCAACATCAGAGCACCTAAATATATTAAGCAAATACTAACAGGTCTGAAGGGAGAAATAGACAACACTACAATAATGGTAAGAGACTTCAATACCCCACTGTCAACAATGGATAAATTATCCAAACAGAAAATCAACAAGGAAATGTTGGAATTGAACCATACATTAGACCAAATGGACTTAACAAACATACATACATTCCACCTAACAGCAGCAGAATACGTTCTTCTCAAGGGCACATAGAACATTCTCCAGGATAGATCATATCATGGACACAAAACTAATCTGAGAAAATTAAAGAAGACTGAAAACATACCAACTACCTTCTCTGACCATAATGGCATTAAATTAGAAATCAACAAGAGGAAACTTAGAAGATCTTCAAATATGTGGAAACTAAATAACATAATCAAAATCAAAAAGTACATAAAAAATTATCTCAAAACAAATGAAAATGGAAATACAACAAATAAAAACTTATGTAGCAAAGCAGATTTGACAGGAACATTTATAGCAACAAACACATATATTAAAAAATTAGAAATGTCTCAAATAAACAAACCTAACTTTACACCTCAAGGAACTATAAAAAGCAGAAAAAGTTAAGCCTGAAGTTAGCAAAAGAAGGGAAATAATGATCACAGGAGAAATAAATGAAATAGAGAACAGAAAGACAAAAGGAGCAACAAAACTAAGAGCTGTTTTTTTAAAAAAGATAGACAAAACTGATGAAAATTTAGCTAGAATAAGAAAAGTGGAAAGGAGCCTCAAATAAAATTAGAAATTAAAAAGGAGACATTATAACTGCTATTACAGAAATACATAGGATTATGGGATACTGCAATGAACAATTGTATGTCAACAAATTAGATAACCTAGAAGAAATAGAGAAATTTCTAGAAATACACAACCTACCAGGAGTGAAGCAGAAAGAAATAGAATATCTGAAAAGGCACATAATGAGTAAAGAGTTTGAATCAGTAATCGAAACCCTCCAACACAGAAAACTCCAGGCCTAGACAGATTCACTGGCAAATTCTACCAAAGATTTAAAGACTTGAAATCAATCCTTCTCAAACTCTTCCAAAAAATTGAAGATGAGAAAACACTTCCAAACTCATTCTACATGGCCAGCATTACTCTGATACCAAAACCAGATCAAGCAGAAATAAATAAAATAGAAACTACAAAGGCTATAGAAAAGATCACTTAAACTAAAAGCTGTTTTTTTTAAAAGATGAACAAAACTGATAATCCGTTAGACTCACTAAGAAATAGAGTGAAGACTCAAAGTCAGAAGTGAAAGAGGAGCAGTTAAAACAGACACCATAGATATACAAAGAATAAGACAATACTATGAATAATTATACACCAACAAGTTGGACAACCTAGAAGAAACAGATAACTTCTTAGAAACATACAACCTACCAAGACTGAATCAGGAAGAAGGAGAAAATCTGAACAGACTGATGACTGGCAAGGAGATTGATCAGTAATCAAAAACCTCCCAATAAATGAAAGTCCAAGACCAAATGGCTTCATTGGTGAATTCTACCAAATAATAACTTCTTAGAAACATACAACCTACCAAGACTGAATCAGGAAGAAGGAGAAAATCTGAACAGACTGATGACTGGCAAGGAGATTGATCAGTAATCAAAAACCTCCCAATAAATGAAAGTCCAAGACCAAATGGCTTCATTGGTGAATTCTACCAAATATTTAAAGAAGAATTAATACCAATCCTTCTCAAATTCTTTCAAGAAATAGAAGGGAATACTTTCAAACTCACTTTATTCAAGGATGCCACAAGAAAAGAATATGACAGCCAACATTCCTGATAAACATAGATGCAAAAATCCTAAATCAAATGTTAGCAAACCAAATTAAACAGGACATTAAAAGGATCCTACACCATGAGGAATTGGTATTTATTCCAGAGATGCAAGGATGGTTCAGTATCCACAAATTAATGTGATATACCACATTAACAAAGTAAAAGGTAAAAATCATATGATTATCTTAATAGGTGCAAAAAAACCCACATTTGACAAAATTCATCATTCATTTATGATAAAAACTCAACAAAGTGAGTATAGAGGGAATGTACCTCAAAAGAATAAAGGCCATATATGGCAAGCCCACAGCTAACATCACACTCAGTGGTAAAAACTTGAAAGTTTTTCCTCTAAGATCAGGAATGAGACAAGAATGCCCACTTTTGCCACTTTTATTCAGCATAGTATTGGGAGTCTAAGCCAGAGCAATTAAGCAAGAAAAAGAAATAAAAGGTATCTAAATCAGAAAAGAAGAACTAAAACTGTCACTATTTGCAGATGATTTGATATTATAGATAGAAAAACCTAAAGACTCCACCAAAAACTGTTAGAACTAATAAATCAGTAAAGTTGCTCAATAAAAAATCAATATACAAAAATCTGTTGCATTTCCATACACTAAAAATGAGCTATCAGACAAATTAAGAAAACAATCCCATTTATATTTACATAAAAAGAACAAAATACCTAGGAATAAACTTTACAAAGGAGGTGAAAGACCTGTACATTGAAAAATGTATATTGATGAAAGAAAATTGAAGAAGATATGAAAAAATGTAAAGATATTCCATGCTCATAGATTGGAAGAATTAATATTGTTAAAATGTCTGTCTGCCCAAAGCAATCTACAGATTTAATACAATCCCTCTCAAAATTTCAGTGACATTTTTCACAGAAATAGAACAAATAATCCTAAAATTTATATGGAATCACAAAGACCCTTAATAGCCAAAGCAATTTTTAGAGAAAAGAACAAAGCTAGAGGTATCATAGTCCCTGATTTCAAACTGTAATACAAAGCTATAGTAATCAAAGTCATACTTGGCACTGGCATTAAAAAAAAGACACAGATCAATGGAACAGAATAGAGAGCCTGGAAATAAACCCATCCTTCTATAGTCAATTAATTTACTACAAATGAGCCAAGAATATACAATGGGAAAAGGATAGTCTCTTCCATAAATGGTGTTGCAAAAACTGGACTGCCACATGTAAAAGAGTTAAACTGGACCCCTATCTTAGATCATACACAAAAAGTAACTCAAAATGGATCAAAGATTTGAATGTAAAACCTCAAACTGTAAAACTCGTGGGAGAAAAATAGGTGGTAAGCTCCTTGACATCAGTCTTGGCGATGATTTTTTGGATTTGACACCAAAAGCAAAGGTAACAAAAGCAAAAATAAACAAGCAGGACTATATCAAACTAGAAATCTTCAGCACAGCAAAGGAAACCATCAACAAATGAAAAGGCAATCTACGAAATGGGAGAAAATATTTGCACATCATATATCTAATAAGGGGTTAATATCCAAAATACATAAAGACCTCATACAACTCAATACACCTAAACAATCTGATTTAAAAGTGGGCAGAGGATCTGAATAGACATTTTTTCAAAGAAGACATACAAATGGCCAACAGATTCATGAAAAGATGCTCAACATCACTAATCATCAAGGAATTGCAAGTCAAAACCACAATGAGATATCACGTCACACCTGTTACAATGGCTCTTATCAAAAAGACAAGAATGAAGTGTTGGCAAGGATGTGGAGAAAATGGAGCCCTTGTACACTGCTGGTGGGGATGTAAATTGGTGCAGCCACTATGGAAAACAGTATAGAGTTTCCTCAAAAAATTAAAAATAGAACTACCATATGATCCAGTAATCTTGCTTCTAGGTATTTATCTGAAGAAAATGAAATCAGTATTTGAAAAAATCTCTGCACCCCCATGCTCATTGCAGCATTATCTACAATAGTCAAGGAATGGAAATAACCTAAGTGTCTATTGATGGAAGAATGGATAAGGAATACGTAGTATATATACACAGTAGAATATTATTCAGCCATAAGTAAGAGAGAAGTCTTGCCATTTGCAAACACATGGATGGGCCTTGAGGGTTTTATGCTATGTGAAATAAATCAGACAGAGAAAGACAAATACTGTATGATCTCACCCATATGTGGAATCTTAAACACAAAAAACACAAGCTCATAGATAGAGAACAGATTGCTGGTGCCAGTGAAGGGGGTTGGAGGTGGGGGTGGGCAAAATGGGTGAAGGGAGTCAAAAGGTGCAAACTTCCAATTATAAAATAAACAAGTCCTGGGGATGTAACGAACAGCATGGTGACTATAATTAATAATACCATATGGTATATTTGAAAGTTGCTAAGAGAGCAGATCTTAAAAGTTCTCATCACAAGAAAGAGAATTTGTAACTATGTGTGGTGATGGAAGTTAACTAGACTTGTTGTGATGATCATTTTGCAATATATACAAATATCTAATCATTATGTTGTATACCTGAAACTAATAGAATCTTATATGTCATCTATATCTCAATTTTTAAAAATTCCACTGGAATTTTTTCGGTAACCTTCTCAATTGTCTTTAGTGTTTGTCTAGAATAATAAAGCATGCCTTGACAAAAAAAATAATTGGGCAGAAAAAATAAAATGTGTGTGCATGTGCACACACACACAGAGTTGACTGAAGTCAACTAAGGTAGTGAACATATCCAAAACCAAATTTAGAAGAAGGAACCTCAGAGTGATGAGCCAGACCCGGGAGCAGTGTTCCTCTGAGGGTTACTGCAGGAAAAGGTGGCTTCAGCTGAGAAGTGTGCCTTCATGACAGTGTTAGAATTCGCAGGTGTCATTTTACCGAAGGAACAGAAGTTGCAGTTCAGACCTGCTAACAAAGTAAGTCCTGATAAATCCTTCATGCTTTAGGGGCCATACCCCAGGAGTAAGTGTGTACAGGGAATGGCTTCACCCTCAAGGGTACCAAAGTTAAGATTCAAATACTATTATTCCTTATAATTGTATACAGGTAATCCAAGATTGCTAGTGTCCCAGTCTTCTGCCAGGAGCATATGTGCATCCTCTCTGGAAGAACACAGTATCACCTTAGGCCTCATATCATTACAAAAATTATCAATAGCCTATATCTCCCAATAAAAAAGCATCAGGGCAATGAGGAAACAAGAGAATATCAATAAAACAAAGGGAAAAAATAGACAATAGATATAGATGCACAGAGGAACTGGATAATAGAGTTGTCAGATGCAGCCTATGTTAAATGATACAAAAGACAAAATTTAGAATTTTAGTAAACAATATAAATGAGAAGAAAATAAAATAACCAATTTGTGATCTCTGAAGACATATTTAACACCATATTAGGCCATGCTAGTCAGGGAATTGGTAAACTGGAATATAAGTCAGAAAAACTACACAGTGGGAAGTACAGTGTTTAAAAAAGAATGGAAATTGTAAAACTTAATGTAAGAAAGATGATACAGTGACAAGACTGACTTATATGTAATTGGAGTCCCAGAAAGAGAGGAGAGAGGAATCCTTTGACCTTGCCACTAGATGATTAATCGTCTTTCCGACCTTCCCTGTTGCTGTCAGTGAGCCCAGTTCTGTAACAGCATCTCCTACTTTGAGTCCTGGCATACAAATGAGAACCCTCCACCGAATTTCTTAGTGATGCTAACATCCCTTTCATTCATACATTCATTTTTAGCTTAGGAAACCATGTATCCTCTGGCTGTTCACAGAACACAATCATTTGGTGATGTTTTCTGCCCGTCATTGTATATTCACACCAGCTGGCTGCTTATTCAAGCCTTTCAATCCTTTCCTTCATCATCTGCCATGGCAATTCTGGCATTTATATCTCACTTAATTTGAGCAACTGCTTTTTCCATGTTTCTGGAAGCCATCTTAGTAGGACACTTGTAACATCTCCTAAGCTCCCTGCCAAGGTGTTAAATCCTGTATCCCATGGGAGTGATCTCAAATGGATGATTTCTCTCTTATCCAATCTTGTGTCTCAAGCCCCTGGATCAAAAATGCTCAGAATCTAGTCCCATGATTAATCTCTCAGCTCCTTCCAGAACATGCCAGCGAGGTCTCGCAGTATACTCCTTTGGAGCGCAGACCCTTTTCTTTCCTTTTATCAGGCCAGGTGTTCCCAGCCAAGATGTGACTTAACTCTAGTTATTGTCCTAGTAGCCAAGAGGGGAGGTGCCTCTGAATTTTCCTCACTAAAGGGAAAGGTCTATTTCTGAAGGCTCAGAAGCCTCAGGGTTCAGGAGGATCAAGATTTGGGGGTTGCTATTTTTTCCCCAAGCAGGGTTCCAACCATAACATAGAACACTTGTCTTGATTGTGCATTTAATCTTCTTTGGATCCTGGCTACTTTCACAATTAAGTCCTGGGCCTGGTCCTCAGCTTTCTCTGCCTTCCAAACTGCAGGAGATGAAAGTTCTCTGTATGCAATCAAGGAGTCCCCTTTGGTTTCACAACTTAGCTTTTAAATTGATTAATTACTCCCAGCTTCCTAATATATATATATATATTTTTTAAAATGTCAATTGAGTTTAATAGCAACTTCCCAATTTCATTTCCCTTATAGTTAAATTTATCTCCATAATTCTCAAATGTCTGATCTATATTATTAGCAACAGCATCCCCTTCTTCCAGGACACTACTGCACTTCAACACTGTGGAAGTTTAACAACTGGACTGCTGCCTCATGGAAACCATCTGACCATCACCTGCCTCCCATACCAAGGATGGCAGGCCTCACTGCTAAATGGAGGCTGACGATCCACCTCTGAAATCCCATCCCCATAGCTACTTTCTTGGACCACTCCTGGCACCGTTACGGGTTGGGGTCTTTGGAAGCAGATGCTGAGGTGTAATGACCACATAGCAGATTTGTCAAGTGCTCTTGGGATCAGCAAAAACTGGTCAGAAAGAAGCAGAGAAAGAAGCGAAACTGATCAGAAGAAAAGTTGAGCTCTAATGCAGTCTCTGCAGGAGTCTTAGCCTGTCCTAAGGGGAGTTCTGAAAAGGAGATTGACCCTTTGAATCCTTTCCAGACTGGGATAAGGGAGCTAGGTCTTTACGTCTGGAAATGATCAGTTGTTGGCTGTAGGCATCTCCTGGAAGGTCTCTGTAGGGGCTGGCAGCTAAGAGCCATCTGCCTGCAGCCCTCTCAGCAGCTGTGGTACAAATTCCTCATTTCTGAAGAGATGTCTGGGGGGCACATCATAGCATCGACCACAGTGGGACATTTATATATATATATATATGTATATGTCTCAGAAACTGTTAAAACAAGCAAAAAACAAAATCAGTAAGGATATAAGTGATTGGAAAAGCATGATTCACACTATTGATCTAATATTGATAGATCACTGCGCTCACAACTTTAGAACAGACATGTTTTTCAAGTGCTTTCAGAACATTTACCATATTGATTTAACCATATCATTTAAATACTGAGCAAGGAGGCGCATTTCCACAAATTTCAAAGGACTGAAATTATAGAATATGTTCTCTGATCACAGTGGAATTAATTAGCTAGAAATTAAAAAACAAAACTACAAACAAAATAAAATCCACATGTGTTAGACTATTAAGCATAAACATCTAAATAAGCCAAGGGTCAAAGGATGGGTTAAATAAAAAGTGGGAATTGGTCATATTTTGGACTGAATATAGTGAAAATATGACATATCCCAATTAGTAGGATGCAGTTAAAACCATTCTTATCAGGAAATGCTCAGTCTTAAATGTAAATATTAGCAAAGAAGTCTGACAAAACACCCATTTCAAGAAGTTAGAAAAGAAGAGCAAGTTAAATTCATTTTTGGAAATGATAACATTGTGGTTGTGTTGAAAGTAGCTTTTGTCTTTTAGAGCTATATAGTGAAATATTTATAAATAAAGTAAAACGGTTCCTTGGATTTACTTTGAAATAACTCTAAGGGGTTGGGGGAGTAGCTTTGATGGAAGTATGCGCACAGAGATATAGACGATACAGGATGGGCCGTATTTAAGCTGGTTGATGGGTGGTTTATTTACTGTTCATATACTATGTTTAAATTTTTTCAAAAATATTTTTTTCATAAAGGTTAAAAATTGTACAAATCCTTGGGGCTGGCCCCGTGGCCGAGTGGTTAAGTTCGCGCGCTCCGCTGCAGGCGGGCCAGTGTTTCGTCAGTTCGAATCCTGGGCGTGGACATGGCACTGCTCATCAGACCACGCTGAGGCAGCGTCCCACATGCCACAACTAGAAGAACCCACAACGAAGAATACACAACTATGTACCGGGGGGCTCTGGGGAGAAAAAGGAAAAAATAAAATCTTTAAAAAAAAAAAAAAATTGTACAAATCCAATTATTAAATTCCAATAAGAAAAAGGTAAATTAATTTTAATTTACATTCACATTAATTTTAAAAACTGGCAAGTAGTGTGAATATGTAGTTGAATTAGAAGGCAGAGTAATGAACAATAAAAATCATATTTTTTAATAGATCAGGTTATAAAAGAAAAACATTTTGTCAGGAGCTAGCCATAATTCAATTTCACTGGATTGAACAGGGACTTTAATAAGTAGTTTACGGGATATTGTACTTTTGCTTTGAATATATGTTCATGGCCCTTAAAAGTGAGAATGTCAGTGCTTTTCATGGAAATGACATTCTGAAGCTGGTCATAATGCTCATGCGCGTATGCTGAAGACCCACGTGGTCTATTTGACTCAGGTACATGCAGATTTTACACAAGTTAGACCACCAATTCCAATAATGTATGTCTAACTTCTTTAATGACGTGCCAGAATTCAGAACAATAGGTGTGAAAGTTTAAGAAAGCACCAAGGAAAAAATAAATACATTGTTATTCGCAAATGACATGTTCATGCTCATAAGAGAATCAAAATATTACTATTTAACAAGGCTTATGGACACTGGATCAGCATACAAAAGTCAGCTGTATTTAAATACAACAAAAACTGAAAATTAGAAAATGAAATTTAAAATTAACAACCTTTTATGATATATAAAAAACATTAAATACGCAGGTAAAAATCTAATAATACTTATAAGACCTCTTCACAGAAACTACAAAACATTGAGAGAAATTAAAGACCAAAATAAATGGAAGAAATTATAACATTCAAGGATTTGGAGATTTGGTATCATAAAACTGAAAATTTCTCCCCATGTTGTTCTTTAGATTTGATGCAACACAATCCCAAGCTAAATCTCAGCAGGTTTCTTTGGGGGCTGTAGTGGAGGGAGGAAGACTGACAGGCTGATTGTGCCAAAAATGTCAAAGAGACTCTGGAGAAGGAGTAACGTCGTTGGAGGATGCACACAGCCAGGTATAAAGACTTTTGTTAGCCCCACGGTAATTAAGACAGATTCCTGTTGCTGCAAACGTAAACAATAGCCAGTGGAAGCCATGGAGCATTCAGAAACAGAACACGGATGAACATTTAATTCTTGACAGAGATGGTACTGATATCCTATGTCAATAAGTATTAAAATGCAGAAGACCTTGCATCCTCCCTGTAACCTCACCCCTCACACACACTCGTCAGTTCCAGAGAGACTGCAAATGGAAATGTGAAACTACAAAGCTTCTGGAAAATATCCTAGGAGAATATCTTCAATAGCTTGGTGTGGTAGACTGAATAATGGCCTCCTAATCACCGAATCCTGGAAACGTCACTTTCTTTGGAAAAAGTAACTTTTCAGATGTGATTAAGTTAAGGATCTTTCAAGGAGGAAATTGACCAGGATTATCTGAGTGTACCCTAAATGCAATTACATGTACCCTTGTAAAAGGAAGGCAGAGGGAGATTTGACTGCAGAAGAGGCAAAGGCAATGTGAGGAGGCACAGATTGGGGTCATGCAGCCACAAGCCAAGGAGTGTCGCCAGCCACCAGAAGCTGGAAGAAGCAAGGATGGAATTTTCCCATCGAGCCTCCAGAGGGAGCACGGTCCTGCCAACACCTTGATTTCAGCCCAGGGATGCTAACTCCGGATTTGTGGTGCCACAACTGTGAAAGAGTAATTACTGTTCTCTTAAGCCACCAACTTCTTGGCAATTTGTTATAGCAGCCACAGGAAACACATACTCCTAGGACAGACAAAAGTTACCAAAAGTGATCGCGAAAAGAACACTAATCATGACGGAGAAAGTGATGAATTAGACTTTACTAAAATTAAGAATGTTCATCAAAAGACATCATTAAGAAAATGACAAGGAAGGTTAGGAATAGGAGAAGATATTTACCACATGTAAAACTGACCAAGGATTTGCGTCCAGGAAAAATATAAGTCAGTAAGATAAAAACAGGCAACCTAGGGGCCAGCCTGGTGGCATGGTAGTTGAGTTCCCGTGCTCCACTTTGGCATTCCGAGGTTCACAGGTTTAGATCCTGGGTGCAGACCTAGTACTGCTCGTAAAGCCATGCTATGGCAGCATCCCACATAAAACAGAGGAAGATTGACACAGATGTTAGCTCAGGGCCAATCCTCCTCAAGCAAAGAGAGGAAGGTTGGCAACAGATGTTAGCTTAGGGCCAATCTTCATCAAAAACAAAAAACAAAAAAACCAGGCAACCTAATAGAAAATGGACCAAATGATTTGGAGAAGCACGCCACAAAATCACGTATCTAAATGGCCAATTAACAAAAAGCTATCAACTCCGCTAGTCATCAGAAATGCAAAGTAAAGCATCATGAGACCACTACAGCCCCATCAGAAGGGCTACGATGAAAGTTACTGACAGCATCAAGTGTTGGGTGGTTGTGAACAATGGGAATTCTGCAATTGGGAGTGTAATTTGGTAAAACTACTTTGGAAATGTGTTTGGCAGTATGTACTGAAGCTGAGCATACACATATCATATGACCCCCAAATCCCATGTCATCCCTGGATATGTACACAGAAGAAGCGTGAAGTGTGTGTGTGCGTGCGCATGCGCGCACCAAAGACAAGCACAAGATCATTCACGCTAGTAGTGTTTGTGATAATCTCAAACATGAAACAAGACATATATCCATTAAGTATATTTAATAAAAGACATATATCCATTTAATCCACTAAAATTGATAAACTGCAATATAATAACAAAAAAATAAAACTATATACTATCTAGCATTGAAAATAAGTGAGCTACTGTCATACCCATAAATAGGTGAACTTCAAGGACATAATGTTGAGGAAAAGAAGCCAAATGTAGAATAATACATTATTTATTACACCATTTCAAATATGGTTCAAAACCAGGGAAAACTAAAGTATGGTGTTCGAAGTCAGAAAGCGGTTCCCTTTGGGAAGATCACTCATGGAGGTGGACAATGTGAAGGTGGTTAATGATGTGCCAATAACGTTTTGTCACTTACTCTGTGTGGTAATTTCATGAGTTTATTTCGTGGCAATGCATTAAGCTTTAGACTAATAATTTGTACCTATTTCTGTATATTATACTTTAATTTTAAAGAGTTTATTTAAAAATATTGTCTCGGCTCTTTTAAACTTCTGTAGTCTTCCATATGTAAATTTCCAGAAATGAACCTATTGGAATTTTTAATGAAATTGCTTTGAATATACAAATTACGAGAAAAATGGCATTTTCACAACACTGCATTCCCCATACACAGGATGGGTGTATGGCTCCATTTCTTTTGTATTCCTTTGTGCCCTTCAGTGATGTTATATACACATATATTTCTCCACTGTATAGGTCTTACACTTTGCATCTAGCCTTTATTTCTAAATGCCTTATGGTATTTGTTGCTACTGTGAAAAGTATTTTAAAACACGTTTTCTAATTTGTTCTTGGCGCACAGAAAATTGCTGTGTCTGTTAATACTGTTGGGTTTTTTTCACAGCAGCAATCTTTCATCAGCAAATAATGAAAATTTATTTTTCTTTTCCTATAATTTCATCTCCTCTTGAAAAAAATCTTACTTTATTGGACACTTTCAGTGAAATACTAGATAGAAGCCATAATAGCTGGAATCCTTGCTTGTTCTGGACTTTAAGTTGAATGTTTCTAATATTAATGCCTTAATTATGATGTTTGTTTTGGTATTTGTAGCAATTAAAATAAACATATTTTCAACTATTCAACAAGCCTTGCATTTGAGGGTTAAATTCTACTTGATTCTGATGTATTTCACCTATGTATTATCTGATATATTTTATTAATAATTTTTTAGGATTTTGCCCCTATATTCATAAATAAATCTTCTTTTTCTTATTGTCCTTGTCAGATTTCGTGGCAGTTGTAGCAGTCTTTCAGAATGACTTGGAAGACCTACTTTTCTGGAGAATAGTTTATATTAAATTGACATCATCTTTTTTTTAAGGTTTTGCCAAATGTGCTTGTAAACTCTTCTAAATCCAGGATTTTGAGGGGTCCAGGCGGAAGATGGAATGCTAACTCAGTTTCTTTAACAATTATAGGTCTCCAGATTTTTACTTCTTGAGACCATTTTGATACTTTAAGTGTTTTTCAGAAAATTATTTTATCTAACTTTTCAACTTTATTGACTTGTTCATTTCTGTTGATATTTTGAACATATATAATATAATCTATGCCCTTTTATAATTAATACAAGCATGACTCCGAGATATTGCATGTTTGGTTCCAGACCACCCCAACAAAGCAAATATCACAATAACGTGAGTCTCATGAAGCTTTTGGTTTCCCAGTGCATATAAAAGTTATGTTTACACTATACTGTAGTCTATTAGTCTGCAATATCATTATGTCTAAAAAGACAACACATATATCTTAATTAAAAACACTTTATTGCTAAAAAAAAATGCTAACCATCACCTGAGCCTCCAGCAAGTTGTAATCTTTTTGCTGGTGGAGGGTCTCGTGAAAAAGAATATCTGTGAAGCGCAATAAAGTGAGGTATGTCTGTTTTGTTTTTTGAATCTTTTTTAAGTTCCATTAAGGGACAATTGATATACAAAAATGTGTACATATTTATGTTGTGATGAGATTGGACATATGCACACACTACATGGTAATACCATCACCACAATCAAGGTGCTAAACGTATCCATCACCTCCCAAACTTTCCTTGTGTTCTCTTGTATTTCTTATGTATATGTTGTAAGAACACTTAACACGAGATCTTCTATCCTAAACAATTTTGAAGTGCACAATACTGTACTATTAACTATAGGCGCTATGATATATAGCATATCTCTAAAATTTATGCATCTTGCATAACTGAAACTTATACCCATTAAACAATAACACCACATTTCTCCCTCCGCCAACCCCCTGGCAATCATCATTCTATTCTCTGCTTTTATGAGTTTGGTTACTTTAGATACTTCATATAAGTGGAATCATATGGTATTTGTCCTTCTGTGACTAGCTTATTTCACTTAGCATAATATCCTCTAGGTTCATCCATGTTGTCACAAATGGTAGGAATTCTTTCTTTTTAAAGGCTGAATAATATTCCATTGTATATATATTCCACAATTTCTTTATCCATTCATCTCTAATGGACATTTGGGTTGTTTCCATATCTTGGCTATTGTAAAAAATATGGCAATTAACATGGGGGTGCACATATGTTTTCAAGATCCTGCTTATTCTTTCTTTTTAATCATTCTTACTAGAGGGTAGTTTATTTTATTAATTTTTCCAAATCATCTGCTGGGTTTAGTTTATCTTCACTACTACCTATTTGTGAAAAAATATACATTTTTAAAGTCAATACAATTTAATTTAAAGTGATCTCAACTGAGATTGTCAATTTAGTTACATATAATGGGAGAAATATCTGGCTGGATTACCAATATGAGTCATTTTCTCTTTGTTTTTGGATAGTGAAATTTGGGTTGGTCTTTATTTCTCTCCATGCTTTTCTTCATTTTACATAAATTTTTTTTTGCAGTAACATTGGTTTATAGCAGTATATAAATTTCAGGTGTACATGATTCTATTTTGATTCCTGTGTAGATTATATCCTGTTCACCACCCAAAAACTAATTACAATCCATTACCACACACATGTGCCTAATCACTGCTTTCACCCTCCCCCTCCCCCCTTCCCCTCTGGTAATCACCAATCCAATCTCTGTTTCTATGTGTTTGCTTGTTGTTGTTTTTATCTTCTACTTATGAGTGAGATCATACAGTATTTGCCTTGCTCTCTCTGGCTTATTTCGCTTAGCATAATACCCTCAAGGTCCATCCATGTTGTCTCAAATAGCCAGATTTCATTGTTTTTTATGGCTGAGTAGCATTCCATTGTGTATATATACCACATCTTCTTTATCCATTCATCCCTTGATGGGCACCTAGGTCGCTTCCAAGTCTTGGCTATTGTGAATAACGCTGCAATGAACATAGGGGTGCATGTATCTTTACACATTCATGTTTTCATGTTCTTTGGATAAATACCCAGCAGCAGAATAGCTGGATCAGATGGCAGCTCTATTTTTAACTTTTTGAGGAATCTCCATACTGTTTTCCATAGTGGCTGCTCCAGTTTGCACTCCCACCGGCAGTATACGAGGGTTCCCTTTCTATGAGTCATTTTCTAGTGGAATTTACTGCTGGTAGGGAAGATAGATCATATTATCGAATTACTGCAAAGAAAGATTCTTTTAAGGAATGTTTCTATAAGCATGACTAGATCGATGACTGTTAGTCTCCAATTAAGGTATATTTCTCTCCTAAGTACCAAAATTACTGCTTAGGAATCATTTTATTCTTTCTCCTTCATTGCCTGTCATATAATAGGGACTCAATCTTGTGTGTTGTGTTGAAATAAAGTGAAGGAGGCAAACTAACAAATTTTAAAGATTGTCATTTTTCTTAATTCCAGTCATATCCTTCTCATCTTCATGGACTCATTCCAGAAACAGGTGTTCAGCACTCTCCTGGAGCACGACAGCACAATGGCAAATAAGCGAGGAAGATCCTCATTCACAGAGCTTGTGTTCTTCTGTGAGGAAACTCAGAAAATAGACAAGTAAAGAAATAAAGACGACACCAAAATGTGACAAGTAACGTTTTAAAAAACATTGTGATGTAATTAAGTGTAACTAAATAGGTGCAAGGAGGAAGGACACTATCTGAAATGATCACCGAAGCTCTCTCTAAAAAAACCATTTGTGAGATCAAAACCACGATCAAGAATCATGAAAAAAAATTGATGTGATTGACTTGAAGGAAAAGAATATAATTAACACAAAGACCACAAAGAACGTGGCACGTTCGAGTAAGGGAAAGCAAGCCCCTGCAGCTGGAACCCAGAAAAGAAGAAGGGGCTGCAGAAGCTGGAGTAGGTGGGATCAGACCCTGCGACGACTTGTAGGCCCAGGGAAGGGTTGGGTTTTGATGCTAAATGCAATAATAAGCCATGATGGTTTTATTTTGTTTTTGGTTTATGTTTTTGTTTTGTTTAACAGAGGGCTATTATCTGATTTCAGGTTTTAGGAGGTAATTTCAGTTGCAGCCTACAAAGAATGGCTTTAAGGCAGCAAGAGCGGGAATAGAGACGCCAGTTAGTTCAGTTTAAAGGGGACGTGGATCTGGACGAGCACGATGATGGGTGGAGAGGGAGGGAAGTGAACCAATTTAAGACACTTGATGAATTAAATATGAGGGATGGGCATGAAGGAAAGGGAGAAACAAAGGAAAATTCAGGGTTTTTGGCTTGAGAAGATGAGTACTTGGACAACGTTATGATATGTTACAATACAGCTGTCAAGACGCCAAATTTCTGTCCACTAATTGTATTGCCCAGATATTTTCCTGACAGTGAAGAGACAATAAAATATAACGTAAGGAGCAATTAATTATGAGTCAGAGGACTTTGGTAACTTACTCGCTGTACAAGGTTTCTCTCAAACCAAAGATTATAAAAATAACTACCAAACAATTGTGAGGATTAAATAACACAGGCAAAAGAAATCAGCACCAAGCCTGGCACGCAGCATTAACTTAGGAAATATTGGTTAAGTCTGAACATAGATACGTTCTGATCACTCTGATGAATGACGGAGGCGATCATGGAGCCCTTAGATCAATTTTTTTACCTTTTTATATCTCAGAGATAGAGACTGAGAAACACCCTACTCTGAAAAGTCATACGTCTATCTACTATTTCTTCAAGAGGGTTACTTCTTCAGATGTTAATCTTGTCAGGTTTAACATCACATGTATTTAGCTTTACTTAAAGAGGTTCCCTTGTAGATGTTATCAGTATATTTTCTAAAAGACATCACACACTAAACTGTCATGAAAGAGGGGTATAAGGAAGACATTGAATAATTTGACATTAGATTGTTTAGGGGTGAACACCACCTCAACCCTTTCTTATGATTGGTGTAAGTCAATGACATCTCTCTAAACGGAGATTTTCATAATGGCAGCAGATGAGCAGAATGGGAATAGACGATCTTTAGGCCATAATTACATCAGGCCTCTAAACCAGGAGGACAAATCCTGTGTTCCTTGCTGATAATAGCTAATTGAATGACGAGTTTATAGACATAAAAAATCCTTTACCTGTTCTAAAGTAGTGATTAATCAATTAATTGCTTCTGCAAATGTTTATTGAGCATTTTCTATGTCCCTGAACATGCATCTGCATTCTTAGAGCTAGCAGTCTAGGTGTAGTAAACAAGCAACAATGAATTAATGAATTGATTGATCTATCAATAAAAACACAAGATGATTATTAAGGGCTAAGGAGGAAATAAACAGGAAGATGTAATAAATGGATAGTAACTTGGACTGAGTGGGTTGCATTAGTCCATGTAGGCCCTACTAAGTAAGGAAGTATCATTTCAACAGAAGTTGAAAGGTGAAAATAATCCTGCCTTGCAATGCAATGAGCACATAAAGTTCCAGAGATAATAGCAAATGTAACTGTCTAAGCTGGGGACAAGCTTAGCTTGTTGGAGGAAAATAAGAAAGCTGAAATGGACATAGAAGAGGAAACGGCAGAAAATAGTAAGAAAAGAGGTATCAGAGTAGGCAGCGCCCAGCTCATTTATGACTGCATAAACTACGGACAGTAATTTGGATTCTCTTCCAGCATGATGGTAAGTGCTTAGAAGATTTTAAGCAGTAGAGCTACATATTTCAAAATAACCAATTGGTACAGAGGCAAGAATAGACACAAATGCATCATTTAGAAGGCTAGTAATCATGGAGGTAGTAATCATGTAGAAGGTGAAAAGTAATAAAGTTTGGGAAATAGATTGAAAGTGAGATTGACAGGAATTGCTGATGGATTAGATGTACAGAAAAGGGAAGTCAATAGTGACTCCTTTGTGTTTTTTAGTAACTGGACGAATGGCAGCATCATTTACTGTGATGTAGAAGGCTGGGACAGGAGCAGGATGATGGGAAGCGAGGGATGGAGTCAAAACTGAGAGTTCTGTTTGAGACAAATGAAGTTTAGAATGCCTCCTACACATCTATATGGAGTTGTTGAAAAGGTAAGATAGTCAAGAATACCACTGTTAAACTCAGAGATTGGGGCTGACTGTATGAACTTGATAGTCATGAGCATAAGATGATATTAAACGCCACAGGACTGTATCAGATCACGTAAGGAGAGGGTGTGGACATGAAAATACTGCTGACAATTTCTGAGTTGAGAAGCAAGAATTGACCACTGGACTTATCAAGATAGCAGACATTGGTTACTTTGACAAAAGCAATTTCAGTAGATTGCTCGCAAACAGCTTAACTGAAGCGGATTGATAAGAGAATGGGAGGAGAGAAAAGTAGAAACAATGTGTCTACAATCCATGTTGGAAAAAGAGTGGAGAAATGGGGAGGGAGCTAGAGGAAGATGTCAGGACTGGAATTTGTTTTTAAGAGGAAGATGCTACAATTTTTTTATGTTGATGGTAATTTTCAGATAGAAGAGATAAAATTGATTATAAGAAAAACTAAGCTATAATTACAGAAGCAAAATCCTTGAATAGACGACAGCAAGGGATCTGATGAACAAGTGGAGAAAATTGGCTTCCCATGGGCACAGAGAGAATCACTGGAAAGTCTTCTTTCCTGTTGAAAACTTTCACTTTTCAACAGGAAAGAAGAGAAGGTACTTGGGTACAGACACAGATAGTAAGTCAATCAATGTCTGTTCATGAATATCTCCATCTCAATCTCCTCCCTCTGCAAGAGTTAGCTGTGTATAGTGTGAAGTGTAGGCAGTGGAGTCCTATTGACTTGATTTAAATCTCAGCTCAGTGTGACCATGAAAAGCTGCTTATCAGTGTCTCGGTCTTTTCATCTGTAAAATGTCAATAATAATAGTACGTACCTCATAGGCACTATTGAGATAACTCAGATAAAGCTTTAAGACCCACAGTTGACAGGGAGTGCCAAACAAATGAGCTGCTGTTGCCATTACTATTATTATGGCATTTTCATCTTCCGATATCCGAGGGCTTATTGTAGATCTCCACTTTGATGTCAAAGAATCTACATTCCCAGGCACCTCAAGGACAGCGTGTCCAAAACGAAATACGTAACATCCTCAACTTGCTGATGCAAAACCAGAAAAAGACTATTCCTAAACCAGAACTTAGGTTGTGTTTGCCTGAATTTATTTCCTTTCTTGTCTTTCTTGTATCTTCTCTGAATTTCATCAGCATTACTTCTAAATCATTAGCATTACTTCTAAAATGTATTTTAAAATTTGAGATACTATTTTTAAAATTCTGTAAATTATTGTATTCTGAAAATATAAAGCAATATCAATTCAGAAAACATTTTAATTTTCTCATCTTTTTTCCCATCCATATTCAATCCAAATATCCTAATAGCTCCTCAACAAACTTTTAGTCATACTAAAATTATGTTTATGTCTCATGGTTTGGCACAGAAGTCAATTTATAAATTATAAACTTTAAGTTAAAATTGGCCAATTTCAAATTATTGTAATAGATTTTATCAGAAAATTCTTTAAATATTTGGTGGGAAGTATTCTAAGGTTTCTTTTAGCTGTCATAACATAAATTGATTTTTATTTTCCTTCTCTTCAATTAAATATAATTAAAATGGGAATACTCCCAATCGAGGGAGAAAGACACTCAACTAAAAAACAATCTACTTTATTAAGTTAGAATTTAATTTCAGGTTTCATGCTTGCAGCTGCTTTAAAGGACACTTCAGCATTTATATCTGTTTTCAAGATATGTACAGAAATACTTCAATTTGTCAAGGATGTCACATTGTTTTAGTAAAAAGAGAGAGTGTTCTTAGGAAATGAAACATTACCACCAAAATTATAAAATATAATAATACCTATCAGCAACTAATGACCTGTAACCAAAATGGATGTGTGAAAGAATCAAACCTGGTGATGAAATATCCCTTAGGAAGAATATTAGGAAGATGTACTCAGCTTACTAGAGTCAGTATTTAATTGGATAGTTACTCTGGCATGTAAATTTCTATTTCTGTTAAAAAAAAAACTGCTGGAGAAGTAGTTTTCCCATATTTGATAGTCTTTGAGTCAAAAAAGCAAATAGAAGCTGATGGTTTGTACACAATAAATATGCTGCATGTTGAATGTGTGTCACACAGAGTCCTGAACAGAGCTTTCACTACATTCACTGGTGAGTGTCACATTGAGTGTTGGAAATAGAAAGAGCTTCAAGAGCATTTAACCTAGAATATTTCCTGTATTTAAAACACTACAAGGTAGCAGAAATGCATTCTCTGTCTTTATCATTGACATAAACCCCCTTCTTTATAATAAGCTTTTCAGAAAACCAAGTAAAAATGATTTAAAAATACTCATGGACCTAAGAATATTGATTACACACATAGATCGTGTCTACTCTATGTCAAGAATGACCATGTTCTTCACAGAGCAAAATTAGAGAATAGAAAGAAATATACTAGATTGAGCTATGCGAAACTCCCAAGATTTGATCAGTTTTTATTTGCAAAATATTTTTGTATGATTTAGCTTAATATATGACCACAAAAGAGTGGCAAAAATATTATTAATCTGTCTTATATGTTTGAGATACCAACGAGGAGTTAATTTTCCAGTTTTGCTTAAGAAGTAGACAGAATCTAAATTTGTAAATAACACAAACTTTTTAAAAAGTCCATATGCATCTAACTTTTGACTTTGTTAATTCACTTTTAGGAAATCATGTGGAAAAAAGAATAAAGAAACTTCTATAGTAAAATGAAGAACTTGAGAATTCGATTTTGGTCTCACTATTATCTAAGAAACAACAGTTATAACTACTTAAAAATTTTGTGTGTGATTTAAAGGGCATTTATTTTTTTCATCTTTCACCTAACCACATCCTCAGAGCTTTCCAAAATCCAGGTGCCACTTCAGATGCTTCACATTAAATGTCAGATCATCTATTGTCTATCACACTGGATTTTCAATCTGTTGTTAGTGCTGTGGAGTGGATTCTGACCCCTGGTGACCCTGTGGACAGCAGAGCGGAGCCCTGCCCCGTCTTTGTGCACCATCCTCTCACCTACTGGTGCTCTGTCAGACAATACTCCTCTGCTGTTCACAGGGTTTTCATGGCCAATTTTTTTGGAAGTGGGTGGCCAGGTCCTTCTTCCTAGTCTGTCTGCTCTAGAAGCTCTGCTGAAACCTGTCCACCATGGGTGACCCTGCTGGTATTTGAAATCCTGGCAGCATAGCTTTCAACGTCGTTGCAACACGCAGCCACCACAATGTGACCACCAACAGACCGGTGCTGTGGTTCCCTGACGGGGACACCAATTGGGGCTATAGTGGGGAGAGTGCCAGATCTCAACCACTAGACCACCAAGGCAGGCTGGCTTTTTAATACTAGTTTAGTGTCATATAATTAGAGAGAAATTTAACTTCCAGGAAATGAAATTGTGCGAATGCTCAGTTCTTTATTTTAAAGCTCCTACCTAATAAGTCCTCAGTCTCAAGGAACTCGTGAGGGAAGCCACCATCCTTCTGCTCAACCTTATCGAGTCCTCCCCTTCCCCAGTGCCCCAGCTACGGTCTTGGGGAATCAGAAGCAGCTGTGGACAGAAACCAGTAATTGTGGTTCAACAGGAATCCATGAAAGGTCAGCAGCCACAGTCTGATCTTCCTCCTTTCAGATGGGCACATGTTACATACGGAAGTCTCCACAGAGGCCACAGGGAAGGCTGAGCAGAAAGAAGAGAGCTGGGGTGTGTTTAACAAGGCCACCTCCGTGAGCATCCTGGACGGACTTCAGGGGCTCAGGCGGGGTCTTGCCTCTCCTTTCCTCATCACACCATGTGGAAAACCTGGACACCAAATTCATAAGAAACGTGCCAATCCACAAATGGCAGGGTTGGTTTTTGTTTACTAAAATTAAATCAGAAAAATCTCTGAGAGTGTAATTCAGTAACTAACGGACACCTGAAATTGAGTTCATTATCATCTCAACGGCAAAACAGGGTCTCTTCATAGGTAGATGTTTGTCTGTTTGTAAAACGCTTTACATTAACTTCATTCGATCATTAGTAAATTTAAGGTACATAAAATCCTGCCTTACTGTTGAGGAAAAGAAGCCTAAATGGATTAGATTTGCCCAAGTGGACATAGCAAGTAGCAGAAATAAAAACTAAAATTCTTCTTCTCTGACTACACACACATCTCTCTTCCCTTTATATTATGGAATATTCTTAATCTGCTATGCTAAACATATTATGGGGCATAGGAAGGTCCTCATGGAAACTTGAACACTGTTTGCATCATGCTGTCCTTTACTCCCTGACTTTTGGAAACCTGGCCACAGTTAATTCCTGTCATGATGTGACGTTTTATTGCTTATGATCATGGTCACTGAGGAATCAGTGACAACCCTGGACACTCTAAACAGCCTGTCTAAGGGAGACAAAACAAAACAAAACAGATTCAACCAACCAACAAACAATGCAAATAAATAAAAAAGCAAAATAGGGCAAAACCAAAAAATGAAACAAAAAATACAAATAACAAAACAAAAAACTGCTCAAGAAATCCAGTTTTCGCATCACTATGCTAATCGCTAATAAAGAAAAATTAAATTATTTTTCTGCATTCTTTTGTGCCCTGTGCTATTGCAATGAATAGAGTACTGATTTGGAGAAAAAAGATAAAACCAAGTTTAATTTTTTCTTTACATATTTCTCTCCTGCCAGTGTAAGAGTGAATAATCCTTTAGCTTTAAAAGTTGTTAGAAATTTTGGTGGTAATTTAAGGAAAATATCTAAGTTAAAAATATAAAAATCTTGAGTATTTTGTATTTTCTCATCCTACTGCATTGCCTTCTTGTATATTAGAAAACTAAGCCCTGGAAACATAATTTTTTGACGGTTTCTTTGCCGACTTTATCGGTGCTCAATATTCTGTCTAAGTGTGTTTTGAGAAAACCATTACCATTGATGACTTAGCTAATTTTGCTAAATGCTTTTTGTGTTTTATAGCAATATAGTGTTAGCATTAAGAATTCAATTCACTTTTAAGTCCTCTTTGGGTTGAAAAGAACAGATGTAAATTGCAATTAAATAAATTGTTGTTATTGGGGTGAGGTGTGTGTAACAGTATTACCAAATAAAGATGTTAGTCCTCGCATGGAATAAATAATGGAAATTGGTCAGCTATAATGTGTAAGGTCAATTAATTTAGTCTTCCTAACCATGAAGACATTTGTAGGCAATTCCAAGAATGTTAAAACTTTGGATCTCAGAAAAAAATGCGGTGCTAAAGATGTAAAAGTTGATACACCTGAAGCAAGGTAGCATTGAGCCTTCATTGGGAAGACAAGAATATTGTGCGGTGGACCCGAGGGACCTTGAGTTAGCTCAGTCAATTAAGTCATGGTTAATTTATGCTGGATTCTGCTCTCCTGAGTCTGTAAAAGCCGAGACTTTAGTTAACCGGCAGTATTTAGTTTAATAAAAGTAAAGTCTTTAAAAATGAATTCTAGAGAGAGAAAAAAATCTACTACTGAATCGATCAATAGACAGCAAGATTCTCATTTTAATTTGCGTCAATGAAAGTTAAAATGAATTTAGAAGCTAATAAGAAGAGGGTTGCTTTCTTCAAATGGATAACCAAATTTCCCAGATAATTGTTAGCATGGCTTAGCAGCTCTGTCCAGACGTGTGACAAATCGTAAGTATGCACAAGAGCAAAGACTTTCTTTGCAGCCATTCCTGCCACTGGTGATAAGTTCGTGCTCTCTCTGGGTCTAACGTGAAACATTCAGTTGCTAGTACCTTCGGTCAAAATGATTCTGCAGAGGCTGTGAGTAGATTTTGATTACTCTAATTATCTGTCTGAACATAATACATGAGCCTAATGGGCCTTTGTGTATTTAGGGTATGTTGTAAGCATATGTCTGTAGACCTAGCTGGGTTCCTAAACCACAGAGAAAATAATGGAGGCTTATTCAATCTGTTCAAGGGAAAAAGCAAAAATGAATCAAGGAAAATGCCTTAGCTCCAGTCACACAGTGACTCAGACAGTCTAAATATTGTGCAAAACATTTGATTGAGGACAGGAGTAGCACTTAGAATAGATCTTTCCTTGAAAGAAAACAATGAGGGAGGTATGTGCCTGTAGGAATATCTTGGCTGAGGAAGAAAAATTATGTAGCTGATTTGACTCAACTTGTTTTTCTGAAATATTTAATAAATCCTACCAGTGTGATCTGAGTTCTAGAAAAGTCATGAATAATGTCATCTTATGAGATCGACTTTGAGAGAACAATTATTGTGTATGATGCAATGAATGAACTCCACGAGTTCAAATGTTATGCCCCCAAGAATACCACGTGTGGACATTGCTCCACCAAACAGCAAAGGGATTGAGGACATAGGATCTGGAGTCAGACTGCCTGGTTTCAATTCTGATTCTGTCATCTACTAGTTGTGCGATCTTGAACGATTTATTTAACTTCTTTGACTTCAATTTTTTCCATATGTATAATCGAGATAATAATAGTTTCTACCGTATAGGTTATCGAGAGGATAAAATGAACTACATATATAATGCACTTAACACTTCGACGGAGTAGCAGCTCAGGAAATATTAGTTTTAGTTATTTGTTTTCACTTTAATGTCACTTACCATTTGACTTGCAAAGTCTATGAGGTAATATCTGGGGGCCTCTATCAGCTTCTAGAACACACAGTTCCGTTCTGTGGTTCTACATCCTTTGTTTTGTGCTCAAGAAGAGCGAGCAGAATAGGCTGAATTAGAGCCATCTGTTTATGTAAGCAAGAGGCGTCTGGTGCTCTTTTCCTCTCCCTTCCTCTGAGGCAGAGTCCAGGGCAAAGAGTACCATCGCATACGAAAAGTGGTGCTTCCACAAAGAGGTATTTTCAAAAATGATTTGTTATTTCTCCTGAATTTAAACTATGAGCTACTTTCTGTCATTATTTTTAAAATATATCAACATAATGCTGTTATATTTTATGAACTTAACAGTGTGTTATATAAAATGTCTGAGATCGCAACATTTAATGAGGGCCATACTTGAGACTTTTTTCAAACTGAATCTTTTCTATGTGTTCCTAAGAAATCTGGCATCAGGGTCAGATATGAAGTAGCTGTTTAGAAAAATGATGATGAGAAAGACACCCTCTCCATGACTGCAAATGCCTAAGCTCATGTTATCCCTCATGAACCACACGCTTCAGGTAGTGATTGAGCACGGCCATGCGTCCACACAGGCGATGTGGCATCAAGTAAGAAGAATCTCATCTTTGTGACTTGCCATGTTTCATGGCCAGCATGAGGGATGTTCTTTTTTTTTTGGCCAAAGTCAGTCAGTAGATACTGATGTAGAAGCTCAAATGTGACAGTTTTCAGCAGTAACTATCAAAGTTTCTGTTGGTCTAGAAAATCAATAATGGCTTGCTCATGTTGACTGAAGCGTTAACTGCACAATGGAAAGAAGGTGTTTTGACAACAATGGTGCTCATATTAGGGTCTTGAAAACAAAGCTAAGGCAGGCAATCTGAAAAGTGTTCTGTTTTCTGCAGTGGATGTGAAGATGTCCTCGTGAAATGATAGATGTCTACAGAAAGAAAAATAAAAAAGTGAACTGATTTCTAGGTCTGAAAAAGGATAGATCATAGAAATAACTTTTAAGGCTTGGTTAGGGGCTGGCACCGTGGCCGAGTGGTTAAGTTCACATGCTCTGCTTCGCTGGCCCAGGGTTTTGCCGGTTCGCATCCTGGGCACAGACCTAGCACCTCTCATCAGGCCATGCTGAGGCAGCATCCCACACAGACAACCAGAAGGACCTACAACTAGAATATACAACTATGTACTGGGGGGCTTTGGGGAGACAGAAAAAAAAATAAGATTGGCAACAGATGTTAGCTCAGGGCCAGTCTTTAAGAAAAAAAATAATTGGTTAGGAAAAGAAGACAAAAAACAGAAACACACAGATCTTATATGTCTGTACAAAAGTCAGGCCCTTTTGAAAATTAGGGAAAATGGTAAAAACAATAATTATCCCATGTGCCTAATTGTTACCCAAAACCTTCATTTAAAAGGCTAACATTTTCTTATAAAGGAATACCTGTCCATTGTAAGCAACTTGGAAAATGTTGATGGACAAAAAGAGGACCATGTAAATAATCCATTTTCCAGCTAACTACCTTTGCACCAGCACAGTGCATTTCATAGGAGGCGACTACTGCGATTTCTTCAATCGCTAATCTGCTCAGAGGCCCCCTGGTGCACCTAAAACAAAGCCTACTTTATTTTCCATGCCTCCACAGCCCCAACGGCCTGGCCCCAGGCTCTCTCTCTTTCTCCCTACTTTCCCACCACTCTTCCCCTGGCTTGTTCTGCTCCAGCTCAGGACTGAGCTGGGATTTCTCAAACACACGGAGCACATTCCTACCACAGGGCATCTCCGCCGTTCCTTCACTGGAGTGCTCTTCACTCAGCATCTCACAGCCTTTGCTGTGCGCTTCGTTCAGGTCTCTGCTCAAGCACACCCCCTCAGAGAGGCTCCCCGGACACCCCAACTGAAGCAACAAGGCTCCCTCTCCTTTACCCTGCCATTCCTTAACCTCAGCAGCACTTAGCACTACCTACCTTCATATCGCTCATTCACTTTATCCACCAAAATGTGAGCTCCTTAAGGACGGGAACTTGACCTGTTTTGTTCATAAATGCATCCACAGGGCTGACAAAGCTCTTGACCGATAGTACGCTCTCAATAAATATTTGCTGAGTAAATGAACACCCAATGTTCACATCTTGGTTATAAAAATAAAAAATAATGTTTTACAGTGATTATTTGGGCCAGCCGTTCTTCTAAAAGCTTTATGTGTGTAAACGTATTTAAACCTCCCAACAATCAGATGAGAAAGGTATTATTTTTTCCCATCTTATGAATGAGGAGGTTGAGGCACAAGGATGTTGAACAATTTGCTCAGGATAGAGTTAGGAAATGATGGAACTGGACGAACGCAAGGACTCTGGCCTCAGAGCCAAACGCTCAGCCACCAGTTCACTCTCTCCTTTCTTTCTCTCTCTCACAATACTCAGATGCTCAAATATGCACACACGCGCATTCCTAACAGTGTTTTGGAACACTTCTCCAAATAATTAAATATCCTCGGGCAACATCATTTTATGCCTGCACTGTATTCTACTCTGTGAGTTTGCCAGAGGGATTCTAAATCAAGCTCAGATGATGGACATTTACAGATGTTTTTTCTTTTACTATTAGAATTAATGCTTATTTACTATAAATAAAATTATCAGATAAAAAAGATGTATGTTCTCAAGGCCTTTTTCAAAATTTGTATTACTAAATTGTTCTCCAGAAAAATTAACTTAATATCCATTTCTTCTTATCCTTACAAACCTGGCTATGTATATACATAGTTTTTTTCATTTTAATCATTTTGATAAAATTTTGTATTTGAATTTTAATTATTAATATTTGTCTGCTTTCTAGTGGGGTTGAACATTTTTATAAATTTATTTCTGCAGTTTTGGACTTACCATTTTTATTGAGGAAAATGTTTAAATTTTGTCTCATAGACTTCTAACATTCATGTATTAAGTATAGTAATACTTGGTGATATATTTTGCAAATATTTTTCTAGTTTATAAGTGCCTTGAAATTTTTCTTATCCTGTATTACGGCAAAAAGAAATTTCAGGTATTTTATCATGTGTGTGTGTGTGTATGTGTGTGTGTGTATGTGTATCTCTTTTATTCTGTGATTACCCACTGGTTTTACATATTTTTAAACACACAAATGCCCTCATGCGTACCATGTTCAGGCTACTTCCGAGTCACTGGTTTTGTTCACGTGCTTTCATTCTGGAACTGAACCCAGGTTTACAAGCTGTGTATTTTGGCAAGTGTTTATCTTTGATACTAAGCAAGTCATTGGGCACACCTAGAATTTCCCCCAAACATGAAGAATTAGCCAAAAGGAACCAATAAAAAGAGACTAACAGTTTAGTTTGCCTTTCACCTACCTATTGACTTTTTCCCTGTCTGTCTTGGATACCAAAGGGAAACAAAGATGGGGGTAAAGGCATGCGAGTGAGAGAGGAGAGGTGCCAGGTCATTTTACAATTTTACATTTTCCCTTTGCCTATCTGATTACTGAGTAATTTATTGTAGAACTGCGCCAGGTCAAAAAAGAAGAGGCATTTATTTTTTCACAGTGGGATGGTGAGCTCAGTTACGGCTAACTTTGTGCCAGGTGTGTATATAAATAGATATGCACATATATTTGCATACATGTAAATATTACATATTTATTACACTACATAAATATTACATATTTATATATAATATTTGCATATATTGTAAATATTTAAAATATGTATACGTTTTTATATACATGTATCACATATATACACACATTATATATATATATGTGTCAATTACAAGTCTATTGACAGATAGATAGATAGATCAATCAATCAGCCAATCACAAAGCTTTTCTTTCTCATCTAATTCCAAGGAGGTTTTCTATATAATCCCTCTCACTCCTGGCAGACATTTCCGTAAGAGGAATACGCAGACATTTTTTTTAGTGCATTTCACCTGTGCCCAATAGTAAATAAGAGAAACAACTCAGGAACAGAAACTCAGTTAAAATATTCTGAAGACTGAACTTTAAAGCAGTGTAAGAGATGCAGAACTCTGTGCATCCACAGCGATGTAAAGAAGTCGGCAAGGCATGAATCCATTCGACACTGACTGTCATGGTCCACTGAAGCAGCCTGAAGAAAGACACAGAATCAGAAGACAAAAGAAGAGGATGCCGAGACCAGAACAAGGACAGAATCTTTAGAGAGCCTCTCCTGAAGCAGGACATCCCCAGTTTCCTAGAGAAAGGGGATAGAGCCAACCTGGAGTCATAACTCTAAAAAATATGCAATTATACTGTGTATTGTGAATAAGCATCTTTAAAATCATTTTTTGGTAAAATACAGGCAGTTTATTCAAAAGAGTAATTTAACTCTTCTCAATAAATAACGATATTTTATGAAGTCCTATGTTAAAGGAACCTCTTTAGGGATTGAAACTACTAAACCCAGTTGGCACTAGAATCACTCCCATTGGTTCCAAGTTAGCTAGCACGGCTGGGTTCCAGACCTCTCAGAATGCCATCATCACCTGGCCCAAGCCACCCTCATCTCTGTCCTGGACCACCACAATGGCCTCCTAATGGGCTTCCCTGGGTCCACACTTGATGCCCCTACACTTTACTCTCCCCCCAACAACAGCCACACTTTAAGTAGGGCTTCCTTCTAGCAAATAGTGCGATGCTACTATTTATCCTACTTTGCAATGACTTAGGAAACTTCCGAGGAAAGAATTCATCATTTTCATAGCACAGTAGAGAAACCAATACCATCTGTGTCCACATCTCTCAATGAATCCAGGACACGATGTCCGGGTACATAAAATTCACCCTCTGCTTCTGTGATCAAAGCATCTTTGCCTGTGTTTCAGGAAGAGATTATTACCCCAACCAGCAATGATCATTCGATGTCAGGTTATAACTATTAAACTTGGTTTCCCTTATCTCACTGGCAAGTCCTAGGCTCTCATTGATGATTTCTACTTCTCTTCCTAATTTTGGAGTATTTCTGTTCACCATCCTCTCCTCTTCTATTCTGGAATTACACCATAGTTGCCTCCCCCAGCCTTGTGGCTTTATATAGCATTTGTACACTGATGAACTGGAAATGTATATCTGGCCTTGGTCTCTTCCTTGAGTGACCATTTTATATGTGCAGGCACATTCAACATCTCTTTTCTCAAACTTTACAAGTCCAAAACACAGTCCTTGAATTACTCCCCGGACCTCTGATGTGTCCCCATTTCAGAAACGGGAGCCACGTCCCCTCTGTTGTTCCGTGCTAAAACTCTGGAGTCATTCTTAACTCTTGCGTTTCCCTCATCTACCCCGCCACCGCCACATCCATCCACAAATTCTATCACCTCTACCATCCAAATATAATGCAGAGCCCTGTCACTGCTCGCCATTGCTGCCACTCGGGTCCCAACACAAGCTTCTCTTTCGTGGCCTGCTGCAACATCTCCTGACTGGCTTTGCTGTTTCCACCCTTGGTCCACCTACACTCCTTTTCACGGGGCACCTGGAGTAGTGCATTTAAAATGCAAATCTGACCATTTCACTCCCCCTGCTCAAAGTCTCCCCAACTGTATTGAGACTAAAATCAGTTTTTCTCACCCTTTTCTTCACACCCTGCCTCCATGATCTGACCCCTGACCTTCCTTTTGCCACTCTCCTCTTCTCTTGCTCTGCTCTAGATTTCCTATCTTCTTTGTGGTTTCTCCAACACGCCAGCCACACTCTCCACTCACAGCCTTTGGCCTTTGGTCACTATGACTCAAAGCACCTTCCCCAACTCCCGCCACCTTCCCATCCATACACAAACTTTCACACGACCTGCACTTAGCACATTCGGGCTCTGCTCAAGCATCATGCTGTCAGACAGGTCTTCCCTGTTCATGCTGTCTAAAAGAGCACCCATCTCCCATTATCCTGGATCCTCTCATGCTGCTTCATTTATCTTCCTAGTCTATTACATACGTATGAGCTCATTTGCATATTGTCTGTCCCTCCCACTAGAATGTAAACTCAACGAGGTCAGCGACGTCATTGGTAGAGTTCACCACTATACCCCCAGTGTCTAGAATGGTACCCAGCACATAGTAAGTGGTCTGTAAGTATTTTAGATGAATTGCTATTTTAGCTAGCTTTCAAAATTGTCATCTAACATAGTCTTGCTTTTCAATGGGTATGGAACTGATTAAAATATACAGCAATACTAATGCAAAAATTATCAAGGGCCGGTCTGGTGGCACATCAGTTAAGTTTGCACATTCCACTTAGGCAGTCCAGGGTTCATCAGTTGGGATCCCAGATGTGGACCTACACACCACTTGTCACACCATGCTGTGACAGGCTTCCCACATACAAAGTAGAGGAAGATGGGCACAGATGTTAGCTCAGGGCCAGTCTTCCTGAGCAAAAAGAGGAGGATTGGCAGCAGAAGGTAGCTCAGGGATAATCTCCCTCAAAAAGAAAAAAAAATTATCAAAATGACTCTTTAATAAGAAATTGGTAGATATAAAATGAGATCTTACATCTGTATTTCATTTAACTAAATCAGCTGAGAAAAAGGGGAGGTGTCACTAAACCAACTTTTTTTTCCTGAGGAAAATAAGCCCTGCGCTAACATCTGTGCCAGTCATCCTGTATTTTGTATGTGGCTCACTGCCACAGCATGGCTGACAAGTGGTGGAGGTCCATACCTGGGATCCGAACCCACAAACTCAGTCCATTGAAGCAGAGTGCCCCAAACTTAACCACTATGCGACAGGACTGGTCCTAAACCAAAATTTTAAACAGGTAACACAATTTGTTCATCCACCACCACCACACCAAGACCATCTTTTGTCCATAAAAAATGATCCTTTCTGGGGCCGGCCTGGTGGTGTAGCAGTTAAGTTCATGTGCTCCACTTCAACAGCCCAGGGTTCGCAGGTTCAGATCCTGGGTGCAGACCTATGCATGCATGGCATCAGGCCATGCTGTGGTGGCATCCCACATATAAAACAGAGGAAGATGGGCACACATGTTAGCTCAGAGCCTGTCTTCCTCAGCAAACAGAGGAGGATTGGCAGCAGATGTTAGTTCAGGGCTAATCTTCCTCACCAAAAAAAAAAAAAAAGATCCTTTCTTGCATAGGTTGCTGTCATGTTCATCTTATATGCAAATATGAATACAGACTACTTACTCCCAACATATGATTGCTCAAATTATATTTTAAAATCTTTTTTATTTCTTCTCTCCAAATCCCCCCCAGTACACAGTTGTATATTCTAGTTGTGAGTGCCTCTGGTTGTGCTATTGTGGGACGCCGCCTCAGCATGGTTTGATGAGTAGTGCCATGTCTGCAGCCGGGATCTGAATCAGTGAAACCCTGGGCCGCTGAAGCAGAGTGCAGGAACTTAACCACTTGGCCACAGGACTGGCCCTTCAAATTGTATTTTAAATTCCAGTTTTTCTGAATTTATTTTGTTCCCCTCTCTTCAGGATATAGCACACTGTGTTGATTAATGATAAATGTATATCTTGGGCTGATGCCTGGAAATCTCTAGATCTGCACTAGCTTGTGGTCAGATTTGATTGTGAGACCTCTCCCTCCCCGGGACCTACCCTCCTTATAACAAAGGAAATCTTAAACAATAATACTAATAAATATTTCCTTATATTAATAACTCTTGATTGCTAAAAACAAAAAAGTGCTGTCTAAAATTCCACTTAAACTCTCGATTAATAATAATAAAAATGTTCATTTAAATTATGCTTTTATTAAAGTTTTGAGACTGTTCAAGGACTTTAAAAGTAACAATGAAAATGGCTTAAGTTTGTTCAACGTTTAAGATTGTGTTTCCTCCAGACTTACATGTACTTATTGTTGTCTTTTTTTACTAGCCGTTAAGGGAAATTCACCAGATAGTAATATTTGCAATTGATCACATATTTTCCAGAACTCTTTATTCTAGTTTCAAGTTGCCTGCATGTTCCATATAAATCAATCTGTTTTCCTTATGCATGAACTATCAGAACTTTTTAAATTTAAATCAAATATTTTCTGAGGACTATTTATTTGGGGTTTTATCTCTAAAATGTACCTGAAGTTTCTTTTTCTGTGAACTTCTGGGATACACTACATATGGCTAGAGACCAAAGATGTGGCCATCGTTGTCCTTCTTCCCGAGCCAGAGCCTCTATCATAACACAGAGCCAATCTAAACGAGATTTAAAAGTTTATGCCCAAGGGAAGTGTTTGCTGTTAACTAGCAATATGTACAATTAAAGCACGGTCACAGTGTTTTAATCAGGAAAGCTAAGAGTCGTTTCTGTCCTGTGGGGTAATAAATGAAGGCAAAAGCAATTGAACATACTTTCTGATGTGCTAAATGATATATGGACTCTCTTGACTGACCAAATTGGAAGGGCCACATGCTTAGTTAATCAACCCTGCACAGGCATATTGGGGGAGAGGTAATAAATATAACAGATGTTACACTCCCAGGGGTTGGGGTACAATGGATTTGATCCACTACCTCAGTAATTAAAGGAATGCCTTTAAAGGCCTATTATCAAACGCCTGACTATAAAAGACAATGAATTTTTATTCTCAGTCGTTCACTGTAAGTGGAGATAGTAATACTATCAACCACAATGGTGAAGCTGGCCATTGACTAATATGTTGACAGTTAGGGTAGAAAATCGGATCCGGGAAGACCAGTTAATGCACTTCTTTACAGAATTTTCAGGGCTGATTAGAACAAAACTATATCCAGAGGAAGCCATTAAGACTACACTCAGGTGATGAATTGCTGTTCCTGCAGACTTTTCTCCTTCAAGGATAAGCCATCTGTTCTCTGCCTAGAAACATTGTTTCTCTTGCACACAATCTAAGTGCAAAAGGACAAAAGGAATTCTTGGCCAAAATTTAGTCATCTGCCATTTCTTGTGTGTATACCACAACTTCTTGTGTGTGTATACGTGTTAGAATGGGCAAGTAACATTTCTGGAATTAAAAGTGTGATGCCTGTTTTCTGCTGATAAAATCTTTTCTGTTGTGAAATTCCTGTCACTGTTTAAACTTTTTAAAGCATGAAAGTTGAATTAAATAGCATATATGAATTGCTCCTATCAATGGAGAGAACAGAGTTTCCTTAGATGTCTTTATGGTTCAACAAATTTGAATTTTTTTTCCTCCATTTCCACCATCTCTGGCCACTACCTTCAGACCTACAGTTGTAATGTTGCTATTTGGTTGGTTGGTTGTGATTTAGCCAGAAAAGAACGATGTCTTGGAAGATGGCCCTTTTCCCTCCTTTCATAACTCTTTAGGAATAGAGAAGAAATCCCTCTATCTCTTCTTCTCCCTTTTGTTTCCTCAGTCTTGGCTGGAAAAATGCACTCAGAAGAAAGCCCAAGAAGAATAAAAAAGGAGCTATCTCCTTTCTCATCCCATGCTGTGTCCTGGGCACGCTCTCCAACTCTGAACCTGCCTTTGATCAACCACCATTTAGGTTGAACTTCAAGTCCCAGAGTGATTGGAATTAAAACTTGGGTCTAAACTTTACTGACGAGAGCGCTCACAAAGTAAACTATCCCTGCAGCAAGCCACCTTGAAGATGTTACTTGCGTACCCTCGTCCACTTGTCTTTTCTGGCCGCTTTTCTGTCTTTCTGTCTCACCCGAGCAAGCCCAATCCTTCTGAGCCTCTGTCTACTCAGTTGTAAAATGAAGATGAAAATCACATCCATTCTGTCTCCTTTCACGTTATTCTTATGATTAATAATAAATTAATTTATGTTCCATGTCAAAAAAATACGGGTGGGTGTAACCTTTTAAAAACCTGCTCTCCATCTCCAACACTCTGGCTCAAAAAGCCAGCTCCTCTGAGTTATGGTCTGTTGACTGGTGTTTACTGGCATCAATTCTAAAAGGAAGCAAGTGAGCCATGTTGAGTCATGATGGAATCACAGACAATGGGAAGAATGTAGTGTAGGAAATCTTGGGGTAATATTTCAGGATGGTGAAAACGGAAAGAAATATAACGTAGTACGGTCATAAATGCATCATTCTACACCTTGGTCTTTGCTATTTTATTTTGTTTTATACTTTTTGGTATACAACAGCCCTATTTCAGTATCTCAATGTCTGACACAGCTACGTGATACTTCATTGTATGATTGTATCAAAATTTATTTAACTACCTGTTGATGGACATCAGGGTAGCTTCATATTTCAATAGGTATTATTCAAAGTCTTCCATAAAGATGTTAATCTATACTTTTACTCAAGACCACCCTTAGAGCTGGGCAACCGGGACCCCTATCCTAAGCCATATGTTAGAGGGCTCCCCTGGTCTTGCTCCAACCATAGTTCTGCCAAAACTGGGAGGAATCCCAGAACCAGGGGGCTATGCCCACCCAGAACCTATACACTCTACTCTTGATCATAATCTGAGTCCCTGGGACTATACAGTCCAGACAGCCCTGAGCCCGCTTCCAGGCACTGGAAGGATCACTTCCCTGGGTCTGTCCTTCACGGGGTGGATTGCAAGAGCACACACTGAGCCTTGAGGGGTGGCCATGGGGGGTTGTATATAAGTGGATGGAGCTTGAATACACAGACTAAACTGTCCAACTTGTGTTGCAAGTCCCCTTCTGGTGAAAGATTATACTAAGTGGGACATCAACGGGGCAGACTGAAAGCTGGCAGCTTCCAGTTTATCTGTTTTTTCCTAATATAGTGCTTGTTTTATTGTTTGTCCATTTTAAAAATAAAAACCTAATTAATAGGTTCCAGTTGAGGATGGCAATGCAGGAGATACACTGAATCTGCCACTACATATGGAACAATTTCCTCTGAAAACAAAACAAAAACTAGCTGAGCAACTGCTACATATTGGGTGACTGAGGAAAAAACTCATATTGAAGTGGGTAGGAGACACTGAGACACAATCTCGCCATAAACGCCGCCCCTGCGTGATGACCTACTAGCGGAAGGGACCTCATAAACCTGAGCTTCCCTGAAGTGAAGGCTTTGAAACCCACACCTGGCAGCCCAGCTTTAAGACCTGCCCCTGAGAGGTGACCCTCAAGACGTCCAGCTTTGGAAGCCAAGGAGGCTCGCATCCTCGAGACCCACAAGGCTACCAAGAACAGAGAAGTAGTTCTTAAAGCGTTTCCCTCTGGGACTCCATCTGCCCAGGGCCCAATGCAGAGGCAACCAAGTGAAAAGCTGGCTTTCCACGAAAGAGGCTCATTTGACTATCTGAAGCTGATGGCCTGAGGGGCAAGCACCTAATTCAACACACATCCAGGGGTCTAGTGAGAAACTCTCCACGGACAGAGGCCCACTGGCCTCTTTCAGATCCCTCTGCCTCTCTCCAGTTCACCGAATCTCCTGGAAAGCTGGACGCTCATGTGGTGCCCCAATTTTTGAGGCTGCTGCCCAGGAGACACCTCTACATCACCTGACTCTGGTGTCCAGTGGGGCTTAAACTCATGGGTCCCACAGGACTTAAGAGATGGGACAGAGTTCCTAACCAGCTCCCACCCCAGGGCGCACCTAGAGGCCACAGAGTCCAGCCTTCCTGCAAGAGGCCCATCAGCTGATCTGCACAGCTGCCGAGGGACCAAACACACATCCAAGGGCACTGGGTCCTCTCCAGAGAGTTTGCAGGGTGGCCGCTAGCTTGTGCTCTCCCTCTGCCACACTCCAGAGTGTCCATATTCCCCAAAGGGGAGCTTTCACATCCATCTGGTGCCTGGTTCTTGTGGCTGCTGCCTACAGGACGCCCCTTGATTGCCTGGCTCTGGTGACCAGTGAGGCTTCCAGTCCAGGATCCCACGGGACTATAACAATCAGAAAGACAGTTCTTGGCCGACCACCACGGCCAGGGCACAGCACTGACAGCAGACTAAAACATAGCCCAGTCCTTCTGAGAAAGAGGCCTGTTTGCTGGTCCTGGGGCTTCAGCGTGAGGGGCAGGCTTCTGGTTTGTTACACATTTAGGGGCCTAGTGAGGTGCTCTCTGGGGACAGAGACTGGTGGGCACCATCTTTGCATTCCCCTCTGGCTCATTCAGTTATCCAGTATCACCCAGAATGGAGCTTGTACAGTGGTCTGGCATCTCAATTTTTGCAGTTGCCACAGAGGGGACACCTTTAGGTTGCCTGGTTAAAGTGGCTAGCAGGGCTTATGCTCGTGGTCCCACAGACATATATTTTCATACTTTAAAAGTCGCTGCCTGAAACTCGGGCTTCCAATCAGCTGGAATTTAGGTGCTGACTGGGATTCTCCCTTTGGAGACACTGACAGATGTTGGCACATTCTTAAATCTTTGGAGCCACAAAAATAAAATAGGTGTCTGGGTAATCACAGAGGTTTGAGAGGAAACCAAGACTATGGCAGTGTTGGACAATAAGGTTCATTTCCTATACGAGGCCACTCAGACTGAAATTACATCAAGCATCTTTTCTGACCACAATGGTATGAAATGAAATCAATTATAAGAATAAAACTGGAAAATTCACAAATATGTGGAGATTAAAAACCATGCTGCTGAGCAACCAATGGGTCAAAGAAGAGACTAAAAGAAAAATAACGAAATACCTTGAGACAAATGAAAATGGAAATGCAACATACTAAACTTAAGGGATGCAGCAAAAGCAGTACTAAGAGGAAGGTTCATAGTGATAAATGCCTATCTCAAGAAACAAGAAGGATCTCAGATAAACAATCTAACTTTAGGCCTCACAGAACAAGAGAAAGAATAACAAACTAAGCTCAAAGTTAGTAGAAGGAAAGAGATAACAAAGATCAGAGCAGAAATAAGTAAAAAAGAGACTGAAAAGATCAATGAAACTATGAACTGGTTCTTTGAAAAGATAAAAAAAAATTGACAAAACTTTTTCTAGACTCACCAAGAAAAAAGGAGAGAGAAAACAAACAAAATCAGAAATGAAAGAGGAGACATTACAGCTGATACCACAGAAATACAAAGGTTCATAAAAGGCTACTATAAACAATCATATGCCAACAATGGGACAACCTCGAAGAAATGGATCAGTTCCTAGGAACATACAACCTAGCAGGAATGAATCATGAAGAAATGGAAAATCTGAACAGACTGATTACTAATAAAGAGATTGAACCAGTATCCAAAAACTTCCCAACAAACAAAAGTCCAAGACAAGATGGCTTCATTGTGAATTCTAGCAAACATTTAAAGAAGAATTAACACCAATCCTTCTCAAACTCTTCCAAAAAATACAAGAGGAGGGACCACTCCCAAACTCATTTTACAAGGCCAGCATTACCCTGATAACAAAATCCAGACAAGGACACCTCAAGAAAAGAAAATTACAGGCCAATATCCATGATGAATATAGATGCAAAAGTCCTCAACAAAACCTTAGTAAACCAAATTCAACGATACATTGAAAGAATCATACACAATAACCAAGTGGGATTTATTCCAGAAATGTAAGGATGGTTCGACATTTGCAAACCAATCGTGATACGTCACATTAACAAAGAGAAAGTTAGAAATCATATGGTCATCTCAATAGATGCAGAAAAAGCATTTGACAAAATTTAGCATCCATTTATGATAAAAACTCTCCACAAAGTAGGTATAGAGAAAATGTACCTCAACATAATAAAGATTATATATGACAGGCCCACAGCTATCATCATACTCAATGGTGAAAACCTGAAGCTTTTTCTTCAAGATCAGGAACAAGACAAGGATGCCCACTCTCATCACTTTTACTCAACATAGAATAGGAAGTCCTAGCCAGAGCAATTAGGCAAGAAAAAGAAATAAAATGCATCCAAATTGAAAGGAAGATGTAAAACTGTCACTATCTGCAGATTACATGATATATATATATATATATATATATATAGAAAACCCTAAAGACTCCACCAAAAAACTGTTAGTGCTAATAAACAAATTCAGTAAAGTTGCAGGATATAAAATCCATATACAAAAATTTGTTGCATTTCTATGCACTAATAACAAATCAGAAAGAGAAATTTAAAAACAATCCCATTTACAATTGCATCAAGAAGAATAAAATATCTAGGATTAAATTTAACCAAGAGGAAAAATACCTATACACCGAAAACTGTAAGACATTGATGACAAAAACTGAGGAAGACACAAGTAAACAGAAAGATATTCCATGCTCAAGGATTAGAATTAGTGTTGTTAAAATGTCCATAGTACCCCAAGCCATCTACAGATTCAATACAATCTCATCAAAATTTCAGTGGCATTTTTCACAGAAATAGAACAAACAATCCTAAAATTTGTATGGAACCACAAAAGACCTCCAATAGCCAAAGCAATCCTGAGTAAGAAGAACAAAGCTGCAGGCAGCACACCCCCTGATTTCAAACAATATTACAAAGCCATAGTAATCAAAACAGTATGGTATTGGCCTAAAAACAGACACACAGATTAATAAAACAGACTAGAGAGCCCAGAAATAAATCTATGCATATATAGTCAATGAATTTACAACAAAGGAGCCAAGAACATATAATGGGGAAAGGACAGTCTCTTTAATAAATGGTGTTAGAAGAACTGGACAGCCACGTGCAAAAGAATGAAAATGGGCTCCTATCTTACACTGTATACAAAAACTAACTCAAAATGGATTAAAGACTTGAATGTAATACCTGAAACTGTAAAACTACTGGAAGAAAACATAGAAGATAAGCTCCTTGATGTTGGTCTTGGCAAAGATTTTTTGGCTATGACGCCAAAAGCAAAGACAACAAAAGCAAAAATGAACAAGTGGGACTATAACAAACTAAAAAGCTTCTGCTCAGCAAAGGAAACCATCCACAAAATGAAAAGGCAGCCTACTAAATGGGAGAAAATATTTCCAAATCATTTATCTGATAAGGGGTCAATATCCAAAATATATAAAGAACTGCTACAATTCTATGAAGAAAAAAGGAACAATCTGAAAACACTAACTTACAAAGATATCTACATCCCTAGGTCCACTGCAGCATTATTTCCCATGGCCGGACGTGGAAGCAACGTTTCCATCGATGGGTGAATGGATAAAGAAAATGTATATATTACAATGGAATATTATTCTGCCATAAGAAAGAAAGAAATCTTATCATTTGTGACAGCACAGATGGATCTTGAGGGCATTATGCTAAGTGAAATAAATCAGACAGAAAAAGACAAATCTTCTATGATCTCACTTATGTGTGGAATTAAAAAAAAAAAAAACCGAACTCATAGATACAGAGAACAGTTTAGTGGCTGCCAGAGGCAAAGGGCAGGGTGCGGGTGAGTGGGTAAAGGTGGTGAAAAGGTACAAACCTCCAGTTTTAAGATAAATAAGTCCTGCGGACGTAATGTGCAGTATGGTGACTACAGTTATTCAATCTACTGTATACAATATACAATATTACTGTGTTGTATATTTGAAAGTTGTTCAGATTAGGTAGACACTTCCACTTATTCTAACACCTCTTCTCCCTAGTTAGTTTTATTACTTTTATGTTTTGATCTTTATGAGTTTATGTTCTGATCTCTAAACATAACATGCCTACAAATTTTTACCCTTACCTCTACATTTATATGCATTCAAAGTGCACAGGCTGTTCTTGATACTATAGCTTACCCAGTTCCTAGTATTGGTGTTTTGTTTTGTGTGTAACTTTAACTTTTCAGCTGTGTGACAGATTGCAAAACTGGCCCCAGCACTTTTCAACTTCTCCCATGAGAGGCTAGCCTACATCCTTATCCTTTGGGACACTTTTGACCAGTGGAACACTGCAGAGTGATGCCATGCGAGTTCTGAACCAAGAACTCAGCGGGCCCTCCAATTTCTGCTCTTGCGGCACTTTTGCTTTTGAGACCTCTGCCACCTCCACCTGTGAAGAAGTCTGGGGAAGTCTCATGGATGACGAGGACATGTTCCCAGTCACCTTCTTGCCCTCTGGCCCCCAGCCTGCCAGCCATCAGACTTTTGAGTGAGTCTCTCCTAGAGCATCCACCATGGGGGGACATTCAGCTAAAAGCAGAGGCAGGAGAGCCCAGAAAGATCAATCAAGTTGCCCAGATCAGAAAAATGGCTCAGCCCACACACAGAAGCATGAGCTGAATAAAGGGTTATGGCTTTTACACCACTAAGTTTTGGGGTGGTTTGTTTCACAGCAAAGGCTAACTTACACAGGTTGGTTTAGAGAACTCATAACCAAGGGTTTTTTCCCCATAGTCTCTCAGGGGTGGCACATCCTCTGAGTCCTTTGTTTAAGAATGATTTGCTGTTGCCTTTATTCATGGATAAAAAGTTAGCTAGCCAGTAAATTTTGGGATCACAATTTTCTAACCTTAGAATTTTGCAGACATGTCCCACCTCGTCTTTCGACATTACATATCACTATGAAGAGTCTGAGTCTAGCCCAATTCTTCCCTCTTGTACGTAACTGCTTTTTCTGATAGATGACTGTAGTACTCTTTATTTAATCTTGATTATTAATATTTATACCATACTGCTCCTCAGGTTGGATAATTCTACCTTGTCTTAAAATATAGTGTCCAGCTTAGATTTGTAAATTCAGTTCTTTTTTCATATATGGAAAGTTTTACTGCTTTTTTCTATTTATTTCAATCTCCAATTCAGAGACAACAATTATGCAAATGTTGTTTCTCCACTCTTTAGTCTTCATGGCTAATTGCTCTCATGGTTTTGTCTGCATAATTTCCTCAGACACGCTCTGCTTCCACAGTGTCTAGCAGTGAGAGTACAGAGCTGAGAGGATTTTACACGTATGTGATTAAATTTTATACAGTCTGGACTCCTAATAAAGAGGTGTAGCTGGGGCGTGATGTCTGTGCCTCAGGTTTCTCATCTATGGGATGTGGACAATAGTAACTCCTAACTAATGGAAGTCTTCTGAGAATTCAATGAGCCTACAAGAGTAATACTCTTTGAAGAGTTGTAGTAAGTTTGTAGGTATGTAGTAAGTAAATATTACCTTTATTAGCATTGTAAATTATCACTGGTTCTTTATTCATCATGTGCTCTACTTCTTATTGCTTCCAAAATGGTTTTAATTTCCATAATGGTTTCATTGTTATCTTCAATTTCTTTCCTTAGCTCACCCATCTCACTTTTCAATTTCTTCCATTTTTCTCTTCTCTTTGAACTCTTTTAACTTCTCTGGAATTCTGTCATTTCTTTCTCTTTTTTTTTTTTCCAGAATTCACGTTCTCTTTTACTTTTTGGAGTCAAATTCTGCTCTTCTAATATAAACTAAATGGTCCCATTGTCATGATCTGCTCTCTCTGAAATTCTAAAACACAAAGTGAAATAGTCACCAGGAGATTTGGAATTTTTTATGGCTCAAAAAGTACAAATCTAGTTTTTGTTTCCCCTCCCTCCTCTCTCCTACGCATCTCTGTTCCCCTTTTTTGTATTAGAACTCCTGGTTGCATAAAGTAATCATCTCAGTTTAGACCCAATGCTGCTGGTGCCTCACATCCCTCCACTTCGGATTTCAGCTCCAGCTCTACCAGACAGTTCTGAGTGGGCTCAGCGCCACCTCACACCACCAGCACCCAGTCTGAAATGGGAACTGTGTGTCTTCCTGCTTTCAGTCTCAACTCTTTCCCAGATGCTTCAGGAGCCTGCTGGTCTCTCCCCCAGCTGCTTGGAAGCATGGGTTAGTTAGGACCCCTGAGGCAACTGTCAGCCAATAAGAGCTGGAAGCCTGTAAATAAATGTTCTACCTCCTTCCTTCAAGTGGAAAATTCTGAGAGGCATTCTGTACACTTCTCAGAGGTCCCATCGGGATCTTATGTTTGCTAATCACCACAGCAACTTTGATGACACACCCGCACGTTGGCTTTCCCTCCGTCCTCGTGGCTCCCTCTCTGATCCCTAAAATCCTGTTTCTGGAATCACTGTCTAAATAATCTCTGCGTCAAAATCCTTGTCATAAGCTCTGCTTTGTAGAAACCTAAACTAAGATAAATATGTACAATTTCTCTTTAAGCCCTTTCCACCCATTTCTCTGCAATATGGAACTTAAGTTAATATCCACAAACTTTCTGGTAGCCTGTTGCTGTCCAAGTTCTTGTGATTTAAACTAAAGTATTATTCCCTTGGCAACCCAGGATCAAATAAATTCAAATGTTCAAATCAATATGCATCCTGATGGAGATTTAGAGTTATATAGGAGCTTGCCTCATGCAAACAGGGGATTTTCTCCTCTTATTTTTATTGTTTTCATTCACCTAGGAGGATTTTGTTGAGCAGATTTAAGTAAATTCTAAATCCCTAAAAATAAGAAATTATTTTGTCTGTTATCATAAAAATTCCAAGCATAATATATGACTCTAGCCTTCAGTTTCCTTCTGCAAAATAGAGGGGATGAGGCAACACTCAATTCTTTTTGAAATTTATAATTCTGTATTGGGTGCTGAGTTCCATAGTGTACCAACTGGAAAAGGCAAAAGCACTCCCTTTGTCTGGAAAGTTTAGAAACCTTTAGTAACTGAAGCAGAAGGAGTAGACGGTCTAAATATGAGGCAACCAAAGGGGAAGGGAATGTCTCCTTCACTTCTCATTTTCTCGAACTCTGTAATCAGAGAGGGGGTTGCATGAATAGCAACATCTACAAAGAGGGATAAACCACATTGTAATAACGAGTTTCAAGCTTCATTTCCATTTAATTTTAACTAGAATTATAAACAAATACTGCTAGCTGAAAATTTATCTACTTTCCTTTCCTTTGAAAATTCTTTTGTGATTGATATTTGCATACTTTGTAAAAAGTATGTTAGGAAGAAATGTTACAATAACAATTTTGCAATATGCCCAACGATAGACAGTAACATAGGAGAGCAAAACATTAACTAACATTCTGTTTTGAGTATTAGCATCACATGATGTCAAAATTTTTAATTTCCTGGACATAAAAAGGATCTTAAATTTTTTAAAAAAATGATTCTACTTGGTTACCTACTACTACTAGAATTTACTTATATAATGTTTAAATGCATGAAAGTTAGGTCACAAAATTCTAAATTTGACACAATCCATAGAATCTACTTATTTGTACAACCACGTTTTAAAACGATTCTTTCATTGACAAGTAGCACATGTTGAATGCCTTCTGTCTCCTGCACTGTTCTAGGCAGTAGTAAGGTGAGATGAGACCCTTGACTGCACAGAGCGGACAGTCCAGAGAGATTCACCACATGTAAGCAGGCAGCCCCCACACACAACGAGCATAGCCAGGATGAGAGGAAGACAGATCTGTGGGAGCACCCAGGCCCGCTCCCTAATCCAGACTTACAGGGTAAGAATGATTCTCTAGAGAAAGCCTTATCTAATTGCCTAATAATTGAAATAAAACGCTTTTCTATTACAAAGTGGTTCCCTACAAGAGATCAAAAGAAACTATCTACCTGAAAAATTCCATGCAAGTTAGAATTTGCTTTTGTGCACTTTCGCATCTTTAAATAGACAGAGAGAGAATGCTCTCAATATAAATCTGTCTTGGAACGGATTTCTTCTGAAAGTGATTTATTGGCAATGATTAGTTCTCTGTAAACATCCTGAAAGAACAAAGTTTTAATACTTGAAATTATTCAGGAAAAACTAACCCGAACACCTTCACCAAATGCACTTTGATAATGGCAAAGTACTGTTACTAATCCTAATTAAAGCTCTTTATAATGTTCCAAAGGACAAAGAACAGAAAATAATGATCTAAAAGAGAGACATTGTGATTGCCTCAATGCATTATTCTGTTTCTTTAGAAGATAAATGCTATATGAAGGAAATCAATATTGGGAGGAAAGAGTTTTAGCCCACTTAACTTCACTAATATTTAATATTTATTGAGCATTAACAATATATATAGGGAGCTGTTTAAAATTTCAAGTTAGCGACAGTCTCTGGCAAAAGATGGTTATTTTATTTCTAACTGCATTTGGGTCCTAGCCATAACTCTTAAAACACCATGTATCTCTGTTAGAGATCTAAATGTTAATTGTTACAGAATTGTTAAATTCTTCACAGGCGACCTTAGACAAAGCAACTGCTAAGTGTTTATGGGCCCTAAATGTCAAGCATAGTGATAGATGAAACTATTAGTATAAAATTATTTAAATATATAGACAACTCAGTGTAAGCTATTACACAAAACTAATAGCAAGGTTGCAGGACACAAACTCAATATGCAAAAATCAATTTCATTTCTATAAAATAACTACAAGTAAATGAAAATTGAAATTTTATAACAATACCATTTACAATAATCACAGACGTATGGCATACTCAGCTATACATCTGACAAATTATTGCAAGATCTAAACACTACAAAATAGTGCTGAGGGAAATTTAAAAGGAGAAATATACCATGTTGATGAGTCAGAGGACTCGATATTGTGAAGATGTCAATTCTCTCAAATTGATCTATAGATTCAATACACTACAATCCAAATCTCAGGGGGCTTTTTGGTAGAAATTGGCAAACTGATTCTAAAATCCTCATGGAAATGCAAAGGACCATGAGACACGGAACTAGCCCAAACGACTTGGAAAAGAACAATGTTGGAGAACCAACACCACCTGATTTCAAGGCTTCTTAAAAATCTAGAGTAATCAAGACAGTGACGCATAGCTGTAAAAATAGAAAAATAATGGGAGAGCCCAGAAACATATCGACACAGACAACTGACTTTCAACAAAGTTGCAAAGACAATTCGGTAGAGAAACGACAGTCTTTTCAACAAATGGTGATGGAAAATTTGGATGTCCATATACAAAAATAAACTTCAATTTATACCTCGCATCTTATACAAAAATTAACTCAAAATGGATCATGAACAAAGCTATAAAGGCTGCAACTACAAAAAAAATAGTAGAAAATATAGGACAAAAATCTTTGTGACCTTGGGATAGGCAAAGATTTCTTAGGCACAGTGCCAAAAGTACAATCCATAAAGGAAAAACTGATAAATTAGACTTCATCAAAATTGAAACGTGTGCTCTTTGAAACATAGCATTAAGAAAATGAAAAGACAAGCCACACATGTGAGAAAATACTTGAAAATCATATATCCAATAAAGGAATTGTATCTAGACATAATATCTTAAATATTGTACCCTTTAAACATGCACCGTTTATTGTCTGTCAATTACACCTCCATAAAGCTGTTTTGAACATTTACTGAAATATTTCTTCTTAGGTAATACTTCATTGGATGAACTTCATTCTGTAAAATGTCACCTACTTCTCTAGTAGGGAAGGTTCACATTATTTCTTAGAAAACGAAAATTCGTTCTAAGCAGTTTGCAGGCCGTCTTCTGGAGTCTGATCTATTTTTTCGAAGAGGAATGAAAATGCCCGTGGCCTTTGCATGGTCTCCTCAGAGGGGCTCTTATCCTCAAAGGAGCACTAACCCGGGAAAGCACCATAAGCAGACCCAGTTTTTAACCAAATTCCAGAACAGTTTTTCTTAATTCATTTTCTCCTCTCAGTTTTACCCACTATGCCCTTAGGTAGAAATAATTTCCACATATTCAGCCCTTCTCTCATCAATACTGCATTTTAAAAGTTAGCTTTTCCTAGACTATTTGAGCAGTGAACAGAGAATTTTACTACTAAGTGTATAAACTTCCCTATGTCAGCAAGGACATTATACAATGTCAAATAAAGACTATATACTTCTAATCCATAACCTTCTCTGAACTCCTGCACTAGCAAATATGGAACAGCATAATTGTGTACCGAAGACTCTCCTTTAGTCAACCATGAGAAATAGTACTGTGTCCGCTCAGCACCAGGGGGTCACAGAGCAAACATAATTACGCATAAATCATGGATACATCTGTAAAGCAAATAAACCAAGCAACAAATCATGCAGTGAGACTGGGAGTCAAACCAGGTGGGCATTGGCTTTTAAGTGTCCATAGATAGAAAGGATTATTGAAAGGAAAAGTGCCATTGTGAGTGTAAGTATGTTGACTGAGGCCAAACACTTATTCAACTCATTCGTATATATATGAGAGAGAGAGAGCCTTTTCCAAGATGAATGTGACTGAACCATTGTACATGCTGGACATGGCACTTCATTTCTGAATGTGTTCACCCAGCATGACTTGCAATACGTTTGTAACACTAGAATTGTCACGCAGCTCCTGCGTCCAGAAATGAGAGTCAAGGAAAAAGAATCAAGAAAGGGAAGTTTGATGAGTTTGGTTATCTAAATGGAGTTAAACTTCCACTTAAAATAAAAATACCAGTAGAATCTATACCTTACATAATGAAAAATAGATAAAAATACAATAGACTTGTGTTGTACTTTTAATTTCTCAAAGCATACAAGGTTTAACTTTCATGCAATTCCAGGATCCTGTAGGACCATTCTTTATTACATGTATCAAGACATTGTCTAATCTATTTAAAGCGGCGAGACATTTTCAGCACCAGGCCAGAGGGTTAACATCCTCTCAAGAAAAGCCATAATAACTCAAGTACAATTTTTATGTCATACACTCAAATTATTGTAATGAATGAGACAGCACTGTAAGTACTAGGGGGCATTTTCAAATGAATAATGGTTTAACATGAAAACATAATTAAATCCCAGATAAAATGAGTCAAAAATAATTTAACAGCATTGTTAATATACAGTGAGTTGATTTGCTCATTCCATTTAATTTATGAGAGTCCACCTTGTAAAATAAATAAAAAGTCTAACGCAGCGGCAGCCTGTGCGGTCAGCACGGCAGCTCCGATCACCCTCAGCTCATGCTGTCTCTTCCCGTGGAGACAAGGACCCTGAGACTCTTCAATCATCCTAGTGGTTGATTAACACAAAGGTGCTCTGTATGAAAAAGGTGTTGAATTGAAAAGCTAGTCATAGACACAACCACACACAAGTCAGAGCTTTCTGTATCTCAGTTTTCCTTTATGTAAAACAAGATAATCATGGTACCAGGTAAAAATATAAGATCTAAAGTTCTGCATCATGCAATGCTCAGGAAATACCAACCAAGAAGAGAACTGGGATGAAAAAAAAAAAAAAAAAAAAGAGAGAACATGTTAACTCTTATATGAAAGACGTTATAGAATTCAAAACTTGAGTTATAATAAATCCTATAATATTTGTTCAACACACTAATATTTCTAGCTCCTCTGTTTAAATGATCTAATGAAATGTACAACTGCGTGTCACACTAGATGATAAAATACTAGCATCTAAAGGACTTCAGATGATATTTCCAAATCAAAATATGGTTCTTCAGAGTTCCATCCTAAGGCCTCCACAGTATCTCTACTTCCCACAAGTCCAGTCCAGTGTCCTTCGTCCAGAGCCCGTCACAGGTTTGTGCCACCTCCTCTTCTCACTGGGTCCCTCTCGGTTTCCCCTGCAGCCCTGACTCGACTCTGCAGGAACGCTTGCTCACTGTTCCCCGTGAAGACCACACATTTTCAGGCGTTTTTCTCTTCTCCACTTGGCAAGTTCCTATCTCTCTACTTAGTTGTCCTGTCACCTCTGCCGTGAAGGTTTCTCTGAGCCTTGTGGCACAGGTGGTTCTTCCCTCTCTGCTTATGGCGCAGTGAAGAGAACAGACAAGCCAGAGTCGGGCAATAATCCAAATTTCCAGCCTCTACCACTGATCACCTGATCCTGAGGAACTTACCAAATCCCTCTAATCTTGCTTTCCTCATCTTTAAAGGACTTTAGCTCAGCAAATGCCTTGTCATGTAACATGAGGGCCAGATCCTATAACATACACAAGACGTGGAGAACAGAACCCAGCACACAATAGGTTCTTAGCCAATGGTAGCTGTCACTGTTGGCAATCCACACACTCTACACAGGCATGCATTGTCATTGCTTAGCTTACATCCACCCCACCCTAGACCATCAAAAGGAGTGAGTGTATTTAATCTTCTTTGAATTCTTAACAAATAGCACAGTGCCTGGCAGAGAGTGGTGACTAACTGAAGGATGGATAGATGGACAGATGGATGACTATGAATCATAGAGCACAACACTTCATTTTGAAGACAGTGAGGCCCAGACTACTTAAGCGACTCATTGTGGGCCACAGTTCTAGTCAATGAAAGAAAGAATGTGATGGAACACAGGTAGAGAGGATTTGGTTATCAGGATCTTTCCTATTTGGGAACCACATTTCCTCCACTCAGTGTTTTTTGCATGAGGTGGTAAACTAGGTAGGCCTGCTTTCCTCTGACATTCGCATGTCATGTTACCCAGGCTGGCCACGCAGAGTACCCCACTTCACCTCTGGGTCACTGTAATTGGTCCAGGGTGGAATTGTAGCTCAAGTAAGGACATAAGAGTTCTTTAAAAGTCATCTCTCTCTTTAGACGGATGCTGCTCTGAGACCAAAGCTTAGCTAAAATACAGAGTGGAGAGAGAAAAGAGAAGAGAATAAATGTTGACATCATTGGAAACTGCCTCAGGCTGCAGCTAACATTCCTGGTCCTTCCATCATTTGTTTAACCTGTGGAAGTCGGGTTTCTATCATTTGCAAAGGTAAGGATCCTAAATACAATTTGTTTCCTAATTTCTAGACCCATGTTCTTCCTATACACCCTGATGTCTGCTAAATAGCTACTAAATAATGTAAGATACTCATCAAAGACAAGTAGCTGTAGACTAAGCCAATTTCTTCATTTCCAATGGCAAACCTGATGCATTTAACCTCAGTATCCACCAGTTAATGGAGTGCTCAAAATTTGAATGAGATGATATTGCTAAAACTTGCTATTCACAAATATTACCCCTTACCATTTACAGAAGTAATATTTTTAATTGGTAAATCGTAACATTTGACAGTCAATTTTACTTTGTGTACAATGTACACACAAAAGTATTGAACCCTGAGCTGCAACAACTTTGTAATATTTAAAAATGTCTGTTTCATATGGTGCTATCAACACAGTCCTCTCCTTATCACTTACATTTGTGGAAACATTTCATTAATAGAAAGCAAGTTTTCAAATTAAGAATGTAGTATTGGGAGTTGGCCCCGTGGCCCAGTGCTTAAGTTCAGCACACTCCGCTTCAGTGGCCTGGGTTTGGTTCCCGGACTTATACCACTCGTGGGCAGCCATGCTGTGGTGGCAACCCACATACAAAATAGAGGAAGACTGGCACAGATGTTAGCTCAGGGCAAATCCTCCTCAAAAAAAAAAAAAAAAGGGTTGTAAAATTGATTTCCATCATTGTTTACTTTCCTAAAGACAAATTTTAAAATCCAAAATCTAAAACATTTAGTTTTATGAATTTTTCATAAATAGATCAATTTTAAATATATGACCTAAATATGGTTAAAACTCCTACTGAAAAACAGTGCAGGCTGAAACTGAACAAATGCCCATTATAAACATGAGTAAGTTAGGTAAATACAGTGTGGCATTAACAGTTGAGATTTAAAGCAAATTATCAGTAAGTCCCCTTATACTCCCAGGACTTTATTGTTCTACAAATTCTTGAATTATTTTGTTAAACTATATTCAGTATCTAATAAAAATGCTTTTTCAGGTGAGAAAAAATATATAAGCCGATGTTTTAGAGTCACATAGGGAAAATCAGAACACTTGGGCCAATTTCCCCAGAAGAACTTTCCAAAGCTTCATCTTTTTAAATTATCCTTTCAAAACTGAATGTTGGATTACAATTTGAAAAATCTTAACAAAATATTTATCCTAATAAATATTTGAAAAATATTATGTAATAGCATGCTAATTAAACTAATTCTTTATCTTTCTAAAACAACTTTAAGTACCCTGTCCTATGGAGAATACTTTTAGTTCCTCAGTCATCATTCTTGTGTAATTTTACTTGACAACTAGACATTAATATTCTCTTTAAATGGCTCTACCTTTCTTAATTTACTCTAAAAAATCGTGTATAGTGAAGGGTATTTAAAGCATTAATTCACTTGTTCCTCTCTCCTCTAAGGTCCTTTTAAACCCGCAGCCCTCATCATCTTACGATGGAGTTGTCACAGAAAAACCAAACAACACATGAGGCACATTATTGGCTCCCACTTTAATATAACAAAACCCAGGTATGACACAAATAAAACTGGAAGAATACTTACTCTACAGGTTTTTCCCAGGCAAGGGGATATAGAATTTCCCTGAAAAACGATGAGGAGCGAAGCCATAGATGTTAGATGTTAATACGATCTCTAAAGAAGGCAATTTATACCCTGACCCTCGCCTGACTCACACATCTGGCGTGAGGGTTGGAGAAATGGATCGCTGAGAATGCCAGGACCTCAGAAAAGTCTGTGCTTTGAAGAGCACCGAGGACAACTTCTTTTTGCCCCAGTAAAGCTCCAGGAATTTTTTCAGGCTTGTAAGAAATCCCATGTCCAGATGGTGAGGAACAATGATTAGAAATGCCTGCAGAAGGACTCCAGGACTTTCATCCTGTGGGCAGCTTCACAGAGACCCTGAGGGCTCAGCCCAGAGAGGCTGGTGGTGAGCACAGAAGGACACAGCAGCAGATGCCAGCACGGAATAACGGGAGAAGGAGCAGAACTGAGAATATAGAACAAATGCCAGCGTGGAAGGCCTGCTTACTGGAGACAGAAGTGGGAGGAGATGATGACGTGGCAGGGGGTTTCTAGCAGGGACTGAGGGCAACTCAGCACCTGGTGTTATTTCCTGACCTCTCCCCCAAGCCAAGACTTTGACAGTATGTTGGCCTGTTAGAATTGACATGCAGCCCCAAAGAAAGAGGGTGTATTAGCTATTGCTGTGCAGCAAATTACCACGAATTTAGGGGACTTAATGCCTGTAGGTTCACAGTTCTGTGGGTTAAAGTCTAGAGCAGCCACACCGAGTTCCCTGCTTACTACGTCACAGGCTGAGATGAAGGTGTCTGCCAGGCTGGGTTCTTGTCTGGAGGCTCAGGAAAAATCTGCTTCCATTGAGGTTGTTGGCAGAATTCAGATCCTTGTGCCTATAGGGCTGAAGGCCTTTTTCCTGGCCAGCTGTCAGCTCCTAGAGGCCAAACAGCCACTCTCAGCTCTTGGAGACTGCCTGCACTCCTTGCCGTGTGGCCTCTTCCATCTTTAATGCAATCCATGAAGAACCTCCCTCACATCAAATCCTTCTCTAGCTTAAGGTCTCTCTGACTTCCTTGTCTCTGACCTCTAGACCCAGATGGAAAGGACCCATGCGATTAGGTCAGACTCACCCAGATAGCCTCCTTTGCTTAAAGTCAACTAATTTGTACGCTTAATTATATCTTCAAAATCCATTCACAGCAGGGCCTAGATTAGTGCTTGACTGAGTAACTGAAAGAAAGCGTGTGAACTCCAGAGGGCGGGAACCATGGGGTCTCTCTTAGAACTCTGCCTACCACAGAGTGGGAGGAGAGAATTGACCTAGGAAATCTGGAATTGACTTAGAAACCCCTAATTGAGCATGTTTATGTTGAACTGACTAGGATGAAATTTCTAGTCAGTTCTAGTGGAATATAAATCAGGATAGAAATCAATCAATATTGGAAAATTTCTTTAAAAATGGTTCTATATAACACACACCAGAGTTTGTAACCCAAGAAATATGAACCCACTCAAATTATGATTCTGTTAGAATATAGCATTGCTACAATAGTTAAGCTCATATGTAAACTTGGTATGACAGGAAACCACATGTCAAAAATTCTCAAAAATTTTATGCACATCCCCACATCAGCAGAGTGAATGTAGGTACTTGAAATTATTAATACTTGGCCATCAGTCTTCTAGTCTTTTCTCTCTTTAGCTAATTCTATTCCTAACCCTTTCTGGCATTATTTGCATCCTAAAACTTCTTCCATGTAAATCTGGAGCTATCCAATTTTATCTATTTTCTTCAGATCATGCCCATGTCTGTTGAGTAGCATGCTGGGACATCAGGAAATGTCCCAGGACGTAATTCAGTGACAGAGGGGAGTGAGGATATTAGTTTTCTCTCCCTGACCTTCTTCTTTACCACGTGGGTGATGGAACCCAGAAGAGGCCCGAGTCTCAGGGTCAGAAGTGCAGCCAGGGAAAATTCAAAGCAACAGCAGGGTCCTTAACATCCTTCAAAAGCTAAGGAGGGATAAGAAAGTCTAGAAGGTGCTTTGAAGAAGACTCTTGAATTCCACCTCCTGTAAGGATGCTCTGATCCTCCTAGACCAAAAGGGTTTCACCATGAAATTGCTGCTTGAAAGAACCCTCCATTTGGACAGGCAGCTGAGAGCCAGGTTTCCTGAGAATTACCAGCCCCCTGTGGAAATAAACCAAAAATCACTGAAGACTACGCGGACACTGCCTCTCCCAGAAACACAAGCACACAATTAATTGCACTAGAGTAGGATTTTTAAATGTTAAAGTGTTAAGTTACAAACACAATGTGCTTGATATAAGGCTGTTGCTTTTACCTTAGAAAACAAAGTAAATCTGATTTCCAGTTATATCGTTACTCAGCTATGGTTAAGTCCAACTACTACTTGCAATTATTCTGGCTCCGACCATGGTGCCAAGAGCTCTTTCCATGAACCAAAATAAATAACCAATCTCCTTTAGGAAGAGAGGGGACTCAATAAATTGATGAAAGACCCTCTTTGATCAGCATCCAGAGCACCAAGCTGCTTCTAAATTTATTCAATTCTCACTGTTTTTAAAGAAGACTGAGCTATTTATTTCTGTCCTTTGGGCAAACTCAGAATATAATGGATGAAATGTCAGAGAAAATGAAGAAAAATGGTGATATTCCCCAGCAGAATAAATACATCTCATGCAAAAATCAAGCTACCAGAGTCACTGTGAGCCCCAAGTGAGGGGAAGCTGTAAGACATAGAACTGAGCTGAAAGCATGTGCAAAGAGCTCTGGTAAATGAGGATTTATATTTATAACGAAGCAGCATCCGTAAAGACTGATAATCTTCCAGGAGCAGAGGCTCTGGTTCTCCGATTCCTAGATGTTACCTCAGCCTTCCTAAAGTATTTGTGTGTTTGGACCACATCCCACTCTGGGGTCTCAGAGACCCCCGTCCTGATGCTGTGGGCTTTGAGCCCTAATGCAGGAAGACAAATGGCTTCTCAATGTGCATATGGGCGAACATTTGGGATTTCTGAACTGCTCCTTCAACATCTGCCAGAGAATGAAGTTTTATTGGAGAAAGCTGTCTCACATTTAAAATTTCATGCACAGTAGTTTTTAAAAAATAATGATTTGATATTAATCACTTAACAACAGATGAATATTGACTGTCCTGAGTGATATTTCTCAGATCCTGGCCAAGAGACCTCCTCATCATCCCAAAGTTCATCTTAGACATTCCCAGCTCCACGTCTCTGCTCACCCTTCCTCCACAAAATCATTGAAAGCCTGCCTAATGCACCTCAGATCCTATTTTTATGAAGCTTTCACCCAAAACCGGAGTCCAAACGATTCCCCTCTTTTCCCAATTCTTTCAGCAGTTTTTATCCCCCGTCCACATTGACGTGTTCCTGCTTCCCCACTAGGCTGGTAGCTCTCTCTTGATGAGTTCTTGAAGTAGGTGGAATAAAGGCCACTCAAAGATAGCAAGTCCTAATCCCGGAAGGTTGCAGATGTTGCCTTGTCTGGATAAAGGGCCTTTGCAGAGGCAATGAAGTTGAGCATGCTGAGATGAAGAGATGGCCCAGGGTGACCCAGGAGGGCTCTAAATGCTTTCACAAGTGTCTCTACAAAAGACAAGCAAAGGGAGATCGCACACGCACAGAGGAGGGGGCAATGGAGGACAGAGACTGGAGCGATTCGGCCACAAACCAAGGCCACCGATAGCTACATGACACAGGAAGATGCAGGGAATCAATTCTCCCCTAGAGTCTGTGGGAACACAGCCCTGCTGACCATGACTTCAGACTTCTGGCTCTGGAACTGGGAGAGATTATATTTCTGTTGCTTTAAGCCACCAGTTTGTGGTGACTTGTTACAGTAGCCACAGGAAACTAATATGGTCCAGCAAATAAGTTTGTTGACTGACCCATTACTCCTCACAGAGGGAATATAATGCAGCATACAGATAACCTTAGCTTGTCATGCAGACACCTGGACTCGTGTAGAGCCATGTTTACATCTGGCTGGACAGGTCAAAATTTGATATCCCCTAATTATAAGAAAAATGTAATCCTCTTTTTGCAAGGTTATTCAGGTTCTCTCATTCCCAGGTGAAATAGTGGTTTAGCTCATGAATTTCTGAAATAAGACTCATGGGTTCCAATGTCAGCCCTTGCACTTGCTAGCTTTTCTAGGTTAGACAATTCATTAAACCTTTCCCTAAGCTTCCATTTTCTCATTTATAAAAATCTGATACCTTCATAGGATTGCTGAGTGGGTGAAGTAATCCATGCAAAGCTCAGTGACCGGCATGTGGTAAATGCTTAGTAAACAGTAGCTATTTTTATTATTGGGTTTCCTATGGTTTATTTGTTGAACAAATTTTTGCCAAAGGCCTCTTTTGAGCTTAGCATTCTACTAAGACCTGACATTACAAATCTAAAGAAACAGACTTCCTCAAAAAATTAAAAATAGAACTACTATATGATCCATCAATTCCACTTTTGGGAATTTATCCAAAGGAAATGAAAACACTAACTTGAAAAGATATCTTCAGCCCCATGTCCATAGCAGCATTATTTGCAACAGCCAAGACACAGAAGCAACCAAAGTGTGAGGGGTGGATGGCTAAAGAAGTTGCCATATGTATGTACAATGGAATATTATTCAGCCATAACAAACAAGGAAATCCTGCCGTTTGCAACAACACGGATGGACCTTGAGGGCATTACGCCAAGTGAAATAGGTCAGACAGAGAAACATAAATACCATATGATCCCACTTATATGTAGAATCTAAAAAAGACATAACCCAAACTCACAGAAAAAGAGATCAGATTTGTGGATACCGGGGCGGGGGGGGGGGGGCAGGGGTGGGTTGGAGGAAGGTGATCAAAAGGTACAAAGTTCCAGTTGTAAGTAAGTACTGAAGATGTAACGTACAAGGTGATGACTGGTTAACACTGCAGTACAATGTACAGGAGAGCTGTTAAGAGAGTAGATCCTAAGAGTTCTCACCACCAGGAAAAATTTTTTTCTTCTTGTTTTGCTTTTTCTCTTTCTTGTATCTATATGAGATGATGGATACTAACTAAACTCATTGAGGGAATCATTTCACAATATATGTAAGTCAAACCATTATGCTATATACCTTAAACTTTTACAGTGATGTATGTCAGTCATATCTCAATAAAACTCGGGGGGTGGGGGAAGAAATAGACTAATTCCCATGGTCATGAAATTTATATAATTTGAATTCCTAGCCAGTGCACTTTTTCAAATTCTTAAGATGAGTACTTGATTTCTGTATTGGTTTTCTCTTCTTTGATAAGAAGACTTTCAAGGCCGTACAGCATCCTGTGCATTTAGCTTTTTCTACATACCATATAGGCAGGGTTCTCTCCCATTGCTTTTTGTATGGCTTACGATTTCTTTTTTTTTATTTCTTGATTGATATAAGAGTTATCTAGGTAATGTTTTCTAAGTAGTTGAAATATTTTGTTCAATTTCTAATTACTTATTTCAATTGTATTGACTTATGAACAGAGAGTATTACAATAAAATTGTCCATTTTTTAAAAATTGCAGAAGTTTTCTTTGTTGCCAAGTACATTTCATACAGGTTTATTACTAATGTATCTTCTTCAGAAATATGCCTTTTGTATTACACATTGTCCTATTTTATCTTGTTTAGAGCTCTTAATTTTAAATAGGACCTTGTTATTAATATTGCCCCCCCTGCTCTCTTTAGGTTTGCATTTGCCCAATACTGTCTGTCTTTGCCAAGATCTCTCTGCTGTCAATCTTTCTTCCCTGTTTTTGTAGTTTGTTTCTCTTGTAAAAAGCACACAGCACGATTTTGTGTTCTAGCTCTGTCTAGCAGTCTGCCTTTTAGTGGAAATCATCCCATTCATACTAGGCATATACTTCATTTTATTTCTTTCATCTACTTTATGTTGATTTCTTATTTAGCATCATTGCTTGCTCTCTATATTTATTTATTTATTTATTTTCTTGAGGTCGATTACCCCTGAGCTAACATCCGTGCCCATCTTCCTCCATTTTACACTTGGGACGCCTGCCACAGCATGGCTTGACAAGCGGTGCATAGGTCCGCACCCAGGATCTGAACCGGTGAACCCCAGGCCACCAAAGCAGAGCGTGCAAACTTAACCACTACACCACCGGCCCAGCTGCTATAGTTATTTCATAATATTTTCATTACTTTTTTTTATCTACTCTTACATTCTTCTGCCATTCACTTTTAAATTCAGCAGTACTTTATCATGCTGTTAATTATCACCCTCTATATTAGTTAGGGTAATGCTAGATGTTATGATAAATAAACCCTAACTTTTCAGTAGCTTCATATGCAGGAACTTATTCCTAACTCATATTAACATTCCAGTGTAGTCCTTGGAAGTGGGGTTCTGCTCTACTCAATTATTTTGGAACTCATGATGATGGAAACTCTGCACCTAACTCTGTACCTTCAACTGGATGCCAGGGGCAAGCTAAAAAGGAAAAACATGAAGGATCCTGCCTGGCAGTTAGACCCATTTCTGCTCACGGTCCAGTCACACACAGGCAAAGCCAGGAGTGCACTCCAGCCATGCACACGACACAGACACACATCGCTCTCCCCTTCCTTAGCCATGAGCTGTCAACACCACTAGGTTTCCCATGTTTTTATCATGAAGCCAGCGATCTGCCATGCTGATCTTACTATCTAATACTCCAAAGTTCCTGCAGAAGGAAAAATAAAATGGAAATTTGTAAATATGCCAGTTATCTTACCTGTTTTTATGACATGTGTAAGTTTATTCTCTGAAAGGAATCTAAACTGTGATTCCAGATGTTTGCCAACTTGGCTCCCCAAGATTCCCATGTCACTCAGAGACTAGCCCCTTCCTCTGACGAGTTCTGAACACTCCCTCATGCACTATATTCTTCACGAAGCTGGCCAGGCTAAGAGGGCTTCGCTGGTTCCAACAACTGTGTTGAGCACTCAGGCAGCATTGGTTTATCATAAAATGCCTCCCCAAATATTCCGTTTAATCCTTTATGAAAAATTTCTCATCAAAATAATGATAAATTTAGTAAGACTGAATCTTCTGGTAGATATTCACAAGTAATGTGAATTACTTTATCTAAGGAAAGGGAAATTATTCAGGGAGAGAAGTAAAAGCTAAAACGTACCACACCCTAGGGTCACCAGAATTCTTCATGGTTCATTTCGTTGCACAGTCCCAGAACGGAAACAAGGCTAGGAATCAGCAGACATACATCATTCAGTTCAGTGACCCACTGCTGAACAGGATCCTAATTCTGTAGCAGCTCAGCTATGGTTGAAGTTTAGGCTGAGGACTGGGTTACCAAGGTTAATTAAAGCACCCAAACAAGGACTCAGGAGATAATTAGAACGCATCTCAAAGCATCAGCATTACCTTGGGCTTTATGAGATGCTTTTTACAGCTGGTCTTTGCTAAATGGGGAGGGATTTTTATGTCACTATAAATCACATTTAACTGAAGTTTTTGTTGCATAATTTACTGCATCCTTTTCTTTTTAAAATTTCTAGTTTGCCTTTGCTTTTGAAAACATCTCTTCCTCTGTGCATTTCCTCTCAGTAGCACTGTGTGCCCATTCCTTTCTCCAGTGCTCTCCCATCTTATCTAAGCAGTGGGGATGTTATCTTTACATCCAGGGTTCTGTGGTCCTCACTAAGAGTCAAATTCAGCTTGCACCTGTCTCACTTCTAAACCTAAGTTGGTCCGTGGGATATTTGGTGTATCCTGCATTAAGGAAACCCACAGCCTTTTAAAATAAGTCCTCATCTTTGAAAACCTGCTATTATTATAGGTTAGAATACTCTATGGTCTTATTTCAGTCCAGCTCCCTTTTGTGTGAGAGTATAAGGCAGGTCCAGACTGAATCCCATCCAAGAAGTTAATTATGAAAAGTACTAGAAGATTTGGGTCAAGATGGCAGTGTAGGTGAATACTGAACTCACCTCCTCCCACAGACACAACCAATTTACAACTACTCTGGGAACAATTGCCGCTGAGAGAGAACTGAAAACTGGATAAAAAGAACTCCCACAACAAGGGACAGTCCTGACTGCGGTGGAAGAGGCAGAAATTCCTTTCTGGAGAGGAAAAAAGCCACTTTCATGAGCTGCAGAGCTTCACGGCCAGCTGGGAGCAATCCTAAGGTACACAGCCTTCCCTCGAGGAGTGGGGGATCTGAACGGGGGAGCATTACTGCTATAAGAAGTTTTGGACTCAGCACAACTGAGACAAGTGTCATAATATCTGGTTTTGCTGGCTACTAACAACAACAGGGAATACCCCCAGAAAATCTATTGAACATAAGCAGAAAAAAGCCTGTTCTTAAAATTCACCCATTTTGGAAAGCAACCTAAAATCAGGAGAAAGAAAGGTACACAGTCCTTTGGTGAAAAGAGACTCACCTGATAGGCTCTTGGTGCATCTTGATGACAGGTGAGACCTCTCCAGGGACTGAGACATCAGCAGCAGCCATTATTGCAATCTAAGTACAGGCGTGCTGACATAGACGCTGGCAGACACCACTGGAGTTCTTCCCCTGGCCAGTTAGCCCAGAGTCTGCCCCACCCACTACAGCAATGATTTAATCCAGCTCAAACAGGGCAGAGAACCTGCCTTAGGGACTGGCTCCACCCAACAGCAAGCCCTCAGGCAACTTGTGGCCCTGCATAGGTGGGGTGCCTGGATCTTCTGCAGCTGGGTGAGTGGGTCCACCTCTGCAGGGCAAGGCATGCACGAGGAGAGGGTAGAGTGTGGGAGGTGTTGGTGGTGTGGGGCCTCTGCAGTGGAGCGACTGAGTCTGCTTCAGGGGGTTGGGGCATGTGCACTGGGCAGGACTGTGTGGACGGTGTGTGCGGCCCTGTGGGCAGTAGGGCCTGTCAGCTGCAGAACTGTGCTTCTCAAATAGCCACACAGGGGATCAGCTCCACCTTTGACAGCCTGAAACAATTGGGTGCTCCCGTGCCTGAGGCTGGCCCCACTCAGCTGCAATCCTGAGAGAGCTGACAAGAGCCTTGCAGGCCAGAGGCCTAGAGAAATTGTGAGCCCCTGAGGCTAGCAGCCAGCCGTGCTGGGGACCTACTCACCTAGCAGAAAAACTGCAACAGGAATGTGCTATTCCTGTTGCAGCCAATTGTGCTGGGGCTCCCAAGCCTGAAAAAGCAACTGAAGGGTACATAGCAGCCACACACAGCTAAGCATTACAACCAGCCAGCCAGGGGGACAGCCTAGCCTCCCTGTGCAACTGCAGCAAGAGCAACCCTGCCACAACAGAAGGACACATGTAGCCCACACAGGGGTTCAACGTCACTGACTATCAGGGAAATGCAAATCAAAACTACAATGAGATATCATCTCACTCCTGTCAGAAGGGCTATAATTAACAAGACAGGAAACAACAAGTGTTGGAGAGGATGAGGCGAGATGGGAACCCTGGTATACTGCTGGTGCAGCCACTATGAAAAACAGTACGGAGATTCCTCAAAAAATTAAGAATAGAACCACCATAGGATCCAGCTGGGTATTTATCCAAAGAACGTGAAAACAGAAATGTATAAAGACACATGCACCTCTATGTTCATCGCAGCACTATTTACAATAGCCAAGACCTGGAAGCAACTTAGGTGCCCATCAAGGGACGAATGGATAAAAAAGATGTATCTATACACAATGGAATACTACTCAGTTGTAAGAAATGATGACATCGAGCCATTTGTAACAACATGGATGGATCTTGAGGGCAGTATGCTAAGTGAAATAAGGCAGAGGGAGAAAGTCAAACACCGTATGATCTCACTCATAAGTAGAAGATAAAAACAACGACAAACAATCACATAGAGACAGAGACTGGATTGGTAGCTACCAGAGGAGGGGGGGAGGGAAGAGAGTGAAGGGGTGGTTATGCACATGTGTGCAGTGATGGATATTAGTTAGTCTTGGGTGGTGAACACGACGTAATCTACACAGGAATGAAAATATAATGATGTACACCTGAAATTTATATACTGTTATAAACCAATGTTCTCAAAATAAAAAAGAAAGAAAGAAAAGTGCTGGAAGAAACTCATGACAGCAGCTTCATCCTCAGTTTCAAAGATGCAGTTGCCTTGTTAATGCTAGAAGATATGAAATTTTATTTAAATCCTATGCAAGTAAAAATTAGTATCTGCTGTTAAAAAGGAAATATCATAAATATGTTTTAAGATTTTTTAATAACCTGAATGAGATTAGAATAATAGACTATAACCCATATGGGGAAATCAAAACACACAATTAAAACACATTTAAGTTACTTCTCCATATGATAAGTGAATCTAAATTAGGTCATAGATCTCTTAGCCATGTTGATATTTATCATCCAGAGTTAGCAAGTAATAAATAAGTGGAAAGCAGTAGGATCTATTGGAGTCTATGAGGAAGCCATTTGGTTTAAAACTAACTCAGCCTGACCTTGCTTTTCCAGAATGGCCTGACATGTCCTGTTGAGCATGCATTGTACATCTGCTTTAAATGTTTACAGTGTCCCAAAGCCAAGAATGATATCCTTAAAGATAGGGATGTTTCCTCCCCCTATATCAACATTTCTTTAAGGATAAGCATTTCCTCCTAGAAACTAAGGATTAATTATTGACCTGCTGTGCTAGCAAAGCATCTCGTGACGGTCGTAAAAGAGAGATTCCTGTGATATGTGATGTATGCTCTTTGTTCCAAGATGGTATACAATCACTCTGCAGACCCCACTTCTTCGGCGAGCTTCCTTCCTTGATGGAAAAGTTCTCCTGGGCTATGGGCCTCAAATTGGCTCATGATAAACTCATCTTAGTTTTGATTTATAGAGTAATTATGGATTACTTGCATCAACACAAGGGATCAAAACGCCAATTCAATCTTCTTTGAATTCCCTGGCCTGGAGGGAAAATGCAGCCCTATTAGAAATTCCAGCAAAGGGATAAACTAAAAAGCTTTCATCCCATTAAAGAACATTATGACACTCTTTAAAAAGCAGAACATACAAATCAATAAGGAAAGGACTGATACCAGAATAGAGTCAAAGGCAATCAACTTCTTTTCAATTTTTTTGTGCTGAAATAATTTAAGACTTACAGAGGAGTTAGAGAAATAGTACAAGGAATTCTCATACACCTCACCAAAGTCCCCAAATGTTAACATTGTAACACGTTTACTTCCTCTCTCTCTTTCTCCACCCACTTCCGTCTCTCTTCTCTCTCAATATATATGTTTACATACATATTACTTACTTTTTTCTGAACGTTAGAGAGTAAGTTGAGGACACAATGTGCCTTATCCTGAAATGAGTCAGTGCGTATTTCCTGAAAATAAGGACATTATCTTACAGTTACATCTATCAATCAGAAAGTGAAATACAATCTATTCTAGACACTGTATTCAAATTCTGCCAATATCCCGCTTAGATCCTTTATAGCAAAAGAAACATAGTTTTTCTTCTGGTCCAAGATTTAATTCAGGATCAGATGTTGCATTTACTTGGCATGTCTCTTTAGGGGAAGTCTAGAAGTTTCCTCTATGTCCTTGAGAACCTTGACATTTTTCAAGAGTACAGGTCAGTTATTTTGTATAATCTTCCTCAGTTTTGTATGATGTTTCTTCAGGATTAGATGTAGTTTATGCCACTGGGGAAAGGATTATCAGTAAGAGTGTGTGCCTCTCAGGGCACCATGTCAGGAGATGCGGGAATGTATTGGTCTTATTGCTGGTGATGTTACCTTTAATTCCTTGGTTAAGATGGAGTCCTCAGGTTTCTCCACTTTAAAGTTATTCATTTTCCCTTTGTGATTATAAGCATCTTGTGGGAGATATTTTGAGACCATGTAAGCATCTTGCCTCTCATCGTGCTTTCACTAGCTAGTTTTAGCATCCATTAATGATTCTGCTTAAAACAGGCATTACTGGCAATTGCCAAATGACAGTTTTTCTTATGCCTTCATTTCTCTACACCTTGCTGTGTCAGAAAGTAAAGATGTGCTTTAAAAACAATGGTGGCATGGGGCTGGCCGAGTGGTGTAGTGGTTCAGTTTGCATGTTCTGCTTGGCAGCCCAGGGTTTGCCGGTGCAGACCTACACACTGCTTATCAAGCCACGCTGTGGCAGCATCCCACATATAAAATAGTGGAAGATTGGCACACATGTTAGCTCAGTGTCAATATTCCTCACCAAAAAAAAAAAAAAAAAAGTGGCAAATATTAATAGAACACAATAGCCAGCATAGAAAGGCTCTCACAGGTCAATCTGGGACAATTTAATGATAGCAAGTGATTATAACCTATAAGAAAAAAAAATTAGAATCCATGAATCCAGACTGATATAAATAGATGAAAGAAATTTCCTTAGAGTAGAAGGCAACACAATTTTCCAGACATGTCATAAAATGAATATTAAAAATCTTGAATGAATATAATGAAAATAAAGTTTCATTCATAATAAAAGAAATACAAATTGAAGTAATAACATGCTACCCTACCAATTTTTATTGGGCAGCTTTCAACAATTAGTGAGATTGGTAATACCAAGCACTAATAAGCGAGTGGGAAAAATGAGGACTCAGGTACATTATTGATTTGAATGCACATTGGGAAAATCTTTCTGGACAGCAGTTTCACAATATGTATCAAAATGTAAATGAATGCAACTCTCTGACCTAGCAATTCCACTTAAAATAACAGATAACTGAATAAATATAAATGTGTATAGGTATTTTATTATAGCATCATTAATGATAGAAAAAAAATAGCAATCTGAATATCTGCCAATAGGATTAAAATGTTAGGTAGCTAAAAAGGTAGTGATTTATCTCAACTGATTTGGAAATGTTTGTTTAACATACTGCTATGTGAACAATTCAGATTTTAAAATAGATGTAAGTGTGATTATTTCACTGTATGCATGTGCATACATAGACACCTACATGCATACATTCATAAATACACACACACACTATCCTGCTCTGAATCATCCATACAATGGTGATACTAGGAACTATCTCACAGCTCACAGAACCGTTAAGAAGATAAATGAATATTTCAATGTGAACATAGGGCTTGACACAGGTGTGCTCAGTAAAAGTTAACTATTATTATAACAATATTGATTTTTATTGTTCTTTGAACAATTTTTATTATGGTTATGATTTTCTAAACCAGAACATCCTTGGGGCAACCTATTGCAACTTGTCTCCTTCTGTGAAGCAGGAACCCCTATTAGCCATCTTACACCAAATGGAAAATGGACCTTTCTTTAAAATCTTTGATGAACAAATTGAGAGACAGAAATTGAATTTTCATCTTTGCTTTCAAAAACACCCTCAATATTGAGCATCTATCCTAAGGAATAAACAGGACAGAAAAGAAATGAAATGGCACAGAGATATAGAAAAGGGTAATGGGAAGGTGCTTAATGAAAAGCTTGGTCATCTGGTCCAAAAACGATTAATATTTAATATTTGCATATATCAAATTTACCAAAAAGAGCTACTTATGGATGTGTTCATTTATAACACATGCCCTTAAAAGCTGCATCAAAATACACTAATTATACTATTATTACCCCTTTCTGTTTATTTGACTTGTTTTTACATTCTTGTGGTTGCCACAAGTCAACTACAATCATATCAGCAAAATTCCGTAGACACAGCACAAATCAAAGAATGTGTTTGATTCATCCTAAAATTTAATTAGAAAAGTTGTATCTTGTGACCTTTCTGTTGGTGAGTGTTGAATGTTTTTCTTAACAAATGTTCCTGGGCAAGAAATAATTATCATAAAATGTGAGAAAGGTGTACTAAGGTACATAACAATGAGATTATCAGCTAATAGGATATCTCACTATTTGATATCATGCAAAATTTTTATCATTACGGAAATTTAATTTGCACCTTTGATTTATTTGTGCTTCCCTTTAACCCAGTTCAGCTGTTAAAAGTTACCCTTTATCACAATAATTGTAGATCTGATTTATTCCCCTTTTTTAGACAAACAAAATAGTGATGAAAGTATCTGCCATTAAATGATCTAAAGAACATGATTTCCTTAGTGCTCAAAGGCAATTTAATTTTGCTCACAACTGTGGTGACAGTAATTTGCAGCCACTTGGCTTGGTACTCAGTGTGGGTGCATCCCAAGAAGGAGAGCAACTGCTCCAACAACCTGATGCTTCATTCTAATCATCTGACCATTCTTTCAGTTTAATAGCACATGTAAATTACCACCTTATTCTTTGGCCAAACCGTAAAACCAAGAACCAGTAGATCTGCTAATCAGAGTTCAATCCAGGATCGGGGCCAGGTATCTATCTATTAGGGTGATTCCCTGGATCGCCCTGTGGTTTCAGTGACACATTTCATTTTCACTCATTTTCTGACATGAACTATTGAACATCATTGCTTTTCCACTGTCCCCTTCTTCACTACTGAGCTGCTTAAATTCTTAAATTAAAATCATCCTACAACTAAGGTGCCAAAACGTGATGACCTGGTAAAAGAATACAAAGATTTTGGACAGTATCTTATAATAAGGAAAGTACAGTGGATAAGGTCAACCTTGAAAATCCCTGGTGTTGGCAAGTCTCAAGGCCACAGGCTACGGTCACCTCTCAATTGAAACCCTAGATTGGAGGGCAGTCTTAGACCATTCTAGTCATCCCAACCACCCAGGCCTGACCACACGTTCACTGGAAATGACATTCTGAATGTGGTTTGATCTCACAGATCAAGTCACCTCATGCATGTCCAAAAATTGTTAATCTAACCTTTGTGGACATGTAAATAAAAGCAGATGAATTCAATTCAACAAATACTTACTAAAGGACTACATGCTAAGTCAATTTTAAGGACTGTGGAAAATATAATCAAAGCATAGTTTGCATAGCCAGGAAGTCTTCAGTCTAGTAGGGTGTTTGGCACAGAGAAAAAATGTGCCTGATACAAGGCAGAGGCGGTAAATTCTACAGAGGGCCATGAGGTAGAAGGGAAGCCGGAGAAGGAAGGCGACTCTGTAAGGACATCAGTGTGGGGGCTCTTGATAGGAGGCTCAGTTCAGTCCAGTATAAGAGAGCACTGGCCTCCTGCAGGCATGGCCTGGATGGTTCTGCATAAATGACGCTTGTAAAGTCTATGAAAGGCGAAGACGAAAGAGGAATCTCATTCTTCATCCTTTGCACATCACGCATCATGCCTCAATGAATTTTTCATGAGAAAATAGTATTCAAAATCATGAATCAATGGCCTGTTAGAAGATTTACAGAAGTTTGGTTAAACTGGCTTTACTTAGTAAAGGTAAATATTTAATAGTTATGTAATCATTTCATTACTTTCTACTTTATTCACAGAAACATATACTACTCAAAACCATCCAGATAGCTGATAATTTCAGAGTGAAAGATGTGTTTGGGGTTATTAGTTTAAGTCCCTAACTTACAAAGAGGGAAATAGTTACTCAAAGAGTTTAAATGACTCTCCCAAAGTTGCAAGTAGCTAAAACGGGCAGCGACTAACAGCTGACTTTTTGTGCGTCTCTATGTAAAGACTCTGACCTCTTGCTGATCACTGTTTCTGATAATTCAATACCCATTTTGCTTCCAATCAAGTCCAGCTAGTAACTATTTAAGAATGCATCTCTATGCCATTGAACATTTTAGCTTGAGAACATTTTCAATATTTTAGTTTAGAGCTTTTTGAAAGATTTATGGCTCCTGCTAAAAGGACTTTACTACATAGGAGTGCTCTGTATAATTTAGCTTCCCAACACACAAGGACATAAGCAGTGATTGTTCACTCCCTTTCGGTTCCAAAGTGGAAACATTGCGGGAACATTCTGAAGCTCTTCGGAATGTGTGTCTATTGTATAACTGATCATCAGGTCTGAATTGGAGCATCTTCAACAACCCAGGCAACACAGCGTAGATAACCCTGTCTATAAGTTGCCTCACTCCAAAAGGCATTCTTCGTGAGAATAATCCAGAAATTAGGAGCAGTTACAAAAGCTTTCAAGGCAAAGTAAGTGGTCAAAAGGAAAGAATTGTTAGACTTCTCCAAATTCAAAATAACTAACGATAAGCACAGTTAATATAAAACAGTAGAGCACCATCTGTGTTGCTTTATGATGGTGAATTGAGAAAAAATAATGTGATGACAGGCTTTTCCCAATTTTTCCTCTCAGCAATATTTTTTTAACAACAACCAGCAAAAAGACCATCTAATGTATGCTGAGAACTGGAAGAGCAGAAAAAAGACTTTTGCAGGATGGTTGTCTGATTCCTTAGGAAATCTGAAGAGCTTGAATGGGAAGGCGCACAGACTGAAGACTGTCTCAGGCGGGAAACAACAGCATAAGCAAAGGCCGGCAAGCCTTCCCTCAGTCAAAGCATTGTGTGTTGTCATTGCTATGAATTTAATCACACATTTCTTCTTAAACCAGTGCCTAAAATATAGCCCACCCATCCCAGCAGATCAGTTACTATTTTATACTGGAGTTTATTCTTTGTGTCTTTTGTCACATAAAGATAACTTGTCACCAGGTCTATAATAAAGATTACATCCCAGGACAACTTTACCTCATATTTGCAGATAAACTTTTCTGACCATCTCCTGGGCACCTTAGCCAACAAAAATTCCTATGTTGTATACGGAAGTGACTAAACTTAGTAATATGAAGGAAAGTGATGCTGAAAGAAAGCCCACTCTCATGGAAAAAATCATAATTATAGTTGAGATAAGCCTTAAGCCCAGAGTTTCGGATGACACAGTATGATACGATATGCTGGAAGGTTGGAAAGGAGACCTAACGTCGAAAGAATCTGATGAAACATGAAGTTTCAAAAGCATATCTCAATCTGTTTCTAAAGTTCATGTGAGGATCAACCTCTTTTTTTTTTTTTTTCTTGGCTCAAATCAATCCCTTCTTTTGATCCTTCACAGATGCTGCATCCTTCTTTTTTTTTTTTTTTTTAAAGATTGGCACCTGAGCTAACCACTGTTGCCAATCTTTTTTTTTTTCTGCTTTGTCTCCCCAAATCCCCCCAGTATATAGTTGTATATATATTTTTTTAGTTGTAGGTCCTTCTAGTTGTAGCATGTGGGATGCCGCCTCAATATGGCCTGACAAGCAGTGCCACGTCCCCGCCCAGGATCCAAACCGGCCAAACCCTGTGCCGCCAAAGCAGAGCCCGGGAATTCAACCACTCAGCCATGGGGCCAGCCCAGGATCAACCTCTTTAAAAAAAACCTGGGATAACATTTCACAGTCATGTTGTATTAAATTGAACTGGACATTGTTCAATTCCATAATGTACGAGGAATCATGTCCAGGGAGATTTCAAGCAGCGATAATCTAGGGGTGCAGGGGCAACGTTATCTTCTTTTCACAGATCTTCAGAGTGAGGAAAGAGCCTCTGAGCGAATAACAAATTGAAAAAGAAAAAAAAAAGCTAAGATTATTTATAATTCTCTGCAACATCACAACAAACACTAATTTATATTTCCAAGTAATATCACCAGAGATTACATATGACCTAGAATAAGCAGAATTAGAAAAGCCACAAGTTGAATTTTATAATGTTTCTCACCCCCCAGTTTACACTAAATTCACTAGGAAATACCTTAGCCTAAAACAACACCATTTAAAATATAAAGACCCCAAAACGGAAAAGGGAATTCTAATTGTCATTCTATTTTCATTTCAAGGGTATATTTTCACACTGCAGGCCAAGCCTCAACAATAACTCCACCAGGATTTAGAAAACTGGATAGATTCTAGAGAACTCTTTTTGAAATGCTGAGTAAACCAAAGTAAGTAGAAAATCTCCTTCATTATTCACCAATCAGAGAACAGAAATGTAAGTCATTTCTCAACTAATTCTTACATGGTCATTAAGAAATTTGACTACTTAGTAGTCAATTTGCATTTAATAAAAATCTACATTTAGTAAAAATTAGTTCTATAAATTAAATAATGTGCTATCATCTTTATTTATGGGGAAAAATATTGACACTGTGAATCACTACCCAAAAAAGCCCTCATCTTCAAAAGAACATGTAACGAGCATGTGGCGATCTGGCTTCATAAAGTAATATTAACAGCACAGGCATTTTTCAAGCTTTAGAAGAGAAGTGAACTAATGCAAAGAAACAAGATGAGGCATTGCGAGAATAATGTTTTTATATCTACAAAATCATTTTAAATCAGCAGAACTTATTTCTGTCTTAATTCATAAAATCACAGACATTGAAGCATAATTCATAGCTCATAATAAAAATAAACCAAAGCATTCTGAAAATGTAGAAGTATTTTGAAGTAATGTGCCTTAATTTGTGTGATAAATAAGGAAAGTAATTACTCTCTTCTGCCACAAAATGCATTGTAATTCACTCATCTTGTAAATTCGAACTGAAATTTCTAAGAGCATATTGAGTTAGTGCTGTTACATAATGCCAATTAGAATAACTATTTTCAGGCATCACTGTTTGGTTTTGGCATCACTTATATGTAGCCTATGTTATTTCTTTGCTAAAATTAAAGTCATCTTTAATTTTATTTGTAATGAAATAATTAATTAGGTAAGCTCTTTAGGGCTGTAACTGTATCTCTTTTATTCAACAGCATCTCCCCTGCCCTTTGCAGTCTGATGTGTAGAAAGCACCCAGTAAATATTTCCTACATTAACGAGTTCACTTAAAAGTTGGGTCACAGTAAGAAAGTACATAATCAGAAATGAAGGCAACTACGTACAGCAGAGGAGAAAAGAGAATCTAGGTGATATAAAGCAAACGTCACTGTGCTGGCTGGGCAAACATATGGTATGCTAAATATTAAGGAAATTCAAAAGGAGCCTTCATTGTCATTAATAATGACCTTGTATTCCATATGTGAGTATTTACCTTGATTTCTGTATCAAAGCAAAACTTGCTTTACACTATAATTACATTTGAAATGATATAGCATAAATATTAAATGATGGTATAGACTGTGGCTGATGTGGAGCTTTTTGTGGTAACACAGTAAGATGCAATGACTAACACATTACAGAACACATGATTGGAGATCATCACAGCCTCTTGCTCTGAAAGAAGAGTTCAATGCTTTTTTCTGTAGCATGTGTCACAGTGATTCTAGAAAGTGAAGTTTTCAAAGCCACATCTTAATGAAGAGATTCTCGTTATTTACACATCTGACCAAAGAAGGACATGTGGGCAGATACACGCATCCATCATTAGCCATCCTGTTGCTGCCTCACAGATGCCCCGACCATATTGTTGTCAAAACAGCTTCAATGTTGCTACAGTGCCCTAATGAGGCATAAAATGTTCCTGTTTATAAGACAGATCTGTACACATCTTCATAAGGGTACAAGAGAATAGTATCTGAAATATGGCATCTGCCAACTTTGCAGCAATCTCTTAGTCTAACTCACCCTATTTTCAGAAAAACTATCTTCACGTATTCATTTAATACATGATTTCATTTACTGCTATGTGGACAGCATTGTCTCAATGACTATGGACAGTTCAAAAGAAGTTTAAGGCTTGGTTCTTGCCTCTAGAAGTCTTAAATTCTAACCAGAGAAATAAGATTTACGTACATAAAATGGTCATCACGTCAAATGGACAGAAATAATAATAACATGAATAAAAACATTAAAATGTATTGATTTTTTACTATGAAACACTTTACCAAGCATTTTTCTTACCTTTTCTCATTTAGTTCTCATAAAAATACAGTAAATAAAAAAGACATTATCCCCACTTTACAGAGGAGGAAAACCTAATTCTAGGAAACTAAATATATTGGCCCAGGTCACATACCTGGAAGTGACAAAATTCAATCACAGTTCTGTCTGTCTTGAAAGATGGCGCTGGGAAATGCTACACATCCTAAGACTTTGCGGCTCGAAGGAAGGAGCAGGAGGAGCATGGCAAGGTGGGTCAAGAGGTGACTCAGAACCAGAGGGCGGGGGTGTTAATCAAAGACCTGGAAAGAACGCTGGCCTGAGGAACTAGATGGACTAGGACGGGAAATGGAGGACTAACATACAGGTCCTAAAGGAGAAACGTGACACAAAGGTGTGTTTCAAATACTATCCTGGTACCTACATGAAGCTAGATGATAATTTTCAAAGGTTGAAATAGATTTATGGAAATCAAAGGACATGAAGAGAAGTGAGTAAATATAGATCAGAGTAATCCTTGTGGAAATGGATTCCAAAAAGAGATCAAAAATCCAGGGACTGTTAGACCCAAGTCAGAGGTGCTGCTGCCTGGTTAGATGTGGACACTTTAGAGACTGGGTTCCTGGGAGGCAAATGACACAACAACAATAACAGTAATCATTTATAGGGTTTTCGTGCAGAAGAGGTGTTATGCCAGTTGCATCAACTCCAGAGGGTAGAATTGAAATGAGCTCAGGTCAGTAGCTAAGAAGATAATTCTCTCTTCTAGAAATCATTAGAAAAAAAGAACTTTCTGGAAAAGCTTTCCTATGGGAACTGGGGAGTCTGTTTAACAGATATAGAATTGCAGCTTTGCAAGATGAAATAAAAGCTCTTGCAAACTTTTTTGAAATTGGTTCCACAACAATGTAGATATTTAACACTACTTAACTATACACTCAAAACGATTAAGATAGTAAATGTTATGTTATATGTATTAATCACAGTTAAAAAAGAAATTAAAAAATTTAGAGTGGAAGGTACCACCCTGTAAGGCGGTGACCACTCCTTTTTGCAAGTTCTCTGGTAGGGAACTGAGGGTATGGAAGCAGCCCTGCATTAAGCAGAAGGTTGAAACAGAGACCTTGAAAGGTCTTTTCCAAATTTAAGAGTTTAGGATTTTTATCACTGAATTTTTCTTTTGGAGAGTTTACATATCTTTTATCAAATTCTTGTAGGAGTAAGTGCCCAAAGGAGATTGACAACTTCAGAGAAACAATTTCTCCGAAGAGGCAATAATTTAAGCCAGTAAAAATATTGAACCCCTATTGTATCAGTTTCCGAGGGCTGCATCACAAAGTACCACTTGCCGTCTTACACAACAGAGATTTCCTGTCTCACGGCCCTGGAAGCTACAGGTCTGAAATCAAGGTGTCAATGGAGCCAGGCTCCCTCTGAGACCTGCCGGGAGTCCTTCCTTGCCTCTTCCCAGCTGCTGGTGGTTTGCTGGCAATCTTTGGCATTCCTTGGCTTGCCACCGCCTGACTCCAGTCTCTGCCTTTGTCACCACACAGCGCTCCCCATGTCTCTGTCTTCACATGGTCTCCTTTTTATAAGGACCACAGTCATGCTGGATTAGGGGCCCTCTCTAATCCACCCTAATCCAGCATGACCGCCTCTTAACTAATTACATTTGCAATGACCCTATTTCCGAATAAGGTCACCTTCTGAGGTATTGGGAGTTAAGGCTCCAAAGTTTATTTTCAGGAGGATACAGCTCAACTCATAACCTATACGTACAAGATCTTACCCAAACTAAAATTATTACTAGCCGATGACCCAACGATAAATGACAGTTTTTTATTATTTTCCACTAAAGCCCCAGTACCTGATCCAAAAAAGTAATTAAGAAATATTTGTTGAATAAATGAAAAATTAAACATGGTACATGGGCTCAGATTGGAATCCTGAAGCTGGCGTCTGCTTTAGAAGTCTAACGCCGTAGCCCCAGCAACAAGCCGGGCGAATGAATTTAGTCCGTGAATCTCCACGTCTCTCCCCTATGATCCGGCTGTGAGACATGGACCAACCACACGCAACGTTTTCAGGATCTCAAGCATTCACTTGATACAGCTTTCTATAGAAAGCCAAGATGAGCTGTCATGAATTTCTGGAAAAGAGCCCATTCCAACAGCAAAGAGTTCATATCATACCTTACAGCTACCCCAAGACGTGATCAAGAATTTCAAAGGAAAACAACAACAGGACAATCTACCAGCTATTGTATAAGTGAACCAAAGAGAGGTCGTCACAAACAAGAGAGGTTTCCATGAGCCATTGATTAACATTTTCAAGCAACATGGTGCAATTGTGGAAAGCAGTGACAGACAAATCAAGATGACATCCAGCTACAAAAGAAATTCTTTAGCCACAGCTCAGAATAAACTGTAACGAGACACTCAAATTGCAGCTGCCAGCATGAAGCAAATGACAAATATCAAGTGTACACAGTGTAGAGGTGACACGAGTTCTATATTGTCTTTTCAGCCTCATCCACACACAGAAATCCTATTGTCACCATTAGTGGGTTGTCGGGAAAAGAATAATAACGTGCTCAGGGAAGGATTCCTCAGACATCTCTACAACGTGCACATCTTAAAGGTTTTTATTTCCACGTATGCCTAACAAATTGTGGGCACTCACTCGATCTAACAGACGTTGATAGCCCAGTTTCTCAAAATAAGATTCACACTTTCTGTAAGTCTTATGTCGGTATTTGATCCAAATAAAATGGATATGACAGAAAAAAAATCACATTTTACTCAGCCATCAGGGTGGAGTGGGATGGAAGAACGTAAGCTGGTGTCTCAACGATTGTGAAGAGATGCCCGTCATGACAACCGAGCAGCCTGCCGTGGCACATACGACTTGGACTTTGACCCCTCTCCTTCTGTATGTCAGAAATGAGGGACAGCAGCAGGCGGTCACATTTGCCAAGAAGGGACCTTGAGATATTCTGCCTCCTCCCACATGGCACACTTTCACCAAGCACAGGAATATTCCAGGCCTCGCTATATAACACATGTGTAATCTTAATGATTTGCAAACACTTGTCTAGAACACGTTCACATTTAAAACATTTTTGAATTCCAAAAAAAAGAACTGTCAATTTAAAGTAGAACTAGCAATGAGATGTTGAAAAGGTAAGCACGTCCTCACATCATTTTAGTCGTTATATCAGTTCACCGGCTAAATCTTCAAAATTGTTTGTTCTCGAGATATTTTGGTTTAATGTTACTTATTAGAAAAGGATTTAAACTAAAATGATAAAATAGTACCTGACTCAGACTCTAAACAAGATCTCACACAAGTGACAATGACTGACTAGTAATTACAATAAACTCCTAGAGGAAATGCTCAAATAAACATTAAAAAAAATTTAATTTCATTTAGCATTTCGTATTGAAGTATAATTCTCACGTTGACAAAAATTGACCCATACTTAAAGTGTACCATCTGGAAGCTTTTGGCATACTTATATATTCATAAAACCATCACCATAATCAAGATAATGAACATCTCCTTCGCCCCCCAAAGTTTCCTCATGCTCCTTTGTAATCCCCGCCAGCTTCCTGCCTCCTCCCTTCCCCGGGCAAATATTGATTTGCTTTTCACTGCAATAGATTACTTTGCATTTTCTAGAATTTTATGTCAATGGAATTATACAGTAAGTACTTTTTCTTTAATCTAGCTTCTCTCCCTCAGCATAATTACTACAAGGATCATCTGTTTTGTTACAAAATACACGTGAACATACACATGTACACATATATGCTCAGATACAATGAGCAACAGTTCACCCCTTTCTCCTGCTGAGTGGCACTCCATGGTATGGATATGCTACAGTCTGTTCTTCCGTTCCACTGTTGGTGGATGTTTGAATTGTTTCTGGGTTTCGCCTATTACAAATAAAGCTGCTATGAATATTTCTTCACAAGTATTTGTATAGACATGTGGTTTCCGTTCTTTTGGGTAAAACCTAGAGTAGAATGATGGAATCACATGTAGGTAGATTTTTAATCCTAGAATTAACTGCCAGGCTGTTTTCCAAGTTGGTGGCACCATTCCACGTTCGCACCAGCTGTGTTTGAAGGTCCTCTACCTGCACACCGGCACTCGGTAGGATCAATCTTTTTAATTTCAGCCATGCTAATAAGCGTTTAATGGCATCTTATTCTGATTCAGTTTGCATTTACCTAATGACTAATGATGCTGAGCACCTTTTCCTGTGCCTAATAGCCATTGTATAGGCTATTATGTAACGGGTATGTTCAATCTTCACCCATTTTATATTGCGTTTTTGTTGACTTATTATTGAGTTTTGAGTGTTCTCTATATATTCTGCATACAAATTCTTTATCAGATAAATGGATATTTGCAAATTTTTTCTCCCAGTTTGTGCTTGGTTTTTCATGCCTTTAACAATGAAGTTCAAACAGCAGAAGTTTTAGATTTTGATGAAGGGCAACATACCAATTTGTTCCTTTATGGATCATGATTTTGGCTTCATATCTAAGAAATGTTTGCCCAATCCAAGTTTACAAAGGTTTATTCTTATGATTTATTTTAGGAATTTCATAGTTTTAGACTTACATTTAACTTTATGATTTTTTGTTTTGGCATTCAGATTTGCGATTTCCAAGCACCATTTGTTAGAAATACCAATCTTTCTCCACTCAATTATTTTTGTACCTTTGCCAAAAATCAGTATTCTCCAGTTTTCTCTTTTCTTCAATTTTCTACTGGAGTTCAAGTAAAATTGGTATTATTTCTTCGTTAAATGTTTGGTAGAATTCACCAGTGAAGCTGTCTGGGCGTGGAGTTTCCTTTGTGAGTTGGTTTTTAACTACAGATTCAGTTGCTTTAATAGGGCTATTCAGCTTATTTCTTTCCGAATGAGCTTTGATGCTATGTATCAAATTATTCACAAAAACTTGTTCATAATATTTCTCATTGCTTTTTAAATCTATACCATCTGTAATGATATTACACCTTTATTGGTAATTTCTGTCTTCTCATTTTTCTAGTCAGCCTGGGTAGAGATTTATCAGTTTTATAGACCTTCTCAAAGAAGGAATATTTGATTTCATAGATTTTTCTTTATTTTGCTTCTGTTTTCTATTTAACTGATTTCTGCTCTGTTATTTCTTCCTTTCTTCTGCTTTCCTGGGTTTTGTTAGCTCTTCTTTTTCTAGTTTCTTAAAATGGAAGCTGAGGTCCTGATCTGAGACCTTCTTCTGCCTTAATATGTATGTGTAGGACTATAAATTTCTAATTACTGCTGAGTCACAGATTTTGATATATTTGTGTTTAATTCTCATTAAGTTCAAAACACTTTCTAATTTCCCTTTTGATCCATATTTGGCTCATGGGTTATTTAGAAGTCTGTTATTTAGTTTCTAAATGTTTGAGAATTTTCCAGTGACCTTTCTGTTATTGATTTCTACTTTAATTCCATCACAATAAAAAAATATACTTTGTACGGTGTGAATCTTTTTAAATTTGTTGAGACTTGTTTTATGGCCCAGAACATGGTCTGTCTTGGTAAATGTTTCATGAACACTTGAAAAGAATGTGTCTTCTGCTCTTGGTAGGGATGGTGGTCTGAAAACGTCAATTTGATGATAGGTGTTGCTCAATTCCAAATTCCTATTGATGCTTCCTAATTGTTCTATCACATAGTGAAAGGTATTGAAATCTCTGACTACAATCGAGGATTTGTCTATTTCACCTTTCAGTTCTATCAGTTTTGCTTCTCTGAAACTGTTTTCCAAACTCTGTTACTAGGTGCATGATCGTTTCATATTGCATGTCCTTTCAACTAAATGATGCCTTTGTTATTATAAAACGATGTCCTTTATTTCTGGCAATATTCTTATCTCTGAAATATAATTTTTCTGATAATAAGATAGCTACTTTCTTTTGATTAGTGTTAGTGTTTTTTGTTTTTCCCATCTTTTTTTTTGGCATGGAGGTTAACATTTTAGTGCTCTTCCTTTGAGACTTTCCCTTGCAAATATGATGATATTTTCTTACATAATGAAGCTCAAATTATGTACCTGCCTTTTCGTTTAATGTGTTGAAAGTTAAAAAATACACAGACATGGTTGTGTTTCCTAACATTGTCTGACCCACCCCTTCTAATCTACCTGTGTTTCTACCTTTAACCTATTTGTATCCTCAGCTGAGTCTTTGAAATGCTTTGTGACAGAGATTTTGTTCTAGTGTTACTTGTGAAAATAAGATTTAACTTAAAATTCACAAGATGGCACTTTCCACACCTACACTTAGTACAGACTCATGTGCAAATAACAATTACTGATGACTAATCAAAATAAATACCCAGAGTAAATATTCATATCAGAATCAAGGAATATCATTCTCGTGAAGTTGTTTTAAGCCAGAGCTGATTAACCTAAGTGTCTTATGAAATATCTCTTATTCAATATTGATGTTTTTAAAAATATTTGGTTAGACTCATCAGTCTTGTTTAAGAAACTGAATAGGAAGGCTGATGTTCACATGCAAAGTAAGACAGTTAAATACATATGTGTTGTAAAGTTGGACAAGCAGTAGGCAGGTGAATCTAATATAATTTGATAGCATATGTTATTTTTCATCATTGCCTGTACATTTATATTTAAAACATTAATAACATCAATTATCAGTGTTTATCACCACTAGCAGTAGTTTAAATCAGTATCTTTGTTCTGGAACCTAATTATGCATGTATTTGATACAGAAATTTCATTTTCAGGGTTATATTTAAGGTAATGACAATGGGTATATACAGATTTTTTCGGTGATGATATTCTTCAAAACTGTATTTTCAACAAGAAATAGATTGGAAATAAATTAAATTTCCAAAGTAGATAATCAATTAAGGAAATTGTACTACATCTATAAAATGGAGCCCTATGCAGCTAATTAGCTAGCAAGTATTTAACGTCACAGGAAAGTATTTAGAATGGTATTAACAGAATGCATATTGTATTACAAAATAGCCTACGTACTGATTTCATTTTTAAAAATATGTATATAGTAATGAAAGTTCTGAAATACATATGATAACAAGAAATGAAATAGGTGTGTTTAGCATGTTAAAAGTGGTTATCTTGGTACTGGAATTATAGATGCTTTTCCTTTCTTTGGGTATATATATTATATCTTTACTCTCAAAATTTTGCACAATGAATATGAATTTCTTTTATAACCAGATGCAAAGTATCATTCACAATTCATAAAAGAATGCCAAGACTTTCATTTTATTGATCAAACGTTTCTTGGGAAATGACGATGCGCATCATGGGTTGTGCAGGTATCACAAAAACATTCCCCCGCCTTTAAGATTCTCAGCAGAAATCAATCCTAACACACTGTGGCTCAGGAAAAACAAATATATATTTTAAACAAAACTAAAATAGTAAAAACTGGAACCAAACTCCCTTTGTGGTTAATTCACCTAAGGCTGCACCCAGCTGCTCTGGAAATATCAAAGGTGGTTCCCCCATTAGCTGCTAATTCAAAATCAAACCTTGTACCTCAGATTATGCCTTTTAGAACTTTGTAATCTCTTCCCAGTTTTTGCCAAGTGATACATTAAACATGGTTATTGCAATAGCCATCATCCATCCTGGTTTTCCCATATGCAGTGCATTGAAATGTTACACCCTGTATAATCTCAAAGCTTGAAAAGCAAAAGTTTAAACATATGTGTGTATGTATATGTATATACAGAGTGTGTGTGTGTATGCACATATATTTGCCCATATATATATACACTTATAACAGGGAGGGAGGGAGAGGAAAAGGGAGTTTTGATACTTTGACTAAGGAATTGTGTGAACTATTGCTGGGATTACAAATATGAGTCAGACAATAACTAAAACTTCAATAAATTTTGAATCTCAGGAGGATAACAAAATTTTACATAATACAAATTAGAATTCACATACTGCAAGCTATAGTGCACAGCAATAAGTCATGAGCTGCCAAACTTCAGCTTCAGAAACAGAGAGCGAGCTGCGGGAATTCCTAGAAGCAATAAATATTTCTGACTAGGTTGATCTGGAAAGGTTTCTCAGTTGAAGCGTCATCTGAGCAGAAATTGTAATGAACATTTACTCCTATGAAGTCAGTAGAAATCCTGCGTAACAAAGGGATGTTAAATAGTAGAGCTACATTTTCCTATAGAGAAACCATACAGTGTCCACTGCCCTATGCCTGCCTCTCATTCAAACAACAGAATTTTTCTACACGTGACTTTGAACTCTGACAAAGACTCTCCCTGGACCAAACTTAATTAGGCTCCTCTGAAGTCTCTTTTTAACTAGGCCTCAACCTCGGCCCCCATCCTGTCAGTTATTGAGAATTCCCCCACCCTTGACATCTGATCACCCTGGATATCTATCAAATTCCTCATTCCTTACCCTTGATGTGTAAGCCCTTAGCTTGCCTTCAGCAAAAATCTTATTAAGCCAGTTTAGCAAGAATTCCCCTATCTTTGACGTCTCATCTTAGTGATTTTCCATCTACTGACCCCCTCACTCTGCTCATTGGCTGCAAATCCCCACTGCCTTTGCTCTGTTTGGGGCTGAGCCCAATCTCTCTCCCCTATTGCTGTACTCCTATTGCAAGAGTCTTGAATAAAGCCTTCCATCCCATTTTAACAAGAGTCAGGATGATTTTCTCTTTTCAGTTCCGAGGGACAATTCTGAATCCAGTCAGTATAGATACATCTTACGTTATCCAGTATAAACGTTTTTTTTAAGTTGTTAAGTCAACTTTATGTAAATCAAATTCTATTCTCATTTTAGCCATGAAAACTTTTCAGTTACTCAACAGATGTTTATTGAAAATCTGTCTGCAATAACTGCGAAGGGTCTGAATTCACCGTACTCGCAAACTAACAAGTTTTGTGGATGCTGGCAGAAGACGAGACTCCTGGGTCAGAGACAAAGACATTTACTATTTATGGCACAGCAGGCAGTGTGGGCATCACCATATTGGCAGCAGCTCCCCTCCTCCCCAAGTGCCATGGGGGTGACAGGGATGGGCTCAGACGAATGCGTTCCCCCACAGTGGGCCGCATTACAAGGAGGAAACTCTGAGCTTGGACATCCTGAGTCTTCTGCAGTGCACAGGAGCCCGCCTGCCCTTTCCTCTGGAGGGAGACTATCTCTGTTCTTCAAGGCCGTTCACTCTTCAGACATCCCTGAAAAGACAGTCTAGAATTTCGTTCCACTAGTGCCTCACTCACAAAATGTTTAGAAATGGGACAGACCCGTGGAGAATTGTCTCCCAGTATTATTTGAGCCTACCATTATAAGAATCCTGTTAAGCATGTAAGAATAAGCTAATTTATCAAAATGTGCATTTTCTTATATGATTTTGTGAAACCTGAGATACACTGATACATAACACTAATTTCATTACTTCACCAAAGAATGTCAGATGTCAGTGCCTTTTTGATGTCAATTTTTGATGGTTGGTTTGTGAGACAGAGAGAGACAAGAGAAAGCATATTTCATTCGCTTTGTCAGCTTCAATTCTGTTCTTCATCCTAAGCGATTGCAAACTTCCCCAGAACTTTCCCCTCTTCTCTTACTACTCCAGAGGGAAAAAGAAAGCACTTACTGGGTGTCAACTTCTGTGCTAGGCATTGTAATGTGTGCTCTTTCTTCTCTTTTCTTAATGGTCTAACCACTCTCTCCAGCTCCAAACCCCATACTCAAGATATAAACCTGAGGGTTATGCAGAATCTTAGATTTAGCAAAAACCACATATCGTTCCCCATCCCACAGCACAAAACCTCTGACTCAAGCAGATTTTTACTGACTAGACACTGGGGAACAATGAAAGTTTAGCCAAGCATCATCTTTCTGGTTTGCAAACATCCTCGCAAATGAGATCCAAAACGAAAAGATGGAAGTAATTCATTCTCTCTGTCCTTTATCTTTATACTGTGATGAATATATCAACGGGAACTCTCGAAATCCATCTGTTTTCGTTTTCTTAAGGAACAGATACAAACAGTTCTTCTAAGTACAGCTTAAATTTTACATTAAAAAAAAGGCAGCCTAATGGATTGACAAGAACATGAGCATTATGGATGGGCAGGATCTAATTTCCAAACTTCCGCACTCCATTCCTTTTAGTCTCTTTTCCAAGTCTAGGACAAAATATATTTCTCAATAACTGAATTTAGATTATTCTAACAATACTGAAATAATTATTTAAAAGGAAGACTCATTATCCAAACCTTTTACTTAATTTTTTAATCAAACTGATAAGTTCATTTGTGGTTATAGCATTGTTTAAACTTATCCATATCTCTTATGACATTTTTCTAAACGTTTAAAATATTATGTAAATCCTTTTCTTCAAATAAACGTTTTTTCTTTTGTCTGTCTTTAGTCAATATAAAGGGCTTATTTCTCTATATCACGTCTGATATTTTGAATATTTCCTTTGGACATTGCTCTCTGGGAATTATAACAAGATCAGATGTCAAGTTTATAAGATTTTAACAACCACATATGCTCCTCATGCTAAATCAAAAGTAGAAACCTGTACTTTCCACCCCAGTCATCATCAGTGGTGTTTCAAGCTAATTTTTTTTATTCTTTTTTTGGTGAGGAAGATTTGCCCTGAGCTAACATGTGTTGCCAATCTTCCTCTTTTGTTACTTTTTTTTTTTTTTTGAGGAAGATTAGCCCTGAGCTAACATCCACTGCCAATTCCCCTCTTCTTGCTGAGGAAGATTGACCCTCAGCTAACATCTGTGCCCATCTTCCTCTATTTTATATGTGGGATGCCTGCCACAGAATGGCTTGATGAGCAGTGTGTAGGTTCACACCCACGATCCAAACTGGTAAACGTCAGGCCGCCAAAGCAGAGTGTGCAATCTTAACCACTGCACAACCAGGCTGGCCCAAATCTTCCTCATTTTTTGCTTAAAGAAGATCAGCCCTGAGCTAACATCTGTGCCAATATGCCTCTATTTTGTATGTGGGATGCCTCCACAGCACAGCCTGATGAGCGGTGTGTAGATCTGAGCCTGGGAGCCGCAAACCCAGGCCACAAAGCAGAGCACATGGAACTGTAACCACTCAGCCACAGCGCTGGCTCCTCAAACTAAATTTTAACTGCATAATTTCTGGATTAGTCCTAAGGTTATGCGGAGAAAGCATGCAGAACACAGTGCCTTTGCCAGGAAGCTCAGGAGAGTGGGCACAGGCAAGGTTTGCCACGGTCCACCTTCTAGAATGCACAGACTTTCAAACACCCTGGGAATATTACCAGGACTTAGGTATTTAACAGGAAGCCAGCATCATCCAAAAGCAGAAACACGAAGGAAGGTGTGAGAGGTGCCCGACCAAGAGTGATGACACTTGATCCAAGCTGTGCATGGCGTGAGACTCCTGGGAACCTTTGGAGAATTTTCCTGCACAAGAGCTCGGGCTCTGGAGTCAGCCTCGGGCTTAACTTTCACCTTGTTCTGCCATATACTGTAGGAACCCGGAAACTCACTTGGTATTTCTTAGACTGCTTTTTCCTATTCAAAATGGACATGGTAATACCTTCTACATAATGCTACTGAAAGGATTTACTAAAATAATACAAAAAGCACCTATTGCAGCATTTCAGCAATGTTAGCTTTTATAATAGTGATGATGCTGACAACCGTGAGACAGCGGTGTTTTCCAGCCAGGCTGGGGTCCAGGCCGCCGAAGGCCTTGTGTACAGAACACAAAAACAAGAAGCCTGATGGTTGGTTCTCATATGTCACAAATCCATTGGCTATTTAATTACAACTTTATTTTTCACTGAATTTAGTCAAAATAGGCTCCATGTGAAAAATGCATCCTATTTCAGATTTCTTGCCTTTTTTTTTAATCATCAGTCACCTGAAAGTAAGGTTTGTGTGGTCTAATTTTAGGAATTTATTCTAAGGAAATAATCAGAAACATTCACAAAGAATTATGTTCAACAATATTCACACCAATGGTTTTTAATGCTTTAAAACAACAATATAAATGTATAAAATATGGGATTGGTTAGGAAAGAATGAAATATACAAATATATGGACACATATTTCAAGTTATTGTCTCATATTCTTGAAAAATGATATTCATGTTCAGAACATAAAATTTTTTTAAAAGAAAAGAAAAATTACAAAATAAGTCGGACAGACTGAGCCATATTTATTTATTCACTTTTGCTCATACACACACACTTATATATCTATATATGTTAAATATATATTATTTAAAATGCACATACACATATATGGAAATACATGAAGAAGTTAGTGATTTTTTTTTTACTTTTTTTTTGGTGAGGAAGATTGGCCCTCTGCTAATATCTGTTGCCAATCTTCCTGTTTTTTTTCCTCTCCCCACAGCCCCAGGACATAGTTGTATATCCTAGTTGTAGGTCATTCTAGTTCTTCCATGTGGGATGCTGCCACAGCATGGCTTGATGAGCAGTGTATAGGTCTGTGCTGAGGATCCAAATTGGCGAAGCATGGGCTACCAAAGCACAGTGCATGAACTTAACCACTCAGCCACGGGACCAGCCCCTGATTTTTTTTTTTTTAATCTCAGGCTATTGTGATGAAGAGTGACTTTCATTTTCTTTTCTATATTTTCTAAATTTCTAAAATAAGAAGCGTTACTTTTATTATCAAAAAATAATGTTCTTGAGTTGCCTGCTGTCCCACTGCGTCAGTTTGCATGTTCAAAGTAAATTGTCCTGGGACACAAAGAAGCATGTTTCACGAGCGGACCTGTCTAGGCTGGACCTGTCTGATCTGGTGAACGGGCTCTCTGGGAGGAGTCAGGGCTGCACTGGATTGTAGATAAACTGAAGTATTTATTTAAAAGTTAAATCACTTTACTAACAAGGCTGTAAATTCTATCTACCAATAAATTGCCTGGTGAGGCTCGTAAGGAGGCATCACAATTCTCCAGCCATCAAACCAGGAAGCTCCTAAGGTTCTCATATCTAGTCTAAGGGGGAAAAGCAATGATAAAACTGGTTTTGCTCTCTTTCTATAGGGTAATCATTATAGGATTAACACTAATTGAAGGATAATAATAACAATAGGTAGGAAGGCGAGTTCTCATTTATTGAATACTTCCATAGGACACAGCACAATTTTAAGGTTTTTTGTCTGTTTTCAGATATTATCTCTTTTCATCTCCTCAACCATATGAGGTAGACATTGTCTATATTTGCCATTCAACAGATGAGAACTCTAAGGCCCAGAAAGGTTAACATACTGTGGGTGCCACAGCTAATAAACAGCAGAGTTGGATTTGGGACCCAGGTCTTTCTAACATTAAAGCCCATTTTCCATAAAAAATATTGTTTCCCCAACCATTAACTTCTTTCCCAAGCTTCCCTCCACTTCCAGAATATTTCTGGGCGACCCAAACCTCAATGTATCTGTTACTTCTACACAGTGATAATCTAGAAGCCTAATCAAGAATTTTGGAAAAGAGTATCTTCTTCCCTGCTGTATTGGCTTGCTGGTGCTGCCATAACAAAGGACCACAAACTGGGTGGTTTAAACAGCAGAAATTTACCGTCTCACTTTTCTGGAAACGAGAAGTCTGCGATCAAGGCGTCAGCAGAGCCCACCCCCTCCGAAAGTGCTAGGATCCGTCCGGGCCTCTCTGGGGAGTTCTGTAGTTTGTGGAGCATAACTCCAATCCACACGGTGTTCTCCTGTGTGTGTCCCTTTTATAAGGACTCCCGTCATGTTGGATAGAGGCCCACTCTACTTCAATATGACCTCACCATAATTACATCTAAAGCAGCCCTGCTTCCAAATAAGGTCATATTCAGAGACACTGGGAGATAACATTTCAAAAATACCAATTTTGAAGGAACACAGTTTAACTCAGAATGTTCACCACGCTATATCTCGTTTGTGCTCTAAGTATTTCAGGAACACACATCTACAACAGGCTTCAACAGACTGCTGAAAGGATGGATGCCCCACAAAAAAATTAAGAACCCTGTTGTATGATGTGACATATGACAACAAAGAAAGTTCGAGGTTAACGTCTCCATGGTTCTCTAAATTTACAGAGCCTGAAAACCACCTGGGGAGCTGTACTTAACTCTAGAAAGTACTTCATGGAAGCAGGGTACTCTGCACTGTGCCTTTTGGGGCTTGTAAGCTTTGTTATTTATATTATCAATACCATCATCCCAATCTTAAGGCAAAATTTCAGCAAGACCCTAAAGTACGTACATTTGTTCATACTTAAATAAGATCATGGGAAAGGGGTCATATTTTATTTTGAATTTTTCACAGTGCTTACTATTGGAACTTACAGACATTATGTGATTAAGAGTTCAATGAATATTAAATTAATGGATTGATGGATGAGTGGACATGTGTTTGGAGATGCTCCACGTGACTCCATCTGTAATGTCTCCCAGCCTCATGTGTAGGCTTCCCCTTGAAAGTGTGAGCCTGGTTCCCCATCCCATGAAATCTCTGATTGTTCATCGTGAGTTTACCATATTCTGCTTCATGGGCTAGTCCACCATATTCAGATGACTTGTTCCACTTCTAAGTGAACAATTCCTCTCATTAGTCTATTAAGAGAAATATTTATATTTAACTTCATAATATTAACAGCATAGTGGTTAAGCATCCCTGGCTTCAGATCTATTACTCACTGGCTATGTTAATTTATTATAAAAACACTGGGATTTATTTTCCTCATTTGTAAGAAAAATATTTCCTTATTTATTTCCTTATTTGTTATTGTTTAGTAACAATGTTCTCACTTCATAGAGTTGTGAGAACTAGCTCATCCATGAACACACTTAAGTCAGCATCTTAAAGTCATGGTAAGTCACTTAAGTCATGGTAAAACTTTATCAGATTTGCAAATCTTTATAATTAAAGAAAATATCTAAAGTAGAATATATTTACTAGACAAAAGCTGTCCTGAATACCTGAATTCCCTCTCTTCATCCAAATGACTTGGAAAATATTAACCCAATTTGTAACAGTACTATTGATACATTTTTTTAAAAAGATATTAAGATCCCAAAAATTTTAGGTCCAATTATTTTTTAAAACTGTTATATGAAGAAACTTAGCAATGCTTGTTCAGAGCTAGTTTTTTGTAGAATACTACATTGTTAGATGTATATTCGTCTGTAGCTTGACATCCATTTTTCACACAAGAATAGGTCCTCTCTAATAACAAATGCATTGCTTCAGTGAAAACCGTCTGCCTTTCTTGAGGAAAAAAAGTTATTTGGAATACATAGAGAATTAATTAAAACTTCGTATTTTTTAAAAAGTTGATTCTTGTGAATTCCTTAATGTGATCGAAGCAACGACATTGCCAAAGGAGTGTGGTTTGCCGGTCCCCAGGGACTGAAGACAAACGTGGCAGACTTTGTCTGGGGCAGCTGAAGCGTGAACTGGAAACATCGGTAGAACTGACAAGTCCTAGAAGCTTTGTGTTTGATCAACCCAGAGCTACAGATTGTAGCTCAAATTTACTTTTGTCCTGACCTGGCCAGTTATTTATGTTAACACAGAAAATCTTAATACTAGAGAGTGTTTTTAACTCAACAGACCAAGTCAGCATATACTCACTAAGCGCTTATTCCATACCAAGCTCTAGGCTACACACTGAGTTTCGACAGGGCCCTGTCTGTGAGGAATGTCCGGTTTAATTAGGCATACAGTAAAGTAAACAGACAGAGCGTGCTCCGATGAGTGTCGTGACTGCAGGAAGTGCAAAGTGCTACCGAAGTACCTAAGGTGGACGACGCCTGGGAGGGATGCTGCTAGTGGTCCAGGAACTGCTTTCTGGAGGAAGCCACTCCTGAACCGAAACCACTAGGACAACTAGGAGTCAGTAAAGCAAGGTACAGGGTGAGAAGCATGGGCCGAGAGAATATTCCAGCAGGACGTTTGTTGGTCCAAGTCTGGAGATAAGAGAGTGTTGTTTGAATAAAATTCCAAGAAGTTTACTCTGACTGGGGAGCTCAGGTTGAGGGAAGATGGATAAAGAGATGAGCCTGGGAAGATAAGCAGGGACAGGTTCACAAATGGCCTTGTGATCCATGCTTCACATTTTGAGCTTTGTTCTAACAGTAAATATGAAGCCACTCAGGGGTTCTACTAAGATAAGTGCCATATGGTAAGACTAGAGCCAGAGAAAAATAATTTTATCTCTTTCCCGTCTTCTTTACTGTAAGATACGGGGGAGATGGAAAGAAGTTGCTCGATATCTTCTTCATAACCATTTCCATCCACGGGAAAACGGTTATGAAATACGGAGACTGCATAATTTACCATCAAAAATACTTATGCCGGAACCACAGGTGTAAAGTGGGTTGTATACTCTCCTTAAATATAAATCCCCACAAATTTTATAAGTCCTTTTCCTCGAACTTTTGACCAGCCCATCAGTTTTTTTTAAATCCCGTTTAGAATGTAGAAACCAAATCTAGACTTTTTAATAATCAGCAAGAAACTGTTCATTTGTAAGGCTAAAGGATTATCATTCTCTTCATAATTAATTATATCCTCTTTGCTTTTCTGCATACAACCTCCTGTTGCTGGTTCATTTATAATTTATTTCTCATTACAAGTATTAAGTATTTTTATGTCAGACTTGGGTTTAGAAAGTCTTTCCTTACTTTGGAGTTGTTCTGCCTCAGAAGTTTTCCTGCCATAACGTGTCTTGGTTTCAATGGATCATTTATCTAATGTATAGAGATCACTTTCAATTATTCCATCTTTGAGCTGTTAGTCACAGAATTATCAGCCATTAGGGCATAACAGACAGCCTCCCTAGACAGAGTCAGGTACATATCTGAGTACTTTCTAGATGAAGGAACCAAATTATGGTATTTTTATTGTTGTTTCTCTCAATTGTGTAACATATATAGGTAGGTACTGTTATCACCACATTACACAAGAGGAAAACGAGGAATTGGACATTGGTAGAAGGATTAGAATTTTTATTCATTCCCAAATTGTTCTTAATTATTTCTTATTAGCTACCAAATGAAGTTGATGCTTGGAAATTATTATTTGTTTTTTCTTAATAAAAAATAGTATTACAACAAAATATGGGACAGTCATTGCAAAATATGATTTAAAATGCTACGGTTTCATTAAGGTATCAGAAGTTTCTAAAGACACAGAGTGGTTTACTTATGAACTGAAATATTACGTTGACCCTGCGGTGGAAGCTAGGTCTGTAGAAAGGAGCGTCGTTGTTGCAAAAAGTATATCTTCAGGGTATAAACTGCAAAAATCACACTGGGAAATAAAACACTATTCTTAATATTATTTTTATTTCCAAATACAGAACTATTATTTAAATCAAAAATTAAATCATAGCTGACATATTTATATACATTGATCTTCAAATAAAATCCTTTTAAAACACTTTTTCCTGCTGAATTTCAGGTTTCTTGCTATTAGTTGCATTTCCCTTAAATTTCTTTTATGATCGGCACACTAGAAACATCCTTCATCTGGCTGTAAGAACATATTTAAACATCTAGTTATGTATAATTAATTTTGGTTTCTATTTTAAATGTTCTTTCTTACATTTAAAGCCACTATGAGTCCCTCCACATCCTTAGAAACTCTAGTGACTTCCACTGCACTCTGCTTCAGCCATCCATGTCTGTTCCTCAGTCTACAGTGCGGCATCCTTGACACTGAAATAATAAATGCAAACATTTTTCTAAGTTCAATGTCTTCTCCCAGCTCTCTCACTCAGTTACTTATACTTTACTCAACATTCAACCTCGTGGAGACCTCTGAGTCTTGTTCTGCTGATTGGTTTATCATTTGACAATGGTTTGGGGTTTTTTCCTTTCCTTGTGTGTGTGTGTGCATGCGCATGTATGCATGTGGAATGTGCATCTCTCTCATAATTTTCTAAGTGCCATAGGCAGAGTGAAAAGAGCAGTTCCGTTGGCCTCAGGAACGTCTGTCACTCATCCAGCCCAGCTTAAGACTCATAGCCTATAGCCTGAAGTCTGCACTGCAGTCACAATGTGCATGACAACTCAAGTCCAGGAGTCAGTGATGGGCTGTCATTAGCCCTGAGCCCTAGACCCATTTGTATCCAACATGAGCTCGAGTCACCCCAAGTCAGCATGTCAGCACCATTCTGACAGCCCAATCTCACATGATCTCATAAAAGAAACACAGCACAGGCCAGCAGGAGTGAACTGCTCATCAAACTGCCCCCTTAGAAACGAGGCCCAGCCACAGAGCTCCTGGACAGCTCCATGGGCATGAACCTGGTTAACCCAGATGTAGAACAGAGGACGGGAAAAGCAGATATGGGGGTCCACACAGGATCCAGTCCAGCCTGAGGGACCCTATCCAGATAGCACTGCCAGCCCAAATAAGTCCCAGGCACCAGAAGAGTCTGCGGGAATTCCAAGGAAGGCATCCCAACATGCAACCACACCCTGAGGCACAGGGCTCAGAGCGGCCTCACTTGCCCATGTCAAAAGGAAGTCCAGAATGCTGGATTCAGAGAGCGGACACCCTAAGAGGGAGCATCCGGAGAGGGAGTCCAAGGAAGAAGATGTCCCATTTTTCTGACTGAGCCTCAGAAGTCCTGCAGCATCACCGCTGTCTCATTTTATTGGACGCAAGGGTATCATAGCAGCCAGACCAGAATCAAGGGCAGGAGAAGTAGGCTCTACCTCCTTGTGGGGGAGGTCAAGGTCACATTGCAGACGAGCATGTAGGCTAGACCACACACAATCTGCCACAACCACCATAACTGTACTCTTCTCCACAGCAGACAGCGTGTTACTGTAACTGCCTTCACTTTTCTACATTCTCCACCAGAGTGTCAAATAACCAAATGACTAAACACCAACGATTGTGCCTTTCACTCCCCTTGATCCTATGGATAGAGGCACTTAATATAAGAAAACGAAAACAACGTCTGGAAACCATGAAGGGGGAACAACAAATTCTAAGGATTGATATATACAATTAATCACTTATTTATTAAATGACTAAAAAGAAAATAGCAAAATTGTTTTTTACTCTTTTATGAGAAAACTCAACTTCTGCAGAGAATTGTGTCAAATTCATCAAATAACTATTCTACCCTTTGCCATAAAGCTTTGGCATAATATGTAAAACTCTTCCATGCTTAGTTCAACACACACAGTAAGGAGAACACAGAGGACAAAGCTTTGAGCAGGGCAGTCTGGGTGCCAAGGATGGAATCACTTCCCAACGCCCATGGAAGGAACGTGAGGCATCCTGGGAGTAAGGAATTGAGCTGGCTTAATAACAAAGATGAAATAATAGCTTTAACCTCTTTATCTATTCTCATTCCAGTCTGCTCCAGCTTACAATGTCTGGAAGTTTTCACCCTCAGAAAAAGTATAGTACTTTATGAGTCTGTCATTTTTTGCTAATCTTCAGATACTGAAAATCACTTTAAATCCTTTCTTGTCATTTTGGATTTGCATAAGTGTCTTGAAAGAAAAGTCTAAAAAGGCAAAGGCTGATTTAGTGTGAATGAACATGCCATAAAGCATTTCAAACCTTACATCATTCATGTAAATCTTTCATGATTTAAAATTTTTCAACTTGCCAATAACAAGTATTCTGGGGTCGGGCTGGATGCAACAGCTAAGGCTGAGAAGGTGCTTTCATTAAAATCCTGCCTCCTGAGAAACTTATAAGTCTTGGGGAGGGTGGAAAAAAAAGAATGTTCACTTCAGCCTAGAATTTGCAATCTCAGTCTAAACACATGATTTACTAGTAGACGGGGGAGGAAAATTCGGCAAGCCTTTATCAAGATACCAAGGGCAGATATGTAATTCACCAGTGAGATTGGGGATGCTTTCAATATTTAAATTCCGTTTGTATACAAATCAGTTTGGTAAAAATAAATGTTTAATTTTGTCTGGTAATTGATTGAAAAATGAACATACATTTGGAATTTGGTTTTAGTAAATCAGCCTTACTTTTTCAAAGTGAGCACTTTTGTAGAGCATCCCTGAGATAGTAGCTTTCGATCGTGAAGTGGAGATTTGACACGTCTCTAACTGGTTTGTCAACACATGGCACAAAAAACAAGTATCTGTGTCCCTAAGAACCAATTTTTATCAAATACAAGTTATTTATTCATGAATTAATCTAACTCAGACTATACCAAAGTCTTCACTTTAATCTGTGGCCTGAAAATAACCATTAGAATTTCAAGTGCATTTTTCAAAATCCCAAACTTTTAGTGGCTTAAAGGTATCACTCTGCAACTCTGTCACTATATTCACCTGACCCACTTGTCATCCCAACTTTTAAAAAGAGAAATTCCATAAAAGGAAATAACTAAGAAGAAAACCCACAGAAATTTGGCAGATACTAAGAAGCAGATAACCACTAAAATATATATGTAAACAATATTCTTAAAGTTCTAAAAAATATAAACCAGCATCATTGAGGGTGGAGGGTGAGAATTTCATTTTTAACCCTTGGGACTTAAACAGCATGCCGCTGAGCTTTTAGAGTTCTTACTGAGAAAGTCGTTCAGCTCCATTGAGGGAGGAGGCCATTCGCTGAGGTCTTACTCCTGTCCGCAGAGAAAGTGGTTAGCGCTGGAGAGACTGAGCAGAACAAGGTCCAATTTCACCTGACAACACAGAGAGGAGCCCCCTACAGTTTGTATTAAGGATTGCAGGAAGGAAAGTGTCCAAAAAGCCTCTTTGTCCTGAGAGCCACCGGGACAACCATTAGAAGTGTACTGTTTCGGATGCCTCATTCTTTTCCGATATGTTGTGCAGTGTAAATGCCACACAACAAAGATACTATACTGAGTGGGGACTCTTGTAAATTCTGAACTGTCCTTATCTTCTGACCCACTGCCAGCCCCACTGTGTACTATTTCCCCAGAGAGATCTTGAATGTTACTATTAAAAGTGAAGAAATCATACAATTCTAGCGTGAGCATCCATAACATTTAGCAATATGTCTAATCATTTTAATTCATTTCTTGCTGACTCTCCCACATAACTGAATTCTCCACAGCACTTGCCTCAAACCTTTTCCAAATAATGATGGATATACAACCTTGTGAATATACTTAAAACCACTGAATTGCACACTTTTTTAAATGGTGAATTTTATGGTACATGAATTACATCTTAACTTTAAAAACGAGAAAGAGCTAGGACCCCAAGACATAGACGAAGAACCGTCAACAAGTAGACCATTGATTCCTTAGGAATCCTGAAAACGTTTCACTGCATGTGCCACAATCTTGCCCCAGAGTCTCTGACACGGCAGGCCTGGCGGGCGTCCTGGTGGTTGGCATTTTAGCAAGCACTGGGGGTGATCCTGACGTGGGTGATCTGCAGAGAACTCATAGAAAATACTAATATTTATACAGAAATGAAAAAGAATGCTCAAGCGTAAGAATTAGAGTGGAAAGAGGGAAGGCCCAAGGATGGAATTCCAGGGGCGCCACTCTCGTTTGTGAGCTAACCTGTGCTGATGAGCTCATTCCTGCTTGTTCATTAATAGGGTTTCACTCTCAGGGACTGAATGTTTATATTAAAGCACAGTCTATTAGGAGAGGTTGTTTTAATTCAAAATAAATGATGTTAATGAGAAATTTTAGACTTCAGTTTAGGTTAATGGGGAAGATATGTGTTGGCTGGTAGACCTTTATTTTTTCCCTCAAAACATACCACATAGGTGGCTTTCTACTTTTCCATGCCTGGGGCCAGCTTTATTCTCATGTATTAGCCTTTTGAAGTCTCAAAGACACAGATCTGACTTTCAGAGTTCTGTAAAACACTGACTCTAAAACCTTCGGTGAGTGACTAAGAAAGTCATTACATGCTTACGAGACTTTGGAGTAGTCATCATTCCTTGAAGAAAGAATAAAATAACCTATACAGATTAATGTGCACCAGGCCTGGGAGATTTGAAGTCAGTAACAAGACTTTCACTGAAGACTTGATATGACTAAGTGAGGGTATTTGAATTACATGTTATGTAAATTTGTCTTATGAGACATTTAAACAAGTAATTGAACTGCTTTCTTCTTATTTCTCTGCCACGTAGGTGAATTTTAATTTGCTCTTTTAATATCATTACAAAAGCAATGAAGAACAATGTATATTCCTGCTAATACTAACGTTAAGGACATGAAGATATTAATTACGTACCTAGAGTATACAGTCCTGCGCCATACAACGACATTTCTGTCAACGATAGACAACATATACGACAATGGCCCATAAGATTGGTACAATTTAGCCTAGGGTGCATAGTATGCTATAATATCTAGGTTTGTGTAAGTACACTCTGTGATGTTAGCACAACGACGAAATCACCTAACGAGACATCTCTCAGAAAGTGTCCCCGTCGTTAAGCAACATATGACTGTATTTAAATTGTTGCTAGTTTACTTAGGTAAAGATAATTCTGTCTAAAATGTCTAACAGTACCTAATGTAAAACTGGGGCATAATTTGTAACTACTCAACATATTATCTTTATAAAACACAGTCCATCATGGTTGTTTGCCCTTTGATCTTCTATTGTAAAAGGAAAAAAAGCAGAGACCAATTTCAGGAAAAGGACAAAGCTTACACTTTCTGAAAAGCACTGGAATCTAACTCTGAACCAGAAAGACCAATATTTTAGCACAAAATTTTTTTTTGTTAATCCTAAATTAGTTTTGTTCACTCTTTTAAAAGAACTGTATGTAGTTCTTTTTTACAATTCATTTGGGATGGAAATGTTTCATATTGTTATCTGCTCAAACTCTGCCGGATTATTTCCCTGCTTGCTCCCTCCTTGCTGATAATGGCCCTGCTGAAGTGAATCCCACAGTTTGGAACCACAGAGTTAACCTGACCTACTTCCTTTGCCCTCCTTAGACTGCAGCATTGAACAATGTCAACTATCCACCACAATTCCTATCAGTATGGTGAGCCAGGAGTTGACATCTTGGCAATCATGGTAAAAATACAAACTCCTGGAATGCATATGGTACTTGACACTTTTCAGAGTCATTCATTCAACAAGTAACTATTGAGGGGCCACTAAGGGGTCACCATTGTACTTGGCATTATAGCCATCAAAACAAATAAGTCACAAGCCCTCTCCTCAAGGACGTGGCCTAGTAAAGATCACTGGTACTTTAGCACTAATAAGTAACAGGTATGGCAAGTGCTGTGATGGATGAAGATAAGAACCACGGACACAACAAGGAAAAAGTAGTTATATCTACTTGGATGTGGAGAGAAGGGCTTCTGAAAAGTTATACCAGGAAAAACAATGCAAAGTGTTAAAAACAATAGGCAACAATTTTGTCTGATGAACAAAGAGGATATTGGTCAGGATTCCAAAAAGAAACAGATGGCATACTCCAAGGAAGGAGTTTATTTACACATACTACACACACACACTCCAAGTGAAGGGTTTATTTGCAAAGATCATTCATTTCTGAATAACTTAGCTAATTTCTGCACTGCAGTAACCACATGATAACTTTTAAGAGCAAATAAGACTTGCATAGTTAATAGGAACAAATGCCATCATTTCAGCAGCTACACTGACTTAAGCGCTTCACTTACAACAATTCTGTAAAAATAGGTATTCATTCATTAATTCAGTAAGGAAGTAAGGAAGTAAGTATCCAACAGGCACCTGCCGTTTGTCAGGTGTTGTTTGAGCCCTGGAGATGCAGCTGCGAAGAAAGCAGTCCAGGTCCTCCCCCTCAGGGAAATTTCGTATTTCATGGGAAGAGGCAGATGATAAATAAGTAAGATAATTTTGGCTAGCGATAAGTATTATAAGGAAAAAAATAACAAGCCTATATTAATCAAAGTGGCTACATAAAGGTGTGAGGGGGCTATTCCAGGAAAGATCTCTCTTAAAAGAAGGCATTTGAGATAAGACATGACCGATGAGGCCAGAGGGACGGTCCAAAGCAGATTGCAGAGGGAGCTTGGCACGTTCCAGCAGCAGGCAGGATGCTTCGGTGGGGCATGGGGTGAGCAAGGGAGTCCCGAGCTGTAGGGCTGCCATCGGGAGAGGTCTGAGCAACCACCAGAGGCCAGTCATGTTGGGCTTTATGGACCACGCTTTAGTTTTCTCTCTTTAGAAGGAAGTAAGGTTATTCCTTGCTCTGTTCACACAGGTGGGAAGTGGCAGAGTCCACATTCAAGCCAGGCCTGTCTGACTCAACCCATTCCACTAGATTAAGGGGAAAAGAGTCTGTCACCTTATTGAGGATCACCTCTGCGAAGTAGGTTAGGAAGGGTGGGCTGAAATTCTTTTAAAAAGGTGAGCGGAGTGAAAGACCATTTTTGTACTGATATACATAACCGTTGTACCACATCCTTGACACAAATTCTGCAAATGGAAAAGCTATTCCAGAATTTTTATGAAATAGTAAGAGATCATGCCTAAGGAAGTTCAAATTATACCCAAAATAAATAAGGAAGTTTTCAAATGTGATAGATGATCATCGAGCTCACAACAGAGCTCAGTTAAATTTTCTGTGATTCAAGTTAAAAAGATATATTAAAACCCTAAGGCATCAGTCATGCTATGAGAATTTCTTCTGGTTAACCTGTTGGAATCGGGGGTCTAAAACTGCACTCTTCTGCTTGGTGAATTTCAACACTTTATCTGAATTAGGTGATTACATTGAGAAAAACCGTGATTGCTACATTTTCAAGCTAAGAAACATGTTGGGGATGGATTGGAACAGGATGGATATGGAATGAAAAGATGTAAAAGGTAGGAAATTAGAGGGTGTTAAGCAATTGAAACTCATCTGAGTAAATGCAAATGCAGTTTTAGTGCGGTGGGAATCATTAAGTCAGCACTGAATGTCACTGGTTACCATAGGAACTGGGTAATGGGAAATGGAAACAGCTGGATTTATGACTCCTATCAATGTGTTAAACAGACGCCTACTCACTGCCATTGGAGACGACTGAGAGTGGTAAATGGCGAGACTTCACATACAAGTACGTGGGAGGGAAAATGAATTAATTGATAGATCTTTAAATTTTAAGATAAGGATTAAACGTTTTTGAATTATTTTGCTTTTGGTTGTTCCTTAATAAACCACTGGTTTATCCTGAGAGTTAAAAATCATAAACCTTCTATGTATAATTTTTAAAAAGTGTTGTGTAGAGTTGAAGTTGGTAGTCCACAAAACAAAACTGCAGTTTACTGTCAGCTAGCCACACTCCAACAGTTGTCTCAACGACAGGAATTCAAAAGTGATGGCTGTATATGATATTAACTATGATTTAGAAAGCGGAAGTATTCATTCTAAACCACGATAAACTACAGATAGTGGTATAATCTTGTAACCAACAAGGGAGTGTTTATCTCAAGTTCGTTATTTCCTTTTTTCTATCCCACAATCACTGTCTGAAGTCAGTATCTCATTTGCCAACACATGGACAATTGTAATAACCACCTAAACAATTTTCTTCAAGTATTCTCCTCCAGTCCCTTCTCCATACTGCCGTCTGAGCCGTCTTTCAAAAACATCATTTCTACTGAAACCCAGCACTCCCAAAACCTTTGGGATACAAGCCAAACTACTTACTCAGGTGTATGTGTGTTTTAGTAACCTGGATCCAACCATTTTTCGTTTCATCCTCTAAGAGTGGGGTGACCTAATGTGTATGAGGCACATCCAGGATACTGTCCATTGTGAAAGAGGGAGCTATTAATAATTACCCTGGGACGATGAGCTTAAACAGACTGTTGAGGCAACAGAGGAAACATGATTACCTTATTTAAGAGCCAACACAGAAGATTCTTTAATAGTTCCTCTGCTTTCCCAGGATAAATCAGTTGCTTCCTCCTGTCCTTGGTGCTCCCATAGCACTTGGATGCCCCTCTACTTAGCAATCTCACATCATATTGCAGGCATCCTTATCATATGTATGTCTCCCGCTAGTTACACATGTCAAGAAGTCCAAGATGCATCTTTGCATCCTGAGTACCAAGTACAAAGGTATTTAATAACTGTTTTTTGATGGCAAATTAATATTGAAGCAGAGGACTGACAGACTTAAGTGGAAGAAGTAAATATCCAAGAAATGGGACAAAGATCAGATAGAGATCTGATCACCCAGGTAACTCTATGAAATTATGTTGCATGGGGACTCTATGTGGGTATTCATCCCAAAGAAGAGGAATAGCATATACAAGTATTTGACATCGCCTATCCAAAAATATTACACAGGATTTGATCTTTGTATTTATTCTTTGCAATGAAAGAATACTTTGCATTCTTCTTTTAAATGCCAATGTACAAAGATAAAAGACAAATTTTAAAGAATCCTGGCTTAAAAATGCTTTACAACGTGTTAAATAAATTTGTTATGGTTGCAAAAGCATCTCTTCCCAGTCACACCGAGACTCTAGCATTCCTTCTCAAATTCTTACTAAGGTATGATCCTGCAATTATTCTGCTCAATTAAGATAGTTCCCACTTCACTCCTCCCAAATGTTGCTCTCCTGTGTGACGTTCCCCCCCACACACACACACACACACACAGGAACATCACAGCTGATTCTGCATAACCATCACAGCAGAAATAAGTGAAAAAATGGAAACACCTATGTCCCAAATGGTGTACCATCAGGGATCCTGATGAAAAATGCTCAGATCTTCAAGTCTATTTTCTTATTTTGCAGAAGCCTATGTTTTGTTTTTAAAATCCAAAATTTGATTTGGAATGATATAAAATGCTTTAAAGTGAGAATATGAGCATGTGTTTACATAGGCGAGCTTTTGTACTAGTTTCAACAGCTTTAGCATCTCCATGAGACAAATAATCTTCACCGGTGACATATAAGGAGAGGGCCCTTCTCCAAATTCCTGCAACCCTCACCCTAAGTAGAGCTCTGGTCACTTTTTAGAAATTTCAAGATACCAGTCCCCTGAGATGTAATCAGACATCAACTGGAATCCTTAGTTTATTCTTCACAGATGAATTTTATCAAACATACTTGAAGACAGTTACTTCTAATCCATCTTTACCCTCAACATTCTTGGTAACATTCCTATTTCTCTTCACTTTCTCTCTCCTATATACTCCCAGTTTTTCTTTTGATAAAATTTTGTTATGAAATAATACGTATTTATTACAGACAACTGAGAAAATATTTTAAGATCAGAAAGAATAAAATAAAAGTCATCCATAGGAATGCCAACACTCAGATACACACTGATTACATATATGGGACGTTTGTTGCCTGCTTCATCCAGAATCATATCCTTTATAAACTTCCCCTGTGCACAGCCCTAGGCCAGGGGCAGAATCAGGGGTGTGGCTTTACCACCTGACCCCACGCTCCTGTTCACAGCTGATTAGATCAGGACTGAACTAAAATCCATTTCCTTCTCTTCACACTCTCTCTCAAAAATCGGAGCTAAGATCCAGGAAGACTGATGATAGCGGTAGTTACCACTGATATTTGTGTGGTATATAAGCAGATACAGATGGGTGGAGGAGACAGAAGCACAGAAACCAGAAACAAGAGACCATACAGTCCCTGAGAGGCAGAGAGAATAGGACATCATTTCCTAGTAGCTACTTGGTGCTGGTTCCATGAGGTGTGGCAATAATCCAGTCCTTGCGTCCGTAAAACTGCTCACTGTATCTTTACAATAATTCCCATCCCCTTCACTGAGTTTTTATTCTTCTATGATTGTTACTGTGTTATATGCACAACCAGTTATGCATACAAACTTTTTTGTTATAAAATGGTGCCATAATGGTTTGTTTTATGACCAACTTTTTCAGTGAATACACCCCAAGCATTTCTACAGCCTTAAATGTTCTGTATTTTCATGACTGCATCATTTTCTACCATGCGATTATACCATCGTTCATCTAACCAATGCCTTGCTGGAAGACATTTAGATTATAACCAATGTATTATGTTGAAACTCCACCCCTTCTCCCCCGGCCTTTCAAGAATCCCTTTTCTGTTATACACAAGCCTTCTTATGTACTCAGTCTTTACAAAGAATAGTCTCCACTGCCCTGTTTAACTCTTCAGGGAAAGCCATAAAAGTTCCATGTGCTGACGGTAGAGTCTCCCACTGCCACGTTATAGGCCATTTCCCTTCCATTCTTCTGAAGGCAAAATAGCAAAGCGACAAGAGACCAAAGTTTGGAGCCGGACTCCATAAGTGGGTTCAAATCCCAGCTCCACCATATACTAGCTATGTAATCTTAAACAAGTAATATAACCTCTCCAGGCCTCGGTTTCCTCATCTGAAAGATGGAGATGATAATATGCCTGCTTCCTAGGGTTGTAAGTGATTAGATGAGTTAACAGATATCCAGCACTTAGAGCACCATCAGGCACACTCTCATGTTAGCCACTGATGTTATGAGAAAGTCTATTCAGCTCTGAGATTTATCCATCTGTTATGTACAGCTGTATCCTCCTCATTTATTGAGGTCTTCGGATTCTTTCAAAGTCTTCTTTCCACTCTATGTTTACTGTAATCCCAGGAAAATTTAACTTCCATGAAATCTCATTTATTATTAAATTTAAACCAAATTTAACATCCAACAATCTAATTTTCCACCCTATATTTATTATAATCCTAGGAAGATTCAATCCTCGTATTTAATCAAAGAGTCAAGGGCATCCCACAAGACCACTTCCACCTGGGAACCCTCCTTATTTACCCCATAGCCACCCTTGCTTCTTTTATTCTATTCTCAGAAAATTAAATGGTCCTCTTCCCATTCAAGGCCAAACTCCCTACCCAAATCTTGTCTCTTTCTCCTCCTCCTTCAGGATTTTGCTCATCATCATCATTCAGACTCCTTTATACACAACTTCTTTTCTTCTCTCTCTGTTATGTTTTTCCCCTCTCCTGAAAACAAACTGAATTCTTTGTCAGAAAAACACTCTTCCTTGAGCCTTTCATGCTTCTCTAGATACTACCCAGATAATCTTTTCCATGCCTTATCCAACCTTCTGAAGTCTGCACATTGTGTGTCCACTCCATCACCTCCCATTCACTAGTTCGGTACTGCCTTCACTCAACAAAGTTATCAAGTGCTTCCTAAGAGCCTGGCAGTGAATCTACCCCTAGCCACCCAGGAAATCGTAATTGTCAAATCCATTCACATTTCTCAGCAGGTCGCTTTCTGGACCTTCTCTGCTGTTTTTGACAGTGTTGACCGCTTCCATCAATCTCCACTCCAGTGTGTCTCTGTGATCGTCCTGTTTTTTTGGTTTTCTTCCTACTTTGTCTCCAAGACAAATTGCACTGAATGGAGTTAAAAGGCAAGGAAGACTTTATTCAAGACTACGCAACAGGGGAGAGAGATGGAGCTCCACTCCACCAAAGCCAAAGGCAGTGGGATTTTCAATGCTGAGGTACCGGAGGACTTCAGTTGGGATGTTGGTCAACGTGATCTTTGCCAAGTGGTGCTTGTAGAAGTTAGGCTCCTACCCTCCCATGGGGACTGGGAAGCAAGAACACTGTGTTTCTTGATGGTTACATTTCAAACGAGGGCTCCCAGGTCTTTGAGAAAGATAGTCCTCGGTTGTAAAAGTGGCAAGAAGCTGGGAGAAGATTTATATCTCAAAGGAACAAAGAAAACATTTACAATTGCAGATGTTGTTAATGGAAGGTCAGGAGCCTATCATCAGGAAGAAACTTTAAAGTCTAGTCAAGCCAGCAGGAATGTTCCGTCAGGGGCACTGGCCACTCTCTGCTATGCTTCCCCTCTTCTCTCTCCTGTTCTGTCATGTCTTCAATGCAGGGGTCCTTGATCATTATTCTTTTACGCACAGCTCATTTTACTCAACAGCTCCTCCTGGGAAACCGTGACCACCTCATGGCTTCCGTTACCACCTGCTCTACATCCTCAACAACTTTTCTCGTTCCTTCGCTACCCCCAAATCACAGATTTTATCTCATAAATATTACTCAAGTCCATCCCCTCCTGATATCCCTACTGTAATCTCTTGCCTCGGTCATTACAACAGCTTCTTAAATCAGTGCCTTTCTGTGAGTCTCCCTTCACACGGCCTTCAAATATCTAAGATGTAAATCTAACATGTGACTCTGTAGCTTAAAGCTCTTCAGATGCTCCATAGAGTCCAAAGATAAAGCACAGGCTCCCTAACAGGAACAGCACGCAGCCCACCGTGACCAGGTCCTGGGCCATCGCTGCAGCCTCATCTCTGGAAATTTTACCCTGTGCACACTGTGCTGCCTCTCATCTCCAATTCCTGGCTCATGTTTTTCTCTACCTAGTTCATTCCCATTCCCTCAACAAGCCAACTCCAGCCTGTCTAGTATGATCAGCTTAATTGTCACTGCCCCCAGAAATCCCTGATTCCCTTTTATTGGGTAAAGCGCCCTCTCTAATGCTTCATAGGCAACACTCTGCACTTATCCATAAGTGTGTGTGTGTGTATTTCTCACTAAACATGCACTTGTTATGAAGGCTTCATCATGTCCATTTTTATATCCCCAGCAAAAAGCACAATGCCTGGTACGTAGTAGATGTGTAATAATTGTTTGATGAAATAGTCATTAAATGAATAAATATGTGGACAGGTAAATCTGTAAATGGAAGGATGGGTGACTTAGACGTCTTTCTTACACTCACAACCAGATCATAAAGAAAGTGAATACTTCCATAGAGATGCACATATTTATTAGTAAGCAGGCACAAAACGATCTTCAAACCTGTGCCGTAAGTTTAGTAAAGTCCCAGCTCTCTGACTTTCTAAGTGCTTTCACCATACATTGTACAAAAACTTCTCTCGGATGGAGGGAGCATGTATGAACATATTCCAGAGGCAGAATCCAGTTAACCTAAGAGTGGGCTTCAGGCAACCAGAATCTTCCAGAGGCCTGCCAGCCCCCAGACCACGCCGGCAGTAGGATGGAGGGCGTTCCCAAAGATGAAGGGCAGAACGGTCACCACAGTTTACATCCTCTTTAGGCAAGGTGAGGAATGCCTCTAAAATATTTTAGCCAATCTGACATTTTTAAACCACTACTTTCACCCCATAACTCATTTATATCATCCATTATGCTAATTAACAAGCCATTAATTCTGCCAATGAAAACCTATTGCTAATGTGCTAATTAGCTAATCTTTGGTGCTAGGGATAAAGAAAGCTACAGCCCCTGTCACAGAGCTCCGGAGTGTGGCCTCACTAATTAAATGCTAGTTGCCCACCCCTGGAGTGTGAATACTGGAGTACGGCACCGACTGCTCCTCCAGTGGAGATTAAAGCTAATGAACGCACACTTACGCCACGCTGTTTCCTGAAGCAGAATTGTAAAGTAGATTACAGATACCCTAGCACCCACCATCTAACGTGAATATAAACTCTGACTAGGAATAAAAGAACTCCAAACTCTGGTTTAGCTCTTCCATAGACTGAGAAAATTCTGATCCTAGATTCATTTTCTACCCGATTCTGCATGCACTTTACAAATGTCCCTACAATCAACATTTAAGAAGAGAGAAAGGAAACGTGTTTGATGTACCTGTCTGATTGTTTAGCACACCTCAGAGGCAAATGTTTCTTCATGTCTTTATTATGTCATCAGTTTATGACCTGAGGTATAAAGATAAATTTCTCCAAAGTGCTTCTTTTTATTAACAAGAGAGAAAATAAATAAGAACTTTCAGCATTCCAAGATACAAGGCTTTCTTTTTTAAAATCATCATATTAATCTTTACCTCTGCAATGGTGGTAAAAAAAAAAAAGCAAGTGGCATGATTGTTGTGTAGTCTTGAATAAGACACGTTAGCAAAGTTAATCCAGGGGAGAGGGACTATCTCACGCATCTGAAACCTGCAGCATTGATACAGTTCGCAAACCTGTAGGATAAAGATGTAATTTTCTTTGGGGAGTCAAAACATCATAGATCAACACATGCTGCAGCTTACTGAAATACATTTTGATATATTTTCCTTCCGTTTATCTTAGATATGAATACTAGTCAATTTCACATCTCAAATATGGTTTTCTGTGTCATATGCTTGAAATACTACAGGTGACAAGGAGAGACTCCTGAACGTTAAATACTAAATCTTTGCTCAATTCTTGTAAAGGTAAAAAACGACAAAAAATGGACTCAAGAATAAGGAAAAATGTTGATATATCGAGGTAGTTTTAATTTTCCATGTCAATACCGTGGTGAATAGTACACAGACACACATAAACATAATAAATACGTTTTAATCATGTTTCTTCTTTTAGAATAGGTGTTACGTATTATAAATTAACTATTTTATCTCAACTTTATATACTTACATAGAGTTTGGTCAAAAACACCAACTCTGTTTTCACATTACCTAGGGCCCTCTTTGCTATGCAGAGTTCACTTGCTCTGAAATAAAATTTTCATAATACTTTGTCAGTTCATCAAGCTGGTCAATAGGGTTTTTCTACTTGGTAGTGTCACGAGTGAGAATGACCACCCCGGGTCTTTGTCCAACATACCAAGACCAAAAATGCAGCTAATCTATTCAGAGGAAAATTATGATGAGAGCAAGTATTTTAGGTAGGATTCGCCTAAGCAAACCTATGACAAAAGCCTAGATTTGTTTTACAAATGCTAGAACTCCTGCTCTTAGCATGACCTCTCTGTTCTGCTTCCCCCTGGCTATAGATTACAGCTCTGCACGGGCCCCTCCTGGATTCTCACAAGTGAAACTTTCCTGGGCTTACCATTCCCAACACAAGGCCGGATCCAAACCTTCCCCTTTCTCACTCCAGTGAGATGCTCTGCCCTTATCTCATTCCTTCTGGTTCTAGGCATCCATTAGGAGAGCAAATAGGCTAATTTGCACTATGCTATTTGTTATAGTCTGAACGTGTGTCCCGTCAGCATTCACATGTTGATATTCTAACCTCCTAACCTGATCTGAGGTGACGGAATTAGGAGGTGGGTTTTGGGGAGTGATTGGTCCAAGGGCAGAGCCCTCGTGAATGGTACAAGTGCTCTCACAGAGGAGACCCCTGAGAGCCCCCTGGTCCCTTCCACCATGTGAGGACATGGTGAAAAGGCACCATGTAGGAAATGAGCCCCCACCAAACCCCGAATCTGCCAGCACTGTGATCTCGGACTTCCAGCCTCCAGAACTGTGAGAAATAAACGTCTGTTGTTTGTAAGCCACCAGTCTATGGGATTTTGTCACGACAGCTCAAATGGACTAAGACACTATTAATATAAGATAACGGCTCAAGAGGGAATCCCCTAAGAAACATATTTGAATATTCACACACTCATTATTCAACAAATATCCCTTGAGTGTCTCCAGCGCTCTGCACTGTTCTAGTCTACGCCATCAGGGGTGCACCAGTGGAAAACGTCAGAGAAGAGAGCAGACAACCGTCACGGCTCCCCTGGAAGCTTACATCCCAGCAAGAAGAGAGGGACACTGAACAATGGAAGTGTATCCGTATGTTCAAAGGCAATCCCTGCTATGGAAACAAGGAGGAGGTGGGGTGAGGACCTCAGTATGCGTGGAGGGAAAGGACTGAGATGATGGAGAAGGTGACATGACCAGAGACGTGGAGCAGGTGAGGAGCAGCCATTTGGATGTCCAGGGAAAGCGCATGCCTGGCAGAGAGCTCGGCCACACCAAGGCCCTGGGGCAACAGCACGTCTGGCGTGCTGGAGGAACAGCAGAGAGACAGTGCCGCTGAGCAGAGTGAGCCAAGAGGAGATCAGGCAGAAAAGGGAAGAGGGAGCAGAGGGGAGACACCAGGTTACCTTGGGCCTTGTGAATAGAAACCCCACAAATTTCACCTGTGAGCACACAGTAGGAACCCCAGCTACAACTACATGTTTATTTCCTTTATTCACTCAATATTTCTTGAGTGCCCACTAAGTGTCAAGCATCATGTGAAGCACTGGGGAATCAAAAATGGAAAGACTGCCTTTGGAGAGTTCATAATCTAGCAGGAGGACAAAGCAGACAATTGCAGCATAAAGTGAAAAGTTCTATGATGGGAATATTACAAGACACGCCCAGAATATGGGGGAAGTAGGAGTGCAGCAGAGAAGAGCAGGCAGTGCTTGGCTGAGCCGAGCTGAGCAGAACTGTCGGTGTCTCATACACGGGAAGAGCATTCTAGACAAAGTCCGAAAGCAATGAAAAAGCATAACATTTTCTGGGTCTTCTAAATAGTTCAGTAGTTTCACAGCAAGATAACGTATTGTCACATAAGCATCAGAGTCGAATGAGCTGTGCATCCTGTCACAGTGCCCTGTCTTGATGGGTAAACTGGTTGGGGGGGGGGGGGGGTCATTCCTAGGAGAAATGGCAGAACTAGCCACCCACAAGTTTTTTCATTCCAGTTCAAGACCACAAGTCTCCATGGTCACTTGTGGGTTCTTGCAACTACAAAGGCTTCTCGATCGAATGGAGACAATGTTACAGGACCCCTGAGCCTCCCCCGGCCCCGCGATCACAGCCTGTGGCCATCACTAGCGCGGAGGTGGCGGCACGGCTTCCCTTTCCATCCTCCTCCTCCAGCTGCTGAGACTCACGCAACCTTTAATCCTAACGATTCTGCTGGATAGGTATCACCTGCTCCCACTTGATGGAACATTCGTGGGGAAATGCTTTTAAATTACTGCAAAAGCTTGTTTGTGTGTTTTAGGTAGTCTCTGACATTCGTCTCTGGAGAAAACAGAGATTTGGTTTAAGAAAATTCAGTAATGGGTCATTTTTAGAATTCATCTGAAGCAGCCGTCAGAGCCTAGCTTAGGATGGGAGCTGTGAAGACAAAGAACAGCCCCGGGAATGTCAGCCGAGCGGGGCCGCAGGAGAAGCGCACCAGCAAAGGAGCCCTCAGGACAATAACCAAAGGCCTCCCATTAGCCTGCGATGGCTAATCGTCAATTTCAGGCAGTTTTCTGAAAATCACAGTAATCTTCTACCTTCCCACCCCTCTTATGCCCCAGAAAAAGAAATGAGAAGCATCCATTTAAAGGGCAAAGCTGTGGGGAGGGAGCAAAGTTGACTGAGAAGATAAAACAGCAATTAGGGTTTCAAGCACAGAGCAGAAGAATTTCCGGAATGTGTCTGTCACTCTTCTCCCCACTGTCACCATCCTGGTCCAAGCAACTGTCCTCCTTGGCCTCAAGGACTGCTGAAACCTCCCAAATAATTTGACACTCGTTCTTTCTCTGTCTCCAACCCTTCATCCACCCAGTCACCTTCTTAAAATGTTAGCCATCTCCTCTCTTCACTCATCCGCGCAAACCTTCCCAGGGCACTGACACGGAAACCTGAACTCCTCCCTGCGGCCCCCACCACCTGCCCTGATCTGAGGTCTGTGGACCCCTCAGTCACATCCCACCCCTCTCTGAACACACTCCAGCCTCCTGGTCTCTGAACAGAAGCCTGGGGGGTCTTGGCACATGCTGCTCTTTCTCCCTGGAGTGAAATCCCATTTTTCTGCCTGGTGCCCATTCACCCTTCAGTTCCCTCTCAGGACAGTTCTCCCCGAGCCACCCCTCACCCACACCATCATCTCCAGAGAAAATTCGTCACAATTTGCAGTCATGTATTCATTTGTTTGTCATCTTGCTGGTTGTCCCCCTGACCTACAGACTGTAAGTCCCTGAGGGCACTCACCGTGCTCTGTCCTACGCTGGTCCAAGAGTTCAGCAGAGACCTGGGGCACAGCAAGTGGGACACAGTCACAAAATTCTCCATACTTCTTGTCAACGTAGAAAAAGTCCACCTTCTTCATGTTAATCTGATCTTCTTTTCCTCACCGTTCCCCACTGGCGGACATACCAAGAAAAAAACAAACAAAAACACTAAACGTCCACTCTGACGAACCCAATACAATACTCAAATGGCCCCATTTAGGGAATGCTCACACTTTTTAAGACTGCTTAGTTTCAAATTTCTGTCCCTATCTCCCGGTCATTTTAATATGGCTTCAGGGTACCGCCCATGGGGATAGGCGCGGTTTATGGAGTCTAGAGGTAAAAAAAGGATGTGGGAATGTGCTCTGGCTCCTTGTGTGTCTGGGTCACGGTTCTTGGCTCAGATTGCCGTGTGGCATGCTGGTCCTAAAGTCAGCAGCTGTTCAATCTCATAACCCAAACCCTCTGGTCTTGGTCAGGATCCTGTAGCGCCCCGGGCTTTTCTAAACTCTGGGCACCCAAGCTGGTCCCTCTGAACCACTGCCACATGAAGCTCGCTTCCAGCCTGCGTTTCCTCCCTCTCTGTGTCTTATTCCCCGGGGTAGAGCAGACCCATAGCAGACAGCCCACACCCAATCCAGCGTGCAAACCGTGTATGACCCTTAGAATGAGAGAAAAGAATTTAGGAAACTCTTTCTCTCAAAAATGTTTGGATTTCGGCCAATTACCAGGCTACAAAATCCTTTTTGACTGTCAGAAGCTGGCAATTAATCCTTTTATTCTCTTTTCATTCCTGTTGTCTTGATCTTAACCTTTTGGGGGCAGATGAAAGCTTCAGCTAGAAGACGGAGTTAATGTACACACAAAAAATGAAACTTTTAAAAACGTTTTTGTACGTTATTTCTCGTTTAATGAGCACTCACTCAATAAACGTATGTTGTATGAAAGAAATAGATGGGCATTTTAATTGACACTTGGTGAAATATAGAAAACAGTAACAAACATACCAGACCTGACTATCCACACAGTTCGTAATAAAACTGCAAAAAAGAAGTATCTGGTAAAGTCTTTATTTGCCTTCTACAATTTTATCTTGCAGAAATAAAACTGGGATCTATAAATATAATTTTAACAAGGAAAACTTAGTGCTGTAGGAGCTCATGGTTGACGTTGGTGGTAGAAGTTGAATTTACAAGCCTCGGCTTCAGGCTTAAAACAAAACAAAGACTCTGATTTTGCTCCTCTCTTGTCCAAGGAAAATCGTCTTCAATGGATAAAGTAAAATTCACTGAAAAATGCTGGAAAAACCTACATGATTTAAATCAAGATAATGTCTGAGGCTTAGAATATTCTCTCCCAGGATGTGGAAAGATATTGCAGTTGTAATTTTGAATCCGCCGCCCATGATTTGGAGAAGTTTTGACTAATGGGAGAGGTGCTAGGAAGGCTTTAAGAACAAGATTGTTCTGGAGCTGCTGCCTGGAAGACAGAAGCGAAGTAGTCTCAAAGGAAGAGGAGCAGAGGCCCGGAGCTGGGGAAACCCGCGGGGAAATGCAGCTGCTGCTGCCGTGCAAGAAGGCGGTTAGAGGGAAGCCTGGAAAGTGCTGACATCAAGTTCTGGGGAAGCACCAACATCAGCCTAAGTAATTTAGTGGTTTTTCTTTATTCTTCACTCCCAGGATACAACTCAACCTTATATGCTCTTCACTGTTATTTATTTTATCAAAGAAATACTGTATCCCAGAAGCACACGTTTCGAGGTTCCTTGCCTGCGTGTATAGTCAGCCATGATTACTTCAGTTGTTTCAACTGTGTATACTATTTATTTAATCAGTCATTCTCAACAAGAGACCTTAAGTCGAGGGAAATAGAGCCAAGAGGATATGCCCTAGGAAGTCTTCCAGAGAAGATATGGTCTTAATGCTAATTTTGAAGTGAAGTAGATAAAACTCATCAGAGAGGCAGAAAAAAGAATTTCCAAGAAGGGAAAACAGTGACGTGGATGAAAGGCAAAAGGACCAAGAGACAGAGCAGACTGGTTAGGCTAATAAAGAGAAGTATGAAGGTATATTATGGAAGAAAGAGCTATATTTTACATTACCTACTTCCACTTGCTACACAGTGCCCAAGGACAGAAAGCTTGACTTACTACCTACAAAAAGAAATTATTATCTCCAAGGATTTGATAGATTTTCCTGCCATGGCCAGTCATGCCAGGCTCGCTCCTTCCCTTACGGGGCTCATGATGCTTTCCGTGCATTTTCCAAGGTAAGAAATCAGAATGTGTCTGTTTGACAATATATCTTTTCCATTGCCTTCCAGGCTTTACAGTCTTAAGTGGAAATAGATTTCTCCATAGTTTATACCCCTTTTTCTAAGATAGTGGAAATTCACTCCCAGAGACCACCTCTGCTTTTTTCCCCTTCAAAGGGCAGAAGTGATAGTTCTTATATATGAAAGAAGAATGAGTAAGGTGGTAAGATGAAAGTTTGGAATTTATACAGAAAAAAAATCTCAGCTTCAGGGATGCTTTACAAGAAGTGTTCACAATATTCTTTAGATAACATATTATGAATAAATACTGCGCTGCTTAAACCCATTCCAAATTGCCCTGGGCATACTCCAGGCACTGAATAAGTGTTTATTAAATGATTAAAGGAGGAAGGGGGCCCTGAAGAACAAGTAAGGAAGGACTAAACACCACATTGGTTAGTGTTTTCAACAGGGACCAACAATTATGAGACTGCTTACAGCCCACAATCAAGAATAAATATACAATAAAGAATTTTCTGCATAGTATTTATGACTAAATTAAAAACAATCTTTAGCTTCTGACGCCAATTGGGATGATATAAAAGGGATGGGATTTACAACTATAAAACTGGGCAATAAGCAGTACCAGGCTCTGATCCCTTGAAAGAAAGAGGGAAAGCAACAGGAGTCCTATGCTTGTACCATCTACGGCCTGGGGCCAGTTTCCAGGCCACGATGTAAGGAAGGAGAACTCAGCCAGATCTGAGTCCCATTCAGTTTAAGAAGACAGATTGGAGTTTGGGGAGGCCAAGGAAGCTCGAATTTTCCATCTGTGATACTGGAGAGGAGGGAAATGCACAGAGAGAACTCTGCAGAATCTTTGTATGAGAGGAAACTACTCACCACCAGGGAAAGAACCACTGAGAAGTGGTAGGCAGAGTTGACACAGGGCTGGAAACTGTTCATATTCTTAATGGACAGAGTGGCAACACCTCATAATACGAAGGGTGTTAGATAAAGTTCTGAGGAAGATATCGCCTTAGTAGTGGGGCTAAATTAGCCCTAGATTAAATATCGCTCTGGACCCACCCTAACAACATTTAAAATAAAGCTTCAGGGGCCGGCTCCGTGGCCGAGTGGTTAAGTTCGTGCGCTCCACTGCGGCGGCCGAGGGTTCACATCCTGGGCAAGGACATGGCACCGCTTGTCAGGCTAAGTTGAGGCAGCGTCCCACATCCCACAACTAGAAGGACCTGCAGCTAAGATATACAACTATGTACAGGGGGATTTGGGAAGATAAAGCAGAAAAAATAAAAATAAAAAAAAATAAAGCTTCAAATAATCCAACTTATTTCAAGTAACATAACTTGATGCTAGAATAAAGCCCAACACAATTTAAAAGAAAACAACAGAATACAGCAACCAAGAACATATCATTTACAATGACCAGCTTCCAATTAAAATAATAACAGGAATGTGGAGAAAAAGGAACATGTGACTCATGACTAAGAGAAATATCAATAGAACCAGACACAGAAATAACAGAGATGATGCAATTGGCATTAAAGCACATTGAAATGGCTGTTATAAATACTCTCCATAGTTCAATAAGGTAGAGAAAAATCTGAACATGAGGAGAGAAATGGATGATATAAAAAATGCATAGTGAACTTCCAGAGAGAAAAAAACAATCTCATCTGGCATTGTTTTCAGGAAATGACTGCAGAATAAATACTTCAGGAAAAAAAGATGAGTGAACTTGAAGACAGCAACAGAAACTATTCAAAATAGAGCATAGAGAGAAAAAGCATTGAGGAAAGAGTGAACAGAGCATCAATAATTTGTGGGATAATGTCAAATAATCTAACATACTTGTAATTAGAGTCCAAGAAGGACAGGAAAGATCAGAAAAAAATATTTGAAGAAATAATGTCTATAAAAACTACAAATCTAATGAAAAGTATAAAACCTCAGATCTAAGAATATCAGCAAACCTGAAATTAAAAGAAATTTAAAAAAAAAATACGGAAGCCCACATCATAATAAAATTGCTGAGTATCAGAGATAAGGGAAAAACCTTCAAAGCAGCCTAAGAAAGAGACAGATTACGAAAGATAAAGGGATGCTGCCACATGTTTAACAACATGCTTTCTGGGGAAAAAAACACAACTTGCAAGATTTGCTGATTACCCTATAAATACTCCCACTCGACCTGTTCCAGTTACCACTCTGATGTCCCTGAACACTGAGTTCAGAATGACGTGCACAATCGGCTCTTATGAGCTGGCAAAGGCTGGACCTCACACATCACTGTGTACAGAAAAACACACACACGAATGGTCTCAGACTTCTCCTCAGAAGCAACACAAGCAAGAAGATAAAAACACAGTTGATTTAAAGTAGGAAGAAAAAGACTCAACTTCGAATTTATCATCAAGCCAAATAACTTTCAGAAACAAATGCAAACTAAAGACTCTTTTACTTAAACAAAAGCTAAACTTAATAAATATTTGACTACCAGCAGACCCATACTACAATAAATATTAAAATAAATTCTTAAGGCAGAAGGAAAATGACATCAGATGGAAATTTGAAGAGTGACAGAAATGGTGAACATGTCAGTAAGAATAAAAGGCACACATTTCTCATTTTAAAACTCTTTAAATGATAATTGACTATTCCCATCAGCAATAATAACAATATATTTGGGATCCATTTCATATATAGAAGTAAGATGCATGCCAGCCATAGCACAAAGGACAGGAAAAGAAATGGAGCTGTATAGTTTTAAGGTTCTTACATTCTAGTGAAGTGGCATAATATTTGAAGATAGACTGTAATAAGCTAGAGACATATATTGTAAAATGTAGAAAATAAAATAAAATGGTATAGATTTTAAGCCAAGAGTAGAAGTGAAAATGGAATAATGAAAAGTTAATCCAAAAATGTCAAGGTAAAGAAAAAAACAAAAGAAATTGAAACAAATGAAAACACAAACGTCAAGATAGTCAATCAAACCCACATTTATGGATATTGTATTAAATCTAAATGATCTACATGCTCCAATTAAAAGGAAAATTCAAAGATTCGATAAAAAGCAAGACCCTAATATATGCTCTCAACAAGAAATTTACTTTAAACATAAAGACACAGGTAAGTTAAAAATGAAAGGACGGAAAAGAATATTCCATGTAAACAGTAATATTAATATCAGACAAACTAAATTTCAGGACACTAAAAGCATGAATTGCCAAAGAAAAAAAATGATGTATTGCACTTCATCAAAATTTGAAACTTTTGCCTTTCAAAAGACATTTCTCAGGTCAGCAGTTAAGTTCTGGCACTGGCCTAGTGGTGAAGTTCAGTGCACTCTGCTTCAGCGGCCTGGACTCAGTTCCCAGGCATGGACATACACCAGTCTGTTAGCAGCCATGCTGTGCTGGTGGCCCACATACTAAAAACTAGAGGAAGACTGTCACAGATGTTAGCTCAGTATGAATCTTCCTCAGCAAAAAAAAAAAGAAAAAAAAGTGCACACCATGCCTGTAAGAATATATTCATAAAATAAATATTAGATAAAATATTTGTAACCAGAACACGAATAAGAAAAACAATCCAGGTTTTTAAAAAACAAACAAAAATTTTGATGGACTCTTTACCATAGAAGATCACAAATGATTAACAAATATAGAAAAAGAAACTCAATGTCTATAGTCATTAGGGAAATGCAAATTAAAACCATATTAAGGTTCCAGTAAATATCTCTTTAAAATTAAAAAGACTGACAATAATCAAGTGTTGCAAAATTATGAAGTAACTGTAATGCTCACGGATTTCTGGTGGGAATGCAAAATGATAAGAGCACCTTGGAAAGCCATTTGGCAGCATCTTATAATGTTTAACATTCACTTACATGCAACCCAGACATCCCAATTCTTTTTTATTCTTTTCAAATTAAATTCAACAAAGGCAAAATCACAGTTACAGAAAGCAAATTAGAGGGTGCACAGGCAGGAGTAGGTTTGTGGCTTGACTACAAAGGGGCACAGAGAAACTACAGAGTGGCAGAAATGTTCTAAATCATTTTGGTGGTTGGACAACTGTATACATCTGTTAAAACATTGAAAATTGTTTAGTTTTATTATATTTAAATTATAAAGCTGATTATTGAGACGGCAACATCCAAAAACGACTTTAATTCAATTTTCATCAAAGACCCAAACTCAGTTGAAACTTTGGCTCGCTGAAACCTATCATCAAGATATAAATCTTAATTGAAGTCTGGAATTCATGATAATTTTAGAGATGAAAGTGTTATTTTGTAAGTGAGGAAACTAAGCCCCAGGGAGGTCAATTAACTTTTCTTTTATCGAGAGTGACCACACACCCTAGTTTGCCTGGACAGGCCTGGTTTACGCCTGCTGTCCTGGCGGCATAATTATTAACGGCACCCTCTTTCACGTTGAGAAATGCCCCAGTTTGTTTGATGAATTTTATGGTCACTCTATCTGCATCATTCAGCAAATCGGTAGCACAGCAAAGTCTCAAATTCACAGTTCCTTACGCCCACTCACTGCTTCCCATTGACTCCCTCTGCCACTGTTTGATATGAGAGGCCAGGGAACATTGCCACCTGTGAGAATCTCATCAGATAGATTGAATAGGTAAACACATTCTCCCTAAACACACACTCGTGCAAACTCATGCCCTCACACTCACATACATACGTGGAAGCTTACACACACAAACTTGTGCACAGGCGTTTACAGTCAGAGCCTCCCCATTTCCCAGAATTGAGTGGCTATCAACATACAATGTGTCCAAGAAAGAGCACAAGTCCCTCTGAGCAGCTTATCCGCCTACAAGGAGTTACGTGACCTTGGCTGTTCACTTTAGTTCTCTGGGTCTCAGCTCATCCCTCATAAAAGTTAGATCCCCTCTACTAGTTTCATTGTCTCCACTGAAAATCTGTAACCTTGTATTTGGGAGCCAACTTTGTATGTGTCATGGGTTGAATTGTGTCCCCTCAAAAGATATGAAATCCTAACCCCCAATACCTCAGAGTGTGACCAGATGTCACACTCTGTTAAGATGAGGTCACACTGAGTAGGCTGAGCCCTTAGCTCAATACAACTGGTGTCTCTATAAAAAGAGAAGATAGGAGCTGGCCCTGCAGCCAAATGGTTAAAGTTCCACGAGCTCTGCTTCTGTGGCCTGGGGTTCGCTGGTCAGATCCTGGGTGTGGACCTACTCCACTGATCAAGATGTGCTGAGGAGGCATCCCACACACAAAGTAGAGAAGGATGGGCACAGATGTTAGCTCAGGGCTAATTTTCCTCAAGCAAAAAAAGAGGAGGATTAGCAACAGATGTTAGCTCAGGGTGAATCTACCTCACCAAAAAACAAAAAAAGAAAAGACGATATAGGGAAACAGACACACAGGAAGAAGCCAGCATGTGATGGAGGCAGAGATTGGAGCCGTGCCCCTAAAGCCAAAGAATTGGGGATTGCCAGCAAACACCAGAGGCTGGGAGAGGCAAAGAGGGATTCTCTGTATAGGCTCAGAGGGAGCCTGGCCCTGCCAACTCCTTAACTTTGGACTTCTGAGCTCCAGAACCACGAGACAATAAATGCCCATTGCTGTAAGCCACTCAGTGTGTGGCAATTTGTTATAGTGGCCCTAAGAAACTAATACAGTAGGTGACCCACTCAGTAAATTCTCAAATACCAGGATTGCAGAATCTTATTAAAACTTACACCTTTACTCCTTAATTCTGTCTGGCTGAAGCTTTAGGATGTTTTATTAACCTGTCTCTCACCAGTATTACCAATTTAGGCAGAGTCATGTATCATGTCTAGCTTTTACAGAAACTTACATAGCTCAAAACCCTGCCTAATTTTCCAATCCTTTCCCATTATCCACCCCATCACCGTGACAGCCTACGCCTCTTCGATGTGTGTTTGCAACAATCAGGGAGGCTCAGTAACTTACACTCCAGGTATGTAGATGTCCTAGTTCCTTCACACTGCTGTAACACAACACCACAGACTGGGTGGCTTGTAAACAGCATTTATTTCTCAAGGAAGTCCAAGATCAGGGTGTCAGCAGACTCAGAGTCTGGTAGGAGCTCGCTTCCAGGTTCACATATGGTGTCTTTTTGCTGTGTCCTCACATGGTGAAAGGGGTTAGGGAGCTCTCTAGAGCCTCTTTTATAAAAGCATTAATCCCACTCATGAGGGCTTCATCCTCATGCCCTAATCACCTCCCCGGGCCCGTCCTCCCAATACCATCACCTTGGGGTAGGATTTCAGCATATGAATTTGCAGAGGACACCAACATTCAGGCCATAGGAGGGGACCAGCCAAACTAAGAGGCAGGGGACATTATCAGAGTAGACAGAAAGAGAATCCTGACTTCTTTCCCCTTGACCTTTGTACGTCTTCCATGAGAAAGCCTTTCAAAGTCCCACCAGGTGGTGACTCCCGCACTTTTCTGGCATGTCACAGCACCAGCACCAAACATCTTCTACACAGGACGGTGGACCCTCAGCGCCAGAATATCAATGGTCACTTAAAATCTTATGGTTTCCCCCAAAGCTGGGAAAAGTCCAAAAACTGAAACATGGCCATCACCAAAATAATGTGCGGCCTGCGTTAAGTGTAATGTCTCAAGTCAGTGGGTTAAGAAGGTGCCCTGTCTCAGCAGGTCAGAGTCACTGACGTGGCTCTAACAACCCACCTTCTGCTGACTGTGAAAAGCACGACCTACAGGAAGCATTCTCACAGGAGTGCCTCAAATCTTAAATTTTGTTGTTGGAGGAGCAAAGAAACGAGAGTGCCCGCTGTAGATACTCATCCATTGTACTCATTTATTGACCTCACAATAGGTTAAAAACATGTAAGCTTTTTAGATAGGTTACCAAATAATATGCATCGTATGGTCCAACTTTTCCAGCATTTTTTATTGTGGTAAAGTATACACAATATAAAATTTACCATTTTAGCCATTTTTAAGTGTTCAATTCACTGGCGTTATGCACATTCACACTGTTATTCAGACATCACCACCATGCATTTTCAGAAATTTTTCGCCACCCCAAACATAAACTTTGTACCCGTTAAATAATAACTTCCTATTCCTCCCTCTGCTATTGTGATCCTATTTTTGTAAAAAAAAGTCTGGAAGCATATATATCAACTTTTAAAATGTTGATCTTATTTGACCAGCATTCCTAAATATTTATTCAGCACCTCTTTTGTGCCTCCCGAAAAACGAGTAACTGATCTTTAAAAACCATTTTGAACCTCATGGGATAAACGGGATAGAATATGTGGAGCCCTTAGAAATAGCAGCTGGCACCATCGTAAGCAATATATTGGTGTTAGTTATTACTATCCTTTGTTTTGTTAATCTTTATTTTCTATTTTTTCCAGAATGAATTCTTTTTATAATCAAAATAAAGGTTACTATGAAATTTTTAACAACAGAAGGCCCATAAAGTCACCACAAAATAAAGAATTCCTATCCAAATCATAAAATATTTATTTAAAAAATGCAAAACAAAAATATCTGAAGAGCGATAAGCAGACACATAAGCAAACCTACTAATGGAACTGTCCCAAAACACAAGGCTAAGCAAGGCCCCAGCCAGGGAAAGAGAGCGCAGTGGGACGCGGGCAGAAGGGCTGGGCACGCTGGGGGCAGCTGCACAGCTTCCAAGCCTGTCTCTGAACAGTCGGGTCCCACGGCCTCTCGCAGGTCTGCCCATGAGCTCCTGCATGGTCCACGGCCTGATTCCTTTCCGCTGTGACTCATCCTGCTTCAATCCCGGGCCTAGGCTAATTTGTTCAGCTCCGTAAAGGAACAGAATGGCACAAATCCCGATTAGGAGCCTCTGACAATGCAGAAAGTCCTCTGCGCACAGAGCAGCAGGCTTTAGTTCTGCCCGGAACACAGGCCTGTATCTTCTCTTTCTTTTCTTCTCCAAACATTTTCTGTCTCAATACCTGTATTGCACTACGTACGTTACTCTCATTTATTGTTGCTCTGATTGTGAGGGTTTGACAGTCAGCGGTGCAAAGCTCACATCCTCGATAGATTCCTCTTCAAGACGTGTAAATGTGTCCAACTCTTTAAAAAGTGGCTCTGTCCACACCAAGGTGTTGAAGACCGCCATTTGTATCATCTACGCTGGTTAAATTACACAGTCTCAGCTTTATCGCTAAATTTCAAGACTGCTCAGAAAGTCACTAAATTATGTGTTCTGTTTGCCGGAGGAAAAGGATATGTCATCAAGGTCTGATGCCTTAACACGCTGGGGGCCTTGCGTCTCATTCAGTGCTTTCTAGTGAGTAATCCAGACCACATTTGCATTAATAGCCTTAACCTCAGTCACGAGTTTAATTTCTTTAAAACTATATTTAGGCCTTTGGGAGCCTCTATAACGAATTTCATTAAACAGAAAGATTTTAAAATGTACTCTTTTATGATTAATTAACTTTGTATAAAGATGGTAATTATAATTAAACTCATAATTTGACTCCTGTGTCATTATCATAATAATTGATCAAGTCATTTTACCCCACAAGCATTCAAAAACTGCAACGTATGTGAAACAGAAACAACCCTAAATCATCCCCCAAAAATGCAGTTTTCACATATTTTCAGAAACTTGACAATCTTTTTTCAGTCCTTTCAGCTAATGGCCATTTCCTGACTCTCCTCCAAATACTTTCTCTTACTCAAAAGATGACAATACTTTTACCTATCACGTTCTCATTTCGGATCAGAAGGACTATAGAGCTTAGGCAATATGCTGTTTTTGCTTTTAAAATACAGAGTTTGCTAACTTCCCTCTGGTTACTCAACTCTGTGTGTGGTCTCCGGCCACAATATTAAATAAACGAACAGCATTAATCAGAAACCCCATGAAACTCCATTTCAGCATCCGACCTGGGTAACCCGGTGAAAGCATTGGCACTATAGACAGGACAGAATATTCCCGTTTCAAAAATGAGAAGGAAGACTCAGGATTCTGGCTACTCACAGCAGCCCAGAAAACCCACACAAATGCTCCCCAGGAATTCTAATTAACCTCAGTGAACTGGCACATTCAAGGCTTTCAAAGGATTTATCCTAAAACATCACCAGTCTTCACGGTGCACCCCTGTACCAGAGGAGCGCAGGAGCAGCTGTGAGGAAATGCTGCAGGCATCCTCATTAGGACTATTTTTAGCCTGTGGGATGGAGTCTGCCCAGGGCTGCCGGCTGGGCTCACACGCCACAGCGCAGAGGAGCAGGACCAGTTCAGTAACCAGTCAGAATCTTCCAGGAGAATCCTGACCGAGCACGGAATTCTCTCTGAAATTGCTCCACTCAGGCAAACGTCTTAAGGAGACAGTGCAAGACACAGTGTGAATGTTGTGGTACCGAAGGTGCTCCCATCCGAAACCATGCTCCCTAGGGACAGGGGACTGGAGTGAATACACATATTGACATTTTGGCTTCTTTTTTTTTTTTTTTTCAATTTTCTAATCCTACCTATCTTTCAAAGTTTAGCTCAAGCATTGTCTTCTAGAAGAAGCCTTTCTTGCTCACCTATGCCAAGCATTCCTCATGCTGTGCTGCAATCCGTGGCTGCAAATACCCTTCACGTGAGAAACCATCTCTCACTCATCTTTGTAACCCCAACATCTAGCACAACCCCTGACAGTAGGACTTGAAAAAAAATTGTGTATTGAATGAATAAACAGATGTTCTTTCCAGCTCTGACACCCAGCAAGGTGGAAACGGCTGGTCAGACGCCCAGCACATCCTTCACAAATGAGGCAAGGGGCAGCTCACTCTGCTGGAGGCAGGAAGACTGCAGAAGGTACAGAGAGAAAGACCCACTTGGCTCCACAGGACAGGCCTGGGATGAGCCCCAATAAATAAAAGGAAAGGACAAAAGAACGTTCCACCTACTGATCTTGCCCAGGATAACTTGGAGCTTGTAGAGTGAGTGCAGTGTGACCATGCTCGGACTTCGTGGAATAAACAAGCAAAAGGACCTGACATCAGTCAAGATTTCTAAAGGGTCTCATACACACTCCAGGCAGAGCAGGAGGGGCATCAAATCTCGAAGACGTATTTTAAAAACATCTGTATTTGCAGTACCCCTGGGTCACAGGGTTCTTCAGTGTCCCCACTGAGGCACTGCTGTCCCACCTTCAGAGTATTCTGGAAATTTCTGGTTTTTTTTTTTAATTTTTTGATCTTCTAGTGAAGATTACATACTGAAATGCATATTACTTTTATTATAACTTACTTTCCTTTTATATTTCCCTTAAATTACAACTTAGTTTCTATTTTTAAGTTAAGTATATGTAGCTTTTATTATCCATAATCTTGTTTAATGAAATGAAAGGGGGCATTACCTAATATTTGCTATTGAAAACCTCAGTCTCACCTCCAGGCCTCCCAAAGAATAGATCAAGAAAATGAGGCATAGATAACGCACTCTCTCCTTGGCTTTCTTCCAGCTTCACTGTGGCATTCCCTTCAGCTACAAGGTCCCACTGCCCGGGAGAGTCCAGGTAGAGTCTCAGACTAGGTGTCACACTTCAGCATGTGAAGCAGATGCTGATGTCTGTCATGTTGTCAGAACTGCCACCTTCGCAGGCACAGAATGGTTTATTCCACTATGGAAATCAAGAGAAGTTCAGAGGACACAGTTAAATTTGTCCTTGAAAGAAGAACAGAAGAGCTGGGGTTTTTTTCCTCCTTTTCTTTCTTTTCGCTTCCTTTTTTTAAAAAAAAATAAGTGCAAAGAACTAGATTAATTATATTCTTTTGCCCATAACACACCATTGTCACTGGTCCACATCAAAGGATCCAAAGTCCCTTGAGCGAGATGAGTTACAGCAGAATAGAATCTTATTCCGAGGTTAGATTACAAAGTCAGCATACAAGACCAAACCACATAGATCTGATTACCGAAGTTTCCTTATCTCAATCATAAAGTACAGCAGGCATGATTTTGATCAACGTCTGAATAGTAATTTTCATGCATATGAGATTTTGAGAATGAATTAGCTGGAATAATGGAAGGAGTGAAAAAAAAATCCATGCAGACTTGTGATTATTTGAACTTTTCTGCTGCTATGACGACTCCCATGCTTGGCGGCCAATGGGAGATGGGTAGAGAACTTCAAAATATTCTTCCCTTCCTATAAGATTTATTCAACTCTGGTTTTTTTTCCTTTTAGGAGTTCTCAAGTTTTTTCTATTTTTCTTTTTTTGATTTTAGACTTACAGAAGACTTGCAAAACTTGTACAGTGAGTTCCCATGTATCCCACACCCAGTTTCTCCGATTGTTAACGTCTTCTATTAGTATGGCACCTTTGTCATGACTCATGAACCAATACAGATACATTATTTACTAAATAATTTATGCATTTACTAAATATATTTAGTAATTAAATTATGCATATTTTCTTAATTTTTACCTAATGTCCTTTTTCTGTTCCCAGGAGCTCATCCATGATCCCACATTACATTTAACTGTCATGTCTCCTTAGGCACCTCTTGACTGTAACATTTTCCCAGATTTTCCTTGTTTTTGATGATCTTGACAGTTTTGAGGAGTACTGGTCAGGCATTTAGTAGAATGTCCCTCACTTGGGATTTGTCTGATGTTTTCGTCAAGATTGATTGGTGTACGGAGTTTTAGAAAGAAAACCACAGAGATAAAGTGCCATTCTCATCACGTCATATCAAGGATACTCACAATCAACGTGATTTATGACTGTTGATGTTGACCTTGCTCACTGAAGGAGGGCGTGTCGGGTTTCTCCACTGTAAAGTTATTCTTCTCCCCCCTCAACATACACAGGTTCTCTTTGGGAGAAAGTCATTCTGCACACCGCACTGAAGGAGTGCTGGATTGTGATCATGACCCTCCTCCCTGAGGACAGAGTATCTACATAAATTATTTGGAATTCTTCTGTACAGATTTCCCTGTTCACCCCAATATGTTATTCAATAATCTATTTATATCCCTATACACTCATGGACAGTTATTTTATACTTTGAGCTATAATCTAACACTACTTTATTTATTGCATTGCTCAAATCGTTACAGCTTTGGCCATTGGGAACTCTTTCAGTTGAGGCCTGTCTCACTTTAACATACTCCCATCGTTGTAGGTGTTTTGTTTTTTCTTTTAGTACTGCCTTACCTTCTAGCATGACAAGACCACAGATATCTAAGCTCATCTGATTCAAAAGTTCGTGGATTATTCTGGCTTCCTCCTCTTGCTTGTCTGTAACCTCTTGCTCCAACAGTCAAAAGGCTTGCTCCCAATATCTGCCATTGTTTGACTCCACTATCCATGCACAGTGGTTTCAGAATTTCTCACCTATACCCCAGTAGGAAACAACCTTATCAACTAGAGTACAGTGCTTACGCATGTTTCCATTTGCTGTTAGTCTGACAGTCTTTCAGGCATTTTCAATGCAATTCGATTCTTTCATCACACTCTGCATTCCATCCTGGGATTCCATAACCTCTTCAATATTTTTTTTAATTTGCATAAAGTTTGCTCCATATGCTATAAAGTTCTATGGGTCTTCAGAAATACATCGGGTCACATATCCACCGTCACAGCATCTTATAGAATAGCTTCATCACTCTAAAGTCTTCCCTGTACTTCACCTGCTTAATCCTCCTCCCCTTCCCAAATTCTTGTCAACCATTGATCTGTCTACTGACTTCAGAATTTGCTTTTCCCAGAAGGTCATATAAATGAAATCATGCAATATAAAGCCTTTTCAGACTGGCTTCTTTCACCTTGCAAGATGCATTTAAGATTCATCCTTGTTTTTACATAGCTTAATGGTTCTTTCCCTTTTACTGCTGAATACTATTCCACAGTATGAATGCATCACAGTTTGTCCATTCATCTTTTGAAAAACATTCTGGTTGCTTCTGGCTTTTAGCGATTATGAATAAAGCTTCCACAAACACTCAAATGCAAGTTTTTATGTGGACATAAATTTTCAAATCAATTGGATAAATACCTGGGAGCACAATTGCTGGATTGTATGGCAAGACTATGTTTGGTTTTGTAAGAAACTGCCAAACCATATTCCAAAATGGCTGTACCATTTTGTATTCCCACCAGCAATCAATGAAATTTCCCTCATCTTTGCCAGCAATTGATATTGTCAGTTTTTTGGACTTTAGCCATTCTAATATATATGTAGTGGTATCTCATTGTTCTTTTAACACACAAATAATTTTGAGCATCTTTCCATGTGTTTATTTGCCATCTTGAACATCTTTCCATGTGTTTATTTGTCTTCTGTATATCTTCTTTGGTGAGGTGTCTGTTCAGATCTTTGGCCAATTTTTTAATTATTGTTTTGTTTTCTTATTGTTGAATTTTAAGAGTTTTGTATGCTTTGGGTACAAGCCTTTTATCAGGTAGTGATTGATAAATATTTTCTCCTAGTCAGTGACTTGTCCTTTGATTCTCTTAACTGTGTGTTTCACAGAGCAAAGTTTTAATTTCAATACTGTCTAATTTATCAATTTTCTTTTCATGGAGCAAGCTTTTCGTTATATCTAAAAACTCATTTCCAAACCCAAGGTCACATAGATTTTTCTTCTGAATTTTTTTCTATAAGTTTCATCGTTTTGCATTTTATATTTAGATTTACCATCCATTTTGGTTAAATTTTGTGTGGCTAGGTTTTGGGGGCTTGGGGTGTTTTTTGTTTTGTTTTTGTGTATGGATGCCCAGTTGTTCCATTCTCCATGCCGTTTTAAGTGTGCGCACTGGAGCGGAAGAGCGAGGTGGTGGGGAGAGCGGCGGTAGAAATGAGAAACTAAAGCCAGCTCTGCATTAAACAGATAAATGATGTGCCCCTCCTGTGTGCACTAGAGGACAGTTTCTCCTCTTTACAGCCCCTCCAGGGAAGCAGTGTCGACGAGTAAACAAGCTTCAGAAGGCCGACTTTGGTGTCTCAGAGTCCTCAACTGCCTCCGAGAAAAACGCCTGCCTGACCTCCTTCGCAGGGCTCCTTCAGAGGACAAAAGAGATTGTGAAAGATGAAGCCACTTTGAAAAATCCAAAGGCCAGTACAAACGGAATTAAGCAAGCACCGCTTCATAATGAACCATCTTGCTCTAAGCTCGCTTCCCACCCTGGGCCTGGGAGGGGGGAACCCTTCCCACACTCACTGGAGAACTTTGCACCACATAAACCTTGAACGGAGAGAGCATTTCCACGGCCAGCTGAGGCCAGATGTGCTCTGACGGGCGTTCCCTGCAGCAACTGGAGAAGACCAAGCGTCTCCGGACCCATGGCGTCCCCACCCCCTCCTCCCCTTCCTTCTCCGAAATGGGCTATGCGAACTGTAGGGAAATGATACACTTTGTTCAAAGATAAACTGAGGCGTATTAAAAATGTTGAGTTTATTTTTGCAAAAATCAATTGGAAAAGGGCAGTGCCAAACCGGAAGTAGTTGGGAGCGCCCCACCTACAGGAGCTGGGGAAAGATCTTTATAGAGAAAACGCCAACAAAGCCAGGAAACTATCTGCTTGGTTCTAGATTATTGCTTGCTCCCAGGTTTTGATTTCTTAACCTTGAGGCATTTATGGGCTTGGGTTTTGGTTTGCTTACATAGAGTGCTAGGTATTAGAATCCTCAGTCTCATGGCCTCTTTGTTTCATTAATTTAACAACTTGCATGTCTGTTTAGCAAACAGCTGGCTGCCTGCGGTGGAGAGCGGACAAGATCCCATCCTGAGTCCTCTTCACCACACCGTGCTCTATCTGGAGGAAGCCAAAATCACCTCTGCCTACACTCACAGGTTGTAAATTGAGTGTCAGCCACAATCCCCAGCCACAGAGCTACCCACCAAGTAGCTGTCAGCTCTGCAGCACCCAAGTCATCTTCCAAGATGTGCCTCCAGAGGGCTGGCACAGCAAGCAGCGTGAGACGAGGGTTTGCAGTAATCAACTCCCACAAAGTAAAAAGCTGCCGATTCTTGAGCTTCTGGCTGCTTTCTGAGTTACCCTTGGCCCTAAACTCCCTTTCAATAAAAAGGGGAAAGTTGAGTTCCTGTCCGCCTGTGTCCTCAATAGATTGTAAATCATTCTAGCTTTGAAATGAATTACCCAATGCCTCCAAAATGTGAAATCTTTCTGTGCCTTCTTAAATTGAAATAGAAAGAAAAATACTCCAAATTGAAGATTTCAAATGCAAGATCTGAATAACGACTCAGTTCTCTCCTTCCTTCAGAAAAGTACAAGTTTTCAAGTATAAAATATTCCCTCATAAGCAAAAGAATGACTGTTTTTCTGGAAAAAGAATGCAGGTGAGTAGTGATACCGTCAATATTGATATTTCCATTAGCCTAAAATCCCATTAGAGACATTTGTTATTAATTGCAAATATATTTTGAACACAGAAGATTTGACAAGAATATCATTTTCATGTTACATTCTAATTCTGTTGATCTGGGTCTTTCTATCTCTGAAAACAACTTATGTAATGAACGCCTAACCTTTGCTATGTGAAAGAAGGGACTAAATGAAGCTCACATTTAAACGTAAGTGAAAATGCGCCAAATGAGTTGTAAGTGAATAAAGCATGTCAGAATGATTATTTTCCAAAGGTGACAGACACTTCAGCTGTATTTCCAGGTATGTGGGGAAGCTATTAGAATTCTAGCAAGGTCTATCAGGTTCAGAGAATGACACTGGAAATTTATTACAGGTGCCAAAGTCAGTCGTATTCTGAAGCGTGATAATGTTTTCCACTGCAGAGTCCTATAAAATTCATTTCAAGATCTTTGGGGAAAAATGTGTTTATGAAAATCAGAGAGCCTCCAAAGTAGAAAAGTGAGTGTGTGTGTGTGTGTGTGTGTGTGTGTGTGTGTGTGTGTGTGGTGTGCATGCATGTGTGAATTACTGTATTATCAAACAAGATAAACTGAAAAATCTAAAATAGCTTTGTGTTCCTCGCCTTCCAAAGGGCCATATAGCCAATGCATTCAACAAACCTTCAACAAACTACTGTAGCATTAGTCTTTCTACTTTTTGCATGCTATTGCCTTGGTCTTATCTGCTCCCAAAGTAACCAAACTACCAAACAAGCCTCTTCTTAATTAACAGTATCCCAAATACCCCCTTAAATATACAAACCCTCCACCACAGAACCACACTGAACAGAAAAGGATTATGGGTGAAATGAATTTTCTTTCAGTTCTTTCTCTAATTCCTTTCACTCTTTTCCACTTTCTTCTGTTTGTTAATTGGTTTGTTTGGTTGGTTAGGTGGCTGGATGGTTGTTTGCTTGTTTATGGCCACTCAGGGCATTTATTATCATGACTTAATTTAAAGTGCTATATTTTAAATTGTTTAAAGCCATTAACCCTAACCACAGATAGCATAATTTAAGAAATACTCCTCACGGTAGCACACCTGTCTCCTTAGTTACAGGAACGGACTCTGCACTAACTTAGCAGAGTCCTTCAGTGCTGGGAAGGACACGCCGAAGTCAGATTCATTTTGCTAGACTGCCATCGCAATAGGGAGGGTGAACTGCGATGGGAAAGGCCCGCAGGGCAGGGATGGCTGTGAGGTACACAGTGTGCACTATAATCCTGGAGTCACAGTGTGCCACCCACCCCAATGAAAAGAGAAAACCCTCTGTGGAGTGGCTGGTCTGTCTAAACTGTGTCACTACAACTTACTGATTGCAGCAACTCATTGATTTGACCACTTATTTGACAGTACGTCATTGACATATGGAAGGATGTGTCACACCGTGAGTACATCACAGAACATTGAAAATGTCCTTCTGAAACCTAAAAATGAGGTGGGGCGATTATAGTCCAGGTCTTTACTCAAGCCCAATGCTGCAGGATACTTAAGCCATTTTCCACATCCCACCTATGCAAATAAACTGTCAGGCAAACATAGCTACAGAGAACCAGATGGCAAAGTTCCCTGGGTCCATCTCAGGAGTAGAGGCTGGAGGACCTTTTCTGAACTGTGCCATATGCTCCCGACACGTTAGGCCCCCGCTCTGGAGGAACATGGGGACATATGTGGACTCATGTTTTCCTCATGGGTATCAGAGGTTTGTCATTGCTACTCGTGGCTGAGATTGCTAATTGCCCTAAAACAAGATGGAAGAGTAAACACAAAGGCTGCCATATATACTTAAATTTCTCAAGTCAACATTTTTTCCATTCTCACCAATCATGAGCTCACATTTTTGGTTCAGATCCCTCCTGTTGCTACCTTCCCAATATTAAAATCTCCCACCCTTCTCACCAGACCTTACCCTTCACCCCAGAGCTAATTTCTCCTCTAGGGTCTTGAAGAAAAAGTAGAGAACAGAAAAGAAACGATTAGAGTCAGTTAATCAAATGTATATATTTGTCCACCGATGCAAGATTATGTCATTCAAAACAAATATACCACCTAGAAAGCACAGAATGTGTCCCCCAAGAAGCAGAAAAAGTTAGAATGGAGAAGGATGAACAGTTCTCTCAAACCCTTGGAGATTTTCTTCCTAGTTTTCAGTCTGAAAGATAGTGATAATTGACAGTGATTACTGGTCACAGCCGTGTGAACAGGCTTGTGTCCTAATGGCTGAAGACCCCGGCACTGAGATGTCTTGTTTCTGTCCCAGTCTGTGACCTGTGTCAAGAGTACGTCAACACATCCCTCCATCATTTACCCCAGGATATCTTTCAGATATGCCCGCAGCAGTACTGCTTCTGTCACCCTCTCCTTCTCAGCCTCATTTATATACCTCTCAGTGTGCTACCTACAAATATAAGTTTCTCCAAAGAAAGAAATCCATCCAGAAAGGAGGCACACACCTGCTGTTTGAAGCTGATGGTGTATCGTTAATAGATGACAAAAAGGAAACTGAACTTCTCAACTCTTATTTTGCTTTTGTATTCACTGTCAAGGGAAAAGATATTTAGACTAGAGGGAATAGAACAAACATTGATTACCTGGGAATTGAAGCTCAAAATGAGAGAAGAGTTTGTAAGGGAGCAGCCATAGGCTGTAAATAAGTTTGAATCTCTTGACCTGAGAATTATATTTCAGGTTACTGAACAAACTTTCACTTGAGGTTGACAAATTACTGTAGGTAATCTTTAGAGAACTGTGGAAAAAGTGAAAGTTGCAATAACACTGGAGACAGTAAATGTGATCCTAATTTTCAAAAGGGGAAAATATACTTAGTACAATCTTCAATTCCAGGCAAGACCCAACTATGAAAGGAAAGTGTGTGAGCACCACGAGCTCAGAGGTTGGTAACATCTCATGAATGATAAAAGACCCTTTAAGAAATCTAATTCAAGTTATGTATATGTTCACCCCCAAATATGAGATGGATAAATCCAGTATAGGATGGATATCTACCCTCCCAAAATATGTACATGAACACAAACAAAGTTTTGCATACAGTTTCAGCAAGTTTATAAACCCCCTTAATTTTATTCATGACATGACTAACAAGCCCATTCAGAAAGATCATGTCCAATTAAAATCATTTCTTCCTTAGGAAGGTTTCTAACTAGTAGATCTGTAACAAGGGCCAGTAATACATATATTGATTTAAACAAGACATTTTAATAAACTCATTATATTCCTGTGGACAAATGACAAAAAGACGGAAGTTGGCTGTTAGTAAAAGTAGTTGGTTATTTCTTTAACAAATATTTACTAAGGACCTATTACGTATCAGTTATTCTAGGCACTGGGGAAAAAGTGATACATGAAATAGATAAGGTTGCTCTCAATATTTGAAGACCTTGTAGCCCAGTGAAGAATTCAGATGACAAACAAACAAAATAATTTCAGAGAGTGATAAGTGGTATGAGGAAATTCAGCAAAGTGGCGAGATAAAGAGTGAGGTACATGTAGAAAGGGGGCGTTTTAGATAATCTGGGGAAGTCTCTCTGAGGAGGCAATGCCAGGTCTAGAACCTAAATCTGGGGAACAGACAGCCGCGTGAAGAACAAGAAAGAGAACATCCCAGACGGAAAGAAAAGAAAGAGTGAAGGCCTGAGATGGAACAAGCTTGGTTTACTCAAGGAAGAGAAAGAAAGTGAAGGAAATGGTAGACTTAAGGAAAAGGAGATACACAAAGTCCAAATGATACAGTGCCTTAAGACGCGGTAAGGACCTTGATTTCATTCTAGGTGAGAAGGGAAAGTATTTGTGGATTTTAAGCACGGCAGAGATATAGCCTGATAACTGGTTGCAGCATGACAAATAGATGCTGCTGGGTGGGAGGAGCCAAGCTGGAGAGGCAGCAATGTTGGCAGCCTAGACAAGGGCGATGGTTATGGAGACCAGAGAGAAGTGAATCTGTTCACAGCACGTTTGGGAGGATTTGTTTTTAGATTGAATATGGAAAAGAAAAGAAGAAATTAAAGATGACTTCTAAGTTGAATTAAAGATGACTTCTAGGTTGTTGTCTTGAGCTTTGAGGCAGGATGATAAACCTATTTACAGAGATAAGAGAAGACTGGGGAAGGAACAAGTTTAGTGCTGTGATGGTGCAGATGGCACAAAACTAGAGTTAAATGACTTTGTACTTAAATGCTTCTTATTAGGGATTAGTACCACCCTATTAGAAAGTTTCTCGTGATGTGGTAAATGACAATACCTTTGACCTTGTCTTGCTCAATTCTTTTATCAATAGAATGTTCAAAGTAGAGAAGGAATACTTGTCAAATATATAAATGAACTTAAGTTGAAATTTAGATTGAAAGTATGTGCCAAATAAAATTAAATTCAAAAGGAAAAGTGCAAAGTCCTCTCTTTATTCCAAAATCTATGTCTTTAAAGATAGATGGGGAGATGTGGTTTGTGGCAGCATGTAAAAAAGACATTGGGTTTTGGTCAGCTATAAATTCAAATTCCTATGATACTGCATATAATGTGCTTAGTGTATTGACTGACATATAACAAACACTGAATCAATGGTATTTTTGTTGTCATTATTGTTGTAATTTTTATCGTTTTAAAAGTTTAAGTAAATGCATAATGTATCTGTCAAATAAACTAATGCAGTTTTAGGATGAATGAACAGAAATGGAATATCTACAATATGGGGAGTAATAATTTCAATTTATTTTGTACTGATGAAACCACATATGGATTATTATGTTTAATTATGTATTGGTTATAGATACGCTACCCCTTGGACGTCAACCAAGGTGGTCAAGGGACAACAAACACATCATGTGAAGAATGTTGAGGAAATGAGGATGTTTGGCTGAGAATCGAGAAGAACCAGAGGGGACATATGAAGGCATTTCACATAAGAACAAAGTAAACTTTTGCTGCTTGTCCCCAGGAGATAGAAAAAGGATGGTTGTATAAAAGTAATAAGGAGACAAATCTTGACTTAAGGAACTTTCTAATAGTTTCGACTTCCCAGTAAAACAATGGACTCCTTCTGTAGGTGGAGAATTCTACAACACCAGAAGTATTTGAGAATTGTCTGGGTGCCCCTTGGCAAGAGGGTTGCAGAGAGGATCAAGAAATAGAAGATAGTCATGCCAGGTGACAGGGCAGGTCCTTTCCACCCCAGTGGTTCATACTGGCTTTATACACGTGCCAGAATAATATTATACTGTTCCAGTTTGGTAATTTTTCTTTTTGAAAGAAAGTAACAAAACAGAAAATATCAGTGGTCTGTTTTGTAGTTTGAGAATGTCAGAGACAATGTACATGCATGCAGGCTCAGTAAATACTATATATTTGCCAGGATGATATGTGGAGAATCTTTTCTCATGATCAGAGTTGATGCGTATGAAACTCTGGAACAGAGTTGGTCATGCCCTCAAACTCCTGCTAAGAAGTAGCCAGCCAGTGACTTGGTCTCGTTTATATGCACTGGGTAGACCTGCTCCACATCTCTAGTTAGTAAGTCATCACTGCTGAAGTAAAGTTGATGAATTTCACTTGATTCATGGAAAAATATTAAGAAATCAAAGTCCTCCCTGAACTAATCATTAAAACAAAAAATGTATTTTACTGAATTGCTTTAAAGCCACAAACCAAATCTTCCTAAATTTGATTTATGATTCCGAAACCATTTTTCAGCTGTCCACTTCCCAGCAGAACGCAGAACCCAGCAGTTGTATGAATTCCCTCTAAGTTCTAGGCTTGCATATCCAATGACTATGTAACATCTCCACTTGAACGTTTCACAGAGTTCCCAAATTTAACATATCCCAAATCAGCTCTTGATTTATATCTCTAAAGCTTTTCGTACCTCCAGCCTCCTCACATTAGGAAATTACACCTCTCTTCACTCGATTGCTCAAGCCAAGACCCCAGAAGTCATCCTCAACACCTCTCGTTTCCTCTCTCTCGTCTCGGGAAGACTACTGATTCTTCCTTCACGATATATATGGGACCATTGCACTTCTTCCAGTCTCCTCGGCAATTTCCCCAGTCAAGGACACCATCATTTTCTCCTGTTCTGCTCTGGCAGCCACCTACCAGTCTCCCAGCTGCCTCCTTAGCTCATGCCTATCCATTCTTTCCAGAAGTCAGCCAGAGAGATTGACTTAAAATGTCAATCAGATTGTGTCACTTCCCTGCTTAAAGTCCTTCGGTGACTTCTCATGGTCACTTAGAATATTAACTTCTTATCATGCCCCTCAAGGGCTCAGTTGATATGATGTCTACCTATCTCTCCATCTCTCCTTCTCATTATGCTTGCCTTCTTTCAGGTCTTCAGAAACACCAAGCTCTTACCCATCCTAAGACCTTCAGGTATTTTCTTTCCTCTGCCTAGAATATTCTGTCCCCAGCTTTTCTCTTGGCTGGCTTCCTCTCAACTCTCAGATTTCACCTTAAATTATCCCTCTTTGGAGAGGCTTCCTGACAGCCCTCTCTAAAGCCGATTCGCTGTCCCCACCTCTCTCCCATCCTGCACCCTTGTTTCCAGCTAGCTTACCACTCCGCTCATTTCCTTTTGAGATTTACCATAATTTGTAGTTATTTTACTTATATACGTGTCCCCCCCCCCCCCCCCCGCCCCATACTATAAGCCCAGAAGGGCAGGGGCCCCATCAGTTTTGTTCACCGTGAATTGGGCAGGGACGCCGAGCATGAAAGTTCAGGGCCTAGGTTCTGGAGCTGGATGGCCTGGGTTCAGGTCATGCTTTGCTCATTCATAACTTTTTGACCTTGACTTCTGGCTTCAGTGACTTCTGATGAACTAAAATCTGACAAGCAAGTAGTCCTTATCTCAAAGGATTTTAGGAGGATTAAATAACAGCTACAAAGTGCTTAGCACATAGTAAGGACACAATAAATGTCAGCTATTGTTATTTTAGTGCCTAGCATACAGTAAGTCCTGAATAAGTATTTGTTAAAAGGATAGCTGATTCAAGCAGTGGCCTTTGCAAGGGATGTCAAAACTAACTGGAGAAATCTATGGGATTAAGAAATGATCCTTACCTGGAAGAAATTTATAACCTCAAGTAAATTGTCACTGCTCTTCTCTTTTCACTCATTCTGGGTTGACTTCCTGTATGGCTTTTCTAAATATTCAACACTTTCTTCAAGCCCTCTGAGGACCACCCCACAGCCTTCATCTCGTAGGACAGCAAAACAGTAACAAATATTTTATGTGACCATGGACACCCAATTTCCCTCTCTTCCACCTCTAAATTTAGCTATTCCTTTAATTACCTCCTTTCCTAGCAACTCAGAGAAAGACCTTTCCTTTTTGCCTGGGCCAACCTTTTTCCCATCCTTCTTAATGTCATACTCTCCTCACTCCTGTGGATGTAATTCTGTTTTTTCTGCCTTCCCACTCAGTTTCTGCCTCTATATTGAATCCTTGCTCTCAGTCTACAAGTGTACCAATATCTTCGCCCAATATTATACATCATACTGTTCTCTGGATACACAATGGCCTCTCTTACCACTATATTTCTCTATGAAAAAATTGAATTATCTTTCAGTCTGGTGCAAATGTCACTTCTGTTATTCAGTCTGCTCTATCAATCACTTTTTCCTCTGTCTCTGTAACACTTCATCCATTTTCTAATATATCCAAATTCTTTTTAGAACAATGTAGATAGATGAATGGATATAAAGACAGATAGCTATTCCCTTCACTAGCTTTTGAGCCCCTTAAGGACATTGCATATGTCATTCATTTTTTAATATGCCTCTAGTAATTTAGCGTTTACAGTGTTTCTTTTAGCACTTACAATGTTTTGGTCACTGTGCTCTGCACTTTATGTTTAATCCTAAGAATACCAAGAGGGAAACTGCATCATACCCATTTACAGGGAAGAAATTGAACCTTAAAGTTCCCTTTACTTGCCTAAGACACCAGCTACCATTCTGAACCATCATGTTGAACTTCCTCCCAGAAATTTTGGGGAGAGGAGAGCGGAGAAGGAATGGGACAAAGCATGTGAGATGAAGCTGGTAGTGGAAACACAATCTCCCAGAGCCCTCCGCCAACGCTTAGTGGAACCACAATCTCCCAGAGCCCTCCGCCAACGCTTAGTGGAACCACAATCTCCCAGAGCCCTCCACCAACGCTTAGTGGAACCATAATCTCCCAGAGCCCTCCGCCAACACTTGTGCTTCTTTTATTATCTGTTTCCAGCCTCGGATACTTTTTTTTAACAATAGGGAGAAGCTCAAGTTCACTAAGAAGACAGCAACAGGTAAGACTGTTGCTTGTTCAACTCTCAGACTTTCCCTGGTTTACTGTATCCTGTAACTTTCCCAGACCATTGTTACCAAGATTCTTCACGTTGGGAGGAAACGGCAGAGAAAACTCAAGTCACGTTCTCAGTTTTAGAAATGTTGAAAGGGGCTTCACGGAGGGAACTACAAACATTAATAAATATAAACAAACCTGAACTAAATAACATAACTGCCTTTTACTGAACTAAGACTTTGGGAATTTAGGGATGCCTGGCTCTTGCTCTGTCTAAATAAGCAGCAGCAGGTGAGATTAGAAAGATAGGGAGAAAAAGGAAGCCGGAATAATATATAAGTTACAAAGAGCACAAAGAGAAATAAAAGCAGTTAACTGATGGAGAGAGAGGGCTGGAGGAAGTCATTTATTCAACTTCTCTTACCTAAGTAGCAATATTTTAATTCTCTTCCCTCAGCTGCACTGACACTAAAGCTACCAGACTCATATATTTGAAAATTATGAAGCACATGGGGCTTATAATGGATAAAAAGACTGGAAACAACCCAAAAGTGCACCCATACAAAAGTGCTTAAATAAATTGTAGAATAACCACACAACAGAATATAATGCAGATGATAAAAAGAGTATTGACATGGAAAAACATATATATTGTTAACGGAAAAAGAAGCTACAAAAAAAAAATATATAGTGCAGAATTCAGCTTTTTGTAAACAAATGGATTGCACACGATATATTGCATATATGCAGATATTTCTAGATAAATGGGGGAAAATTACTCAATAGCGTTATCTTCGTTCATTTACGGAAGGTGGATAATAGGATGGAATGAGGGGATGGAGAAAGAACTTCACTTTCCGCATAAAAAGATTTGTATTTAAATTTTTTTCAATAAGTATATATTATTGATATGTATGTATACAGATTTATTCTAAAATATAATAACCATTCAATAAAGACAATTTCTGATTAATGATGAAAATTTTTAGAACTTATCTTTGTTCTTAGGAGTTGCAAGTAATAAGATAATCACCAAATTATAGAATGTAAAGTTAAGATTATCTGGTCCAATCTCCCTTTTTAGAAGAGAAAATCACCCTAACAGGGCAAAGTGACTTACCCAAAGTCTCATAGACGTTTAGCGTTAGAGCTAGAAGGAATTAATGAATCAGTGAAGACAAAAGAAGTCCCTCAAATAAGTTAACCAACGAACAGCTAGAAAGTCCGTGACGATACGCTGCTGTTCGCACAGGCACTCGCATTTGTTACCACAAAGGAACCTCTCGTGCGTCTGGGCCCCGCAGTGCTTGAGGGCAGCAGCTGGAGAAACCTTAGTGGCTGCGGCAAAGTTAGGAAAGAACAAAATGAAGCCTCCGGTGCCAACAGGGAAGTCAAAAGAGTGACTCATTTCCAGCAATATTTACTGCCTTTCTATGTGGGCCAGGCTGAACACATCTGACAACGCTAATAGGAACACAGAGAACAAAGGATGGGTGAGGTCATCTGAAGCCTCCAGTCACAACAGACGTCCAAACCAAATCACAAACAAATAAAAATACATCACATCATACCACTCTGTAAAAATAATTTGAACACATCTTTAAAAAATGAAAACCAAAATATTTTAACTGGCTAACTAATACTATAGCATACAAATCAGTCCCCAAAAGCTAGCAAAGACTCCTTGTCCTTTCTCCTTCGTAAGTGAAGTAAACTTAGTCCAAGGAAGAAAAGGATGCTATCACAATTTTGGCTGCTGCTCAGGCTCAAACCAGGGACGCCTCGCTGGCAGCACCTTCTGAGTGATGACCTGGCAGTGGACTCTTCGAGGTTATCACGCACAACATGTGCAGGACATATGTCCCTCTTTCAGGACAACAAATATCAGTTTGTGCTTTTTGCCATTTTAGACAAGATTTGGTTTTAAGGTTTAAAGCTCTAGATCTCGACCCTCTAAAGAATTACAATAATATAGTAAAAATTTTCTAGGAAAATCTCCACACACGTATAACTGGTGAGATCTGAATAAGCTCTGTAGGTTGTACCAATGCCAGTTTCTCAGCTTTGATGTTGCCCTATACCCGTGCAAGATGTTAACAAATGGGGAAGCTGGCGGCGGGATGCATGGGACTTCCCTATATTTTTATTTGCAAACTCCTAAGAGTCACTATTTCAAAATAAAAAGTTAAAAAAAATCTCCAAGGTACACTTCTCCTAACTGAAATTAACAATGGGGGTTAAGTTATAAACCAAGGGGCCAAGCCCTGGTCTAAGGGCCGTGAATTAGGTCACCTCCAGAGGTTAATTTCCTCACAGTCCTACTAACTTGCTTTCAGAGGGTTTTCAGTTTGACGAGTGTTCAAAGAGCATTCCAAGAGCTGAGAAAAATTGCACTGTTGGCAGCTGTAAGACACCTGGACTGCACTTCATCTTGTTAATAGAGTTTCAATGCAGATTCGCGTGTGTTCCTATTTCACTACGGCACTCATTTTCTTTCCTCTGTTCTTCATAAAGTGTTTTCATCATCAGAGAAGTGATTTTATAGCAGGTACTAAATATTTCCTCAAATCATATTTTCTTGATCACATTTCTTTATCTTTTTGGTCAAATATTAATTTTCTTTTGTATCACAGCAGCCAATCTAATATGCTCTAATGGAAGAATGGAAAAATGTCATCTCTTTGTCTTTACATGGTATCTTCAAATTTTCAGGTAGTTTTTCTCATGAAATCATTATTTACTCTTCTTACTGAATAGGGGCATTTTAGGGTAAGATCTGTGAATATGCTGGAGCATGACTACTCACCTAAACAATTTAAAATGCTCTGGACATTACTATCCAGCATCCTGCAGATGGTGGGAACCTAAGAGCACCCATGTCTTTCGTTTGCCAGTCAACATCGAATAGATGAAAGCAGCCAGGTGACAAGTCCTATATACTGAATGTTTGTGTCACCCCAAAACGTGTAGGTTAAATTCTAACTCTCAAAGTGATGGCATTGGGAAGTGAGACCCTTGAGAGGTGATTAGGTCATGAGGATGGAGCCCTCGCGAATAGGATTAGCACCCTTATAAAGGAGACTCCAGAGAGCTCTCCTGCATGTTCTGCCACGTGAGGACATAGCAAAAAGACAGCCTTGTATGAACCAGAGAGTGGGCTCTCATCAGAGACTGAATCTACAGAACCTTGATCTTGGACTTCCCAGCCTCTGGAACCATGAGAAATAAATTTCTGTTGTTTATAAGCCACCCAGTCTATGGTACTTCATTATAGCAGCCCAAATGGACTAAGACAACAGAAGAAGTAGAAGGATGAGTTATGGAGGCAACAAGATCTTTGTGGCTGATGCCAGAACGAGAATGTTTTAGATGTGAAAGGGCAGAGCTCAATTAAAGATATACTTTGTAAAAGAATGTCAAGAGGTATAGGACCAGTATTTTCAGTGGCCACCTTAAACAAAAAAAGTGAAGCCCATGGTCTCGATATACAGTTGACTGTGGCAATGTCATTCCTTTAGCTGGAACCTCCAAGCCTTTATCAGGCCCCCTTGTTGATGCTTGGGTACGATCTGCTTGTATACGCTCATCTTGCTGTGTACTTGTCACATAGCAGGATGACTGACCAAGCTGTGGGACATGCCTTAATCATGTGCAAGGTTAACTAGAGGGTTTTATTTTACCCTCAGAACTTTTAATCCTTCTCATAGGGAAACGGTGACTGACAGGAGACAATAATCCCTGTTCTTCACATCAATCAAGTGATGAATGGAAAGGACACTGCTAAAAGGCAGATGATAAAGGGGGAACCAGAGGTGGTGCTGTGTGTGCTTTTTCCTTGAGGAAAATGGCAGCACCAGCTGTTAGTCCCTCTCTCCTGAGATTAGAGAGGAAAATGGATAGCTGTTTTTGTCACTGCAATGCATTTAAATCTACTTGCAAGGGATTTATTTATATCCTACAGTCAATACATTTAGTAAACTGAGCAAAACCTTGCCTGCAACGACAACTTCTTAAACCTTGTAAGCAGCTTTGTTTCCAGCTCTTGTCAATAGAGGGACAACAGGCAACTCCTCTGTGATTTCTGGACTGTTTGCCTTTCCCAATTAATTGACTTGGGAAGAAGTTCTTCTTCTCGGTGAATTTTGTTGCTGAACGTCGAAAGTAACAAGAAGATGTTACAGCCCAGAGAAACATTAGCTACAGCCTTCTGACAGTCCTGACCCCACAGACAACGATACCCTCAGCAGAAATCTATATCCCATCTTGATAAATGAGCAGAAGAATGACCTTCCAAGGATCTTACAGAAGAATTCACTCCTGATGAATTAACTTTCATTAAGGAAAATTAAATATGTAATACCAAGTGGTGAGAAATATCAGGCCTTGTGGGTCCGGGAAGTTCAACATCAGTGTCTGTCTTTCTCAATCAATGTCTAAATATTGCCTTAGAGTAGTAACACCACTTTCTCATCTTATACAAAGGAAGAAAGCCACAGGCAACAAAAGCAAAAATAGACAAATGGGCTGACATCAGACTTAAAAACTTGTGCTCAGCAAGGAACCATCAACAGAGTGAAAAGCAACCTACAGAATGGAAAAAATACCTATGAACTATATATCTGATAAGGAGTTAATGTTCAGAATATATAAGGAACTCTTACAATGCAACAAGAACAAAAAATAAGCCAAATAGCTCAATTAAAAAATAGGTCAAAGACCTGAATAGACATTTCTCCAAAGAAGATATACAAATGGCCAACAAGCCTATGAAAAAAATGCTTAACCTCACCAATCATCAAGGAAATGCAAATCAAAACCACAGTGAGATATCATCTCAGACCCATTAGGATGCCACTATCAAAAAACAGAAAAGAACAAGTGTTGGTAAGAATGTGGAGAAGTTTGAACCCTTGTGCACTGTTAATGAGAATGTAAAATGGTGTAACCACTATGAAAAGCAGTATGGAGGGTCCTCAAAAAATTAAAAACAATTAGCATATGGTCTAGCAATCCCACTTCTGGGTATACGTGCAAAAGAACTGAAAGCAGGGTCCCAAAGAGATATTTGCATATCCATGTTCACTGAAGCATTATTCACAATAGCAAACAAATAGAAGCAACCTAGATATCAATTGACAGGTGTATGGATAAACAAAATGTGGTATATACATACAATGGAATGTTATTCAGCCTTTAAAAAGAAGTTAATTGTGTTATGTGTGACAACAAGGACGAACTTTGAGGACATTATGCTGAATGAAATAAGCCAGTCAGAAAAAGAAAATACTGCATGATTCTACACATGAGGTATCTAAAGTAGTCAAACTCTTAGAAACAGAAAGAAGAATTGTGGCTGCCGAGTACTAGCGGGAGAGGAGGGGCGTTGTTATTCAACGGGTAGAAAGTTTGAGTTTTCCGAGACAAAAAAATTCTAGAGATCTGTTACACAAAAGTGTGCAAAACAGTTTACAGTAATGTACACTTACAAATGGTTAAGATGGTATTTTTATGTAATGTGTGTTTTATCAGAATAAAAGAAAATAAGGAAGAAAGCAACTCACTGCACTATATTCCGAACGGAGGTTTCTTACTGATACAGGTGGCAGTGGAGCCTCGAGAATATTTGGATTATTATTGTTGCAGAAGTAGAAAAGGGAGTGAGAGACAGACTACAGCCAGCCCTACAGACTCAGAGGCTCCAAACTAGAATTAGAGATCCAAACCCAGAAAGGCAAAAAAAGCAAGGGGAGAAAGACAAATGATCTCAGATGAAACAACTTAAATCAAGCATAATTTTATTTAGCCTTTGTACCAGGAGGGTTTCTTTTCGTGTAACAGAAAACAAACACCTAGTCTTCCACTAAGGCAGAGTTCAGCATTTTACCCCAAGGACACAATCAGCACAGCGAGCCAAATGTGTTCGGTCCTGAAGTTTGACACCACCTATCACTTCCTTCTTAAAATTCATCCGTATCTTTGATCAAAACTTCTCTCCTTTAATAGTTTTCCTCCAAATGTTTGCTCAGAATTCTCTAGCTTTTTTCCCTTGGGGACTTCACACACTACCACAGGTTCAGCTATGCCTTAAATGCAGACGACACTCAAGTGTACCGATGTGGCTCTGCAGGGGCTGCTCTCTTGAGCTCCAAACTCTACTATATGCTGTCCTAAAAAGCTTAAATTCCAAATACATGAAATAAATGCACTTTCTACACTCTTCAGTAACTAAGTCTTCCTCCTGATTTCCCTGGTCTGTTAATGACAACATCCATCCAAGCATTCTTGCATAAAATCTTGCAATGATGTCCTGTCCCGTCCTCATATCCAGTAAATTCTCAAGCCTCGTAGATCCTTCCTCTGAAATTTCTTTCACTTTTCTCACCTTTCTTTTTCTCTCTCACAACACAATTCAAGATCTTGGCATTCTTGTCCCCTTTTCCCAACCTCCTCGTTAGAATTCTAGACGACTTATGAGATCAACCATTTCAATCCCGGTGCTGTCTGTCTCCATATCTGTAGAATCCCAAGCACATTGCTAAATTTTATTATTTGTTCCATTTTGCATTAGAATCATTTTGTCACTGAATTTTGCAGTTTCAGGCAAGAAAATCCACGCCTTCTCTTCTTTAAAGGAGCATCTAGCTGAGATTTGCCTATGGAAGTTATTTTTTTTTTAATTACTGAAATTAAATTCAATTCAGAAAGACTTTTTTGAAAACAAAATGTGAATTATTACACCAATTTGAATATATTTTTCTTCAAAGTAGTCATCAACATTGTAGACATCATCAGAAAATACTGGTGAGATTACCAAATATCTCACAAAGGATTAATTTGTAGAAAACAAATGAGGTCATTTCAAACATTGTTCAACTCTTCACCTCCCTCACACATAATGGTTTATTTGCCCCATTTATGTCTGTGGTTTTATACTATTTCCCAAAAATGCACATCAACATATATGCAAACACACATGCACACACTAGATCATTAAGTGGCAAGAAACTTACTAAGTCTAGTTTTACAGAAGGGGAGCAGATTCATTGTACCTGAAGAGGAAAGAATCTGAGTTAACATGTGCAAATTCTTCAGCCTGAATTCCAACAGCCAATGAGCGATTGATGGAGGAAACACACATCATGAGGGTGAGGATGAACATTTTTTTATTTAGAAATTATATTTCCACAGTTATTGCTACATAGAATATCAGATAAACATTATTGCCAGATATAAATTCTAGTGAATTGGGTAAATGTACGCATCATTTATCAATATAAAAATACGTATTTATAAGGTTATATGAGTTTAGCCATATCTTCCGTATTTCATTTGTCTTTTCTGCCCTAGCACTTATGGAGTTCGGTAAGAAGGTAGTCAATAAGTGCTTGATGGACTGAATGTGCTCAAACTCTTTCCTCTGTTATGTTTTTGAGGAATTAAAAGTTTCACTCACAATTCTATATTAATCTAGGTTAAAATTTTAATAGCCTGAGTGTCGATGTGCATATCAGCTGAAGAATGAAAAATTAGAACAAAGAGATTCCAAGCCGGGAGGACTCTGCCTAGGCAGATTTGTATACAGAGCTAAAGAGTTTCTGTGGACCCCGCCACACTATTCCAGCGTTAGTGAGGACTGAAATTGGGGCCATTTCCATCAGATACTGCAGATATGTACCACGCATCAGGGATTATAGCAACTTCACAGGGAGAAGCCAGGGTCATAAGGACCACACTCTACCACAGGTAAGGCAGGACTACTGGAAAGAAACAGTGGGAACACTTAACAGGCTCCTCAGTCCTTCTCCAGCACAATGCCTCTATGGCTTTGCTACTAAAGTGTAGTCCCCGGGTCCTCCAGATCAGCATCACCTGGGGACTTGCTAGAAATGTCGAACCTCGGCCCTTACCCAAGACCTAATGAGTCAGTCTACACTGTAACAAGATTCATGTGTGATTCATGCAGTAAAGTCTGAGACACACCTTCCTCCATCTTCTATCAGCTATCACAGTGCACCAGTAATGAAAAATGGGTAAGATGTAGGATTGGACCATCCTTGATGAAATACTGAAACAGAACAATGCTATCTGAACGTATCAGCACTAACACCGTAACAGAATCCTTGATTCCCACTTTGATTTACATTTAACTCCGTTATGAACATAGCAGAGAACCGGAAACGCAGGGCATCTTGTTTGCTCATCCACAAAACAGTTCCCCAGGGACGTCTTCAACTCTCAACACACAGTAACACGTGAAGATCCCCACGTTAGCGTTCAAAATGCATGAAAGAGAAGGCATGAGTCAGTGACAGCAATGCTGTGTCACTTACTCAGAAGCCTTAAATTCCACACCAGGAAAACACCACTGCCCACAGTCAAGTACAAATACAGCAAAGCCTGAGGCTCAGTCCATCAACGCACAGATAAGGAAAAAGTCAAACTAATTCAAGAAATTAATTTTAGTCTTTCAGGAAAACAGAAAATAAAGATGTGTCCATTCAGGATTAAGTTTTCATTGATGATTAACCTTCCAGGCCCTGGGAGACCCCAGCAGTTTTGCAAGCCTCTTGAGCTCATTGACTTAGACCCCTACAGGTGTTGTAGAACCTTGGTCCCCAGCCTCGCTGCCTGCACAGCTCTGCTGGAACACGTGGAGGATAGAAAGTCACAGACACCTGAGCAGGCGCCATATGCCAGATCACAGCACAGCTGGGCAGAGGCTCTCTCTGGGGACACCTCGTCGTGTAACCTAAACCAATGCCCCAAGTAAAGAGAACTTAAGGACCACTGTGGCTGGGTCTCCATGGGGACAGAAGGAGAGGCCTGTGCTGGACCAAGCAGGAAGGAACTTTGCTGGTGTTTTAAATTGCATGTTTAGCCAAATAGTGAAATATCGCTCCTTTGGACTCAGCACCATCCTCAACCTGGAGCTCACCTGACATGTGATGCCCTGTCGTGGTCACTGAGGAGCCACAGTTACTTGTTATAGATTATGTGTACACGTTTCAGGAGGCAGCATCGGTCTCCGTCCTCCCTATCAGACATCACAAGGTTAATGTGGAAAATCCTATCTGAGTGCTGATCATGTATGAAAAACTGCGGCTGAGCAGGAGGACGGAGATGCCCCGAGGAAGGCAGAACACGCCCTCCCTTGCCGTCAGAGGCATGTGTCAGGGCAGATCGGCTGAGATGCATGTCCTTGCAGCTCCACATGAAAATGAGGACAACTTGCCTCCCTTCTAGGACACAATCCGTGTTCTTACTACTCACATCACATAAATTATGGAGCCACAGGCGCTTTCCACCTCTCGTGGCCTGGAAGCTTTTCTCTCTTCTAAAAACAGCATCTGCAAGGGCAATGTACTTTGGACTTTGCCACAGAAAAAAAGGGCTGAGCTGTATAAAAATGCTGTTATTATTTTATACTTGGAGGATTTGTTTGTTTGGGGGCTTTTTTAGCGGTATTTTGAGGAGATAAGATGTTCTATAAAAGTGAGTCCTTATAAATGAAGTTTAGTCCCTTAAATGCCAAGACTTTTTGTTTTTCATTTTAACCATCTTAAAGGAAAAGCTTTTAAAATTTTTTAGCCTGCATACTTGGATGTGCAAAAATTGTAATGTTCTTTACTTCTCAATAACTGAGTGGACCTTACCCCACGAGCCATGGTTTCTCACTGTTCCCTGTTCTATGGCCTCAGGCAGAAGACACTGCTCTCAGACCCCAAATCTATGTGAGACTTTAATCAGTACCCCCTTCCCCAAGGTTCACCTAGGCAGCAGGGGGCACTGACTTTCATCCCTGCCATAGAGGTATAAAAGTAGGCACAGGAGCCCAAAAGCCAAGACGTTGACTCTCCTCTGTCTGTGCGGTCTCCATCCTGCCCTGCATAGCAATGGAGATAACGTTGGCCATGTTTCCGTGATAAGGAGAAGTGAAGAAGTAGAAGGAATTGAGAAACACACCATCTAATTTCAAAGTATTACACCACTACACATGACTCCTTCCCTTCTTAAACAGAGATGCTGACTTAACGGTGCATTTTCTGGATAATGTAGGATCCTCATTGGCCGGGGGGGGGGGGGGGGGGGCGGACAGGGGGTGGGGGGTAGTTTTCTCCAGTGTCTGCCTTTTAGTTTCACTGTTTCTGCCGCTCCTGCCCGACTGTGAGCCGTCACTGCTGTTGTGATGGCGCCTCCAACAGTTTCTTCTCTGCCTCTTTTTCAGTCTGTGGTTTCTTGTCTGGGAAACCAGATAACCTAGCTTGTTAAAAATTACGTGCTAAAGGGAAATCAATAAAGCCCTGACCCCGGGAGCTAAGTGTAGCCCTTTGCAACCACTATGTCAGCCCTCAAGGCTGTTTTCTCTTCCTTCTTAAGTTTGGGCTGAGTTCCCAAGGGTAGCCTTGTCAGAAATTCCACCTCTGAATAAGTGGGTCATTACTATAATTTAAAGCATCATATGTATCATTCTCCTTCATAAAAATGACACAATAAAAGCCTTGTAATTTATACCACGAGCATCATGTTTGAACTTAAAATGGGAGTCAGAGCCCAGTAGGTTATTTTCAGACGTTCCCACAAAAAGCAAGCTCACCGTTAGGAAGCAATGGGTCTTTCTTCCTCTCTCTTTTCATTGACTACAGTGCATTTCTATTTCTCTTCCTGTTAGAACACTGACTTCAGTCATTCAGAGTTCATATTTCTGACCCAGCTGCAGCTGCAAAGGCTTCAACCCAACATCTTAAATTGTGAAAGATCAGCACACAAATTGGCCTGTAAAACCAAGACATTCCTTATAATTGCTTAAAAATATCTCTGACTAGAAATGAAGTCAAAGATATCAATATAAGGCACTCAGATTAATCCTTAGGAAATTCTTAGCCAACTAAATAAATACACTGTATAGCAATTACCCTCACCCAGCCTTCTGACCTTTGGAGGGAACAACTCCCCAACTTCTAAACTGAGGTCTTTCAGCTTTCTGTGGCTCAATTTTTCTCAAGTATTGTTAGCAGGGATGCTCCTGGCAAATAGGTACCAAGGATGAGCCACACGAAAGCAGTTCCACAACCCCGACGAAACCCCAGGAAAATAGGAGAAGCTTTCCCCTCCTTGTTCTGACAACTGAAGACCCTCGGTGCCAGCTCACTGGACCTGGAACCTCTGTCTAGTCGGGTTTTCTTTTCTCTGTTTCTCCAGCTCTCACTTGCCAATAGGAGAAATGTGTTACCCTCCTGGGAACACAGCCTCCATACTTTGCTGCATATGCCCCACAGCAGCTTCGCAGGGGACCTCCTATACTTCTTGGTATAATAGGATTTTTGTCTCTTGCCTTTGCTCATGTTGGACACTGTTAAAAGAATTTGTTATACTTAGTGGGACATAAAAAACATTTGATGAACTCATTCTTATGGTTTAGGAAATACTGATTTGCAAACGAAGTGCTAGATGAGCAAATTAACAGTCCCTTTGTGTATTAGTTATCATGTTGCTGCATAAAAATACTACCACAAACTTAGATGCTTAAAATAACACACATTTATCATCTCACAGTTTCTGTGGGTCATGGGTCCAAGCACTGGCCTCATTGGCTCTAAGATCTCATGAGGGATGCAGTCAGAGACATTCGGTTATGGCATGTTGTGGGGAGCATCACCTTCACCTTTAGACCCGGCAGAGGGGAGGATGATAGGAACAGGCTTAGTGATGTGGACTGCAGTGTTCACATGCACTCCTAGGGGGCCCCTTGAGGTGAGGGATGTGGCGAGGGGATGGCAAGAGAAGTGGGGCAGGACAACCGACAGCTCTCTCCCTGTGCTACCATGTTCCAGCTGGAAACTCAGAGAGGTCTGAGAATTCTAACTTTGAACCAGGCTTTATCAGGTTATTATGAACATGCTTTTGTCAGCTACCAATATGCCACATGGGCCACCATCTGTATTCTTGCCCCAGATGCCTCAAACTTTAGGGGTGGACCTAATACCACGCTAAATGTGGTTCAGGGAAGGAGTTCAGAGAAGAGCTACCTGACCCAGACTCAGAGTTACGGCAGGGGCAGTGGGCGGTGTTGGCAGCCATGACAAGGAGCCTCTTAAATTCCAAGTGCCAGAGCGTAACTGCACAAGGGCCCAGCTGCTGAGCTCTGAAATCCATGACCATGTTTGCGCTAAGGCCACTCTTGCCAGGGGTTTCTCCCAGCCAGTGATGGAGCGTGGCAGTGATCTGAATAAGCTGGCCTGCTCTCAGGAGATGTGAGGCTCCTCCGAAAGACAACTGGCTTGATGAGCCCCAATGGCCTTACTGACTCTTCTTAGGACTGCTCTGCAGTCTAATGTGCTGACCCCTAGTCCGCCTTCCTTCCCTCCTTCTCTCCTTCATTTTAGGGTCAGACCCGCATTGCCGTCTGGCAGCTCTCTTAATCTCAACCAGCTTGCTCCCCATTTCTCTTACAGGCGTTTCTCTAATAAATTCATTACAGGTTTAATCCTGTCTTGTCATCAGCTTATCAGAGGACCTGGACTAACCCTAAAAGGAAGCCTTCCTAATCTTCCTGGGAGCAATTTATTGAAAGAAGGCATCATACAGTTTTTCCAGAAGGGAGTCCTTGTCAGAATGGAGGTTTTATGGGATACATTATCATTTAATCCATGTTGATGGCTCTTTGCCTTCAATGCTCTCAGACTACACTTTTACACCCAAACCCTCAATATAACAATGACAGAACAGGTGAGAGATTATTTTTACATAATCAGTATCTCCATAGGTGTCCATAATGACATTAGCTATAAAGAAAAGGATTGAAAACAACATATACATATAGCAATAGTGAACATCTATCTATACAACAATATCAGATTAAAATATTGGGGTGTTGCAACAAGTTAGTGTATGGTCATTAAAAAGATATGGCATGGGGCCAGCCCAGTGGCATAGTGGTTAAGTTCAGCACGCTCCACTTTCGCAGCCCAGGGTTTACCAGTCAAAATCCCAAGTGCAGTCCTACACACTTCTCATCAAGCCATGCTGTGGCAGCATCTCATATACAAAAAATAGGGGAAGATTGGCACAGATGTTAGCTCAGGGATAATCTTCCTCACCAAAAAAAAAATAAGAAGAAGAAATGGCATAAGTATATCTAGCGACATGACGCTGTATGTCAATATATCAACAATGGCAGCATTAGAGGACTCGGTAAGGGTTATTAATTTGGTTTCCCTTCATTTTCTAATTTATTTTCAAGGAGCATGTATCACTAACACAATAAAGAGAAATTCACTATACAATCAGTCTCAGTAGAAGCTGAAAATAGAGGTCATTGTTAGAGGCATGAAGTGCCCCAATCACTTGAGCTTAGTGCCACTCAATCAGTGACAGGAGCAGCAGAGGGAAAGGAGGAAAACTTTTAGGCAAGAGGACTATGTTTAAAGCATCTAAAACACCCCACTTTCTTGGAGGAACTAGAATTAGGACTTGGATTCCCACAATGCTCATACATGGGGTTGTGCTAGAGAGACCATTATGTGTTACGATAGCTTTATCCCCAGTCAAGGCTGGGCTGGAGAAACATGGGAACTTAATCTCACAAATGCTTACTTGCTATTTCCTGTCAAAAGATTCCCTTATTCTCTGAAATACATTTTTGACAACTGTGCAAATATCATTGTCTGTTTGCTCTCAGATATGTTTCCAGCCTTTCTCCTACTAATTCCATTCTCAGGCCCTCTTGTCATTGACTTCGGGCTAGATTGGAAAGTGAGAAGAAAGGGAAAGACAGGTATTTCTCTGTTTCTGCCTTCAAAGCATCACCTGCATTGGCCATATCTCCATAACCTCAGATCCTACAGAAACAGCTCTGCTTGTCAGTGCCTGCCTCAGTCTCAGCTCCCTCCAGATGACCAAGTGTCCTTCCAGCCCTAGGGGAATTAGCAGCTTCCTGCTGTTGCTAACCTCTGAGTTATTCCACTCTTCTTTATCAGGTCTAAACCACCCAGTATTAAATTCCCTGTAGTTGAAATGTCTACATAGTTTCTGCTTCCCTAAGTCAACCCAAACTGATAAGCCAATCTCATCAAGTTTATTATCACAAGAAAACCCAGCAATTGACTGTGTAGGACTTATTATGATGGCATTACATTTACATGGTTTTACACAGTAACATGAAAGTTAATCATCCATATTAATGCAAACAACTCTGTGTATTTTTCAACAGATAATAAAAAAAGCAGGAGCATGGGTGGCATCAGCATCATGGCAGAGTGAGGTCTCTCAGAAAACTTTCCGCTCCAATATACAACCAAAAAAGTCCGTACTCCAACACAGGATATCCAAACAACACAAAAAACATTGGAAAGACCTACGCAACCATATGAAGGAGGGAAGAGAGGCTGGAGTCCCCCCTCAGAGGAAGTGGAATGGGGTAAGAGAGAACTTCGCTCCCTCCCCTAAAGACTGCAATCCTGGGCCACGAGTGGCCTTGAGAAGGAATGAATGGGGGAGGGGACCTTCATTCGTGGGAACATCAAGGACTCCCAAAGGCCCTTACAGCCTAGAGAGAAGCCCTCTACTGGATGAAAGCTTTTGCAGGGGGTCACCTCATCAAGCCAACACCCCAGGAGAACAGAGGGAGGAAACTCCAAGAGTACACAGGAGAAAGCTCCCCTCCCCTCAACTGCTCAGCATGGCTCCAGCCCCTGGGATTTCAGCTGAAGGCAGAGGGCTCAGAATACGTGGCTCTTTACTCCTACCCAGTGGTGATAGGCAGTAACTGGGACCAAATAATGCCAGGATGCAAAAGAGCAGAGCCACTTCCTCTAGCAATATCAAACATTATATTAGATCTCCAGACCAGAGAGAAAATGATAAGTATCCAGAAATCAGTCCTGAGGACACAGAAATATATAATCTAAATAACAAAGAACTCAAAACAGCTATCATCAAAAAACTCAATGAGGTAAAAGAGAATGTAGAGAAACAATTCAATGAGTTCAGGAGCTACTTCACAAAAGAGATTGAAACTATAAAGAAGAATCAATCAAAAATATTAGAGATGAAAGACACAAGGGAAGAAATAAAACAAAATATGGATTCCCTCAACACTTGAGCAGATACCATAGAGGAGCATATAAGCATAATCGAAGATAGACATGTTGAAATGCTCCAAATAGAGGTGGAGAGAGAACTAAAACTAAAAAGAAGTGAAGAAACTCTCCAGGAAATATCTGACTCAATTAAGAAATGCAACGTAAGAATTATAGGTATTTGAGAAAGAGAATGGAGTAGAAAGATTGCTCACAGAAATAATAGCAGAGAACTTCCCAAACCTAGGGAAGGAAATCCATGTGGAAGAGCGGCCAGATCTCCTAAATATGTCAATGTAAAAAGACCTACTGCAAACTAGCAAAACTGAACAACAAAGAAAGACTACTAAGGGCAACAAGGCAGAAGAAAATAACCTACAAAGGAGCCCCCATCAGGCTTTCAGCAGATTTCTCTGAAGAAACCTTACAGGCTAGGAGTGACTGGAATGACATTTTCAAGTCATTGAAGGACAAAAACTTTCAGCCAAGAATACTCTATCCAGCAAAAATATCCTTCAGATATGATGGAGAAATAAAAGCTTTCCCAGACAAACATAAGCTAAGGGAGTTTGTAGCCACAAGAACCAAGTCCCCTACAATAAATCCTCAAGAAGGCCCTCATACCTGAAAAAGAAGAAAAGAAAGAAAAAGGTTACAAAGCATGGAGTAAGGAGTTAAAAAGGTACACAGAATCAGAGCAGGAGAGCAAATACTCAAGTATAGCATTAAAGACAAAGAGAAGGCAAATACCAGAAACAAAGATAATCTTGTCATTTCAACCACAAACTCATAACACAAGATGGAATAAGATGTGAGAAAAACAACTTAGGAGAGGAAGAGGAAAGATACTGAATCAGTTTAGTTTAAGGAAATTAAAGGCCATCAGAAAAGAGACTATCTTATCCACAAAATCTTGAATAAGCTCAGGGTAACCACTACACAAAAAAAGCAGAACAGAGACACAAATAATAATGATATAATAATAAATGAGGAGAAAACAAAGAAACACAACATAAAAAACTATGTAACTCAATTGGTAGACCAAAATACACAGGATGAGAAACAGAGGAAATGCAAGAGAACTGGAAAATGAGTATAAAATGGCAGCATTAAGCCATCATATATCGACAATCACCCTAAATGTAAATGGATTGAATTCTCCAATAAAAAGACACAGAGTGGCGAGATGGATTAAAAAACAACACCCAACAATATGCTGCCTCCAGGAAACACATCTCAGCCCCAAAGACAAACACAGGCTCAAAGAGAAGGGATGGAAGGTGATACTGAAAGCTAATGGCAAATAAAAGAAAGCAAGTGTTGCAATACTTATATCAGACTTCAAGATAAGATAGGAAAAGAGAGATGAAGAGGAGCAATATATAATGATCAAAGGGACATTCCATCAAGAAGAAATAACACTTATAAATATCTATGCACAAACACAGGAGCACCAAAGTACATAAAGCAACTATTAACAAACCTAAAGGAAGACATTAATAATAACACAATAATAGTAGGGGACCTCAACACTCCACTCACATCAATGGACAGATCATCCAGACAGAAAATCAACAAGGAAACAGTGGAATTAAATGAAAAGCTAGATCAGATGGACTTAATAGACATATATAAACACTCCATCCAAAAACAGCAGAATACACATTCTCCTCAAGTGCACACAGAACGTTCTCAAGAATAAACCATATGTTGGGAAACAAGGCAAGTCTCAATAAATTTAAGAAGATTTAAATAGTAACAAGCATCTTTTCCAATCACAATGATATGAAGCTAGAAATTAATTACAAGAAAAAAGCTGAGAAAAGGACAAAGATGTGGAGACTTAACAACAAGCTATTGAACAAGCAATGGATCATTGAAGAAATTAAAGGAGAAATAAAAAAATATCGGGAGACAAACGAAAATGAAAACATACCATACCAACTCATATGGGATGCAGCAAAAGCCATATTAAGAGGGAAATTCATTACAGTACAGGCTCACTTTAACAAACAAGCAAAAACCCAAATAAGCAATCTCAAACTACACCTAATTGAATTAGAAAAAGAAGAACAAGCAAAGCCCAAAGTGAGCAGGAGAAAAATAATAAAAATCAGAGCAGAAATAAATACTACTGAAACAAACAAAAAAAAAGCAGTAGAAAGGATCAACGAAACAAAGAGCTGATTCCTTGAGAAGATAAATAAAACTGACAAACTCCTAGCCAGACTTACAAAGAAAAAAAGAGAGAAAGCTCAGATAAATAACATTAGAAATAAAAGAGGAGAAATAACAATGGATAACAGAAATACAATGGATTATAAGAGAATACTATGAAAAACTATAAGCCAAGCAAATGGAAAATCTAGAGGAAATGGATAAATTCTTAGACTCTTACAACCTCCCAAAGCTGAATCAAGAAGAAATAGAGAATCTGAATAGACCAATCACAAGTAAACAGATTGAAACAGTAATCAAAATCATCTCAAAGAATAAAAGCACAGGACCCAACGGCTTCCCTGGGGAATTCTACGAAACTTTCAGAGAGGATTTAATACCTATCCTTCTCAAGCTATTCCAGAAAATTAGGGAAGATAGAATGCTTCCTAACACATTCTATGAGGCCAACATCACTCTGATAGCAAAGCCTGGCAAGACAACACAAAAAAGGAAAATTACAGGCCAATATCACTGATAAACATAGATGCAAAAATCCTCAACAAAATATTGGCACCCCGAATACAGCAATATGTCAAAAAGATCATACATCATGATCAAGTGGGATTGATTCCAGGGACACAGGGATGGTTCAACATCCGAAAATCAATGTGATACACCACATAAACAAAATGAGGAATAAAAGCCACATGATTATCTCAAAAGATGCAGAGAAAGTATTTGACGAGATCTGGCAGCCATTTATGATAAAAACTCTTAACAAAATGGGGATAGAAGGAAATTACCTCAACATAATGAACGCCATATATAACAAACCCACAGCCAACGTCATACTCAATGGGCAAAAACTAAGCACCATTCCTCTGAGCACAGGAACAAGACAAAGATGCCCACTCTCACCACTCTTATTCAACACAGTACTGGAGGTTTTGGCCAGAGCAATTAGGCAAGAGAAAGGAATAAAAGGAGTCCAAATAGGGAGTGAAGAAGTGAAACTCTCACTGTTTGCAGACAATATGATCTTGTATATAGAAAACCCTAAAGAATCCATCGGAAAACTATCAGAAATAATTAACAACTACAGCAAAGTTGCAGCATACAAAATCAACTTACAAAAATCAGTCTCATTTCTATACTCTAATAACCAACTTACAGAAAGAAAACTCAAGAATATAATTCCAATTACAATCGCAAAAAGAAGAATAAAGCACCTAGGAATAAATTTAACCAATGAGGCGAAGGACTTATACAATGAAAACTATAAGACTATTGAAAGCAATAGATAATGACATAAAGAGATGGAAAGAGATTCCATGCACATAGATTAGAAGAATAAACATAGCTAAAATGTCCACACTACCCAAAGCAATCTACGGATTCGATGTAATCCCAATCAGAATCCCAATGACATTCTTCACAGAAATAGAGAAAAGAATCCTAAAATTCACATGGGGCAACCAAAGACCCCAAATTGCTGAAGCAATCCTGAGAAAAAAGAAAACAAAGAACATCGTAATCCCTGGCTTCAAAATGTACTGCAAAGCCATAGTGATCAAAACGCCATGGTACTGGTACAAAAACAGGCACACAGATCAATGGAACAGAACTGAAAGCCCAGAAAGAAAACCGCACATCTATGGACAGCTAATCTTTGACAAAGGTGCCAAGAATGTACAACGGAGAAAAAGACAATCTCTTCAATAAAAGGGGTTGGGGAAACTGGACAGCCACATGCAAAAGAATGAAAGTAGACCATTATCTTACACCATGTACAAAAAGAAACTCAAAATGGATCAAAGACTTGAAGTCCTGAAACCATAAAACTCCTGGAGGATAATATAGGTAGTACAATCTTTGACATGGAACTAAAAAGGATCTTTTTGAATACCATGTCTTCTCAGACAAGGGGAACAAAAGAAAAAATAAACAAGTGGGAGTTCATCAGACTAAAGAGCTTCTGCAAGGCAAGGGAAACTAGGATCAAAACCAAAAGACAAACCTCCAATTGGGAGAAAATTTCTGCAAGTCATATATCTGATAAGAGGTTAATCTCCATAATATATAAGGAACTCACACAACTGAACAACAAAAAAAACAAACAGCCTGATCAAAAAATGGGCAGAGGATATGAACAGACATTTTTCCAAAGAAGATACACAGATGGCCAATAAACACATGAAAAGATGTTCAACATCACTAATCATCAGGGAAATGCAAATCAAAACTACACTAAGATACCACCTTACGCCTGTTAAAATGGCTATAATCACTAAGACTGAAAATAACAAATGTCAGAGAGGGTGTGGAGAGAAGGGAACCCTCATACACTGCTGGTAGGAATGCAAACTGGTGCAGCCACTATGGAAAACAGTATGGGGAATTCCTAAAAAACTAAAAACAGAACTACCATATGACCCAGCTACCCCACTACCGAGTATCTACCCAAACTGCTTGAAATCAACAATCCAAAGTAACATATGTACCCCTATGTTCATTGCAGCACTATTCACAATGGCCAAGACATGGAAACAATCCAAGTGCCCATCGACTGATGATTGGATAAAGAAGATGTAGTATATATACAATGGAATACTACTCAGCCAGAAAAAAAGCCAAATTCATCCTACTTGCAATAACATGGAAGGACCTGGAGGGAATTATGCTAAGTGAAATAAGCCAGACTGTAAAAGACAAACACCATATGATTTCACTCATATGTGGAATATAAACAAGCACATGGACAAAGAAAACGGTTCAGTGGTTACCAGGGGAAGGGGGCTGGGGGGTGGGCACAGGGGGTGAAGGGAAGCACTTAGGTGGTGACAGACAAGCAATAATGTACAAGTGAAATCTCACAATGATGTAAACTGTTATGAACGCAAATTAAAAAAAATAAAGGCAGGAGCACATCAGCCGGTCAGGAGACCATTCTTTCTTCTGTCTAACATGGGGGCTAGCAGTACTAATAGTAAGAACAGCATTACAGTTTTACTGTTTGAAGTTGTTCAACGTTTAATCACTGAATCTGTTTCAGTTTGGTTTAATGTGCAAAGTGATCTCAAACTTTTAAAGAAAGTGTCTATCAGCTCTTCCGTCACCTTAAAGAAACGTGTGCCCTCTCTTTCTACCCTTTATCCGGCTGTCTCCAGATGAAGGTTCCCTCTTAGCTGATTCTCTTTGCTTACTGCCAGGGCAGGCTTTTCACTTTGGGTGTGTCCTCAGTAGTTTCTAGATTCCTGATGTCTTACAGATTAGCTTCCTTTTCCTTGTCTCTCCCTCCTTCCCCCACACTGTCCCATCCAATTTTATAGAAGATTCCACCAAATAACTCGGCAGAACAAGCAACAAATGTCTAGTTTGGAGTGACCCCTCACGTCGCCTGCAGCCATGATCATCTCAGCAGCACATCACAGAGCAGAGTCAGAAAAATAGGGCATTAGTCGTCCTCAGTGGGAGGTAGCAGTGCCTGGGAGACCAGAGGGGTTCAAACCGCAGCTCCCCAAGTGCAAGTTAGGGAACACTGGGCAGATTATGAGACCTCCGTATTTTCCCAATTGCAAAATGAAGGCAATAGCAGTACCTATCTCATAGGTTGTAGAGACGATTAAAGAGTTTATTCCTGCAAACCTTTAAGAACAGTAGGTAGCTCCACAGAAAACATTCAATAAATATAAGATTTTCAAGAAAGAAAAATAAACAACCTCTAAGAACCATAAACCCTCTTACCAACCTTGAAATCCTTGGCACCTAAAACAAAGTTACATTCACTTTTAATTTTCTACAGAGAAGCTTCACAGAAATGTGGACAAATGACTATATGTATTTTAAATAACTACGATATACACTAGGATTGACAAAAAGCAACGCACATTCATTTCAGAGGGACCATGATCCTAGGTTTGCATTTGAAGATGTGACTAAAATATTGCCCCTTCAGAAAGGTATAATCATATTATCCTTTAGGGCTTTTATTTTTTTTTTGGTAGAAGAATTGTCCTTGAGGCAGAGACATCTCCAGATCCCTCGTTAAACGTCAAAACTCCATAGAAACCTTATTATTCTAAGGTCGAACGTATGGTGCCGGATACATTTCCTTCCTTCAGCATTTGTTTCATCCACCTCAATAATTTTTTTAAAGATTAAGACGAAAACTGGTATTTTAGTATACGTCTGAGTGTCAGGGCTTTTAGACAATTTATAGCTGGCATATCATTCCATTAAAGTTTAAATTCCACCAAATGTAAAAAAATTTTCATCATACCCTGGTAAATTTTAATGTCCAAACTCAGGCCTATCAACTCCTAAAATATTGAATTTTGCCTATTTCAAGAGGCTGCATTGAAATATAGCATTCAGAACAACGCTTCTTCTGAAACACACTTTCTGATGAAGAAAAGTACTTAAAAATCACCATAGGCACAAATGCAGGATGCCCTGGGCACAGTCACCTCATGTGATGGGAAATCTCGCTTAGAAGTTTGTAGGTTTGCTTTAGGTGAGCATCCAAAACTTAACCACTTTCAAAGTCACCAATGCCTCTGCGTCTCCAGAACCACACAGAGGATGGACACTCTTTAAATGACTCTCGTAATTTTTTGTTAATATTTTTTAGTTACAACCACTTACGTTTATGATTACTTGTAATAATTATTTACGAGTACATATGTCTTTGAGATTGCCCGAAGTAAGGCACCATCAAAAGTAAATATTATTTAAAAATCTTTTTGTTGTTGCTGTCATTTTTATTGAAAGATGGTATGAAATAGCATTTTGGAACCTGAGAACTTTGGTGCCAAATGTTGGGCCACCCCTTCCTTGCTGTGTCACCCCAATAAATTACCTAATATCTCTGAGCCTCAACTTCCTCACCTGCCAAAGAGTGTTGTCAGGAGAATTACGTGAAATATGGTATGGATAGCTTTTGGAAGCATGTCTGGCTCATGGAGGCACTTATCAGATACTAGTTCCCTTCGTAAAACCCAACTTGATGGGGCTGGCACGGTGGTATAGTGGTTAAGTTTGCATGCTCTGCTTCAGCAAGCCTGGCTTGGCAGGTTCAGATCCCAGGCATGGACCTACACACCACTCATCAAGCCATGCTGTGGAGGTGTCCCACATACAAAATAGAGGAAGATTGGCACAGATGTTAGTTCAGTGACGATCTTCCTGAAGCAAAAAGAGGAAGACTGGCAACAGATGATAGCTCAGGGCCAATCTTCCTCGCCAAAACAAATAAACAAGCAAACTTGAAGTGGGAAGTTTTGGGATTAGGTAACATGTTTCATCCACACCCACTAACAAATGAACATTTTCCAGTCTTAGAAGCACCAATTTGTGACTTTAGTTATCCTTCCTTCGTAGACATTCATTTTTCTCCCCATTTGACTGCAATCCAACAAAAACACTCCTGTGATAACAACGAATTATCTAATAAAACTTCCTCTACTATAGCTGTCTTCCTGCAGGATCAAACTATAAGTTAATATACTTGGAATGTCCCAATACGAGCGCCTCCCAAAGTTAGAAACTTGCTGGGTTTTTGTGGCCCAGAGAGAGAGATCAACACATAGAATAACACTCTAAGTGCGAATCCATCCAGGGAAGAACAGCGGGAAGCCTCCGTCACCATATCCCGAGGGTCGTGAGAAGCCTTCACCACCCTGCTCTTTCCCTCGTGGCTTAACTCTATTTAGTTTGATTCCAAAGCTGGATATCTGCCAAAATCCATGGAAGTCAAGCCTAAAACTCCTGAAGATTCTGGGTCCCTTTGAAATGAGCCCTTTTCCCCTTCCCCCTAGGCTCAGGGCAACCTCCCAGATTCCACGCACATTGGAAGCTGTCTCACCCACCCAACCGAAGACCCTCGAACTGCGCAGGGAAACTCACCTAGGTCGGAGTTGAACCAAAAACTGACCAAGTCTTAGTCGTTAGCAGCTCAAGAAAAGCTCCTGGAAGGGGTGTGTGGATGTTTTAATAGTTCTCACTGGGCTTGGACAGGCTTTCTGACAATCAGATGATGGCAACTTATGAACAGAAGCATGCTCTTGATAACTACACTCAGGTAAACTGGAAGTCTAACCATTAGGATAATTTTTACAGTAAAGTTATTTCACACTGTTATAGGAGCATAAAAGCAAGTGTGAGAAATGGGGCTGGGGCATGGAGAACAAGAAGCTTACAGATGACGTTTCAGAGAGCTATGGAAATGTGGTCACCAAGTTCACCAAGTCGAAAGGACGATTAGAAGGTGTATCCAGATAAAGAAAACAGCTCAGGAGAAAGCACGAAGATCCGAAACAAAAATGCATATGGGGGAGTGTCAAGAATACAGACATCCTGTTTAGTGATGGTCCCCCCGGGACTAACTTTTCATAAAACTGTTTGTCCTGGGCATTCTGCCTGAAATGAGGGGAAGGTCATACAGGTCATAAGGTCGTAAATTGACACAGCTACATGCTGTTGCTTTATGAATTTTTCACACTTTCAGGGCCCCCTCCAATATCCTCTCCCAACGAGAGCTACCCACCAATCTGCTTTACACTCCCAGTGAGGGCCAGCTCACCACCACGCGACGACTCGGCCACGGAGCTCTCTGTTGATAATCCTGGGCTGCATCTGCAACGGCAATAGTTTACTTTCAGCTACAGTGGCGTCTCCATTAACGTATTCTGACACACCGCTTTGACTCATCCTGACTGTCAAGAGATGACACTGCTACACTTGCAGCTGAACAGCAAAGGAAGATGACACAGACCTTGAAATGCCAGAGACTGCAGCCAACCACCTTGAAGGAAACGGCCAAGGAAACAGGGTAAAAGTCATGAGGAATATGAAGGTCGGAGCAGACGACACTGAGAACAGAAACAATTCACTAACAACTGTAAAGCGCTCAGCGAAAGAGATGACAGAGCTATGGCAAGGAGATAAGCAGATTTGAAATAAGCGTGAGCATGATGAGCCACTGCCAGCATGTGATGCTGGAAAGGAACTTTGGCTCTGACTTATTTAGCACAAAACTTAACTCTAAACCAGGTCTGCTTATGGCTCGTTGTGGCTGGAGCACGGAGTAGGTGGAGAGATGGGGCAGGAAGGAAGTTAAGAAGGTAAGTTAAGGGCTGATCGTAAAAGGTCTTGGGTTAGGGACCTAAAGAGCTTGAACTTACTCTCTAGGGCAGGAAATAGAAAACAGCAAATGTTTTTAACCAATGAAATGACATAAGAAAGCTTTGGGGTGGTGATGAATTACCACTACTTTCTTCGTACCACAGAATGCCATTATCAAGGAAATAAACTAGGAGATTTATATGCCACAGAAGAACAGATTAAGAAAAATAAATTAAAAAATACAAATAATAAGCAGGAACCTCAGATTCTCCACCCAGGTTTGTCCAATCCAGGGGAAGTATCTTAGCAGGTAATAGGAAGGCTCCCTGGTCTGGCACCAGCTGCCACTTGACCCATCCAGGCTTAGTATCTCTTCCCATCCACGTCTGTTCTCCATTTTCTTCTATCAGATTCCACCTCTACTCTGAAAATAGGGATGGGCCCCAGAGGATAGAACAAGAGATGCTTAAAATGTCAGGTCACAGGTAAAGGTTACTCAGCAGGGACATATCTTACTCCAGCATGCCCCACCTAGATCAACAGAGGAATTAAAAAGCTTGCCAATGCCTGTTAGACAATCGTACTAGGAAGAAAAGGTCCTTTTATTTCTTTTAACCAAAGGATCACAGGAAAGAGAAGGTCAGGCCTTTCAACAGACTTTCAAACACGGCAGATCACAGCTCCACTACAGGAACACGAGAACCTCAGAACAAAGCGAACCATCCCCTCTCCCCCAGAGAGTGTTCCAAGCATAATTGTTAGCTCTGTAATTCTTGAGGATTTGGAATGCTCACTCATATTTTCATGGGGGCACTTTTCTTTGAAAATGCAACCCCCCAGTCCTTTATCACTTAAAGACAGGAGGGCTTAACACATTTATATGATCAAAACGGCGGCACTCAGGAATATCCCATGAGCGTTACTCTTTCTGCAGTGATGGAGATCAGCCATCATGATTTTGGCACTGTGCTGTAAAGATGACACAACTTCTGAGATTTTGTTACAGCGAGTGCCCTCAGAAAGGGCTCCATGTCATCCATTTTCAACATGCTCGCAGGAAGAGTGACTTCAGTGGTTCTCTGAATGTGACTGCTGTACCGACGACACCAGCAAGAGTGCCCATTCGGAAGAGCCAGTGGATTTATCAGGTTGTCCAACTCTAAGTCTTTAGGATCCATTGTCATTAGCCTGAAGAGCGGCTTTAGTATCTATAAATGAAAGCCCTCCACATGAAGAATCACTTCAGAGAACAAGGGAAGGCTGGTGGGGGGGAATCAAAGATTACCTTTCAGTGAGGGAGTTTTCCACAATCTTCTCTGACAACTTTTGTGTGCTGCACGAACCGACTAGGGGGATGATGTCAAATAGGACTTACGACTGAAAAATGAGAGAGTTTTCTAAATAATGTTTATTTCAAGAATGGATAATCCTAATAAATATGGTGCTTTTCATCACTTTAAAATTAATGACTCTCTAGAAATCACAAGGATAAAAATAATTAAAAAATTAATTTAGAAATAAAATTTAAAGAAATAAAGATGTCCATGTAGACTTTTGCATCCTAAAGTGGATTTTAGAAACTTTAAAGCTTAAATAGGATAAAGAAACTGAAAATGAGAATGCATCTTTTATATAGAGTAAGCTGTAGTAGATTTCAGAGCAAATAATCCCATTTGTCATGTGAGACCCTATTTTTAGTCTGTAAACAAAAGTGTTGGCTACCACATGGAAATTAATTAATTAACCTCATAAACAGCATTTGTCTTAGAATGCTCTAAGCTGCATAAATACATAATAGTTTCTGTATAGATGCTGATTTGCAACTAACACCAACTTATTTTTTAAATGTGTCCCATGGAGGAAGATATGCAAAAGACTCATTGTAGGCTCATTGTAGATAGATTTGTTAATCAGCTCCAGTGAACTCAGAATTAGCCAAAATGGCTGATCACACCCAAAGCATTCATAGTGAGGAGGGCAACCATTCAGAAACAAGAAAACTACTGGGACATTCTCTTCACAACAAGGAGGAGTGAATGTCCAGGGCTTTCAAACTAATCAGATCAATTGGCCCCCTTACCTTTGTGCTGTTTTCAGTTGGGTAAGATAGTGAACCAGCTGAATTTTGAAATCCAAATATTCTCTTTGTGAGCATTCTCCACTCCACAAGCAGAGAACAGTTTCACACACTGTCAGATACACTCTTTTCTTAGCACGAACACATACTCACTTCTTGATAGGTTTTTTTCTCTAATTCAGGTAAGATACACCTTCACTTTCCTTGGCTCTATATATGCGCTCACATAAACATGATTGAATTATCTTTTAAAAAATGTTGAATTCTCCAGTCTGTCTACTGCTTTCAAATAATTCATGTTAAAAATTAAACTTTTAATGCCGTATATGATACCACATAGCTTTGGAGACTACTTTCTGGCACTAACTTCATGAAAATATAAGTTTATATCTCACTCCTATGATGTTACGTTAGCTTGGATTTGGTACAATTTTACACAAGAATTTAGATCTGAAGACTTGTTTTACAGTTAAAATAACTCCTGGCATCTTAGGCAAATCCTGAGCCCTGTGCAGAGCAGTGCCTATCAGGAAGCATGTCAGGAGCGGCAGATGGCACGGTTCCTAAGATGGAGTGCTCAAGGCTGATGCCCTTATCCAAGGCTGTTTCTACACACAACTTTGAAGAAGGAGGGAAAATAGTGAAATTCGGAAAACTTGCTTATTAATTTTTAGTTAATCAACCCAATGTGTTTACCAGATAATTGTAGATTAAATTATATATTACAGTAATGTGTTTTCAAACTCTTCTTAAGTACTCAGAAGGCATCTAATTTATATTTCTGCCTTTTATGTATGGCACATAACAGTTAGAGTAAGGGAAATTTGTTTTTATAAAATAAATTTAAGTACAGCCACTATGGAAAACAGTATGGAGATTTCTCAAAAAGTTAAAAATAGAAATACCCTATGACCCAGCCATCCCTTTACTGGGTATCTATCCTAAGAACCTGAAATCAGAAATCCCAAGAGTCCCTTGCACCCCTATGTTCATCGCAGCATTATTTACAATAGCCAAGACGTGGAACCAACCTACATGCCCAGAAACTGATGATTGGATAAAGAAGATATGCTATATATACACAATGGAATACTACTCAGCCATAAAAAAAGACAAAATTGGCCCATTCGCAGCAACGTGGATGGACCTTGAGGGTATTATGTTTTAAGCGAAATAAGCCAGTCAGAGAAAGATGAACTCTATATGACTCCACTCATAGGGGGAAGTTAACATATTGACAAGGAGATCTGATCGGTGGTTACCAGGGAAAAGGGGGGGTGGGGGGAGGGCACAAAGGGGGAAGAGGTGTACCCACAACATGACTAACAATAAGGTACAACTGAAATCTCACAAGGTTGTAATCTATCATAACATTAATAAAAATAAATAAATAAATAAATTTAAAAATGGGTGATTTGTATTTCTGTGCCCAGTCATGATGAAATAATTAGTACCAAACTTACCCTCCCAACTGCTACTGCAATTAGATCAGAATTACACTCTTAACAACATAAAACTGGCTTGGACAGCAAATAGTGGAAGACCATGGTCCCTGAGAGAATAAAAACAAACAAGCTGAGCCCACTAACCATCATGGCTTCTCCCCTTGATCTATTTTCATACTACAGCATAGGAGAGGGGAACGGAAGCAGGTACAGCAGTTTTTCTGAGTTGAGGAGCTAGAGATAAGAGTTGAGGAATGCTCTGGGTGGCTGGAATTGGATCCAGTTGAGACTGGTCAACTAGACAGCTACACACAGGTGGAGTGAAGTTCCCTGAGGCTGGGCAAAAGACAATTACCCAGGGAAAGGGCATGTGTTATGGAGACATAAGATGTAAATCCTAAAATGAAAACAGGATTAAGATACATGTTTCTTTCAACAAGCTAGAGTAGAGAGACCTCAGTGAACACCCAGGTCATTCAGCAGAAACCCTGAAAGGGTCACACATCCCTAGTAGATCTGAACGAGCCCCAGAGTACAGCCTGCTCGAGAGTCTCTTTTAAAACCTTAGAAAGAACCCTTGAAAGGACAAAATTGAATGGCAAATAACTGAACTGCCTGTCAGGACAAAATGCAACATTCTTTAAAGGAAAAAACAAAATCTAGATACTCAGCAATGGAATACTGACAATGCTCAGCATCCAACTGAAAATTATAAGACATTCAATGAAGCAGGAAAATATGATTCATAACCAGAAGTCATTCAGTAAGGAAAAAATGACATAAGTAATAAAGTGAAAGGAACTTTAAAATATCTATTATAAATATTTTCAAGGATTTAAGTTAAAACATGAACATAATAAGAAGAAAAATTAAATATATTAAAAATAGCCAAATAGAACTTCTAGAGATGTAAAATTCAGTATCTGAAGTAAAAATTTCACCAGATAGGTTCAAATATATATATGAACATATATATATATATATAGTGTGTATATATATATATATGCATATATGTATAAATTAATGAGTAGTGAACCTGAAGACATAGTGATAGAAACTATCCAAACTAAAGCACAAAGGGGGGCAAAAGCTAAAAATGCAAAAAAGTAATGAATAGAGTCTCAGAGACATGTAGGAAAACAGCAAACATCTAAAATACGATAAGTGGAATCCAAGAAGGAAGGCAAGAGGTAACTGCAAGATGACTTTACATTGTGGAAGCCACTGAATTTGTTGTAATTTGTTATGGCAGCAACAGAAAACTAATACAACTATATTTTGGGGGTTATCATATACATATATAGAAGCAGAATGTATGACGATAACAGCAGAAAGGACAGGAGGAAAAAATGTTGTAAAATTTTACATTATATATTAAGTGGTAGAACCTAACTGGAAGGAAGAGGATAATAAGTTAAAGATGCATGTCACAAATGCTGAACAATCACCCAAAAATTAAGGGGGATATAATTAAAAAGTCATTAGTGGAGATAAAATTGATGCAAAAATATTCATTTGATCCAAAAAACAGGAAATGAGGGAAAACGTCATTTGAGACAAATAGAAAACAAAAAGAAATGTCATATATTTAAATCTTACTGTATCAGTAATTACATTAAGGGTGAATGGCCTAAAAAGTCTAACTAAAAAAGGCAAAAATTTTAAGAGTTGTTTAAAAAAAACAAGACCTAACTAGTCTGGATACAAGAAATACACTTTAAATATAAAGACACAAGTAGATTACAAATAAAAGTGTTATAAATGATCTATCATGAAAACATTAATAAAAGAAACGTGGACTAGCAGTATAACATCAGATAAATTAGATTTTAGGACAGAGAACATTACCAGGGGTAAAGACAAACATTTTGTAATGAGTCAATTCATCAATTCAATTGGCATGACTGCACCTAATAACACAGCTTTATAATAAATGAAGGAAAACTGACAGATCTGAAAAGAGAAATAGACAATCCAAAATTATAGCTGGAGACTTCAAGACACTTCTCTCTTAGGACAAGCAGACAGAAAATCAGTAAGAAAAAGAAAACTTGAGAAACACTACCAACCAGCTGGACCTAATTGATATTTATATAACAGTACTCCTACAATGGTAGAATATAAATCCTTTTAAGTGTACAAATGTATTAGTTTTCCATTACTGTGAAATAAATTAGCACAAACTATATTTCTTATCTCCCAGTTTCTGTGGTTTATGAGCCAGGCAATGCATAGCTGGGTCCTGTACCTGGGCCCTGGGTCAAGGTTTCCCAAGGCTGCAATCTCAGGGTTGGCTGGATTCTGTTCCTTTCTGGAGCTTAGGGTTTCCTTCCAAGCTCAATGGCTGTTGACATCCAGGCAGTTGCTTAGGTCAAAAAACTAAAAGTCATTCTCAGGTCCTCTTCTTCCATCACTCCTCACATCTAATTCTTCATCATGTCCAGCCAGCTCTACCTCCACAGCTGGCCACTACTCACCATCAAAAATGCTAAAGCTCTCACTCATCATACCACCGTCTCTCACCTGAATTATTTTACAACCTTATATCTGATTTTCCTGCTTCTTTGTTCTTCCCCTCTTCCTTTATCCACTCTATACACAGAAGCCCAGACTGATTTTTTTCTAATGCTAAGACATACCTTATCACTCCTTTCCACACTGTGAATCAAATTTGACAGTCTATCATAAGTGCTTATTTGCCTTTTTCTTATGCATGATATTTAGGAGCTTTTCATGTATGTGAGAGGAATTTGTATTTTCTTTCCTGTGGGACGCTCTTCATATCTTTTGCCAATTTTTTTATTGTGTTGCTTGGGCCTGTCTTGCTGTTTTGTAAGAGTTCTTTATATATTTAGGAAATTGACTGTTCTTTATAATATGAATTATAAGTATTTTCCCAGTTGTTTTTCTTTTTTGATTTCTAGATTTAGAGTCATACTTAAAAAGGACTTTTCCACTTGCAGATTATAAAAATATTGTTCCATGATTCTTCTAATATACTCACGGATTTAACAAATATTAGCTCTCTGACAAATTTGAAGTTTTTCTGAATTTAGAAGGGGATCCAATTTTATTTTTTCAAGATGTCCACCCACTCTTCCAAAGCCATTTATTAAATCTATCTTTTTGCTACTGATCTTAAATGCCATTTTTTGTCATAAAATTCCAATGATGTTTACATGTGTTTCTGGATTTTCTATTACATTCCATTATCTGTCTATCTAGTCAAGCTATTCAAGCTAAAAATAGCTATCAGGGTATTTTTAATGATGTAGACTTAATCCGTACTTTAATATGTAAAACACCTAGTGCACACACACACAATTTCTAGCTTCTTGCTTATTTACTGTTTTCTTAGGTATGCATTTTTTGGTGAGGAAGATTGGCCATAAGGTAACAGCTGTTGCCAATCTTCCTCTTTCTTTTTTCTCCCCAAAGCCCCAGTACATCCTTGTATATCCTAACTATAAGTCATTCCAATTCTTCTATGTGGGATGCCACCACAGCATGGCTTGATGAGCAGTGTGTAGGTCCATGCCTGGGATCCGAACAGGCAAACCCCAGGCCACCAAAGCAGAGCATGAAAATCTAACCACTCAGCCACAGGGCCAGCCTCACTTATTTACTTTTTCGCATGAACTTTAAAATCCATTTTTTCTCTAGCTTATAAAAATATCCTGATCCTGTTACCATTTTCATTAAAATTCCATTAAATGAACTGTCAAGTTATGAGAAAAATTATTTTCTCCAAAAAATACCATTTCTTGGACTCTTCTGTGTGTGTAATTTCAGCGGTGAGACGTGGGGGGGCTAGAAATACCTAGCAAGAGAATACTCGCATGGTGCCTACTCTGTGCCAGACACTGTGGTATGTGCTGACCCCTATTACTTTATTTAATGTCAAATGACGAATGACTAACCAGGAAAAGTATTTGTAACTATTAGCACAAAGAACTAATTTTCCTAATATATTTAAAAATAAATATAGAGAGAGAGATGGCCTTAGCTGCCACAAAACATCCAGAAGCTGGATAAATTATAGTAGACATACTTTTAAAGTCACTTCCAAGCTCACTTGAAAGTACAGAAAATCTCTAAGAGCCAGACAAAAGAAAGACTCAGCTAAAATCGTGGGCTCAGAACTCTGCTGACTTTGTGACAAAGCCAGGACCTGGACCCACAGTGTGAGGAATTTTAACTGCTCAGGAACAAAGTCAGGGTTTGGAATCAGCAAAGCAAGTTGCAGCCTGAAACCACCACATAAAGAAGTCCAGGTACTCAACTGGGCATTCCCTCTGGTGCCTTGTTTAGTGGTAAAAGTTCCACCTGCCCACAAAGAGAACTACAAGGAAACCTGTTTATTCTGCTACTGCTCTTGGGGGGTGGTGGGGGGGACAGCACTGAAGAATGATGCTCCTGTGTGGTTTGGGTAGATACCGCTCATTAGATTTAGTCATAGTTTGGTAAGAGATTTTACCAATAATAATTCTGGATTTTTTCAAATGCTTTGCTGCATCTATTTAGATTATATGCATTGTCTCCTTTAATGTATTAATAGACTTAGTTGTTCATTATCCCTCCATTCTTAGAATAAACCCATGAATTCTTTAACATTCTGCTGAAATTGAATTGCCAAATGTTTAATTTAGAAACTTTGCATTCAGATTGGTAGGTAGAGTTGTACTCAGAAATTGTTTTCCCATATCATACTGGTCTACTTATGGTGTTGTCATGGAAAAAATTACTTTTCCATTTTTTTTAACATAAGAAATCTGCTAAAGCCATCAATTTTTTTTTCTGCTTTTTCTCCCCAAATCCCCACCGGTACATAGTTGTATCTCTTAGTTGCAGGTCCTTCTAGTTGTGGCATGTGGGATGCTGCCTCAACGTGGCCTGACGAGCGGTGCCGTGTCCGCACCCGGGATCCGAACCAACGAAACCCTGGGCGGCCACAGGGGAGAGCGCAAACTTAACCACTTGCCCACAGGGCCGGCCCCCATAAAGCCATCAATTTATTAACTTACATTTATATCCAGAGGGACAAGAGACAGACAGAAGATTCCTGAAGATAAGTGTAGAGATCAGAGTCGGATACCCCATATTGGATGTCATCTCCCATGGGAAACAACTGGTTTGCAGGAATTTGAGATTAAAGTTTCCACTTTTCAAAAGAGAATCGATTAGATCTTTGAGAACAAAATGTTTCACAGAGGACTCTCCACAGATAAGGACATAAGGGCACTGAAATCGTTGTAAGCTAAGAACAGGATGACGACAAATATAAATTCTTATATATGGGTCTAGTCCAAACAGGTGGTAAATACTATATTTTTGTGTGTGATCGTTTTTATCTAATAGTCTCTGAAAATACCTTTTTTAAAATAAGAATTCTATCTCCTTGCACATCATAAAAAGCCCTTCTTATTTGCTGGAAGTCCTTTTTCTACCAATTCCTAATTAGACCAGCTGGGAGTTTCACAGTTACACACAGAATTCGATCCTATATATGTCTAAAATTAAATAGATTAGCAGATGCACTATGATATACTTTTTTTAAAGATGAGATTAACAATGACCTTCTTCCATAGCATTAAACTGAGAGCATCTGTTTCTTTACCAGAAAAACCACCTCACCAGTAAAACCATGAAGGCTTAGTGTTTGGGGTTGGGGCTTGGAGAGGAAGAATAAATTTTTATTTTTCATATGTCTAATTAGGTTTCCCATTTCTTCCTGTGACAGTTTGGTACGTTTTTTGAAGAAATAGTTTATATCATCTAAGTTTTCATATTGGCATAACATTTTCCATAAAATTCTAACTTTCGTTCTCTATTTTACCTATAATTATGGTGTCTTTACCATTTCTAATATTGTTTGTCTTCTTTATTCTTGATGAAGCGTGCCAATAATTTGACTTTTATTATTATTTGCAGAATACCAGTTCTTAGTTTTCTCCACAATTTCTTTGATCTTCTTTGATCTTCTCCACAATTTGCTTTCTAGTCTAATAATTTCTGCTGTTGTGTTTATTAGAACTTTTCTTCTGCTACTTCATTATTTTCAGTTAGATGCTTAACTAATTTTCAACCTTTCTTCTTCCTGTGAATTTCTATTAAATCCTATTTTCACAACATCCTTCAAATTTGATTTATAGTATTTTCATTATTTGATATCAACTTGTTATAAAATATTTTCCAATACCTACTATTTTCTAATATTTATTAAAAATACCTGTCACTCCATTAGTTGTTTAGGACACGTTACTATCCAGATATCTGGGGGTTTTTTTAAGTTACCTCTTTTACCGTTATTGGTTGCACTTTGATCAAAGACTGTGGCCTGAGGATACCACCTTTTGGTATTTTTGAGACTTGGTTTATGAGATAAAACATAATTTTTATAAGCGTTATATTTTTGACATGGATTTTTACTGTTTTATACAAGGGCTACCCATGTCTATAGATCAATTTTGTTAATTACGCTATACAAATCCTTGACAACCTAACCAAACATTTGGTCTGCTTTATCCCCTCGTTACTGAGAGAGTTTATCAAACTCTCCCGCTATAATTGTTGATTTTTTAGATTCTCCACATGTTTCTGTCAATTTTCCTCTATACATTTTGAGATTATGATTTAGGAACATGAGATACCACTTTACATCTTCTTGAGAATTATTCTTTTTATCATTATATATCAACCCTCTTTATCTTTAAAGCATATTTTTTGTAAAAATAATATAGCTTCATTGATCTTCTTTTGGTTACTATTCAGCTGGTATAATTTGCTCAGATTCGTACTTTCCCCCCTTCTGTGTTTACGCTTTACAGATCTCTTAAGAAATTACAGCAGTTGTATTTTTTCCCAGCTCACAAGCTCTGTCTTTTAACTGTTTGGATACATTTTGACACGGATACAGGCAGAGTTTACCAGCATGTTCCACGCTTTTTATTTATCTTGCCTTTTCTGTGATTCTTTAGCTTTCTTTTCCTATCTTACATTAAACTTTCTGAGGTTTCTTTTTCCATTAACTTTATTAGAAGTTATAGATTGTTACATTGAACCTTATGAAATTGCTAATATTTGACCATTTTTCACTTACAAAAATGGTAATGTTCATATGGTTTAGTAGTTAGACCTAACATACACCTTTGACTCAAGAAAATCTAAAATCAGTCAATCTCTCTACCTCCTCTGAACAATCTGAGCAACTTCGCATCCACCATCTCTTGCCTGGATTATTGCAACAGTATCCTAACTGCTTTCTATCCTTCTTTCCTCCTCTCAGCAGTTAATTGCCAGCATATGATCCAGACCAATCTTTAAGACACGGTTCTTGTCCTGTCACTCTTCTGTGCCAAACCCTGCAACAGCTTCTCATCTTAGAATTAAAGCCCAACCCCCCACAAATCCCTATGTCATGGAGCCCCACCCTCCTTAACCCACCACTGCCCGCTCTCCCAGCTTGTTCTGACTCAGCTCTTCCTCCAGCAGGCCAGGCAGGCTCCATCCTGGGACTCTGTGTCCACTCCTTCCTCACCCAGAATGTCCTGCTGTCACCCTCTCAAGAAGTCCCACTCTGACCCCTATTTGAAATCACAGCCCCTCCAACTTAGGATTCCTTATTTCTGCTCTGTTTTTTATTTTCTTTAACGTGTATCATCACCTGAAATGCCACATGATCTTACTGTGGTAGCTGCCGTCTCTCCTCTCTGGAATGAATGTCCATGAGGGCCATGACTGACCATTCTGCGCACTGCTGTTTCTCTTGCACATGAGTTCTTGCCTGACTGGTAAATACTAGTGAAATGGATGGATGAATAGCCTCTCGTAGGTCTTGTTACTGTCCGTTAGTATTCTATTTCTATCTTGGTTTTATACCCCCAAACGAGCCCCGTTGTACAACCACGTGTGTCGTTTGATTTACTGTCTGTTTAATAATCTGTTCGCTCACCATTCCACTTTCTTCTCAAGCCTCCTTTTTGGGTATGACTTTTTTTCTTCCTACAATATAGTCCTTAGTTTCTTTTCAGTGTCTATTAGTACGAAACTCTCAGCCTTTGTCTGAATATGTGTTATTTTGCCCTCAGTCTTAAATCATAGGTTACCTTGTATATAATTCCAGACTCATAACTTTAAAGATCATTCTAGTATTTTAATGTTGCTCTTATTGCTGTTGGTAAATTGCTGACACTCTCTCTCCTCTCCGTACGTAAACAGCCTTTACTCTCTGGTGCTTTTAAAATCTTCTCTGTCTTCACTGTTCTTCAGTGTCAATATAATGTTCCAAACGTGAATTTATTTTAATTGATCTTGTGTTGGGATTCATCATAATTCGTGAATCTAAGAAATCATGTCTGTGAAAAATTTGGAAGATTCTGGAGAATTCTCAGTTATTTGCTATTTCAATAATGTCTCTCCCTATTTTTCCATTTTTTCCTTCTGGAACCCATTTAGATGTATATGTTCAATTTTAACATTCAGTGATCCATGTTTCTTAGCCATCTTCTCTCTCTCTCTCTTTATCTCTCAAGGCTGCATTTTGGGTAACTGCCCCAAATATGCCTTCTAAATCATGAAATTCCTCTTAAGCTATCTCTAACTTTATCTTTAAGCCCATCCAGTGGACAATATTTTTAATTTCTAGCAACCAATTATGCCATTTTAAAAAAATTGCCTGGGCTGGCCCACTGGCAGAGTGGTTAAGTTCACACACTCTGCTTCAGTGGCCCAGGATTCACTGGTTCAGATCCCAGGCAGGGACCTACCCACTGCTCATCAAGCCATGCTGTGGTGGCATCCCACATACAAAATAGAGGAAGATTGGCACAGATGTTAGCTCAGTGCCAATCTTCCTCAAGCAAAGAAAGGAAGATTGGCAACAAATGTTAACTCAGGACCAATCTTCCTCACCAAAATAAATAAATAAATAGCCTGGCAATTTTTTATCTTCTCCTTACACATGTAACTTTTTCCTTCATTACTTTGATAACTTTAAATATGTACATTGTGATTTATGACTGATATTTTTAAATTTCTAGGAGTCATACCCTATATTTGTTGTGTCTGCTAAGTCATTTTTGACTGATTTTTTTTTTTTTTTTTTTTGCGTGCAAGCTTGGTAATTTTGGACCATTAGCTTAGGTTGAGCAGGGCTTCGTCTTTCTGTTTCCATAGAAACATTTGGCATCTCTTCCGCCAGTTACCCCAAAGCAAATGTTTATGTTAATTTCCTGAGGTTACAAGACCATGCACATTTTGTAAATATGAAGCCAATTCACAGAAAGGCAGTCCTGACTACAGATTTTTCTGAAACAGGTATTTATGTTCAACTCAGTGTTAAAAGCAAGTTCAGCCAGCTTGCTTTGTCCTATTTCCTAGCCAATGGGCATTGTTTTTCCTATTCCAACATTGTATGAGGGTAGAGCTCTTTGAAGGCATTGACTTTTTATATGAAACTCAGTTCCAACTCCCCCTTTCATCCAAAGTCCTGTCTCCTCTCACCACGTAAGTCTTAAAATTCTAGGCTCCTCATTTACAGCTGTTTCAGACCTGTGCTTCCTGACTTGGTTCCCCTCTTCATCTTTATGAGCTGGAAGTGTTCTTTACTTTTTAGGTGGCTAGGTCCAAAATTAAAAAGATATCTTTATATTTTATACATTTATAACTATGTCATAGTGGAAGTATTCTCAGGTTGTCTACTACCGCATTCCTGGAAACCGGTCCTTTTGAAGGGTTTCAAACATGGAGTGCATTTCAAGGAAATCTACATCAAAATTTGCCTTGAACAAGGTGGAGGAGGCAGGGCCAAGGCTCCTACAGCCTATGTGGGATGCTAATGAGATACAGCCCTGAGACACTGCAGTGTCATGTGCTTCAGTGTGACGGAGCCTTGAACGGGCGGGGAAGAAGCTACTCAGTTATAGATATCAGTGAGAATCCTACACGTTCCATGTCCCCGGTCCTTATGTAGAAAGCACTGTCTTTGAGAAGCATTTTCTTGCATCTCCAGTTCATTATGTCACAAACCAAGCTTCTCACGTATTTGTCTCATCAACCCTTTCTTTAAGCCAGTCTTAAATTTTAAGTATTCATAAGGGAACACAGTGAGAGTCGGATGCATAATTGCACATGGTCATGGTGACATTGTTCTGAAGCTGTGTCAAGTTCTGAACACACATATTCACTATTAATTAAAATAGACACTAATAACACTTTCACTCTCAGACTGTATGTATCCAATTATAGTTTGCAAACATCTTGCATGATAAATTGTATCCTTTCTACGAATGTTTTCATTTTGCAGGGTATATTTTCCTTGTAACTGTGAAAATTGGTTGTAACTGCTCATTAACTGGGACACTTATTTATATAGTCGGGCATAACTTGGAACATTAATTAAAGCAGTGCATGTTTCAAATATACATGCCCTTTCCAATAATTACTGAACTGGTTGGGAGAGGGGTACATATCTGTTTGGTATAATAAATAAATACTCTGTTGCTCTGTTGGTGATAGAACGTGACTTCACAAACACAGGGCATTCTGCTTAGTAAAAGGATATGAATAGGTCCATAGGACCTTATCTACAATTCCAAAAATCACAGAAGCTCTGTAAAGTGGAAGCCTTGTTTTAAAATTCACTTGGCAACAAAAACTGACCTAAATGCTTTTAGTGGTAAAACATAATAAGGTCTGAACTGATATAAGCTCATTCAACCCACTTAGTGTGACTATTTACATGTTTTACCGAATAAATATTGAATACAGCACACTGCACCAGACCTTGATGATGTATTACACAGTACGCATAGTATATAAAGTTGGCATTATTTACCTGTCTAAAATCCAAAAAGATTTTGAATTCTGAAACACATTTGGTTTAATATTTTCAAATAATGAATCGTGGACCTTAATAAGCTAGTAAAAAACTATCGGATTTTTTTTTCAAAAACGATTAAAATATCTATCAATTTGGGAACCCCACAAATTGACTCAAGAGAACTTTCACAAATCACAATTATACTTCCTTGTATAAAGCTTGACAAAAAAACAAATACATGTGGTAATATATTACCAAAATGTAAGGCAAAAAAAGTTGTAATGCTGTAGTGAGTACAATTGTTTGCTTTTACTTTTCTTTTGAGGAAGATTAGCCCTGAGGTAACATCGGCCACCAATCCTCCTCGTTTTGCTGCAGAAGATTGTTGCTGAGCTAACATCTCAGCCCGTCCTCCTCTGTTTTGTGTGGGACACTGCCATTGCATGGCCTAATGAGCAGTGTATAGATCCAGGCCAGGGATCTGAACCCGTGAACCCCAGGCTGCTGAAGCAGAGTGCACTAACTTAACCACTATACCATCGGGCCAGCCCACAAGTACAATTATTTTTTAAGCATATTTAGGATTAAAGTATAAATTAAGTAATAAGTAGGGCATTTACAGCCCCTAAAGGATCGTTGCAAACCTAGGAGAGTAAACTCTTTAGAGTTGTAAAAATGTTTGACATTTTTACATTTTAACCCAGGATTTCTCAACAGCAGTGCTATTGACAATCAGGTCCAGGGAATTCTTTGTTGCAGGGGCTGTGCTGTGCACTCCAAGATATTTAGCAGCATCCCTGGCCTCTACCCAGTAGGTGTCAGTAGCACACCTCCTGCCCCAGGTTCTGACAATCAAAAATGTCTCCTGACATTGCCAGTTGTCCCCTAGGGGCCACCTCAGTTGAGAAACCATGTCTGAACCCAACTCTTGTGTAAGACTTCATAATTTAGAAAAGTACTTTCACCTATACATTGTTATTTTTAAAATATCACAAAACAACTCTGTGAAGTGGGTGTTATTATACCCACTTTGTAGATGAGGAACTCGGGTCCAGGGAGCTCAAGGAACTTTCCCGGACCACACGGCTGATAAGTGGCGAGCTAGCACTCACCAGCCTGCTCAACCAGGCTCTTCCTGTAACATCATTCTGAAAGAGTACTGGGTCAATGAGATGATGTTGAATTTTTTTTAAAGAACAACACTGCGTTTTGGAACATGTGTTAAGTTGTTTCAGCACACGCAGTGGACGACTGCTTATGCCAAGCGCTCATCTCTTGGTCTAAGCCGTAAGTTGACCCCAGGCATGCCAAACGGAAGAGGTGCTTTCCTGCTTGTAAGTCTTGCTAGGCAATGACTTTTGTGGGTAAGAAAACCCGGCAACGTAAGCTAGTTTTAATAAGCTTGTGGCAGAGAAATCACTTTGCAGTTTCTTGCTAATAATCCCCAACATAAAATCACTTAAAATAATTCCAAATTTATATTTTAAAATGGAATATTACAATGAAGTGTAATAAGAATGATGCAGGAAAATTAGCATTAAACCCAGGAAATTAGTTCCCAATAGCTCCAGCTGTTTAAAATTCAGTTTAGAGTCGAGGTAGTATCACATTGCCTTAAAAGCATAATGGGAATGCATTTTCAACTGCACACTTATCTCTACGGCTTTAAATCTTCACGACACTCACTGGACATTGCACCTGATAAGGAGCAGCCCAGCTCCTGAAGCAGGTGCACAGCCAGTCCGAGCTCTTTTCCAAATCACTATCGACCATGCCAATGAAACCTGAAGGAGTCGCCACATTATTGACGCAATTTCATTTTCAAGTGTCACGTTTGTGTCAAATTGTTTACTCCTAAGAGATTTTGTAATTCACAGTTCAGAGGCATAATTTGCTTACCCATCAAACTGAAATGATTAAGCAGTATTTTATATGACAGCTGTATTCTACATGGTTATTCTTATAATGTGTGCATAAGCACACACACCCACCATTCTGTAATAGTCATCGAAATTACAGCGCTTTACTTAAAAGTTAAAAAGTCAGTTGATTGCGTCCTCTACCCGCCACATATGAATCCTCAACTCTTTTCGCCTATTTAAAATTTGAATAAACGTGATGTCAATATAAAAATACAAATGCATTTTGTAAAACAGTTTTGCTAGTCACCATGAAATCTGACACTTCCTACATTTCTGTGTCTTTTTTATTTGTTCTTTATTAGGACTACTTTTTAGAGCACCTTCGGGATCACAGCAAAATTGAGGAGAAAGAAGAGAGAGTTCCCACACTCCCCCTGTCCTCACGCCTGCACAGCCTCCCCCATTATCCACAGCCCCCACCAGCGTGGTCCATTTGTTCAGCTGATGGACCTACTTTAACACATCACCGTCACCCAAAGCCCATAGTTTACAGTAGGGTTCACTCTCGGTGTTGTACATTCTATGGGTTTGGATAAATGAACAATGACATGTAACCATCATGATGGTATCATACAGAGTAGTTTCTCTGCCCTGAAAATAGTCTGTGCTCTACCTATTCATCCTTACCCCCACCCTGGAAACCACTGATCTCTTAACTGTCTCCACAGTTTTGCCTTTTCTGGAATGTTCATATCGTTGGAATCATGCAGTGTGTAGCCTTTACAGATAGGTTTCTTTCACTTAGTATTATTCAGTTAAGGTTCCTGTGTGTCTTTTCATGGCTTGGTAGCTCATTTCAGTGCTGAATAATGTTCCATCATCTGGATGTATCAGTTTATCCGTTCAACTACTGAAGAACATCTTGGTTGTTCCCAACTTTTGGCCATTAGAATAAACTGCTATAAATGCCCATGTGGATGTTTTTGTGTGGACATAAGCTTTCAACTCCTTTGGGAAAATTCCAAGGAGCATGACTGCTGGATCTTACAGTAAGAGTGTGTTTAGCTTGGTAAGAAACTGTCTTCCAAAAAGTGTCTGTACCATTTTACATTTCCACCAGAAATGAATGAGAGTTCCTGTTGCTCCACACCCTCGCCAGCATTTGCTGTCAGTAGTTCAGATTTTGGCCATTCTAATAGGGATGTAGTTGGTATCTCACTGTTATTTTCATTTGCAATTCCCTGATAACATGTGACGTGGAGCACATTTTCCTATCCGTATTTTCCATCTGTATATGTTCTTTGGTGAGGTGTCTGTTAAGGTCTTTGTCCCATTTTTTAATTAGGCTGTGTTCTCATTGTTGAGTTTTAATTCTTTGTATACTTGCAGAAAGTGCTTTATCAAGTGTGCGTTTTGAGCAGCCCCTAGAAGAGCTGGATCTTTGGACATTCCATCCAACGCTCCCTTCCCGTGGAGAAACTGGGAGCTGGGGTTTTTCATCCACTTGCTCTTGCTGTACTAGGGGGAGGGGCTTTGGCAACTGCCAGCCCAAATCTCCGTCTCTGTTCTCACTTGTCCCCAGGCGGCCAGATTAAGTGAGGTCCCATCAGCACTCTGGGACAGACAAGTCAGAATGCAGCCCTTTGTCCAGCTCCCAGAAGAGCTGTAGCATTAGATGCCTGGACAAACTTTCCCTCCCCAGAGAGAAGTAGGCAGCATGTTTCTTGTCGCTCACTCTGTCCTGAGCTGGGGGACGTGCTCTGCTATCTATGAGGCCAGACCGCCATCTCCACTCTCCCCCAGGCGGCTAGACTGTGCCAGGCCCTTCAGATCTCCACAACTGGCAAGACGGCAGCCGGCCCCCTGGGGAGCACCCTCAGAAAAGTTGGAATGCTGGATGTGCGAACCAACTCTTTCCCTCCCCTGAGGGAAGCTGGGACAGGGGGACCTTCCTGGTTGTATGGTGCTGTGCCAGGGACAGGGATTCTGGCAACAGGGCGTCCCAAAACTCCCCACTGGCTTCAGTGAGTCAGATCTTGCATTTGCCTGGGGTCTAGGAGCCTTTAAATTAGTTTCTGGATTTCCCATAAAGGGAATTTGTCCGAGACTTGTTGCAGAATCGGTGTGCTTGTGGGGAAGGGGGGTCTGGGGCTTCCTACTCTGCCATCTTGCCGATGTCACGTCTCCCTAATCATTTTTATGATGCACTTTGTTGTAATATTTCAAAGAGTAAAGAACCTCAGCACATTTGTTTGTTTCCAAGCTCAAAGGCACATGCGATTTTATTGTTCCTTCGTGATCACAGCAACTTCACTTCTAAGTTTTTGGGTTTATAAACTCCAAGTGGGAGATCTGACTAACCCAATGTATTACTGTGCTGTTAAGTTTTCAAAATCCATTATTACATTTCTTCCTCAAGTAATTCCCCTACCTGAGAGCCCATCCATTCGGAACAGGGGAAGCAGAACTGAACCAAGTGTGCAGAGATGGTTCATGCATCCTGACTCCGCCAGTAAAGAGGTACGGGAGGTGACTGCGGGCCACAACGTCCCTATCTGAGAAATGAACTTGACCAAATTTGGGCCACTTCCGTCACTCAGTTGTCATAGAGAAGATTTAATTAAAATCTTTCTTCTAAACACACTTCAGAAATATATACTATACATCCACACAAATTTATACGAATGTAGGATATTTTTACTTAACATTAACTTGCTTTACACTCTAAAATGGATGGTTTTGAACCTCCTCCAATCCAAGACTCTGAATCACCCCCAAAATAACAATATTCCCAAAATATACATTAGAAAATGTACTTCCCAACAAGAACCTAATTCTAACGAGGGAGTAGAAATATCATTCATTAATGGATTTTGAAATTGGAGATCTCTATTTTGTAGTATAGATATCGGAAAATCAAATTCTTAGAGATTGTGGATAATTTAATTATATCTAGTAATAATAGTAAAGTTAAGAGAAGCGTATGAATTCTGACAAACTTGCATCACAATGATCCTGTCTCCTATTTACATAACTCCCAGCCAACAGAAGTTGATAACATCAGCAAAGCCTGTCTCTGTCTGCCATGTGCGATAGCTGTTCACCAACGTTAGAGAATTCATGCCCCAAAAGCAAGATCTCATTTTTCCCAATAGGCAGATTCACAACAAAAGATAACCCTTCAACTATTGTTTATTCACTGATCACAGTGTCAGGCCAATCAATAAATAAAGAAAACAAGTAAAAATCGAAAATAACTGAATTTTTTTCAATATCATACTCTAAGAGGCCTGGAAGCATATAGCTTCACTTACAATCTCTATGGTAAATTTTGTTGCAAATATTGCAAAAATGCTGCCAATCTATTTTGAATAACGCTGTATAAGCCTGAAGGTGGTATTTGCATTTTACCCCCAGTGACCACCACAGAACGTGTGGGATTAGGGAATATTTCACAGCTCTATTCCATTGACTGACAGACAATGAAAATGGAACATAGCCAAAGCTGAACTTGTGCTTTTACTCATATATAATCCACATCCCCTTTGTCATTGCAGTGGTCTTTATAGCTGCAAATGTTGCCAACAATTATCCAACTGTGTACATTAGACATTAGCGTCATTCTTGACACTTTCTTTGCCCTCAAATCTAATAAGTTTACCATCACTGTTGCTTTCTCTTTCTAAATCTCTCTCAGAATTGTCCTCTTCTGCCCACCACACAAGCCATACAGAGAGGTCACACTGACTCTTTGAAAGGACTTGACATTCCACTGACGTGGACACTTTTAGATTTACGGGAAGTAAAGCCTATTGAAAACAGAGCCCACATTGCTTGGCACAGTCATTTAAACCCACAAACTGTATTTCTCTGCAATCTCTGTATTGAAAGACCCCTAAGATGTACTGCCTTTAGACTTGGAGAATTCACCCAGGAAAGTAGAGTATGTAGAAATATTTGACCTCTCAATTTATCCCATTTAAAATATCAAAATTCTTTTCTACAACAGGGAAATCAGATTCTATTTCTAAAGACTCTTGTAATTCCTAGTTTTTGGTAATACCTTCAATATTTCTTCTATGTTCAAGATAACTAAAGGTACATGGCTCAATACAGTGAAATTTAACATTCTAATACATTCTTCTCCTGTCATTTATCCAACAAAATTGTCTAATCAGTTTCAGTAGCATAGCTTACCTGGAACTGGTAAGAGTTTGGAAAGGAAAGTAGAAAAATCTATAAAATCTAATGTTTCAAATAAATGTTTCCCAGAAGCCAATAAAATTAATTTTAAAGACCCCAGTTCTCAAATTTCAAAATCTATATTCCCTTTAATAAGCTTGTGTAAGCTTAATTTTTTCTAATTTCCCATCACTCTCTGCAAACTGCTTGTCTTTTTAAGAATCCTTTTCTGTAACAAACCTTACAGATCTCTACTCAAATGCACCACTCTCCCTCATTCCGTTCTTAAGAATCATGTTTTGGTAAATTCTGCTCCTCTCTATGCCATTCGGGTTCAGACAGTCTGTCCCATGACCACAGGGAGACCCCCAGCGAAGGGCGCCCGCCCTCCCTCCCTCTCGAGCTCTCCTTCCGCTGCCCCAAACCCCAGCAAAGGAAAGAGAGCTCTCACGCTCAGTTCCACTGTAATACCTTTCCACCATTGTCTACACTGTGCTCAGCCTCTGGATCAAACTAATTATTTCAGTTCCACGGTCAGTTAGAGGTTTATTTTCTCTTACAGTTAAGACTTATTTCAATAGAATGTTATAAACTTCAGTTCCTAAATGAAAAGATTTTCTAAACTATTTTAATTCATTGTGAATTGATAATATTTAACAATTACAAACACAAAAAGTAAGAGTGCTCTTTTCCTCATTTATCAGGATTTTCCTCTTTCATATGAGTACGCACCTGCAATACCTTCATAAATGTATTCTCGTAAGCACAAAAAATAAAATTTCCATTAAATTTACATAATGGCATTCCCAGACCTATACTTATAACCAAGAATGTTTTCAATATTCACTGGTGTTTTCACTAAACATGAGTTTTCTGCAATGTCTACACCGAGAAACCTATTTGGAAATAATTTGAATAACTTTATGTGAACAAGGAATCTTACAATATAGAAATTCTTGAACGCTTTATAGAAAAGATGAGAAATGTGACACAGTCAGTGCAGAAAACAACAACTGAAGACTTCTTTAGGACTTCAGCTTTCCTCAGATTAACCCCATCAGTAGCTTATACACCGAAAATAGACTAGTAGAGAACGTTTTCAAAATAGGCGCTTCCCAAGGTGAGGCAAAGCTTCCTCAGGACAGGCCTACTGCCCCAGAAGACGTAGGATATAAAGGTCTGTGAGGTACAGCTCAGAACCCAGTCCAGACCTTGGACTCTCATAACATTGGCTCATCACTAAACCTCCTAAGGCCCAGTTCCCAAGCTATAAAACAGGAGTCATAATGTCTACCTTCACCACAGACATAAGAAATAAGCTAAATTTATGTAACAAGCCAGGCACATGAGGTACCAGAGAAAGTGTTAGTGGTCTTCAACTACAAAAAGAATTTCCCAAGTTGTACCCTGAAGGTGCTAACATATTTCACTTGGGTTTACATGTTGCTTGAAAAATGTTCTTTCCCTTGACTATATCAATCAGACCAAGTATATTAATTGGATAGGTTCTACTCTAAACAAAAATTATTCAACATTTTTTTAAAAAAATGCGAACATCCTAATAATAAATAAAACAAAAAATCCCATTGAAATATTCAACAAATACTTGCTAAGCACTTCTTTATTTCACCACTCAGGTTCTTGTCCTTACCGTCCTTTGACAAGAGCTCTCTCTTGCCAGAACAGGCCTTTGTGCTTTTAGGGTGCAAAAATGAGGAAAGAAAAAAGGATTAGAATTGGCGGGTCTCAGGCTAGAAAGGGTGCAGGAAGAGAAAGATGTGCTAGCAGCTGAGGAATGTGAGGAAAATGGATTGGAGAGAAAATGACGGATTAGTAAGTACTGCTGTGGTTACATAGACCCCAACATAAAGTTCAATAAAAGTGAGTAAAGCTCACAAATTGGTGTTACTTTTGAATTCAGGACTGTATTCCTTCAACCATAAAATGGCTTTGATAAATAGATTTAAGGCCATTATATGGTTATTTATCCAAAGAACACCAAAACACTAAATCAAAAAGATATATGCAGCCCTATGTTCATTGCAGCATTATTTACAATAGCTAAGAAGTGGAAGCAACCCAAGTGCCCATCAACTGATGATTGGATAAAGAAGATGTGGTATACATATGCAGTGGAATACTATGCAGCCATAAAAAGGATGAAAACTTGCCGTTTGTGACAACATAGGCAGACCTTGAGGGCATTATGCTGAGCAAAATAAGCCAGACAGAGAAAGAAAAACACCTTACAATTTCACTCATCTGTGGAGGACACAAACAACAACAACAAACAAACACATAGAGACAGAGATTGGATTGGTGGTTACCAGAGAGGAAGTAGGGAGGGAGGAGGGCAAAAGGGGTGATTAGGCACATGTGTATCGTGATAGATGGTAATTAGTCTTTGGATGGTGAACATGAAGTAATCCACACAGAAATCGAAATGTAATGATGCACACCTGAAATTTATACAATTTTATAAACCAACGTTACTTCAATGAGAATAATAAAAATAAGCGTTACCAAGTAGAAGGAGTGGAGTAGTAAGAGCTTATGAGAGGGGACTCACTCTGATGGGGGTGGGTCTGAGGGAGTGCTCACAAGACTCCCCTGAGGAAAGTGAAGTCTAAGGGGGAGGAGGGTGTGGGAACCAACCTTTTTGTTCTCAGCAGGAGCAGGCATCTATGTCAGGCTTGCTATGCACCAGGCTCTGCTCTGAGTGGTTCTCCTGTACTGACTCTTCTCATCCTCCCAACACCCTATGAAGGAGGGACAATTGCTTTCTGCTTTTTACAAATGAGAAAAATGAATCACAAGGTGGTTAAGTAACTTGGACAAGATCACAGAGCCACTAAGTGACAACACAGAAATTCAGATCCCGCGAGGAGGGTTCCTTCTTCTTGACTAGTGCTTCATTAACCAAAGTTGAGCAAATTAGACTCTTCTAATCAATATGCCCCTAATTTAACTTTAATTCCCTTCACTATTTTAGACTGGATTTATACATTTAATATATTTGATTTATAAGTACTTTGCCTATCTGATGAGTGCTTTCTTAAGTACTTAATCCTTGTAAATCTGATAAATTAAAAACTATGTGTGCACTTAGACATCGTATTTCCTTAAACATCAGAAATATTTTAAATGACAATCATAATGTTCATCCTGAACTGAAAACAAAAATATCCACATTATGAGTTTCCTTTGTTTTGTTTTTGTGCTCAATTTATTTTTTTATTCACCTAAAATTGTGTAGTTCAGCTACAGGGGTTTGGGGGAGGTACAAACTATGATATAAGGAAGGCTAAGATTTCTGGGTCAAAAATTTAGTCTTACTACTCAGTGACTAAAGATGAAAACTAGGCAAGGTTCCTAAGGGATGGCAGCTTCCAACACGATTCTCCCTAAATCCTTTTGTGTAGTTGCTGTATTAAGAGGGGCTTCAGGTCTACGTTCATCAGGGGAGACTGGATTCCCAGTATCCCTTGAATAAGATAGTTACGTCCACACACAACTGTTGTCAATCTCTTTCCATTTTTATTGTCTAATTTGGGTAGACAGAATTTTCACCCCCATGCTTGTTGTTTCTCATGTCCTTCATGTCTATGTTCCTTTCATATTATTTTTTCTAGAGACTTCAACCACAACTCTATAGATAATCACACTGATGTTTTTGCTGAATTTTTCACTTTTCATTCCATCATAGATAGGGTGGGCCCGGGATGTTTCCAGGTGGTATTATGACCAAAGGACCTGAAGCCTCCCCCAGATCACAGCCGCTCTTCCCCAGGTGGATCCCAGGGAAGACAGGTCTACAGAATAATGAGAAGTAAATGGAGGTGAAGTCCCACTTTGTTAATTAGCTGTGAAAACACTCTTAGGCCACCTCAGACTTAAGGGCTTAGAAAGAAGAAGTGGGAAAATGGGTCAACCGTGCACACACACGCCATACTTCTATCCCCTTTGAAAGCCCCTCTTCTGGGAACTGAGCTGAATCAGTGAACTCAACTGTGAAGACAACGCACATCACTGTTTCTCATCGAGGAACCAGAGAGGTGAAGAAGGTCACAGAGACCTTGAACCACTTCCCCTTGAGGGCTCAACTTGTATTCTTCTTGAAGTTCAAGGATTAAAAGGATAAACTGAGGGGCTGGCCCTGTGGCCGAGTGGTTAAGTTCACGTGCTCTGCTGCAGGCAGCCCAGTGTTTCGTTGGTTCAAATCCTGGGTGCGGACATGGCACTGCTCATCAAGCCACGCTGAGGCGGCGTCCCGCATGCCACAACTAGAAGGACCCACAACGAAGAATATACAACTATGTACCGGGGGGCTTTGGGGAAAAAAGGAAAAAAAAAATCTTTAAATAAAAAAAAGGGATAAAATGACACTGTGATCTTTTTCATAAACACTCTCTCCAGAATCAATTATACTTCATCTTTCGTGAAAGGCACCAACACACTTTAGAGACCGACAGACTTGTATTTGAATCCCTCTTTTGACTTGTCCCTACCTTTCGGAACTTGGGCAAATTATTGAAGCTTTCTGAGCTTCAAGTTCTCTCATTTATAAAATGAGCTCAATTCTACCTACCTCCCAAAGCTATGACGATGATAAAATGAGATCACAGATATAAAATATTAGATATATAATACTCACTAAGAGATATTAGTGCCCCATTCAGAAATTACCTCATGTCTTCAATTTAAATGCATGCTCTCCTTTACCAACTTGAAGAATACAACTCCCTGTAGTCTGGCTCATCCCGTTGATAATATGAGACAGTGGACTACCGCCCGCCTGTGAAGAGCCATGAATCTCCCACTATTCTCCCTATAATGATGATTGTGTCGTATCACCTGTGTCTTTGAATTTCAAAGTTATATCAATTACCCGAGGCTACCTCTCTAGTTTTAAAATAAATAAAATAAGGCCATCTATGATGAAAGACATTGTTATCAGAATTTGAGGTATAATGTTAGCTGTGGTATGTCCTGATAGCTGAGTGACAGGTGCTATACATCTTTGCCAAATGTGATTCCAGGTTGACTACTCACAACCCACTGAATGGAATAGTTTCATAAGGTCCTTCTGTCGCCATGCGCAGACCTACTTGCAGACAGCATGTTTCTTAGGTTCTTGTTTTCAAAGTTGGACAAAGGTTTCATTGCCATGAGAAAATAAAATATTTATATCCATCAGTTTTATGCTACAAGGGTTTTTTAATAACAAAATTAGACCAGACCAAAAGAGGGCTTTTTATGACAGAATCATTGGTAGTAGGGAATGAACTGCTCATAATTTTAAAATACAGCCCATCTTAATTTACTTCCATGTCTTACCACAGGAATACTTAATTACTATTGAGTAGGACAGATTTCTCACGGTTTAAACTACAATTTGTTACAAGCATACATTCCCGTGGCTTCACGTCTTGGCTGGATGCCTTAAAAAAGGAACAAAACTTATAATATTGCCCCCATCTTTAAACCAAAAGCCAATTGCTGCAGGAGAGCAAAAACATCAATGCAGCTAAAAATAAAATGTTCCATTTTACTTTAAGGGCTCTCAAATTTACAGTTCCTCTCTCCCACATACCGTTAATAACTATTCCTAAGTGCAAATTTCCATAAATACAGAATGGTCAGTCCGTATTTCTGGGTGCCTTACTTTTGTTGTTAAAAATGTTGAGGATGGATACAACTCATTCTACTTGGAAAGAAAGAAAAACGCAAGCACACAATTAGCTACAGAAGGCCAGGTTACCATAGCAACGTGGCAAGGCTAAAATGCTCACTCAAACTTCTTAGCACCATGTGTCAATGTGAAGTTTGAGCTCTTTCTTCCTGGGATGGAAAAGGCACATCTTGTCTTCACCCAAAAGGAGCACTTGCTTCTTTATGATCCCCTCCAAGTGACCTGTAGCTGCTGAAATTAAGGTACATAGAGTAAGGACTGAAGAGTGTGGAATGTTCTGGGTATATGTACCAAGCTTGCCTCTTAAACAGCCTATCCTGACCCAGCCTCACCTTCCCATCCTCACAGGTCTCAAAGTCCTGCTGTGATAGCCAACACAATCATAAACGAGAATTGGGGCAGAAAATTCCAGTGCTTTACAAACTTTTTCAGAGCATAGAACACATAAAGCCAACAAATGTTATTTATGAAACTAGCATAACCACGATATTAAACCTAAAAACAGTTCAAGAAAAAAAAGAACACCAGCTCTCTCTCACTTATTTAAGACAGATGTAATATACCAGCTAAAATGCTTGCAAATCAATCTTAACATGTTAAAAAACAACACACAAACCAGGAAAATCAATACTTGCTTAGTATTATGAATCTATGGGTGGAGGTCGCAAATATGGCTGAAATTAGAAATTATTAGAAATGTTGACCTACAATCAATTATTCAAGTTAAAAAATAATGACCATCCAATAGATCTTAGAAAATTCTTTGAAAAGTTTGGCACCATATCAGAATAAAAAAGTAACTCTCAAACCTAGAAGAACAGAGCTATGTCATAAATACAATGGTAAGTAGAACTTGGCTGCAGTTTCATAGCTATTGCCAAAGTCCAAACCCGAAAACAAAGAATATTATGCCCATACCTTCTAAAGAGCAGTCCCAGGATTCCCCTCCCCTCCCATTGTACCCTCCAAACTCAAGCCAAATGAGGGTGGGAAGGACTTCAGAAAGTGTGACCGTTTATCAGAAGGAGAGATCAACCTTTCTTCCCAAGCTGGTTGTTTTCTGAGCAGCAGCAATCGAAGCTTCTCTTTTCCCCAGAACTTTTGTCAATGACTAAGATGAAGAATTGAGCAAAATGCAAACCTCTGCCTTTTCCTCCTCAAAAAAGAGCCAGAATTTTACGACTTGCCACACCAAGAGGGTTTCAAAATGAGATCACAATTGTCCCAAGTGAGAGAGACCTCTCCTGTCCTTATTTGTCCTCTCTCCCTATCTCCAACTCACATCATGATGGGGAGAGAAAGGCAGAAGAGAGGAAGGAATTGGTAAAGAAATGGCCATATCTGAGCATTTTAAAAAATCTAGATTGTTAGAGATCTTAGTCCTTGGGCACTCCCCTTCATGTCCAGATGGATGTCAAAATTGAGTATCTCTTAAATGGCTGTCCCCTGTGGAGTCTGACTCAGTGGGGCCCAGAAACCTGCATTGTTAATACTTCACCACCAAAGTGTGGAAAATACTGCACTAGGGAAAGAGAAGGATAATGATGCGTTACAGAATTGTATCAGTTATTTCTGAGTAGTGAATGGGAAATGCAGGCTGGAGGATGTAACAACGATAATTAGGAAAGAATATCAATCCCGAAAGCTTAGGTAGGGAGCCCAGCCTGCTTCCCACTTCTAAGGCCCTAATAGTAGTGATAAAAGCACAGAGTTATCAGTCACAGAAATTCTGCCACTCCGTTAGTAGATCATACTGTGGACAGCAAGTTACACCACAATAGCTCTTAGAACAAAAGTTATAGGCACCATCTCAAATCAAGGTCACCTATAACCAAAAAAAGTGTTTAAATAAATTCTGATAAGGAATCCTGTGTTCTTATCCACCTAATCCATCTTTGAGCCTGCTCCAGGTCCTACATCCAGAGATGATTAAATAGCAAGAACAGGCTGAAATATGTTTGCACTCGTAAAGTTACGAAGTGTGTGCCCACACCTGGCAGAAATCCATGACTTCCTCCTTTAATTCTAAAAGAAGTTCAACCTTGGACAAATGTCTAAAATTTCAACTAGGAGAACAAAAGGAAAAGTACAATATTTCTTTTTGCTCATGAGTTTTCCACATTTTCATCCAAAAAATAATGTCCCCTTCCATGCTCCCACATGCGCTACGTTTCGAAAAGGCTTTTGTCCTAGACTGTTTAATGCAAATTGAAAATAAAAGTGAGGGACAAATTAAAAGCCTACTTTCTAATCTTATATTCTGCCATCCACCTTTTGGGAGAACAGGAAGCCTGGTGGAGACGAACAAAACCATCTTTATCATTGCTCTTCTTATTAAGGAAATATAATGGAGAAAGGCGCCATTTTGGGACTACACATTTTGGTAGTTCTTTCCAAAGAGATTCTTTTGTTCTGAACATCCTAATGAGTTTTGTGATTAAGATCTGAGAAAAAGTGCATTGCTTTACAAAAAAGAAGAAGAGTTTGGAGTGACCTGTGCTATCCAGGGACAAAAGGAGGTAGAGAGGCGAGATGGAAAGGGTGAGAAACAGTCAAGATTGTGTGCGGCCAGAATCTATGAGAGGTGAGCCACTGATGGAAAAATCTCAGGTTACAGAGGAGTAAGAAACAAAAAAACATTCCTGACATAGTTTGAAACTGCATTGCTGCATAACATCTGTCCACATCCCTCCCCTCTGGTTCTCAGTCTATGACATACATCTGACCTGTGAGAGTAGTTTTTTCATGGCAATTAGGCAAGGGCTCAAGGCTCATGTTTGGGATTCCACATGGCAGCATCAAGGCAGCAGGGGAAGGTGATTCAGCCCCTGAATTAAGTGAATTCTAAGGAAATGGGAGTCTGGAGTCAGGTATGAGCACAACACATAAACCCATCAAGATCCTTAGAAAACCACATCATGTGGAATGGCAAGCTCTAAGCAATCTATCTAGATTTTAGCAGAAGGATGACACATGCTGACATCTCAGTTTCCAAGAAACACAATATGATCACAACAAAAAGGAAGAAAAAGAATTTTACTAATTCAGCCATAAGCCCACACCCAGAGAAACAGCTGTTTACATTTGGTATCTAGCCTTTGAGTGATATTTTTCCTTTTCTCTGTATCTCTACACACACACAAATTTCATTTAAATAGATTCATGCAATTTTGTGATCATAAATTTTGTAATTTCCAGTTCCCACATCAGCCTTTCCCAGTTTCTCTCTAAATACCACATAACTTTACAAAAGAAAATTTTAAAAATTCACTAAAATGTCAGAAACTGAAACTGACATTGTCACGTCATGTCACAATCCAGGAGAAATTTGCGATAATTTGGAGCCGTATGGAGCTGGATTTAGATAAAACTATTTGGGCTTCAACACATGATATAATCTGAGTCTGCTTCATGAATCAGGGATTATCTAAAAGGGAGACAAGGATGCTTTCTTTCCCCACCAACTGCCCTCAGCACTGAGAATGAAGAGCTTAGGCCAGTTGGAGAACTGGGCAGCCAACAGTCTGTAATGCTTCGACTCTATTTCTTCCAGTACCCTCCACTCCGCCTTACTGAGGTATAATTGACAAAACTGTAATATATTTAAAGGATTTCCACCATCTAGTTAATTAACACATCCATTACCTCACATAGTTACTTTTTTTTTTGTAAGAATGCTTGAGATTACTCTCTTAGCAAATTTCAATTATACAACACAGTGTTATCAACTATAGTCACTATGCTATACATTAGATCCTCAGAATTTATTCCTCTTGTAACTGAAAGTTTGCACCTTTTTCCAATCTCTCCCCATTTATCCCACCCCCCAGCCCCTGGCAACCACTTTTCTACTCTCCATTTCTGCGTTCAATTTTTTGTTAGGATTCCACATATGCATGATCCATACAGCATTGTCTTTCTCTGTCCGGCTTATCTCACTTAGCATAATGCCCTCAAGGCCCATCCATGTTGCCTCAAATGGCAGGATTTCCTTCTGTCTCATGGAATGGAATAATATCCCATTGTATACACAGTCGTGTGCTGCCTAATGACCTTTAGGCCAACAACCAGCCATGCATATGATGGTGGTCCCATTACATTAGTGCCATACGACCTAGGTGTGTAGTAAGCTAAACCATCTAGGTTCATATAAGTACACTCTGTGGTGTCCACACAGTGACAAAATCACCTAACGACATATTTCTCAAAACATATTCCCATCGTTAAGCAACACATGACTGTATATATACCACATCTTCTTATCTATTTATCCATTGATGGACACTTGGGTTGTTTCCAAGTCTTAGCTATTGTGAATCATGCTGCAGTGAACATAGGCGTGCAGATATCTCTTTTAGATCCTGTTTTTATTTCATTTGGCTATATATCCAGAAATGGGATTGCTGGATCATATGGTAGTCTTATTTTTCATTTTTGGAGGAACCTCCATATTGTTTTCCATAGCAGCTGTACCAGTTTACATTCCCATCAACAGTGTACAAGAGATCCCTATCTCCACATCCTCACCAGCATTGATTCTTTCTTGTCTTTTTGATAATAGACATCCTAACAGGTGTGAGGTGATATCTCATTGTGGGTTTTGCATCAGGAAATCTGCATTTCCCTGATGATTAGTGATGTTGAGCACCTTTTCATGTACTTGTTGGACATTTGTACGTCTTCTTGGGAAAAATGTCTATTCAGGTCCTTAGCCTATTTTTTTATTTGGGTTATTATTATTTTTATTTATTTTTTTTTTTTTTGCTATTGAGTTGTTTCCATTCTTTATGTATTTTGGATATTAACCCTTTATCATATATATGGTTTGCAAATATTTTCTCCTATTCCACAGGTTACCTTTTAATTTTATTGATGGTTTCTTTTGCTGCACAGAAGCTTTTTAGTTTGATGTAGTCCCACTTGTTTTTGTTGCTTTTGTTTTTAGAGTCAAATCCAAAAAATCATTGCCAAGACCAATGTCAAGGAGATTATCCTCTATTATTCTCCGAGGAGTTTTACAGTTTCAGGTCTTACTTTTAAGTTATTAATACATTTTTTAGTTGATTTTTGTGTATAGTATAAATAGGGGTCCAATTTTCCCAGCAACATTTATTGAAGAGACTACTTCATTTATTCATATATTATTATATATACTATTATACCTCCATTATGTATTCTTAGTATCTGTGTCAAAAGTTAATTGACCATATATGCACGGTCATATATGTGTGGTTATTTCTGGGCTCTCCTCTCTGTTCCATTGATCTACGTGCCTGTTTTTATGCCAGTACCACACTGTTTGACCCTGCCATTTTGAAGCAGCATTTGATTATTCCCTCACCTCCTGGCGTATCGGCATGGTCTCAAGCTGACACCTCCACCTTCAGAGTGTCACTTTCTGCCTCAAGCTTCTTAAGAAACTGTTCTCAAACAGAGGGTTTTCTCCTTAAAGGGAATACTGGTGTCAGATGTAAGAATAATCAGTTACCCACTATATTGCCAAAATCTAAGAGCAAGAAATTCCCTCTGAGAAAAGAAAGAAGTGTTCTGAGATAGTAAAGGTAAAATATTTTCTGCAGTCTGTGTTCTTCTAAATACTCTACCGGGCAGAGGGGTAGGACACAAGGAAGCCTCTGGACACTTCAAGTGGAAGGTCACTACTGGCATTTGAAAAGGTGTCTAGTCTGTTAATGAATTTTAAATAGTGTAAGTACCTAAGTATTTTAGGAAACAAAGTACTCTAAGAAGAGGTTCATATGTTGATTTTTGGACAAGAAACAGAAGGAATCTGGTTAAAGTAGGAAATAAAAAAACTGAAAGATTCACCGAATGTGTATTAAGCATCTTCCATGGGACTGTCTAAGAAATGAGAATGAGCAAAACTTTTCTTGACTTTCAGAATTTTGTATCCAAAAGGGACACACTAGAAACGCAGACACATTAATTCATAGTTAGAAGTCAAAAACATTACGTACGTAAAAATTAACAGTAAGAAAAAGTAATTCAAAGTCAAAGGAGCAGACTGAAGTTTAACAATCAAATCCAACAACTGGACGAAAAGAACACCGCCAAACCAGCCCCGTATCGTCTGACCCTCCTGTTCCATTGGAGGAGCCAGTCATACAAGATTTCATTACTCTTGGGTCAGATCTGGAGTGTCATACTTTAGGGTTATCCTAAACTCATCCTTCCTTTCTTCTCCTTCTCTTCACTCACATCCACAGTGGGCTCAAAGACAGTACGCAAAAATGAGACAAAAATCAGCACCCAACATTAACACGGAGAATCTGAAGCTAAGCGCATGTTTGGTACTTCCCTGCAGCTTTGTGAAATATGTTAACACAAATTATGCCTCAAGGACGCGAGTTTAACTGCAACAGCAATTCATCCACTGTATTTTCACTGTGTGTGTCATATTGGATTTTGCTTTCTTTTTAGATATTTCTTCTAGAACAGAAGGCGTGTGTATTACGCTGCTTTCAAATAAGAATAAACTGATAACCACGTTTTCTGTTTTTAACACACATACATTCTCACAGCACTTTCTTCTCATATCACTCTAAGTGGTTTTGTTAATTATACACACTTAGTCATGATGACTACAGAATTGTAATTATGTCTAAGTGATTTGACAGCAGCACATTGCCATCACGAGAGTGTGAATTCTGAGCTTGTTTTCTCAACTATTAACCATCATTAGATGTGAGAAACTGCAGTCAGTTTTCACTATGTTATCCAATGTGTCACTCAAGGATTTAACAAATGCTTAGAAATGTGCTTAGATTATAATCTGAACACCAATTTCTTTGTGAAATTTCCTTATATCAAAACAAATACAAGCCCTGCATAACATACTTATAAGTATGCAAGGTTTTGATGCTACAATTAAAGTCTCTTTCATCACATACTTAACACACAATTTGTGTTCCTGTAAAGTTAAGGTCTTTCAAAGAATTACTGGTTTATTCACTAAGGAAAAGAAATATGCCAGTTAACTAGGGAAATTATTTTGTTTGTATCTTGGTAATCTCCAGTGCCGGAAAAATAGATACAATAAAGTATACGTCTGTTTATTAAGGGTTTACTTATATATGCAGATTTGCTGAAAGTATCAAAAAGTTTACATTATACACAGTTGTAGACTTTTTTAATAGGATCCAAATAGTTACAAAAAATTTTACTGGGGCAACTCACGTTTTAAAGAGATTCCTTGCTCTTCGAACAGATTGTGCTGCGATGTTAACTTACACAGTGGGTGACAGACAAGTGAAGTACAACGTGATCTCGGTGTTCTTGGATAAAAGAACTGCTCAGGTCAATTTTTAAGTGTAATAACACTTTGTTCAAATGAAAGCTCTTATAGACATCCAGTATTTCAAAGTCTGGAAGGTAAGTTGGTCGGTTGAATAAATGGCAGCCACAATAACTCACTTTGCCTTCCCCCTCCCTACTCTCCTCCCTGAATTCAGCCCATGAGGGTTTCCAAGGGCATATTTAGAAAACTTTTCCTAAAGAGCACTTAATATTTTACATGGGTGCTGACATGGGGGTGTCACACAGTCTTCCCGTGGCTCACTTGTTATCTAAAGGGGGCCACGGTTCTGGGGCTGCAGATCCAGCAGGAGTCTCGGGATCTGAAGGGGCAGTGGCATTCCTTTATTGTCTGGAGGGGTAACAGTGCCAACCCCAGACTCTGCCATGCTGTTTTACAGTATCTCCACGAATCTCTGGATGTCGGGTTAGTGACAGAGAGCAACTCAGAAATTCTCTTCCGCTCCTCCCCTGACAGCATATAAACATTAACAGCAGCTCACCGGTTTAGTTAGTGGGGCAACTCAGTTTTTGTTTTGTTTTGTGTTTAATGTCACGCTTGCAAAAAAAAAAAAAAAAAGAATCAGTATGTTTTCATCATTCTTAAGGGTAAGTACGTTGTTTTCAAACTCAAAAGGAAGCCACTTTATTGCTCTCTGACACTGCGTGTAAAGTCAGTCGACAGAGAACACAATGTGCTGTCTGTTATGGGGCATGTAACAGGGGAATCCTGAGTCCAATCTAAGGCTGCACCAACTAGGACTCCATTTGTGGAGTTGAATAAAGTTACTTTAGTGAGTAAAAATGAAATCAGTCAAACTGCTTGTTTTCCGCGTGGACCATACATTTGTGTAATGGTCCCAGGAGTAGCCCGTCCTGCCAGCACCCACCTCAGACTGTGAGGACAAGTGAGCAAAGGTGAGAACTCGCCTGACTGTCCGACCTTACAGGCCATAGCCCAATCTCATAATTAGTAGGAAAACAATGAATTGTCCTTCTTTCAATACAATGTGTTGAGACCCTAATAGTGTCAGACATTGTTCCAGACACGGAGGACCCAACAGTGAACCAGATGGAAATTCCTTCCCCAACAGAGCCTATATTCTGTCTGGGATGAGAGGACAATTGACAGAAAATAAGTAAGTTCTGGGGCCAGCCCCGTGGCGCAGTGGTTAAGTTCACACATTCTGCTGCTGTGGTAGGCGTCCCACGTATAAAATAGAGGAAGATGGGCACGGATGTTAGCTCAGGGCCAGTCTTCCTCAGCAAAAAGAGGAGGATTGGCAGCAGTTAGCTCAGGGCGAGTCTTCCTCAGGAAGAAAAAAAAGGCAAGAATAACACAATTTATGAGTTACAAAGATGAAAATATTTAAGATTTCAACTTATTCTACATGACTATAGTCAAATTTGATGTTTTTTTCCTGAAAAATGAATCTGCTATTTCCTTTGTATTTGCTTTACCAAGTCTGATTTTAATTAAGGTTATATCACATTGCAATTTAATACATGTTTCTGAGTAAAATTAGTATAAAGCCTGTGGCCACTAAGATTAAAGAAACCATTACAGCAAAATGCAAGCATTTTGAGAAGTGTTTAGTATAACATATTCTAATCTTTAAAGTATTCTTATGTATAAGCCACTCTGGAGAAAGTTAATGTACATTTTAATACTTCTAATGAATATCTTAAAAGTCAGTAAATGAGTAATAAAAATACAGATTTGAACATATATATCAACATTTATACTTCAATAAGCCAAAGAATTATAAAATTTGAAATAATTTTGAAATATTTAATATGCTTGCAAGTTTTAAGACATGAGTAAAATGGTTCTCATGAATTAAAGTAATGAGATTTAAAAATCTCACACTAATGTCTAAGTCGTTGAATCAGTGGCTCTCAAATCCATTCTGGGAAATGACGCCATTCGTGATAGTTCTCACTGGTCGGCAGTGAAAGAAGAAGAAGAAAGACAATGTCCAGTTAGGTGCTGCATGATGACGTTTCGGTCAAGGACAGATCACATGTGTGACTGCGGTCCCAGAAGATCAGTGCCGTACAGCCCAGGTGTGGAGCAGGCTGTACCATCTAGGTTTGTGTAAGGGCACTCTATCATGTTCACCCAACTACAGAATCGCCTCATGACACATTTATCAGAACGTGTCCCCATCGTTAAGTGACACATGACTGAGGCGAGTTAATCAAGCTGACCTAATTCAATTTAAAAGAGGGCCTTTTGTTTTCTGATGTGCTGCCGTCACAGATTAAAATTTGTTTTTGTCGCTGCTTTTTTTTTTAATGTCCTTGCTTAGACTCTGCTTTGGGCCCCAAAAATTTCTTTAAAAGTTACTGGCCTCTTAAATCAACAAGTTATAGAATTCATAATTTAAGTGATTTTTTCATTTCTGTTGATTTAAGTTTTTTTTTTTTTACATTTTCTTTTTGCTGTGTGTGTGTGTGTGTGTGTGTGTGAGGAAGACAGGCCCTAAGCTAACATCTGCGACAGTCATCCTCTGTTTTGTATGTGGGACGCCACCACAGTATGGCTTGATGAGCAGTGTGTAGGTGTGTGCTGGGGACCCAAAACGGCAAAGGCCAGGCCACTGAAGCAGAGTGTGCAAACTTAACCACTACACCACTGGGCCAGCCCCACATTTTCCCTTTTTACATTTTCCTTAGAAATCATATCAGAACTATAACTTAAAGCGTATTCTCCTTACAATTATCACAGAATTTTTTAAGGTGATAATTACTTTGAAACTAACTCCAAAATAAATTCCATCATAGTCTTCATCAATTTCGTACAGTAACAGCCATGTTTATGACTATTATGCAGGTTGTGCATCAATTGTTCAGATAATTTTTTTTTACTGATCCAGCCAGGAATGCAATTTAGAAATAATTTAGAAAATGTTTAGAAACATTTATTTGTACATATTTTCTGCACAGGCAAATGTAGAAGGTAAGGAAGAAATGTGATAATACCATTTCTCACTACTAACCTGAGTTACTCTTTGAAATATCAGACTACTGTTTGTAGATAAAACACGGAGGCTTGCCTTTTATCTATGTAAATACAGTCATTCATGTAGTAAGCACATTATTATTACAGAGATCAAGTGTAATAAGTGTTAGACCATATTTTCCTTGTCTATAAAGATGTAAATTTGTCCTTCATTCTGGAAATGAAAAGCCTAAAGCAGCTCTGTCCAACAAAAATGTGAAACTCACATGCATTTTTAAACTTTCTAGTTGTCACATTTAAAAAAGTAAAAAGAAACATGTAATTAGTTCAAATAATATATTTAGTTTAACCCAATATATCCAATTTATCTTTCAATATGTAATCAATGTAAAAAATTATTGAAATATTTTACATTATTTTGATACTTAGTCTTCAAAATTCAATGTGTATTTTACACTTAAAGTCCATCTCAATTCAGACCAGGTGCATTTGATTTGCTCTGTAACTATACGAGGCTGGTGACTACTATATCGGACACCGCAGGCCTCAAGGCATGTTATTCTTAACTCTGACGTAATTAGGATACAGACCACAGGTCTGTGACTGCGTAAATGTAAGGGAGGCAGAACTGGAACCTAGAGTTTCCAATTTGAATGTGGTTGTTTCCACCCAGATGGACTCTTTAGAGCCTGCAAGAGGTGATTAATCCCAATGCATAGGAGTGTTCCATTCTCTTCTAACAACCTAACAAGAACCAGTTTACAAGCAATGAAAATCCTACTGATATATTATTCTTAACATAATTAGAGAGAGAGAGACTAGGTAAGGCCTATAAGGTGTGAGTTTTAGGACTGGTAAGAATGAAGTTCTCACTTTGGTCTGCTTCCAGCAAGCAAATAATCAGACAAAAGACACAAGATGAAGGAGACAGGCAAGTGGGATGACTCATGAGTTCCTCAGGGAGACATACTGGACTGGAAATTGCACCAAGCTTGATCGTTTATATCATTTAATCTGGACAGGGGCCTCAGCAGTGATCAAGGAGCAATCCTTTTACCACATAAGGAAACTCTTGATATTCCACAGACATGTTTCCTGCTGTGTCTTGGAGCTGACCCAAGGCTCAGTGCTGCAGACCTAGCAAGGACATCCATGGGAGACAGGTCTCAACTTAACATATTTTAAAAACAAGACATCATCTCCCCATGGATCGCTTATTAACTGGAATGGGAAAAGTAGTAACTAGGCAGTGAAGAAGCCAGACAAAACTCTGATCAGGTCACCAAATTAACATCCCCCATGAGGCTCAGAAGGACATCATGTGCCTCAAACGGGATGCCTAGAGAAGGACACAGCATCACCTTTGTGGTATTCTGGGCAAGAATGTATAACATCAATCTAATCAGGAGGAAACATTAGACAAACACAAATTAAGGAATGTTCTATAAATTACCCAGATTATAGTCTTCAAAAACATCTGTGTCATGAAAGACAAAGCACAGTAGAGGAACTGTCCTAGATGAAAGGAGACTGAATGCCATGTGTAATGTTGGACTAGATCCTGTGTTGGAGGGGAAAAAATTCTATAAAGGACATTATTAGAACAAATGACAGAATTGAAATTGAATGGTAGATTAGATAAAAGTATTGTATCATGCTAAATTTCCTGAATTTGATAACTCTGAAGGGTATGTAAGAAAATGTCGTTGTTTTCAGGAGACACACACTGGAATACTAAGAAATAAAGAAGTGTGATGTATGTTTTTGAAAAAGATAAATAGTAAAAGGCGTATGTGTGGTTATGCACATACACATGGAGAGAGACAGTGAGAGAGAGAATGATAGAACAAATGTAGCAAACTGGTAAAACTGGGCGAGTCTGGGTAAACACAGGAATTCTCTGTATTATGTTTGTAACTTGCCTATAAGTTTGAAATTATCTCCAAATAAGAAGTTATAAAAGAGTAAGACACAATTATAGGTGGAGACTTATACTCCTTATGCAAAGAGCTGAGTCTTAGAATAAGATGACATACTTATAAATTTTATCTGGGGCTATCCCAATTTAGAAAATATCTATTTGCAGTATTATAATTCTTGTCCCAGTAGATAAAATTTTACACGTCTAAAAATAAAAGCAAATCTTGATACAAAATTGGAAAAGCAAAGTTGTTTAGTAATGAAAGAGAGGTTAAGTCAATGAATGAGCCTAACATGACACGTATGAGCAAGTTACTTTGCAAATTTTTTAATCTAATCTAAAGAGAAGACCAACTTCCTACTTTCTTATGAAAGTCTAATGAGATAATGGATAAAAAGCTTTATACTGTGAGGTTCACACCATTCTTCACTGCCACATGGTGATGACATTTACTCATCTGGCGGATGGACATATCCAGCTGCCTGACTGTTGAGCTGGAACGCTGGTCTTTTCCCGCCTCAGACTCAGTCAGAAACACAGTCTCTCCTGGATCTCAGTTCTTCATACCTGGACTGGAACCACACCATCAACCTCAGCCATCCTGGGTCTCCAGCTCACCCACTGCAGATTTAGAGACTTCTCGGCTTCCATAATTATAATAAACTTCATATATACATACATACATACACACACACACACACACCACACACACATATGCTGTGGGTTCTGTTTCTCTGGAGAACCCTGACTAATACCAAATGTAGACACTACAGAGCCATTCTGATCATAACTTCTGGTGGAACAAATAATAATTCGTGACACAGCAATGTCCCACAGGAATGACAGGGCTACTGGTGATTCATCCAAAACAGAGTTACAGCCAGAAGGGTTCTGTAACCTCTTGGCTACTGTATCTGTGGAAGGAATGGAGAGAATTTAAGAAATTATTGGAAAAACTAAGTCCCCAAATTCTGCTTGCAAAGGAAATAGGAAGTTTTGGGTTTTTTGTTGGTTTGGTTAGTTGGTTTGGTTTTCGTTTGTTTGTTTTTAGTTTTTTGCACAGTTTTTCTGCCCTTTTCTCTTCTTAGGTTGACGAATGAGCCAACTGAAAAAAATGGGAATGGTCGAGACTGACTCTGACTGCTGCTCCCTAGTCATTCTTCCTTTTAGTAACTGAAACTCCAGAGCTGTAGCTGGGCACCTGGTTTCCCAGCCACAGGTTCTATTTCTGAGGCAGCAAGGTGCCGCTAAGGGCTGAATGCGGGCTAGTGGGATGTGAATGAGTGATGTGTGTGACTTCCAGATTGTCTTCTTAAAGACACTTGTCCTAGACATGGCGTGCCCCAACGCTTCCCACTCAGCGGGATATAGTGATGACTGGGACAATCTTAGACGCCATAAGTTACAGATGGCAGAGATGCCCCACTAGGCAAGACCACTCAGGTCTAAAGTGTTATGTGAGAGAAAAACTTCTGTCTTATTTATGCCACTGCATTTTGGGGTCTCTGTGGTATAGCAGTTTAACCTACACCCTAATGAACATGCAAATTAGCACTAAGAATAAATTTGTGTAACAAAAATATTATATGCATTGCCCAGGAGAACACATTCTCCAACACATTCTTCAAATTTGGCCAAAGAAGATAGAAAAACCTCCAGAGGGTAGAGCCCATAGCCAGGGGAAGGATTCTAGGGGCAGAGATAGCAAGATGGGCCCACCAAGGAACTCCCTCTCCTTCCAGACCAGAAGGGCCTCACAATTTCTACCCAGTAGGATCTGGTAACTGCTCTAGACCAATAACTCCTGGATGTTCCCACACTCCCTCTTGAATATGGAAGTTTTATTATCCTATTGCTGCTCCTCCAGTGTACATCAGGTATGGGGACACACAGGAAGATATCTTTCTTTTATTTTATACAGTGGTGAACCTCTAAGAGCTGCAACAAGACCTGATGGTGAGGACAGGCATCACTCAGCGGTCCTAGACTTGGACTCAGGGCTCGTAACTGGATGGGATCTGCGGTTGTCCTTCTTGTAGAAGAGGCATGAGTTTTACTCAGGGGAGGAAAGTCAACATGGATACGTGTTATGTCAAGTATACATGGGTGACCAGAGAGGTAGACCATGGTGAAGTCATCCTACTGTCACCCTTCTTCCTTAGAGTAAAAGAGCCCCAGGATTTAAGCTAGAAATGGCCATACATCTAGGGACTGTATTTTCTAATCCCTCTTGTAGTGCAGCATGGTGGTGTGGCTAAATTTAAATCAATAGGATATGAGTGGAAGTGTCAGACATAACTTCCAGTCATTTCCTTAATTCCTTCTGCCTAGACTTCCTTTTCTCTCCTTCCCACTTGCTAGGAAATGCCACCACCATCAGGGCCACCACTAAAGTCTTACATTAGGATGACAGAGCCAACCCTCAAGTTCTATATCACTTAGCTCTGGACTAGAATGTCAGACAGAAATAAACTTATTTCTAGTCTCTTTGTTGTAACAGCTGAGCCTATCAATAACTAATACAAGTTTCATCTAGCTTCAGAGTGCCTTAGTATAAGATAATATTTGACATTCCAAGAAAAGCATAATAGGAAAAATGCATATATTGGAAGAATATGAACATTCTGAATACTCATGGCTACTTTAAGAACTAAAAGTAGTAATCTTCCCCAAAAGCACACCTGCCCACCAACTTTTCATTCACGAGAAAATGAAATTTGCCTTGTCAAGCTGAAGTTGCATTTAAGCCAAAATACATAGGCATCACATTGAATGCCTACCTGAAAAAGAATACAACTGCTTAAAGTGAATCAACTTTGCTAATCAATAGACGAGAAGGTGAGAATACAAGGATTTCACTGTGTAAAGTGTTCCTCAATAACACAGCCACGCTTTACTTTCTCCAACATGGGATGCCTCATGGAATTGTTATCCCGGACGTGGGAGATCATTATGGTACAGCTCTGCTCTCACCCTGCTCAACAAGGCTCACTAAATAATGACAAATGTGGTAAACAGTGGTCTATGTACAGAATAAAAGTGACTCTCCCCCAGTTTAAACAGTGAGGGTTAGGATTATAGCCAGCCTCTTGCAGACATCACATCCTGGGTTCTTGGAAATAAGAGATTATGCTGAAAGTATCTCTGTACTGCCACAGTAGTGCTTTTCTCAAGGCAGGTAGTAGAAAAATTAACAAATTAATTTTTCATATTCTCTCTTAGGATGAAACTCAAATCTCCAATCTTAAAATCTGAGTGAGGGCCAGGCTGGTGGTGTACTGGTTAAGTTTACACACTCTGCTTCTGTGGCTTGGGGTTCGCAGGTTCAGATCCTGGGCGCAGACCTAGCGCCGCTCGTCAGGCCACACTGTGGTGGCATCCCACATAAAAATAAGGGAATATGGGCACAGATGTTAGCTCAGAGACAATATTCCCCACAAAAAAAAAAAAAACCAACTGAATATACTATGCTTTTCTTTGGCCAACCTGCATAAAACAAATAAATCCAGTAATAATAAAATACATTTGAGGCTATATAAATAAATGTGTGTGTCTGTGTCTGTTTGTGTGCATGTGCATGTGTGTATCCTGTCACAAGACAAAGAGGCAGATGAGGTTTGAGGGTTTAGACTTAGACAGCCCAAAGATATACGGGGACATTCCTAAGGGAAGATGACAAGGTTATTTTTTTTACAGAAATGTCAATAGATTAAATTTGGAGTCACTCTGCCCTTAATATAATAGTTGTCATAAACAAGGAGGCACGAGTTATCAGCTGTTCACATAAGCAGCTTTAGAGAATCATGGAGAAAATATTAAACAGATATAATTTATAATCTGGGCTCTCCATAATCCTAGGGCTCTCAGGCCTGCACTTCTGCAGAGCCTTTGGTTGGTCCTTATCAGTAACCTTCACCACAACCCTGGTGACACTGTGCTGTCTTTGGTGTTGACCTATTATTCCTCAAAAGAATAATACAGAGTAATGCGAATACAACCTATTGGATTTTCAACCCATTTTATAAGACTTTCACAATAAGAATCAATAAAAAAGGAGAAATAGCACCAAATTTTCTACTTAGCTCTGTAAGCACATGGAAGACAAAACTATCGTATGTTTTTAATATTCAGTACCCAATTTCTCTGTTGTGTATGCATGGTATGTAAATATATATGAAAATATATAAACATTTATTTATATCGGGTTCTCTTTCCTGTTTACTATATGATATAGTAAACCACAATTTATAAATGGTGCCATGGAAAGCACTAGCATCCTAGTACTATATTTAGAATGACCTTTTCCTTCTCCAGATAATTTCTTAAATCAAATTACAAATGATGAGTTTTTGTATTCTAGGAATCTCCTCCAGAATACGGTATGTTATTTTAATTTCCTAAGGGTGAATTTTTTCCACTTTATTGAATAAGTTTACTTATATACATGAATGGAGCATAAATAGGAGAAACTACATGAGTCCAAATATAAATTTCTATCCCTTGAAACAACTGTCTTAAAGAACATTGTAACCAAGACTGACAGAATTCGAATCAGGCTTCCCGGATGGAATCCCGCTCCCCGGCTGCAGCTGTGGAACTCTGGGCAAGTTCCTTAACCATCTTAAGTTTCATTTTCTTCATCTTGTTATTTCTACACCTGAAAATAAAAGTCTGTTCTTACATTTAATCAAAAAGTTGTGTGCCCATCTGCAATGGACTGAATGTTTGCGTCTCCCTGCCCCAAATTCATATGCTGAGACCCTCATCTCAGTGTGATGGTCTTAGGAGGTGGGGCCTTTCAGAGGTGATCCGGTCATGAGGGTGGAGTCCCACGAAGGGGGTTAGTGCCCTTCTAAGAAGAGGCCAGAGAGATAGCTAGTTGTCTCCTCCTGCCATGTGAGGCAATCATGAGCAGACAGCCATCTGCAAGCCAGGAACCGGGCCGCCTTAGACACCGGATCCACCAGGACCGTGATCTCAGACTTCTCAGCCTCCAGAAGTGGGAGAAATAAACGTTTGCCGTTTAAGCCCCTCAGTCTGCAGTAATTTGTTACAGCAGCCTGAACAGACTGACACCATCCTACAAGTGACAAAAAGAGAAATTTTTCCTTTATCACCACTGAGCAGAACCAAAAAGAGCCAATTATTACACACGCATAATTGCTGTGTGAGATAAAGTATATTTTAAAACATCCAATTTGTCCTCAAGGCACTATGCAGTTGAAATACGTGCATATAAATATATCCCTCGACTTTGGGGCCATTTTAAGCGTAACTCTAGTATCAGTGTTCTGCAGGGAACAAAGTCAACCTCTTTTCTGTGGTTGCTCATTTCCGCACTTCATCCTTTCTAAGGGCTTTGCATGTAGAATATTTCCTGCCCCCACCATACCCTTTTTCTTTAATATCCTACTCTAAAATCACACTCTAACATGCTTTTTCCAAAATAATGTCATCTGACTTTCATCGCCGTGCAAACCTTGTCACCCTACGCACAGGAGTACCCCTCACCCCTCCTCTCTTGTGCCCTTTCACAGCTTGACCATCCCCTCACTCACCCAAACTGGAAACTTTGGAGTCATTTTTGATTTTTCCTTCTCCCTCAGCCCAGCACATTCATCACTGGCTCAGTCGCCACCAAGATCTTTCTTAAGATGAGCGCCATCTATTCCCCACCACCCCAGGCTAACTGTTGTGAAATTAAAGTATTTTAAGTGCTTATTCTTTCTTTCTTGAAATAATACGATATTTTCTAATTTTCCCGTCTTTCAAAGTGTGTCCCATTTCTTCTATATCTTTTCCATTGTTTCAGAATGTTTGGTATTAAATGTATATATCCACAGTCCCAATTATAGGGTTGAATTTAGATACTTATAATTTGTATTTCTATCGCATCACTAAAATGCTTCAAGAAAATGACTAAAATTATGTATTTAATAACACAATAGCCTCTGGTGCTTGAACCTTCTTATATACAAGAGCTATTATGTGTCAGCTCTCAGATAGACATTAGTAAGGAATAGCGTGCCCTGAAAGCACATTACAGCACGCCCTTTCTTAGTAACTTGATAGCGACAGCACAAATAAAACTGCTTAATTGTAAACTTCCCATTCAGATTTTAATTTTCAAAAGAGATAGGATTCTCAATATGTCTATTGCTTTAGGAACTGTTGGATTTAATAGCCAAGCACATTCCTATTTACATATAGGCTGCGGCTGTTAACACAAAGTGCGTGGCAAACAGTAGGGACCACATAGAGGTCAATCTCATGTTAAACGACGCCAAGAGCTATAAAAATCAGACACTTACTCCACATGAAGACGGTGAATTCTTTGGTGAAAATTTTGCTTTAAAGAAGTGTTTAATTCTCAAACAGATGCAGAAATTCAGAAAAGTTAATATTTTGCAAATGACCTGAAGAGTTGTGGTGGTTTCACTGCAAGCTGGTGATTTTAGAGCGCTTCTCGTGAACTCAGTCCGTCTCCTCTCACATTACTATCACTCAGAGCATCCACAATGCATTTGGATTCAGCAGATTTCCTGGAACTCCAGACGGGATTCATTACATACCTTTTCAAAGTTAATGTCTTTTTATTTGCATAAAAATACAATTTCATCACAGCTTCAAATCACTGGCAACAGAACACTGGATGTCTAGTCTAAAGATTTTCATAACTGATAGATGACGAGGATGAGGCTTCACATTCATTGTGTACCTTTTGCCTTTTATCACTGAATTATACACACTACAAAAGAATATACACGCTTAGAGAAATCATCTCTCACAAAGATGAAGGAGCTTACCTGAATGGCAGATCCTGTGATGTGTTTTGTAACAAGCTACCAACAGCCTTTTCTTCAAAGTCAAGGAGAAACCTCTACACAGATTGCAATATGGAAAGTGTTTCAAAATATGACCTTTCAAATTTCCCCTCTACATAATTTCTAGAATTTCCCTCTTAGGTAACATATAAAGTTGGCAGCCACAACCCTTTGATCCTGCCATAGCTCCCTACCTGTAGGAAGGCACAAGCATTTACACTGATGAGTTGCTGGGTGAGCCAAAAACGCTTAGGCCCCAGAGCAGGATTTCTTTAGATTTCCTGGACTTCAGTCTCAGACAGAACATTATTAACAGGAGTGAAGGGCATTACAGTCATTCATTCATTCAGCAGTCCTTTACTGACAGGGTGACAGTATGCCCCGGTTTGCCTAAGTCCCCATTTATACCTATTGTCCTGGTATGTTTATTAAGTATCCCCTCAAAAGCGTTCTTTTGGACAATAACTTATTGCTAACCCTTTTAACTGAAGGCTACATATATGCCAGGTCTATTTTAGGTTTCAGGTAGTAGACAAAAGTCTTCTAGGCAAGGAATGAAATCCTTTTCTGGCCTAAAATCACAGAAGCAACAGTCAATCACATAGGCCTGTGATCCCAGGCAGGGTGTAAGGCAGCAACGATGGACCAGACGTTGTCCGTAAGGTGAGCCCATGAACAGAAATACAGAAAAACAGCAGGGCTAATGTGGGTTAAGAAGCCAAAACAGGTGGAAGCAAATTAGGATGGCTAGATTGAGACTACGCAGGAAATTACTTAGCTGGTTACTCAGAGATCAGGGCTTTGTCCCGTCAATACCCTAGAGATGTTGGGTTAGCATTTATGAGAAGAATCACACTGTCATTGTACCTACGTGTCATCAGTATTTCACACAGTGTGCACGTGCTTCAGCGAAATCTGACCAAGGTGCACCTTTTCTGGTGTTAACTAGTTCATTGCAAAGAAACTCCCCACTGGTTTTCCCACTAAAGTTATTAAACTCCTAAATCCTTAAATATAGGTCCAGGTTTTGGCTCAAATCAGTAAAACAATAGGCCAAGTATGCAGCCCCCTACCAGCAAAAATGATAATGAAATCTGAAAGCATGTAAGGTCCAGAATCATGGGAAGCAGAGCTGTTCTTTTCGGGGGTCTAGGAGGAGGGTTTTACTCCCAGATGCTTGAAATTGGGAGCTGCTGCGTAACGTAGCAGCAAATATGGGAAATCAGAAAACGTGGACTTGGGTCATCCACACTAACTAAAGGAGCTTCATTCACTGCCTTAGCTCTCCGGACTCCACATTCTCATCCTGCTGACCTCATGGGGCTATTTTTAGGATCAAATGAGTTAGGGCGAAATCATGGAGTACAAGAGGCTGGCAGTAAACCTGGGACCACTAGCACACCCCACTGCCTTCATCCCATTTCTAAAACTTCTCTCCAACTGGTCAGACCTCAACTGTATCAAACATATTTCTTTCTTGCTGCTCATTTATTTTCTTTATCATTACCAGAATATGGACAAAAAGAAAAGTGGGCAAGTCAGTACATACAATTTTTTTTTTTTTTACCACATCCAATTCTTTTTTGGTTGAATCCAGTTAACTCTGCTTTTTGGATTATTAATAATATAATTAATGACACTTGTCTAAACACTTCACTTCTCAGCTATTTGTTTTATTGCCATGAGGAAAGAACCATAGTTTATTTTTATCTCCTTGCTAAGAGTAAAGATTTTTCAAATAATCAAACCCAGCTAGCATGGTTCTGCAGGCTAAGGAAATCTCGAGTCTTTCCTGAGGAGTGGTGTGTAATTAGAGACTGTTCTCAAAGGCACGGGGAGCGAGGGCATTGATTCACACTGTTCATGACTATCTGGCCCACATTTCATTTAAAATGACATCTCCACCTGCCAATAAGGAGTCCTATGATCCTTTATGCTCTATTCTAGAAACCATTTTTTAAATTTTTTCCCCAAGTGGAAGCATTCACAGTTAAGAATGTGAATTTTTTAATTAAAAAAATAGAAACTAGAATTGGAATTAAAATTAAAAATTCAGTTCAATATCCAAGAAAGAAGAAAATAATTCCAAGCCACTAACCTTTAAAGACAAAAACAAGCTCCATTTCACAAGCTTCCTTTCTATACTGTTATTTAATCAATCATTAGTACTCAGTGCTCGAATTTCTACAGTGATTGACAATCTGTGCTCAACTACTAGGATGCCAATCTCTCAGAATTAGTGCTTGATTATTTTTCTGAAAGTCTGAAGCTTTTAATAGTTATTGTCTGGTTCGTCCTTAGCATTTCTGTAGGAAATTAAAGACAGACGGCAATGCTAACATTTCACAAATTTTACAAAATCATTAGGATAGTGACACAATTACGTAATCACTACAGATTAGATTCCAACCAGACCATGGGAAATTGCCCATGTTGCTTTATGCCTCAGTCGCCATTAAAATAATTATGAATTGTCTTGCGTTTAAAGTTTATCATTATCAATTATAGTTACTCAAAATCGTCTAGGAAGTGATCTTAAGCTACCAAGACATAATTGACCCTAAGGAGATTTTGAGATAAATTTTAAACTATGGAGTTAACAGAGAAACACACATGCTATATACTTTGGTTTTATTCATTGTATATTTAGCCATGATTTATTCAGCAAATATTTATTAAACACTTACTCTGCACCAAGCATCATTTTAGATTATTAGGATATATCAGTTAACAAAATTCCTGCCTTCAAGGAGCTCATATTCAACCAGACACATACTGACAATAAACAATACACACAATAAATAAATAAAGTATATAGTACCCTGGAAGGTTATAAGTGCAATGAAAGTAAAAATGAAGGGGACCGAGATTGTGGGATGGTGGGGGGAGAAATAGCTATATCTTTTATCAATATATTTTTCACCAGAAAACAGCTAATGCTGAAAAATCACTAGTACAAATATCATTTGCTTCTCTTAACTATCTATGAGCCTTTACAGTAACAAATTGTCCATTTTTTCTTGACATCCCTTAAATGTATCCATAATTGAGGCTAATAAAATATGCAGCTAAAACAGAAGAGAGAAAGAGAAAACATGTCATCTTACATCTGATGTTATCTAGTTAGTTCCAAAGGTGATGTCATGTCAGTGTATCAACAGAACTGTGTTCTGACACTGTCACTGAAAACCATACCTGTAATCACTCCAGGAAAAGCAGCTGCTACCTGACAACAGCTGTCGATCTAGTGTGGAGTCCATTTATTTCCATTGATGTCATAGCTACACTAGGTTCAACAATGTTCCAACATGGCTGCACGATCATGCGCAGTTTGCAGGTCACTACTGCTTTCACTACAGGACTACATTTTTGTTTTACGTGTCTCTAACGACTCTATTGTTACCAAGAAATGGGAATGAGCAACCTCAAGATGTCAGCCACTGATGCAGGAATCAAAGCAACATGCATATTCTCAAGCTTTCTGCAAAACCGCCTTTGTTCCTCATTTAGAGGTCAATTCAAGAAACACTGATGGAACACTACTAAATGCTACCAAATGCAACTTATGGTAAGGAATATGATAAACAAACCATGTGCCCATCCTCGAGGAGCCACCCCTTAGAAGGGTGTGCAAGGTGCATAAACAGCTATAAATTTAAAAGATATCAGTAATTGAATACACATACTCATTATTTTGAACTATATTCTGATTTGGCCATTGTAAATTAGCATTTTCTAGATCTCAGAGATTATACCACTCCAGCTTCTTGGGCCTGTATTTTTATTTGCTTATTTTTCCCATTTCAAATCACTCTTGCAAATTTGAAATTGGCAACAGTGAGACTGCAGAAGAACTGTGTTCCTACACAGGGCAGCAGGCAAGACCTATCTCTGAAAAGAACATCCTTGACAGCGCTTAAGTGAAAGGAAAAGGAAGAAAGGGCTAGAAAAGGGACTCTGTTCATGGCCTGGCAAGAACCAGGGCATCCATCAGAGCCCAGGACCTCTTGTTGCCATAACGTTCTCAAATGTGTGAAATAACATAAAAAGCATTGCAAAGGAAACCAGTGAGATACAAAAAGCAAACTTTTTATTGTCATTAATATATGTGCTTCTTTATTAGCACATTATAAGAGGAAGCAGTGTTTCCAATAACACCTATAATTTCAAAGTAGTGTTGAGTGAAATGATTCTTTGAGATATCTGCAACAATTGTAATGTGACATGAAAACACCTGTGATTTCTTGTGATGACAAAGTCACAGGCATTGCTGATAGAGGAGTGGTTTGTTGGCTTCATATATAATTGAAGGGCATGATAAATTTCATAGGTTATATTTCACTCATTATAAAATACACCATTCGCCCTCATACCCTCCATCACCAGCCCGTGGTAGAGACCTAATTTCTACCCACACTTGGTGTCATTCAGCAACTTCATTCCCCAATGCCTCACAAAAGCAGCATCTTCTCAACCACACACGTTTCACACAGAAGCCTAAGTCTCATTATGAGCTTCAAACTGCCCCATCCTGGGTGCTACTGGGCTCCTGATAATGCTCACTTGGATACACAGTTCTATTTACCCAGACTTGGGTCTGATAAATGCACCACCCTTAACCGTCATTTTCAAAACCAAAAAAAATCATATAATACTAAACATTACTGCAGCCTGCCAAAAACACACAAAATTCAGGATATAGCACCAAGGCAACTCTATGAAGACATACAAAATAGAGCTGAAATGGTTTACAAAATCCAGATATTATCACCAAATCAACCAGCTGACGACTGACAGCAGCAACAGAGACACTTGAGTTAAGGAAGCTCCCGGAGTTCAGTTATTCCAGGAGCGGGCTGTCAGTGGTGGTGCTAAAAGAGAAAGAATCATGAAAACGGTGTCAGCTAAGGTAGAACATCTGTTGAGACGCACACAGCAGCCTGACTTATCACAGCTCAAATAAAAGCCAGACATGCGTCGTGATTCATGATTTGGTGTGGAATCAGGCGCCATTCAATTTCTGCAGCAGTTTCATCTATGACACCAGCAAGAAGTATTTACCAAATGACAAAGCAGAGTCATTCTCTCACTGAAAAAGAGAAATACCAGACACATAATACACATTTGAGACACCCTAGATCCACTCAGGAATGTCAGCAATGGAACATCCAGAGCACACCAACACAAGAGCTTCGAGGCCAACAGCTTTGCTGCTGTGCAGAAAAGAGTGCCCTTGAGGGCAAAAAAAAAATCGCAGAAGTGCCTTTTAAGCACTTAGCTTAAATTTCCACAAGGAATTTCCACAAGACTAAGAAAAGAGGTGGGAGAGAAGGAGGAAAGGAAAGGAGGGGAGATGGCCCCACGGCACTTAGGGAAAGTGCCCTCAGGGAGGGGGCAAAGCATGTCTGCAGGATGTGCCCAATGTCAGGGGACCCTTGGCTGGGCGTCCCTGATGCCGCGAAGCTCCCAGTACCCTAGGTGTTGCTTACAAACAAAAAGCTATGAACTTCAACACGCAATTACAGGCTTGGAAAAGGTGAGCATCATCTTCCCCCATTTTTCACCCACTGTAAGTCTCCCAGATTCTGGTGCTGCCTCATAAGGGAGGAAACTCGGCCTGAATTTTTTATTTAAAGGAAAGAAATATATCAAATAATTCTTGTTCATCTAATTCATAAAAAGATTTTGCTAGAAATTTTTGAAAATGTACTACACCTATTTCTACCTTCTAAAACTGTTTGAACAATGTAGGCAGTCGTTTCATTGAAAAACAATGTCTGAAGTCACACCATTTGTGAGTGACAAAACTTGAAAATTAGAAGATAATACAGACTATGTATAGCAAAGATATTTTGTTTATATCATTTATCAAAACTCATCAGGTAATAAATTTGAGGGTGTTATTTGAGGTTTATTTAAAGTCTCTCAGATTTATTACCTGATTTTTGATAAATAATATAAACAAAGTTCTTCTGGTTCTAGAATTATACTATTAGCACATTTTTAATTTCAAATCTATACATTTCCTCTGGTTCTTTATATCCATTCCCTAGTGTCTTAGAAATAATTCCCCTTGGATACATGTGAAGTTATTGCATATCTCAAGATTTCTGAGTTTAAATTAATTTTTAATGTATGCGCAATTATGTGAATCATTAAGATTGCAAAGATATTATAAACAAAATAAAACAAAAAGAATGATGAAGTTATGAGCTCATTAATCCCGACAGGCACCAATGAACTCTCCTGTTTCCTAAGACTGAATCACACAGAGCCCATGTTCATGCTGGTTACTTAACAAACTGTGAACGGAGACAGACACGAGCCAGAGCCTCTCGCTACTGCAGTCTCTGAGTCTGCATCAGAATCCTGGTCCAGACCACACCAGGATAATCGACGTCTTCCAGGAAAAGGGGACATCCAAGAAAGTCACAGAGAGAGAAACCAGCACAACCCAGAAACATTTTACTTGGTATGTTTTTTTTGTGAGGAAGATTGGCCCTGAGCTAACATCTGTTGCCAATCTTCTTTTTGCTTGAGGAAGATTGTCACCGAGCTGACATCTGTGCCCATCTTCCTCTATTTTGTATGTGGGATGCCACCACAGCATGGCTTGATGAGTGGTGTGGAGGTCCATGCCTGGGATCTGAACCAGTTAACCCTGGGCCACCAAAGCAGAGCACATGAACTTAACCACTATGCCACTGGGCTGGCCCCTTGGTATATTTTTAAATTCATCCAATTAGTAAAAAAGAGACAAATAAACTTGTAAGACATAAATATGTGATATCATAAATCAGGAAAAACCTTTAGAAGATGCAAAATTAAAGATAATAGTTTCAATTCAGAATAGCAAAATCACTGCTTAAAATGAATTAGAAATAAGAATTAGTGTTTTTCTCGGAGGGGTGGGTGGGGAGAAGAACTTGTGATAGATCCGATTATTTTTTTCAAAATGGTTATTCCTCTCCTGTGATAGGATTATTTATCCCCACCCCTTTGATGTCAGCCTTAGTTATGTGTCTTGTTTGGCCAATGAAATGGAAGCAAAGAGATGGATCCCCTCTAAAAAGAAGGTGTAAGTGCCGTGTTGTGTTGTGCCCTGTTGTGAGAGCTGGATGGCTGGAAATGGATTGGCTAATGTCCAGTAAAGGAGAGTGGATAGTCTGACTATGTGGTTTACGGTGAGCGAGGCAGACCCTTTTCCCTTACCAGATTACCAAAGCATCTGAGAAGTCACTGTCTTTGCTACCTTTTCTATAAAAGGGTTTGTGGCCAAAATTTACAGGCTAATACTCTCTTGGGCACTGCAATTCCTGGGTAGCAGGAGTAAGGAAAGGAGAGGATAGGGCAGGAAAGAAGGGAGAGCACATAATGGGAGGCGTTTCCAAGTTAGTCTCCACTTTCCGCTGAGCGCTCCATCTCACAAGACGTCATCCTGAAGGGCTGAACCACTGTTTCCCCTACAGTCCACAGGGACGTGGGAGTGAGAGCACTTCTCTGCAGGCTCGTTTGCCCCATGGCACACCGAGTCCCTCACACTTCCCACCAAGACCCCAGTACCTCCAGGTTGTGCTGGGAGCCATGGCTACATCATTTGATCGGTTGTTTGACAGGGTCCGGCCGATTAACGCCGAGGGGTGCAGGGTCGCCCCTTGGTGAAGAATAACCGGCCAGCCCCTCACATAGTTCTGAAACCTGTGCTGCTTCTAATTGCCCTTCATTCCTTTTCCTTTCTTAACCTCCAGTTTTCACTCCTTTGGGTGGCTGCTTGGGAGGCACTACCTCCTGGGAAAATTAGATATCATAAGAGAATGTGACCACCTGCAGGTAACTTTCAAGATATTTTTCAGTTAATTAATGGAGGAGCACACAGTCCCATTTGAGACAAGCAGAAAGGAATCCTGTCCAGATAAGATGTCGAATTAGGTTTATGGCCTCTGTCTGGTTAATGTTTCCTTCTCCCTCCAGTTCTTTGTCTAAATATATATATGCATCGTCCTTCTAAGTTTGCTGGTTAATTGGATGATCAAGAAGTATCTATATATTATTCTTGACCTTCTGCTTTCTGTTAAAATGCTATAGAGGTTTTCTCCTAAAAGCAATAAATAATAAACAATTGATGAGTAGAAGGGCCGAGGGGTGCAGGGATGCCCCTCGGTGAAGAATGGCCGGCCGACACCCCTGATATTTTCTGAATTATATGCATGCTTTCTATCAAGGTTATGTCTATACTTATTTCTGTTTTTTATTCTTGAAGATATACAGTTTAGCTTAGCTTTTCAGCCCTTTACTTTACTAACAAAGTGATACTTTCTCAGGCAGTGTACTTAAGGGACTGTTAGCTCTACAATCTAAAAGACAAAGGAATGCTTTCACCCCCTAAAGGGCGCGAAAATGTAAAGATGTTTAACTGCCCTGCCCGCTGAGAATGCAGATAGCCCTGGGGATAAGACACCCTGGAGTCGCCTTTTGTTCCCATTAACCATCTACACTAATGGCGTAAATGATTGAGGGAGGCAGGGATGGCTCCCCCAGGATGTAAACAGCTGTCCTGTCCGGAGGCCTGGACCTTCTCTCTTTGATTTAACTTTACCATGAATTACAACAGGTGTCTAGGTACCTATCTCTTTTAGCTTAGAGACAACAAACACTAGTTAGTTGCGGAGAAGACTACCATTAACCTTATGCTCTATAGAATAGAATGCTAATAAATATTCTTGTGCTCGTTTTTTACTTCCTTATCTCTCTGAGAATATTTGTAGAACTATTTCTGTACTAATCCTGAAAAATATATAAACGACACTTGTGCACAGTAAAGTTGCTAACACCAACCCAAGTCTCACGTCCTCTTTATTTCCCCCTCCCTCAGTTTTTCGCCGACGCCGTCTCTCCCACAGGAACCTGGACTCTGCCGAGGCTGGACCCCGGCAAGGTTGCACTACACCAGCCAATCTGACAGTCCCTAGAAATCCAGACCCCAAGACAGCAGTTGCAGCTCCTGCAGTGCCTACGGGAGACCTACAAGTAGAGACAAGTCAAGGGGCAGGGGCAAACTCAGGCACTCCCCACCCTCCCACCGGCTCAGCCTGTTGAGCTATTGCTCATGAGTTCAGCAGGTCCCGTGGCATCTTGTGCCTCAGCAGCAATAAGTGAAGGCCCAGGGAGAGAGGTGAGAAGCATCTATGATGTATGAGGAAAGATGAAGCCAGGTCATGCCCATGAGCAACATGAGGACCTGAGACCAGCTGCCCCCAATATAACGCAACAAAGAGGTTCAATGAGCCCCTCTCTCTAGTGAACATTGAAACTGCCCCTTTAAGGTTTACAAGAATGTAATTGGTTCCAGGCAATATTCCTGGAGATTAATCTCTAACATCAAGCAGAAAATCTTGGCCAAACAAACCCAGGGATTGGCTTAAATTGGTCCAACACAGTCTACCTCTTCTAGCTTTCAGATTCTCTTATCCCCATCTGAGAAAAAAATGGCCTCATGCTTCTCTGAGAGGGGAAGCACTTCTTCCACAGGGTGGCTAATCGCAGCAACCGGAAAAGATTTAACAATGGTTGGGAAACTAAGTTCTAGTCCCCACTTCTACAGCTGGTCCCAACGCTGTAATTGGAACTCATTACTTCCCTCCTCCGCCAGCCACTCTGTAGTTTCTCTACCTTCAGCCAGCACTTTAGCTCATCTGGGTTTTTTAACTGGTGAAGTTATCCAGACCTTTGTCACCAAGCGGTCTAAGCTCTCAGTTGCCTTGTCCTTGTCAGACCATGATTGTTGCAACTGTCCACTTACAGTTATTACCGGGCATGGAAGCACCAAAATACACAGCCACGATTACAGACATTTTCCTTCTTGCCCCTATTAAGTTTCAGGAGGAATATATATGCATAAAGCAGAGGTGGAAAGTCACTGAAAAGACAAATTTATCATTTCGCCTAATGCTCACCATCATCACCACCAACAACAACAAAATTGCAGTGCTAAAATTAAGAAAGTGTAAGATATCCAACTCAGAGGCTCCATGGAGTACAAAAATCAGACACATACATACAATTGCTTAACCATAGTAATTTTGTTATAAGAATGATACAACCTACTTATAGAAGGAAAGATATTATTTGAGATATTTTTTATAGTGTATAAATCTATACTTGTTAGATTTATAAATACCACACTAGAGCATCATTGTGACACTATCTGTGGAATCCTTAGGAGTAGGATAAGGATCCAAGTGAAACAATGTCATGCTAATATCGTCATGTTTCTTCCAAAATAAACCTTTTGGATTGAATCCAAGATATATCTGCTGTTAAAACAAATCCTATAGCAAAACGAGGATTCCCTTTAGCTCACCTGAACACAGGCAATAATGGCTATAGTTTTGTAGAAATCCAGATTATTTCCACTTGAGCCATTATGAACAGTGAGAATGCACTTTAATTTGTGGGGCTTTTAAATTTCATCAAGTAGTAGAATAAAATTACAGTCCCACTAATAAAAAATTTCTGAAACACCCAATATCTCCCTTGGGAATAGCTGAAATGGGCTTTGATGCTTTATTGTACAGATTGTGTGAAAGGAAAGGATGCACAGAGGATAGAGGAGAAATAAAAGCATGTTTCAGCAAACCAAGATAAATTGTTAAGAATCATTATACAGGTAGCTAGAGCCCTTAATTAGAATTCTAATCCAAAACCAAACACGTCTGCTTTTCTTCTTTAACACTGAGAACACTTCAATCTTTTGTTCCAACAAATTTTCACCCAACAATCCCGTGTTTTACGTGGAACAATTTTCCAATCCTCTGTACTGTTTGTTTTTTTGTTTTACCATTTTATTTATCAACTTCATGTTTACACAAAACATCTAGAAAATCCAAAATCATTTAAGAAAAATAATCTCAGAGGTAACCATCACCAAATACAACACGCCCCAGCTTCTCCCAGATGCACAAATTTTATTTGTGATGAGAGCGGATGATAGGCCATTGGAGAAGAAGAAAAAAATAACTGGAACAGCTAAAACAATTACGTGGCATAATGGTGTCATCATCATTATCCCACTGACACATCTGAGACTGTACTGAATCTGCTACTAATTAAGTAGGGACATCATTGGAAATAAAACATCTGGACCAAAATCGTGGCTGAAGCTCTTGTCACAAACATTATCTACCCCTCACACTTGCCTTTCACTTGACAAGGCTCCATGAAGGAATATTTTTCTTCCTTAAAAACAAGTTTATTCCCATAAATATTTATGCTGCCTATCTCCTTCTCTAATGGGATACCATAATATAGATAAATGTTTCAAACGAGTTCTGTTAAAATATTTTTTCCTCTGATAATTCAGAAAATGAATCTCATTTTACATCTACCTCTGGGGATAACATGGAACTCTTTTCCTGTGTTGGTAATTCCTTTAGTTCTAATGACTGTAATTTTTGAGAAGCTTCTTTTCAGGTCATTTCTTCAGCAGCCTGGTGATACAAATATCTTAGAGCATCCTCCTCAAGAACTTTGACATCATCTTTACCCAACATCAACAACAGAGAGTGCCACTCAGCTCTATGTTACTGCCCCAAAACAGCACACACAAAAAAACACCAAACTGTTCAATGCAAAAAGAAAAAAGCATAGTTCCTTATTTTGTACTATGAGGGGATTTAGAAATGGAGAAGACCTTAAGACACGTCATGGCGGTGGGGAGCGTGCTACAGAATTCCTGTCTTCCAAGCCAATCATTCAATACAACTATGAAATGTCAAAGTCCTCAAAAAACTGGTCTATTTCTTCCCCTCCTTCCCACATTCATACAAGAGGTACTTGTAACACCTGCTGTCAGTTATCTTCAAGGGGACTGTTCGAGGTATGGCTTTTACCTGCACTACTTTAGGTAAATATCAGATTTCATCTATTCACTGAAAATGCACAGGATGCCCGAGTCCTGGCATCGCTCTGAAGGGACCACTCAACACAAGTCTTCCCTACTAGCTACATAAACAAGGAACCAGACGCCTCCGGGGTTTTGTCGTTGTGTCTTCCTGCGTGAAACAAGTGTTCAAGGGTGAATAAAAGAAAGTGTCTGAACTTAGGGGGTTTACATTCTAAGTGACAAAAGACCTGACTCGTAAATTAGAAATTAGGTTTCAGTGTGATCCAGTGAGAAAGGGGAGTGCTCTTTGTGTTATTTTTCAGAGATTTATGGTGAACATTGAATCTCCATAATAATTACAGTCATTTAGATTTGAATATAATCACTAAATATTTAGAAGGAACGTGCAATTAAAATAACTATGTTGTTACCCTTTGAGATGTTACCTTTGGTTTCCATCCACAGTTTTAAGGTTTTTTGATTTGTTTTCTCCGGAAATATAAAATTTAAATAACTGATTCAAGCATACTATATCCTAGACCAGACAAAATCAAATTTTCAACATGAGAGCAGGCACAGCACAAGTGTACTAGTGGATAATGTAGTACTTAATATTGCACTCCCTAGGGAAAGCACAAAATGCCAGAACTTGAGCTTTTTCTGGGGTAAATATACCTACTTCAACTTCTATTGGATTTTTTTAATGTCAACAATATAAGAAATATTGAAGCATGAAAACATGGCCTCAAATAAGAAAAAAAATCAATAGAGGCATACTCAGAGAAAACCCAGATATTGAAATTAGCAGACAAGAATGTTTTAAGTTACACTTTATGAATATGTTAACTACCCTAATGTGGAAAACATAAACAACATGTGTGAACAGATGGAGAATTTCAACAGAGAAATGGAAATTATAAGGATGACTAAATAGAAATTCTAGAACTGAAAAATAGGATGTTAGAAATAAATCATTAAAAAGACTTAAGAGCAGAAGAAAAGATCTGTGAACTCAAATATAGGTTAAAAGAAAGAATTCAAATAATAGTACAAAGAGAAATAAAAAACAGGGAAAAAACCTGAACAGAGCTTCTGATAGTGGTCGGACAACATCAAATGGTGTAACATATACATAATTGAAGTCTCTGAAAGAAAAGAGAGAGAAAAGAGATTATGCCAGTCTTACACAAACTCTTTCATAAAATAGAGGAGGAAACACTTTCCAGTTTATTTCATAAAGTCAGCATAACTCTGATACCAAAACTTGTTAAAGATATTCTGAGAAAATGAAATAACAGAGCAATATTCCTAACTCGAGATGTGTCATAAACATAAAAGTTAAAGCCATAAGCTTTCCAGAAGAAAAAATAAGAGAATATTTTTGTGTCCTTGGTGAAGGCAGACATCATAGGCAGAATATAAAAATCATAATTATAAAATTAAAAAAATAACGACTTCATGAAAACTAGAAAATTCTGCTTATCAAAAAAATTAAACTACAGAGAAAATATTTTATATACCTGACAAAAAAGATAATACCCAAAATATATTTTTTAAAAGCCCTATGGTTCAATAATAAAAAGACCAACAACCTACCTCTGCGACAGTCAGCTCCCGCAGAGAGGGCTTTTCCGCAGGGGCACTGCTGTCGTCCTCTCTGGACCAGGCCTCGCCTGCCCACCTGGCGGTCCTTAGCTGCATTCTTCCGCCCTCCATTAATACTCCAGGCACCCCTCAAGACAAGGAACCCTATATTTCCCATACGTTTTTAAAGTCACAGTCCAGGGCCTTCACTGAGTTTGCCATAACTGTTTACCTCGTGCTCTTTTTGTCCTTCCTTTCCCTCAATTTCTGTGTTCAAACATCTCATTTACCATCTTCAGTCAGAGCCAAAATGGCGCTTGTTGGGGCGATGGCAGGGAGTCTCCCGAGACCCTGAAGTCCCAGCAGGTGGCCAGTCTCCCAGCATGAGAGACAAGCCCAGACCTGACAGAAGCTTCCAGTGAAGACGCTTTCACCAGCCAGCCCTCAGCCTGGACCTCGGAGGAGCCGGGACCAACCCAAGACGCCCTGACCGGAACGAGGCCGAAGGGCGATTATCCTGCAGGCTCCGTGGCCTCTCTCAGCTGTGTATCCTACAAAATCAATCTTGCCTGATAAGCAGATGGCTTTCCGTGTGTTCTTAAAGGAGTGAAGAGGCTCCAGGTCTTTCTCAGAGTCTTCTTCGTGGGGGTGAAGAGGCCCGGCCCCACCAGCAGTGCAGGACCCCGTGTCTCCGGCCCCCAGCTCGATGTTCCACCATTCTGTTTCACACGTGTCGCCAGCTTTATTTCCTGACAGGGTTTACCTCCATGCCCACTTAAAAAAGGGTCAGTGGCCTAGTAGTTAAATTCCTGCACTTCACTTCGGCATCCCAGGGTTCACAGGTTCGGATCCCACTGCTCATCAAGCCTTGCTGTGGAGGCATCCCACATAGAAAAGAGAGGAAGATGGCCACAGATGTTAGCTCAGGGTCAATCTTCCTCACCAAGAAAAAAAGGGGGGGTATCAAGTCTTCTAATTATACTATTAAAGGAAAAAGAATTGAGAGAACTAAAAGGAAGGAAGCAAGAGAGAGAAAAGGGAAAGTTAAAACAAAAACATACCACTCGTGGCCTTAAAAAGAGGTTGGCAGGCCTCCTTGCAAGACACACTTTTATCAGCCTGCTAATGACGTCAGTGTGAATTTAGGTCTACAAACTCAAGTGTGCAAGAGTGATACCTCTCTTTAAAGAATTTAATGGAATTCCTCTTTCCAAACAGGAGGCAGAAAGTTCCTCTCCATCAATGTGGGGTCCTATAGTCTCCCCGAGGTGGATACCAAGGTTCCCAGATCTGTTCAGGGTCTTCCGACACTGAGGATGGCCCACGTGGTCCTTGAGCCGGCTGTGTCTTGCCCAGGTGTATCTGCCGAGGCCTCCACTTCAGCTCTTGCCCATCTTTCTCTGGATCCCCACTTAACCCTGCCAGTAAGGCATTTTCCAGTCCTGGGGCTCCCTCTACCAAATCTGTGCCATCTTTGGGGCCTGGAATAACTCTGCTGCTCCCCAGCCAGGCTGGAGCACAGGCCTCGGGGTGAGGCTGTCCAACAGAGCCAGAAGGACATTCTCTGCCTGGGACCTCGTCCTCTGCACAAGAAGTGCACGGACACCTCCGCCCTCTGACCCTCAGCTCCCTCTGCACAAGTCAGCTCCTGCTGTGCCATTTTCCTTCGGGCAGATGCAGGCAGTGAGGAGGAGGAAGAGGGAGATGAAGTTGAAGGAGAAAAACCTGAACAGTCGCCAGTCCTTACTGCCATGGTGGGCCAGAGTTCAGAACATACGCTGATGTAGAAATTGTCTAATTTACACACTGCAGTGGGTGAGAAAGACAGGAAACTGCTGTACAGAGTAAAATTTTATGGGGTCCATTGGCTTCATAATTATATATTCAAGAATCACTTTAAAACAACATGAGTGGGTCAAAAGTTTGGAAATGACAAAAGGGAAAAATAGGAACTCATTCAGGACAGAGTCATTGTGGAAAGAAAGCAGGAGAGAAGTGGAGAGAGAGAGACAGAGAGAGAGAGGCAGGGCCCCCAAGAATCCCAGCTCCACTCCCCAGCAAGGGCACGTTGGCTACAGTCACGCACAGAGGCCTGGTCATCAAGCCTGAGCTCCTTCTGGACGGCTGAGCCCTGGATCTGTGCAGGCTTTCCTCCCTCCACTCTTGCCAGCCTTGGAGAGAAGCAAAATAAAGAGCCAGAGGATGAAACGTACCAGAAAGAATGATTTGCTAAATGATATAACGTTTTTGGAAACACAGTGAGGAGCGTGATTGGTAGTTTGGCCTGAATATTTCCAGGGCTTGTCACTCACTAAAAATATGACGGAGAGTTAAAGATAGTAACACAGGGGTCCTAGAGATCAGACGTGAAGATGAGGATGCACGCACATCACCAGAGGGGTGCAGAGCTTCCACACTGCCCTGCTGAAGCCCAGAGGGGCCAGAGCTCCACTCTGCACCGGCTTGGCACAGGGTGCGACTGTCAGCACCCAGGATTCTCACACACCTGCACGCCCCGTCCCAGGTGGCCCTGGTAGAGACCCCCAAAGGCTGAGCGGCTCTCGCTTACCCCTGGTTAAATAATTACTTCTTTGTCCATTGATCGTCTCAGAGTTTGATCCAATTACTGCACAGCTTCTGCTCTCATTCAGGAATTGATGACGTCCGTGTAATCTCACACTGACTGGAGTGGGGGCCACTGTGCTCTGCCTGCCATGGTCTTTCATCTCAAGCAGACCATTTTCTGATTAAAAACTTCTGAATTTCTAGTTAAATACGCAGGAACTATCTTCAGGAAAGGCTCTGTAACGCATCCGGTGCCGTGGCTGCGGCTGCGGATCGGCTCATTGCCGGCAGAGCTCCTTGGGGCTCAGTTAGAAGCCTATTTTATTTCCCACACAAATGCTCGAGGTCTGTGTTTGCACACAGTTAATTTGCATTTTTATGGGGATAAACCCATTTTGTATGCCAGGGAGTCGTCTGTGGATTTTGCACAGGATACTTTCTTAAAACGCATTTTAACATAATGAAGGATAGATTGCTAGATATTAAAGTATAGAGGTTAGTACAAAATCTCTGAAAATGTGTTTCTTCGAGACATATTAAACTGAGAAATATTATGTCTTTCTCCTTGAAAACTGAAATCTATGCAATTCGGACAGAGTATATGTTTAGCTAAGTGTGTGTGTAGGACACACATACTTGATGAGTTCTTTTATAAAAGAGTGGCTGTTTGTAAAATTTAATAAAAAATAAGGAAGTTATACAGAGTATGCAAAAAGAAATACCGAAATTGCCAGAATTCTGCAACTGCTACGGAAACCCCATAATGGAAGATATTTAAAATTAACCAGAAAACCTCATAAGCAGAGATGACACAGAGGAAATTAGTGCGGATTCTGTTCCAAAAGGAAGAGAGGGAAAGAACTGGGCAGTATTGCTGTGGCTGCCATGAGTGAGCTAGATTTCTTTTTAGCAGCATCACAGTAGTAATGCCCCAGTAATTGTAAGGAATAGTTCATTCATTTAGGAAATATCTAGAGTCTCCATCCATCAAAAGCCCTGTCGAGTCACTCTCAGAACTCAATAAATGAGATAGTCCCTGTTCTAAGCTTATGAAAAACAGAAAGTAACTGTGAAGGACTGCCAATACTTTTCTTTGCTTGTGTTTCTTGTTTTAGCTCGTTTCCCACATGAGAAACCCTCTGAGGAGCGTCCTCGCTGCTCCAATGGGGTCTGTGCATCAGCTGCACTAGCATCACCTGGAAGTTGGTTAGAAATGCCCCACCCCAGACCTACTGAAGCCAACTCCACGCGCCCACCAGCTCCCCAGGTGATCTGCATGCATGGCAAAGTCTGAGAGCCACCAGCCTGGTGCTGTGTATGCCAACCTGTTTTATTCTGCCAAAGCTCTGTTTCAAAGCAATTGATTTCCAAATATAAATTATATCCCCTTAAAAAACACTTTGATTATGCTCTTCGTTGTGCAAAATCCTTCAGTAGTTTCCCAGCGTTCTCACCTTGGCCCTCACCGCATCCCACAATCTGACCCCCCTTATCTATTCTTCTGATTGACGGCACTTGTGTGTGTGTGTCTGTGTGTGTGCCCGTGTGCGTGTATGTGCATGCGTGTGCGTGTGCGTGCGCACGTACACCCCTCAGGAATCTAGTGCTATCCCCAGCCGCTCCCTGCTTTCGTTTCTACCTGGCATCTTTATCCGTTAGATCACTTCTGCTTCAAACAATGCTTCTTAATTTTGGCTCCCACGAGGAACCCTTGGGATGGATTTTAAAATCCTGATACTCAGGCTTCACCCCAGACCAAATTAATCAAAATTTCTAGAGGCGCAGCCACAGCCCACAGGTTACTCTCTGTGCAGCCCCCCAGGGGGATTCTAATATGCACCAAGGCTGTCAACCACTGGCCTCGAAAATCTTCCCTGCCCCCATACGTGTCCTGAAATCCTGCCTGTTCCCCAAGACAGAGCGCAGGTCCCCCCTTGCAGCCCCCTGATTGCTCCTGCCTTCTGGGGCCTCTTCCTGACAGCTCACACACACCTCTTCCTCGGTGCTTTCTCGTTGTGACCCGCAATGTAGCAGGTGCCACACAGGTGTTTGCACACAGTAGATGCTCAGTATAATTTTTTTAATCAAAAAGTTGTTCCATCTAAATTTTCCATGGAATACCAGGAGAAAGACTGGAGGCAAAATGTGACTGCCATCTCCTACCAGCAGTCAACTTGCGTGATAGAACAGAGCACAGCAGGGGCTGGGGCACAGAACCCAGGGGACAGAAGGGGGCTCCTTCCAGGTTCTGATCTCCCTCCTACCTAGTTCAGGCGACAGCAGTGTCACCAGACTACCTGGTGCCAAAGTCAAGGGCAGCCCTGTCCTTGGATCTTTCTTTATGATTTGTCTCCTTCCACTTCGTGAGGTTGAGGAGGCAGGGATTTTGTGGTGTTACTCACTGGTGCAGCTCCCCCTGGTCTGGAGGAGTGTGTGGCACAGAGAAGGTGTGATGGCTGATTCTGTGTGTCAGCTGGGCTGGACCATGGGTGCCCAGATATTTGCTTCACATTAATCTGGGCATGTCAGTGAGTGTAAACAGACTGAGTAAAGCAGATCGCCCTCCGCAGGGTGAGTGGGCCCCATCCAATCTGTTTAAGGCTTGAATGGAACAAAAAGGCTGAGTAAGGGACAATTCATTCCATCTGCCTGATTGTCTTCAAGCTGGACACTGATCTCCTGCCTTCAGCCTCTGACGTGAACTAGAGCTCTGACCATGACTCTCCTGGTTCTCAGGCCTTCAGACTCCACCTGGAACCATACCATTGGCTCTCGTGAGTCTCCAGCTTGTCAGTTGCAGAGCTTGGGACTCCTCAGCCTCCATCACCTTGTGAGCCAATTCCTTATAATAAATCTCTTTATGCATCTGTGTGATATATATATCCTTTTAATTGTATTTCTCTTGAAAACCCTAATACCAGTTTTGGTACCAAGATGCGTTATCTGAGTTGGTTCTGGGGTTTCTGAATAATTCCTGATCTGATTAGATTTAATGACTATTCTCAGTAGTAAAGAAGGCACTGATAGTCCATGGTGTCAATTGTTTATAGAGATACACAAAATATCTGCATTGGATACTCTTAATCAAGCACGTCTAAGAAGCAAGGAGCTAGGAGACTCTGCATACTATACTTTTGAATAATTTTGGAAAACTAACAAATTTAATGCTATTGGTTGATTGCTCCTAGTGTTACTGGACAAAGTGGTGAAAGAAAAAGACGAGCTCAGGGATTCAAATTCCCAGCTCCAGCTGGGATAATTACTGTATAAATGACCTAAGAGCTTGTGTGTGTGCCCTGAAGGAGGGCCTTATCTCCTGAACCCACAGGGCTGAAATTGCTGTTAATCCAGTGCCGAACCTCACCCTGTGAGGGGCTGAATTACAATGCAGGTTGAACTCCCAGCCCCACAAGCTGTCTACTGTTAAAGTGAGGGCACTGACAGGGAAAGAATGGGATCCTAGAAGTTGGGATGCAGACATAGGGCAAGACCCTGATGAAGGCGGGGACATTGAGCCCCTAAATTCTGATGAGTCTTCTTTGCCAGTAGAAGTGGCTTCCTCGCCCCTAGCAGAAGCAGTCCCTTCGCTCGCAGTGAACTATCAGTCTTTCTAGTCCTAGGGGTTAGCCCTGCATTGACTGAGGACACTGTAATGCCTCCCCTGCCGTGCCAGACAATGCTGATCCTCCTCCAGACCTGCCCCCGTCACGCATCCCTGTTCTAGACTCAAGTCCCAGCAGGTCTATAAAGGTGAAGTACAATGTGTGACCCATGAGGAGGTACACTACACTCCAAGAGAACCGCTTGAGTTTTCTAACCTGTACAGACAGAAATCCAGGGAACACGTGTGGGAATGGATGTCAACGTGGTGGGGTAATGGTGGAGGGAACAGGAAGGTGGATCAGGCTGAATTTGGTGATGTGGGCTCACCAAGCAGAGATTCTGCACTTACCATTGCAATTCGAGGAGGCAAGACGAACTCTAACGTTTTGTTTGGTTGATTGGCTGGCACATGGACCAAAAGGCAGCCCACAGTGAGCAGATTAGAAACACCAGCCCCGCCGTGGCTTAATAGAGAGGAAGGGACTCAAAAGCTTAGAACAGATTTGTCATTTAAGACCTACTCACCCACTAGGAGGCTCCAGAAGACATATCCTGCAACACTGCTATGAGAAATAAATTTGCAATTGGAGCCATGGCATCCTGGAGGAACTCTGCAATCACTTTTTTCTTTTTCTTTATTTTTTTTAAATTTTTTTAATTGAGATAACATTGGTTTATAACTTTTTGTAGATTTCAGATGTACATCATTATATTTCAATTTCTGTGTAAACTACATCCTGTTTGCCGCCCATAGACTAATTAGAATCCATCACCCTACACATGTGCACAGTCTCACATCTTGCACCCTCCCCTCTCCCCACCTGGTAACCACCAATCTAATCTCTGTATCTATGTTTGTTTGTTGTTTTTTTCATTGTTTTTATCTTCTGTTTATGAGTGAGATCATACAGTATTTTACTTTCTCCCTCTGACTTATTTTACTTAGCATAATACCCTCAAGGTCCATACATGTTGTCACAAATGTCTGGATTTCATCATTTTTTATGGCTGAGTAGTATTCCACTGTGTATATATACCACATCTTCTTTATCCATTCATCCCTTGATGGGCACATAGGTTGTTTCCAAGTCTTGGCTATTGTGAATAATGCTGCGGTGAACACTGGGGTACATGTATCTTTACACATTCGTGTTTTCATGTTCTTTGGATAAATATCCAGAAATGGATCATATGGTAGTCCTAGCCTTACTGTTTTGAGGAATCGCCATACTGTTTTCCACAGTGGCTACACCGGTTTTCACCTCCCACCAGCAGCGTATGAGAGCTCCTTTTTTCCTACGTCCTCTCCAACAGCTGGTATTTCTTGTCTTATTAATTATAGCCATTCTGATGGGAGTGAGGTGATCTCTCATTGTAGTTTCGATTTGCATTTCCCTAATAATTAGTGATGTTGAACATCTGTTCATTTGCCTTTTGGCCATCTGTATATCTTCTTTGGAGAAATGTCTGTTCAGATCTTTTGCCCATTTTTTAATTGGGTTGTCAGGTTTCTTTGTTGTTGAGATGTATGAATTATTTGTATATTTTGGATATTAACCCCTTATGAGACATATGGTTTGCAAATATCTTCTCCCAGTTGTGAAGTTGTCTTTTCATTTGTTGATGGCTGCCTTTGCTGTGCAAAGCTTTTTAGTTTGATGTAGTCCCATTTGTTTATTTTTTCTATTGTTTCCCTTGCCCCGTCAGACATAGTATTTGAAACTATGCTGCTAATACCAATGTTGAAGAGCATACTGTCTATGTTTTCTTCTGGAAGTTTTATGGTTTCAGGTCTTACATTCAAATCTTTAATTCATTTTGAGTTAATTTTTGTATATGGTGTAAGATAATGGTCTACTTTCATTCTTTTGCATGTGGTTGTCCAATTTTCCCAACACCACTTATTGAAGAGACTTTTTTCTCTATTGTATGGTCTTGGCTCCCTTGTTGAAAATTAACTGTCCATAGATGTGTGGGTTTGTTTCCAGGCTCTCAATTCTGTTCCATTGATCCATGTGCCTGTTTTTGTACCAGTACCATGTTGTTTTGGTTACTATAGCTTTGTGGTAAATTTTGAAGTCAGAGAGTATGATACCTCCAGCTTTGTTCTTTTTTTCTCAGGATTCCTTGGGCTGTTTCTGGTCTTTTGTTGTTCCATATAAATTTTAGGATTCTGTGTTCTATTTCTGTGAAAATTGTCATTGGAACTTTGAGAAGGGTTGCACTGTAGATTGCTTTAGGAAGTATGGACATTTTAACTATCTTAATTCTTCCAATCCATGAGCATGGAATATCTTTCCATTTCTTTGTGTCTTCTTCAATTTCTTTCAACAGTGTTTTATAGTTTTCAGTGTATAGGTCTTTTACCTCTTTGGTTAAATGTATTCTTAGGTATTTTATTCTTTTTGTTGCAACTGTAAATGGGATTGTATTCTTCATTTCTCTTTCTGTTACTTCATTGTTAGTGTGTAGAAATGCAACTTATTTTTGTATGTTGATCTGGTATCCTGAAACTTTACTGTATTAATTTATTACTTCTGACAGTTTTTTGGTGGATTCTTTAGGGTTTTCTATATATAAAATCATATCATCTGCAAATAGTGACAGTTTCACTTCTTGCTTTCCAATTTGGATCCCTTTTATTTTTTTTCTTGCCTGATTGCTCTAGCTAAGATTTCCAATACCTATGTTAAATAAGAGTGGTGAAAGTGAGCATCCTTGTCTGGTTCCTGTTCTTAAAGTGATAGCTTTCAGTTTTTATCCATTGAGTATGATGTTAGTTGTGGGTTTGTCACATATGGCCTTTGTTATGTTGAGGTAATTTCCTTCTATACCCATTTTATTCAGAGTTTTTATCATAAATGGATACTGTATCTTGTCAAATACTTTCTCTGCATCTAGCGATATGATCATGTGATTTTTCTTCTTCATTTTGTTTGTGTGGTATATGACGTTAATTGACTTGCAAATGTTGAACCACCCCTGCATACCCAGAATAAATCCCACTTGATCATGGTGTATGATCTTTTTAATGTATTGTTGTATTCAATTTGATAGTATTTTGTTGAAGATTTTTGCATCAATGTTCATCAGTGATATTGGCCTGTAATTTTCTGTTTTTGTGTTGTCCTTGTCTGGTTTTGGTATCAGGATAATTTTGGCCTCATAGAATGAGTTAGGAAGCTTCCACTCCTTTTCAAATTTTTGGAAGTATTTGAGAAGGATATTTATTAATTCCTTCTTCAATGTTTGGTAGAATTCACCAGGGAAGCCGTCTGATCCTGGACTTTTATTTCTCGGAGATTTTTAAATACTGTTTCCATCTCCTTACTGCTGATTGGTCTATTCAAATTCTCTATTTCTTCTTGGTTCACTTTTGGAAGGTTGTATGTTTCTAAGAATGTACCCATTTCTTCTAGATTATACAATTTGTTGGTGTATAGCTTTTCATAGTACTCTCTTATAATCTTTTGTATTTCTGAGGTCTCCAATGTAATTTCTCCTCTTTAATTTCTGATTTTATTTATTTGAGCCTTCTGTCTTTTTTTCTTGGTGAGTCTAGCTAAAAGTTTGTCAATTTTGTTTATCTTTTTCAAAGAACCAGCTCTTGGTTTCATTGATTTTTTTTCTTTTTTTGTCTCTATTTCATTTATTTCTGTTCTGATTTTTGTTTCCTTCTTTATGCTGATTTGGGGTTTTGTTTGTTCTTCTTTTTCACTTCCTTTCAGTGCACTGTTAGATTGTTTATTTGAGATTCTTCTTGTTTGTTGAGGTAGGCCTGTATTGCTATAAACTTCCTTCTTAGAACTGCTTTTGCTATATCCCATAAATTTTGATGTTTCTTATTTTCATTTTCATTTGTTTCTAGATATTTTCTTATTTCTTCATTGACCCAATCATTGTTCAGTAGCGTTTTCTTTAATCTCCACATATTTGTAGCTTTTCTGATTTTCTTCCTGTGGTTGACTTATAGTTTCATACCATTCTAGTTGGAGAAGATGGTTGGTATTATTTCAATCTTCTTAGATTTATTGAGACTTGTTTTTGGCCTAATATGTGAGCTATCCTGTAGAACTTTCCATGTACATTCAAAAAGAATGTATATTCTGTGGTTTTTGGGATACAATGGTGTATATATATCTACAAAGTCCATCTAGTCCAATGTGTTATTTAAGGCCAATGTTTCCTTATTGATCTTCTGTTTGGATAATCTATCCATTGATGTAAGTGGAGGGTTAAAGTCCCCTACTATTATTGTGTTACTGTCGATTTCTCCTTTTATGTCTGTTAAAAATTGCTTTATATATTTAGGTGCTCCTATGTTGGGTGCATAGATATTTTAAGTGTTATATCCTCTTCTTGGATTGTTCCCTTTATCATTATGTAGCGCCCTTCTTTGTCTCTTGTTACAGTTTTTGGTTTAAAGTCTATTTTATCTGATATAAGTATTGCTACCCCCAATTTCTTTTCATTGCCATTTGCATGGAGAATCTTTTTCCATCCCTTCACTTTCAGTTTGTGAGTGTCTCTAGGTCTGAAGAGTGTCTCTTGTATGCAGAATATATATAGGTCTTATTTTTTGATCCAATCAGCCACCCTATGTCTTTTGATTGCAGCATTTAGCCCATTAACATTTAAAGTAGCTACTGATAAGGAGGTACTTCTTACCATTTTGTTACTTCTTTTATTGGTGTTTTAGTAGTTCTTCTCTGTTCCTTGCTTCTTCTCTTGCTCTCTTCCCTTGTGCCTTTCTTTAGCATTATGTTGGGTTCCTCTGTGTATTTACTATAGGTTTCTGATTTGTAATTAACATGAGGTTCATATCTAATAACCTACATATATAGCAATCTATACTAAGTTGATGGTCTCTTTAGTCTAACCTTTTGCTAAAAGCTCTACTCTTTTACTCCCCTCCTCCCACATTTTATGTTTGTGATGTCATATTTAACTTTTTTGTGTGCATGTATCTGTTAACCTCTTATCATAGAAATGATAATTTTAGTACTTTTGTCCTTTGTCCTTCTTATTAGCTTCATAGGTGATTGATCTGCTTTTACTTTATATTTGCCTTTACCATTGATTTTATTTTATTCTATTTTATTGATAATTTTATTATTCCTATTGTACTCTTTTCTTTTCCACTTAAATAAGTCCCTTTAGCATTTCTTTTAAGGCTGATTTCTTGGTGATAAACTCCTTTAATTTTTGCTTGTCTGGGGAACTCTTTATCTCTCCTTCCATTCTGAATGATAACCTTGCCAGGTAGAGTATTCTCAGCTGTAGGGTTTTTTCCCTTCAGGACTTTAAATATATCACGCCACTACCTTCTAGCCTACGAGGTTTCTGCTAAGAAGTCAGCTTATAGCCTTATGGGGTTTCATATGTATGTAACTTGTTACCTTTCCCTTGTAGCTGTTAGGATTCTCTCTTTGTCTTTAATTCTTGACATTTTCTTCATAATGTGTCTTGGTATGGGCCTCTTTAGGTTTATCTTGTTTCGTGCTCTCTTTGCTGCCTGTACCTGGAAGTCTGTTTCCTTCCTCAGGTTAGGAAAGCTTTCAGCCGTTATTCCTTCAAATAGATCTTCTTCCCCTTTGTCTATCTCTTCTCCTTCTGGAACATCTATAATATGGATGTTATTGTGCTTGATGTTGTCCCAGAGGTCCCCTAGACTGTCCTCATTCTTTTTAATCCTTTTTTCTTATATCTGTTCAGCTTAGATGATCTCCTCTAATGTTTTATCCAGCTCACTGACCTGTTTTTCTGTATTGTCTACTCTGCTATTGATTCCCTCTAGTGAATCCCCGGGCTGCCGAGAAGCGGAACATGTGAGCTTAACCACTGGGCCGGCCCCTAGTTCTTTTTCTGAGGATTTGTCCTGTTCCTTTATTTGGAACATATTCCTTTATCTCCTCATTTTGTCTATTTCTCTATGCTTATATCTGTGTATTAGGTAGGTCAGCTATGTCTCTTGATCTTGGAGAAGAGTCCTTATGTAAAAGATGCCTTATGAGGCTTAGCAGTGTGCTTCCCTCTTGTTACCAGTTCCAAAGATTCCAGGAGTGTCTCTTGTGTGGGCTACTTGTGTCCTTCTGTTGTGGCAGAGTTGCTCTTGCTGCACAGGGAGGCTAGGCTCTCCCCCTAGATGCCTGGTTGTAATGCTCAGCTGCCTGCAGCTGCTACCATCCCTTCACTCACTTTACTGGGCATGGTGAGCCCCTAAACAGTTGGCTGCAATGTCTAATAGCACACCCTTGTTGCAGTTTTTCTGTTAAATGAGTAGGTCCCCAGAATGGCTAGTTGCTAGGCTCAGGGGCTAACAATTGCTGCAGACCTCTGGCCTGCAAGGCGCTTGTTAGCTCTCTCAGTGCAGCTGGGTGGGGCCAGCCCCCACCGTGGCAACACACAATTGTTTCAGGTGTTAGAAGGTAGAGCAGATCCCCTATGTTGTTTAAGATTGTTCCCGGCCATGAAGTGCCGTGGCAAGAATGTGGCTTTTTCCTCTCCAGAAAGGTATCTTCCTTTCTACGTCAGCCCTGTCCCTTGTTGTGGGTTTTTTAATCCACTTTCCAGTTCTCTGTCAGGGGTAATCATTCCAAGGGTAGTTGTAAATTTGTTGTGTCCATGGAAGGAGGTGCGTTCAGAGTCCTCCCGCACAGCCATCTTCTCAGCAATCTGTTTTGTGATTACTCGTAACTGTAGGCAAGACTTTATAATGGGAACTGCAGTCATTAAAGTGGGAAACATAAATGCAATTGGAGTAATAGGACCCTGAGGTGGCAAAGGCTAAGTGGAAGCTCTCAGTTGCCAAAGGTAAGGTGGAGTGGGGTCGGGGGAAAATCTCCTTTCTTCCCTTCCTGTGTTCTTATGGCTGGACTAATAGTAAAATTGACATAAGACCAGATTAACAAGAGAAAAACCCAATTTGATATGTACATATTGGAGATCATAAAGAAATGCTCAGAGAGTGAACAAAGCAGGCAGTATATATATCTTTAACACAAAGAAACAATAAATTTGTGGAGAGTTGACAGAACAAAGTAACTTAGGTCTGGGGTACATAAATAGTGAGACATTTAAGCAGAGTTTAGACTTGAGGTAGTAAATTATCACCGTTTGTTTACGCAGGCTTCTCGGCCCAGGATCCCCAGCTCTGATGATAAGGATGCAGGAAGAGGACACTTCATGTGGGAGATTTATTTCCTGCTTTCAGGGGGAACAGAGACAGGAAGGTCAGAAAGCCCTTTTTGCTTCTCAAGTAAGTTTAATTCAAAATCATCGATATGCTATTATGGGATATTTTGGGGTAGCCTGCCCGGGGGCCCCAACAGAAGGCATGGTTGCTGAAGTGCTTGCTGAAGGTGAAAAGAGTAGAATGGGTAGTAGACAGTAGTCATAAACACCAGCCACGACTGCATGACCAGTTACAGAAACAAGGACTGTAATTGTCATGAGTATTTCCTTGTTACTTTGTCATTAATAAGTTTGTGTTTGTGTGTGGGTATACACATACATATTTATTTATATATATTTATTAATGTATATATGCATATATATAAAGCAAACGCCTTCATTTTCTTCCCTCTCTTATTTGCTTGTCATGTAAATACAGCATTGACTTGAAATCATAGTATTTCAGTACTGTTAATTTTACATCATAGCATTTAAGTTACGGGATGTGGAGAAGAACAGTAAACATCGCTCCAGGACTTTCTCTCCTCTTCTGGGAAAGGGGTTAGTGTGTTTTCAGTTGTATGCAGCAGAGTTATATCACGTTAGGCAGAATAATGGCCTTGGTATTTTCTTTATTTGGAGATTAAGTATGGTTTAAGGAGATGCATGTGGGTGTCAAGTTGACAAGAGGTGGACTTGTGATGGATAATTTTATGTGTCAACTTGACTGGCCACGGTGTCCAGACATTTGGTTAAACATTCATTCTCAGTGTGGCTGTGAGGATGCTTCTGGAGGAGACGAACATTTAAATCAGCAGACTGAGGAAAGCAGATCGCCCTCCAGAGCGTGGGTGGCCCCAGTCCAGTCTGTTGAAGGCCTGAATAAAACAAAAAGGCTGGTGGGCTCTCTCTGCCTGACTGTCTTCAAGTTGGCCATCGTCTTCTCCTGCTTCAGACTTAGACTTGGTGAAGGCCTGAGAAGCAGGAGAGCCGATGGCGTAAGTTCCAGCCCATGCCCAAGTCTTCAGCTTGCCAACTGCAGCTCTTGGGGCTTCTCAGCTTCTAGAATCACATTAGCCAATCGCTGTAAGAAATCCCTTTATACAGAAACATATATCCTATTCATTCTGTTTCTCTGGAGAACCCTGACCAACACAGAAGGTTTTCAATAAATAGTTGCTGAGTGAATGAATGAATGAGTGACTCCTCATTGTTACCGACTTAGTTTAAGTTTTCGTTGTCTCTCACTTGAATGGTTTTATAATTCTTCTTGGCTTAGACACACACACACACACACACTCTCCATTGTGCATGCTTTGCAGAACTGATCTTTCTAAACACCAGATATGACCACTGTGACCACAATTTCTCTCCAGCTTAAGATTAAGTGGTCCTCATCATCTGCCCCCACAGAACAAAGTTCAGTTTCTTAAACATGCTGCACAGAGCCTCGAGGTCTAACCCGACCTTGACAAGTACCCACCTCATCTTCAGGACTCCTCACCCTGCACTTTACGCTTCCGCACAACAAACTGCTTTACTGCCAGTTTCTCTGACACGCAGGGCTCACTTCTCTCTGCCCTTACGCATAAGGTCCTGACCGCTTAGAATGACCTCCTGCCCCTCGTCCACCTGAAAACTCCTTTTTATTGTTCAAAACAAAGTTCAGTGACAACTCCTCCAAGAGCCTTTGTTTATCTTCCAGAAGAAGGTCGACCGCTATCTTCTTGATATTGACCCTCAGATTTAAGGGGCTTAACTTACTTCTGTAGATGTAACTTACCTCCACGTTCTCTTTCAGTCTACTTTCTTACACTTTTATTAGTAATGTGAGTTAGGATCTTTTGGGCTACAAAAGCTAGAATGCCATTACTGTATTAAACCAATCACGATTCATTACCTGGGGCTTGGCAACTTGCCACAGAAAAGAACAAAAAGAACAAAATTGGGATTCTGTAAACTGAATAAGAAGAGAGAATGACTACGGGATAAATAATTAACAATGGCATCACATTGGTATAATCTCTTTCTGTCCATTGAAACATGAGTGGTTTGAAGGCAGAGTCCATCGTTTCATCTTCTAGGCAAAGTCCACAGGACAATGCCCACCACTGGATGCACGGGACTGAATTTTGAAGCTCACTTAGGAAAAGCCCTAGTTAAACTAATTACACAAGCAGCTTGACAAAAGCCCCTTAATTTATCTTTGTCTCAGTTTCCCCACCTGTAAAGTAGAGGTAATATCTCTTCACTCCCTAAAATTCTTAGAAAAGCGTTTATTCTAAATCCAGTCATCGTTATGATATATCAGAAAACAAAGCATGAAGATGCACCTCAAAAACTCTGAACCACTGATCCTCAGCAGCAAGAACAAGTTGTTGTCACACGATCAATACCCCGATACTTACAGAGCCCTCACCCCTGGCAGGCAAGCGTTCCATGCCAGATTACTTTGCCAAGGCTGCCGTAAATAAGCACCACAGACCGTGTGGCTTAAACAGTAGAAATTCATTGTCTCGTAGTGCTGGAAACCAGAAGTCCAAAATCGAGGTCTTGGCAGTGCTGCTTCCTTTTGATCTGTGAGGGAAGGGTCTCTTCCAGGCCTCTGCCTTTGGTTTGTAATGACCATCTTCTCTCCCTCTCTCTCTTCACGTAGTCTTCCCTCTGCACGTCTCATGTCTGAATTTCCCCTTTTTATATGAACACCACCTTAATGACCTCATTTTAGCTTGATCACCTCTATAAACACTCTCTCTCCACATAAAGTCACATTCTGAGGTCCTGGGGGTTAGAACTTCAACATACAAAACCTGAGGGGGGACATAATTCAACCTGTATCACAAGCAGTATGTTGTTTTATCCTCACAATAACCCTCTGAGGTAAGTGCTATTCTTATCCTCGTTCCATAGAGAAGGACGCGGTGAATTGATGAAATCAGGTCGGTCCCCCAAAGACACACATGGATTGGTGGAGTGGACTCATTTCATCTTATTCATGAACTGAATATAATTTAAGGTGGCAGGATTATTTATAAAGCATATGTACTAATTTTGAAATATCTGGTAACAGCACCTAAAATATCCATTTTAGTTACGTTCTGGAGGCAAACGGGATTACACTGAGGAATTATAGAACTAGAGTTGGGAGCTTCCTTGGCATTCATTTCTCACATGTGGAAACCAAGGCCAGGATCTGTGAACTCACTCCCCTAGAGTCACGTGGTGTGTTCATGGCAAGACGTAAGCAATGCAGGTCTCCCAGCCTGGCGCGCTTTCGATGGCGAGTCTCTGACTCATGGAGCGCAAAGAGGCTGGTCTCCAAGGAGGGTCAGTGGACTGAGAAGACAGAGACCCAGGCTTGTGAACTTTGCTACTAATGAATACACAGCACTGATCGATTATATTGTTGTTCATCCAGCAAATAATCTCGAGAACCATGATCCACAAAGGGGACAATCCACGTCAGATCTGTGACAAATCATGGGCCTTCGGACCATCCCATTCAGCTCCTGATTCTGTGACTTTTAAGTGACTCGGGAAATGGACCAAACTTCCTATCATTCTGACTCCTCATCTGCACGAGGGGTATCATGACAGCTCCTGACTCACAGCATAAGAAAGAGAATTCAGTGAGTTGATGCTTGCAGAGGACCTAGGAAGGGGCCTGGCATGCAGTGACACTCAGCACATGTGAGCTCTTGGCTCTCACTCTGTGCCGAGGACCGTGCTGGGCACTGGAGGTGCAGACGTTAAAGACAATCCAGGGCAGGCCCACCCATACACAGAACGTGCCCCAGAGACTGATAAGCACAATGCTGTGGGCACGAAGAGGAGCTGTGACTGTCCTCCACCCAGCCTGCCGTCAGCTCCAGCACATCCTGTCATACACTACGCTAACTGATGGGGACATTAGAAAGGCATCTCTGGTTAAAATTTTGCATTTTTCACTTAATTCTGCCAGGCTGGTCAGGGAAGTCTTCCCCAAAGAGTTGTCGCTGGAGCTGTGTCTGTAAGTCAGGTAGACAAAGAAAAAGGAGGAGCATTCCAGGCAGAGCGGAGAAAGAGACCTGGTCCAGGATGGGCCCACATCTCACCAAAGCTGCATCTTAAGGACGCTGAGGTGGGAGTGGGGCAGGAGCGGCGGGAGCTAAGGATGGAGAACAGACCGGACCCAGGAAATGGAGGGCTGCGCCAAGATGCCGGGGGTTTCGCCCGACAAAAATGGAAGGATTATAAAGGATTTTAAGCAGGAAAGTGAAGTGATCACATTGGGGTTTAACATCCATCGGCCTCACTTTTCGCTTCTGTAAAGTGACTCAGGCAAGACAGTCTAGATATTAGATATTGGAGGGGTTTGTCCTTTCTAGTTCCAAAATTTCCTTTACTCTGTGACAGACCTCTGCAGACCTCAATACAAAGCTTCAGACTTGTTTGGAGATAACGCAAGTGGAATGGTTAATTGTACCTTCTATGACAATCTGTCACGGGGACAGCTTAACGTAGTAAAGAAAACCTTTTTTTTTTTTTTTTTTTTTGCTGAGGAAGATTTACCCTGAGCTAACATCCATTGCCAATCCTCTCCTTTTTTCTTTTTTTGCTTAAGGAAGATTAGCCCTGAGCTAACATCTGTGCCAATCTCTCTCTATTTTTTTTACATGGGGCACCTCTACAGCTTGGTTGGTGAGTGGAGTAGGTCCATGCCCAGGATCCGAACCCATAAACCTGGGCTGCCTAAGCAGAGCACAAGGAACTTTAACCACCCAGCCACAGGGCTGGGGCCAGAAAACTCATTTTAATATCAGACATCCAAATTGAAAATTCCTGTCCTGGTCATAAAGCACAGCCTGAACAAGAACACCTGCAACAGCTATGGCCACCTGCTTTCGAAAATGAAATAGTAACAAAAAACCTTGTACAAAACAGTGATGAGTGATAGGATGCTACATAATTAATAAAATCTTGTTTTCACACAGGATTTGCAAAACCAGGATCAACATTTTAGGGAATGAGAAGTTAAAGACTACGGACTAGTCTACCTTAAACCCTAAACCAGTTCTCTCTTTGCGTGGCCGATGGCCCATCCGTTAGCGTTGTGCAGCTACGAACCTTTGAAAGGAGGGCAGGTCTGAAGATGAAACGTGCTCCTCTTGGACAAAAGGATGCCAATGGTTGCAACTGCCACTCTAGTAAGCTGGCAGCTTGATTCTTTAAGGGTTTTTTTAATCTTTTTAATACATATTGTGAAACACTGATCTAATAGAAACTTCTCTGATTCATTTCAACGCTACTTGAAGAACATCCAACTTACCTATTTTTTCTTAGTGCAGCATAATTTCAGTTATATATGCAGGTCACACGTTTTCACAGTTAAAAGTGCATTTAAACTGAGACCAGCCCTGCCTCCTAAATTATTTCCTTGATTAGCACTTTACTGATGATGACCAGGGTATCCAGTACCCAAAATTATACTCAGTGAATTTAATTTAGTGGAGTATTAGAAAAGGCAGCACCACATGTTCCTAAATCAAAACCCAGTAAGAGGATAGAATGAGTAGTCCTAGGCAAAACTTTAGAGAAAACTGAAATGAGTTAAATTTTCATAAATTGGCAAAGACAGGGACTGACAGGTTTCCAACCCTGCCAGCATTTCTCTTGGTAACTAATACACACCAATTACATAAAAGTTACATTCAAACAGCTAAAACGGAAAATCCTTGAGGGCAGATAAAATAGTTTGTCTTTGTACCCACATCCCAACACGGCCTACTGTAGCACAGATGCTAGGAAAATGTGTGCCAAATTGTTAACAAAAGGATGACTGTGGAACTCAACCAGCCATTCTGTTTCATGTCTTTTCTTCTCAGTAGAAAACAACACCTGTTAGAACTACTGGGACATTTCTTAAAACAGGCATCGCCTACCTCTCTCTCCCCAGAGCTTCTGACGTGTGCACTGCATTCATCACCCACCACAACAAAATCTTTTAACTTCAGCCCAGAAGCTCCCAATCCACTATATTTTTTATGTCTCTCATTGATATTTTTTATTTTACTGGATTATATTGCCCTGAACGTCAGGGGTCACATTTGTATATACATCTTTTTAAATCACCCCCCCTAGGACCTAACACAGTGACTTAGATATAAGAGGCAAGAAAATGCAGAGCAAATGAATTAAAACAAACCATTCAAACACTCTAAGTCATCCCTTCTTCCTATCCCCACACTTCAGGCTCATCATTTCACGCGCAAGGGGATGGAGGCTGTGACAAAGTGGCTCAGCTGTTCAAGGAGACACAGCCAATTCCTGGCAAAGTTTCTGAAATATGCTGCCTTCCTTGTGCTGCTTTTTCTGGAAGAGAAAATTGTAAAAGAAATACACTAAGAGAGGAAAGCTTATTGATAATGAAAGTTGTAAGTGGAGCACCACGAGGGAGAGGTCAAGGCCTTACTAATGTAGAGACAACACTGAGATCCGGCAGAAGGGCGGAAGCGGACAATCGGCCACAGCCTCTGTGCCATCCCCACTTCCAATGTCCGACAGAGTTAACGCTCAGACCGTTATACGCCAGGCCCTGTGGCACCAAATAAGAGCTCTACATAGATTACTGCGTTTGCTTTTCAAAGCATTACTGCAAAATGGACATCATTATCCACATTTTTATGGATGACAAAACAAAGGCTCCGAACAGTGGACTGACTGACTCAAGATGGCAAAGCTAAGATGTGGCAGATGTCAAACTTAAACTCAGGCCTGTCGGCAAAAGAGACCCGTCTCTTCCCGTTATACACTTTTCCTTCTTGCCAATAAAAATTATGAAAGTATTTTAAAGATTTTCCAATGCTCTTTGAAATTTGCTGCTAAATATGAAACTTTTATCACTGAGAGGATATACTGAGCTTTCAACATTAGAGTTCCTCCTTCTGTAGCTTCCTCTGCATTGGAGAGGGGAAGCCAGGAACGCCATCACTAAACCCCCTCGCTCACCTGGTTCTGGGTGACGACTGCCAGTGCAGATCCGTAGGTGTGAGAGCTGGAAGAGGGGAGATGGGGAGGAGCCCTTATTCCTGTGGGCAGCTGCAGGCAGACACATGTGAGGCACATAGCAGCCTCCAGCCTGTGGGAGTCCGCTGAGGTGTCAGCAACAGTCCTTGAGGACTACTGGCCTCAGTGCTAAAGGCTGAGATGGTGGCAAGAGCCTTCTAGAGTCCTTGGGATTCAAGAAGCTCCCAGGAGACACCTGGAAAACCCCTAGTAATTACGTCACTGTTGGGGGCTTCCTGGATCTTTGCCTCTCCAGCCTTTCCAACTTCTGTGAACCCACAACTCCCGGGGTAAATAGCCTTCATCCTGGGAATATGTGAATGGTTTCTGTTTTCCTGGCTGAACTTTGGCCAATGCAGATGCCTAGGTCAATGTCAAAATTCCAAGTCAAAATAAAATAAAACCTAATAAATTTACAATCTGTTTATCACAACATCAAACTTTTCCCTTTATCTCCCCCACAACAAAGCATCAAAAGTTTTGTGTGCAGACTTTTCTCCCTCTTTAGGAGTTCTAGCCCTCTCCATGGATCCTAATAAGAACTGGCACGTGAAACGGTCGACTCTTTCTCCTTTCGATTTTTTAGATTAAGACGACCATCTGCTTTGGTATCTCATGGTATTTTTTTCTTTGAATCAGAGTCTGTGCAAGAAGAGTTTGTTAAGATGTCTTATAATAGTGCCATTTTACAATCTCCTCTGGCTAGTGACATAAAAACAACAATGCCACAAAATATTGGATTAAAATATCTCTCTATATATATATTTTACGTATCTATATATTTTAATTGCTAAGAATGTTCCCCAGGGAAGACATCTGTTATGCCAATATAAAACATTTTAAATGAACACAATCTGGCTGTTTTAATTCCAAAATTAAAACTGCCAAATTTGTAATTTGATGGTGGACTGCCTCTGAATTCTTAATTATTCCTATTTTTTTCCAAGGCCACTAGATGGTGGCTCTGCCATGGAAACCCTTATCATCATGGAAACTTTCTCCACCTCTATTACAGCATTATTGGAGCATACACTGTGAAGGAAAAATCTATTTCTAAAAGAGATAAAGACACAGTAAAAAGCGCTAAGGAAAAGCTAGAGAGAACAGGTTATTCGGAAACTTTTATGGCTTTCACTGAGGTATGCCTTCAGGATCCTGGGCTAATTTATACATCAACCCACACACACTGTAGGCCAAGCCCTTCCGGATATGCAAAACTGAAAACTCTCATGCAGGGACTTTTCCAGTAGAGGATGGAGCAGCATCTCTCCCATAGGGAGCATGTGATAAGTTACTACATGCTAGAGTTGAGGGAAATAAAATAAAAAGTCCATTGTGACTTTCAGGATTTGAGTGATAAATGGTGTCACTGGGTAAGATGAAAAGCAAAGGCAGAGAAGCTGAGAGAGGAAAATGCTGAGCAAAACACACGATATGGTGCATCTAAGGGGCCAGAGGGACTCGGTTAGGGTCAGCAGGAGATGATGCCAGAGAAAGGTCAGTAAAAGCCAAGACGTGAAGGAATTATGTCCCACCCTGAGGAGTTTCTATTCTATTCCATGAACACCAGGGAGCCATGGAAAGTTCTAAGGGGAGTAACCTGACCAGACTTGAGTTTTAGGAAGTCCCTGTTGGGGCCACTAAGGAAAACAGAGTGAAGAGAGAGAAGAGAGAGGCCTCAGCCATCCGCCTCCCTGTTCTTGGAAGCCTTGTTCACTGAGGCTGCTTCTCTCCCAGCCCCACGCCCTGAGGTGACGCAGGAGTCTGGTCTCAGAGCTCTTCCCTTGCACATGACTTTCGCTGCTCCTCAGATTCCGTACAACCGAGGCTGAGACAGTTAGTGTGAAAAACAGCTCTGGTGGTTGAGGAACGGCAGGAGACAATTTAACGCCCGTTTCCGCGGGCAGATCAGCTGTGCAACGCTTGGGGACCTGCAGGAAATGGATCGGCACGTTCAGAATGGTTCAAGTGAAGAGATTTCAGACGAAGGGACTATTCACAGAGGTGTGGGCACGGTTAAGGGAACCAGCAAGAGGACAGTGAAGCAATCAAGGCCAAGCAACAGCAAGAAGGGACAAACCAGGTTCTTGCAGCCCACTGAATGCTGGAGCCACGGACGAGGGGCCGCCTAGTAAATGCTACTGCCACAAAGGGGTACAGCCCCGACCTGAACTGCTGCCCAGCAAGGAGGGAGTGAGGGTAAGAGATGCCCTGGCCCCTCTCCTCCTGTCCTCTGATCTCTAACCAGTGCCTCTGATCGGCCAAACTGGAAGAGATGCCAGGTGATAGAGACCACTGAGGTCAGCCTTCCAGGGCTCAGGGCAGTGCAGGAATGAGTGGAGTCTGGATCCAGGGGCAAATGGAGAACAATCTGTGCAGCCCATCCACTGAGGGTACACGGGGGAACGACATCTATACAACACAGATGTCACAGTGGTGTAGACACAACTTTCCCAGCACATTTATATTTTGCACCATCCAGTATTAGAAGCTAAATATATAGAAAATGTGGAGTGGTCAAACACATAGGCACAAGAGAATTTATTTACTAAAAGGGAAATTATCTGAGATTAGCGCTCGACATAACACCAGTACTGACAGGGTGGGCACAGGAAAGGAACCCATCATGAAGACTTGGGAGAAACAGAGATCAAGCGACCGAAAACCAAGAAGAAAAGGGTTTCAAAGGCGGAGGGAGCCATAGGAGGAGAGCCTCTGGCACGTGTAGCCTTAATTTCTTAGTAACTCCAAGTTCCACGACAAGTAAGGAGCTGACATCTTAGTGAGGGCACAACCCAGGCTGTCAGCTGGTGTGGAAAGCACCTCACTTAGCAGGAAGCACTTCAACTTCCTCTCCTTCCTGTCAGACACGTTAGCTCTCATGGAGCGTCTGAATCAGCAAAATTCTTCAGCTGCAATCTATTGGAAGTTACGATGACGCTATAGGCTACGGTGATATTCATGAATCTAGGGTGCAGAATGTTCTTGGGACATATTTCACCCAAGTGTCAAGGGTCTACCGTATCCCAGAGGTAACAAGCACAATTAATGTTAAAATTTCATCCACTGTATATGGCAATTAGAAATCCTCGGAGACTTTGATATAGAGATTTCTTGAAATATTGGAGCGGAGGCCAGGGGCAGGTGGGTCGGGAGTAATGAGGAGCAGAAGCCAGAATGTAGATGCTTATGAAATGAATGGGAGGTGAGGAAGTCAGGCAGGGAATGTAGTGTCTCCTTTGAAACAGTTAGGATATGAAGAGGAGTAACTTGGCTGTCACTTCTGGGTACAGAGGCGTCATCAGAGTCTGATTAATGAGGAAAGAAAATGTGTGGGACGGAAGCATCTCACTAGAGTGAGCTCCCTCATAAATCTTGGAGACCTTGATAAGGAGAGAATCGGGAAGCTGAGCTGTGATGTGGAGTGAAGGTGTGAGGGGCCAGCAGTGCCTGTGCTGAGACGTGGCGTCCACGCGAGTGTGAACCCTGTCTGTGTCTGTTAACTGTTGAATCGCCAGCGGCTGGCTCAGCAGCACGGGAGCTTGTTCTCTTGTTGACTGTGAGGAAGGAAAGTGGGACAATCTATGGCAGAGCCCGCTCACCCCATGGAACCTCTCAGACATGGAGCAGCGCGGCCCATGGCAGCGAGAGAGTGGAGCCCAGGTGGCTACAGCCAGTGGGATTTGTTTGACTTTATGACCCACTCACCTTGAATGAGAGCAGCAGGAAGTCTCAGCCTCGCGGGGTCCTCTGCATGTGTTCATCTTCTCCATATCCCTGGGACATTTGTAGTCGGTAGTGGGATAACACTGAACGAGAAAATGGGAAACCTGGGTCTTACTCCTGGTGTTTCACCAACTGGTTGTGTGGCCTTGGACAATTCCTCCACTACCCGCTTATTGAACACCCACAGCAAGTCAGGTACCATGTCAAGCTCTGGGTGTGGAACAATGAACAGAGTCACCATGGAACTTAGGAGAGAGACAGATAAGTAAACAATGCTGTCCGGTGTCCTAACAACCGAGTGGTGAATGCAGAGAAGGCAGCGCCTCCTCTCACACGCAGTGTCATGTGGCGGCAGGGGAGGCTCCACAGAGGCCACAATGATTAATCCGAGAGTTAAAGACAAGTCAGACCTAGAAAGCCCATTGTCCTCTCTGCACCACGGTTTCTGTAAGAATAAAATGGGCGGGGCGGGGGGGGGGGGGGCTGTTGCTGAAGGATCCCTGGATCCCACCGGCTGCTACAGCATGTGATCCAATTTTCCTACGATAGAACAGAGCTGGAAAAACCTTGAAATACTGTCCATAAGAAAGATAAATGTCGTGCTTAAATTGCAGGGGAAAAATGAGAAAAGAAATGCTAGTGCTTAAAAACAGGAGAGAGACAGGAAGAGAGAGACAGAGAGAGAGAGCAAGTGAGAGCACATTTTCTAGGGCATAAATGATTTTTGTTTATTCTTTAACATAATACAGTGAAAAATAAATACAATTATCCCAATTTCTGCCCACAGTTTTCAGCATTGTGCAGCCTTTATTTAATGATACATCAAAGCACATTCTCTGCCAATCCCTCTGTTGCTCAGGAACGGGCAATCAAGACCCCAAACCCAGAGACTCCAGTCATCACTGAAAGGCTCTGTGCATTGCCATCAGTAAAACGCTGATTTTGTAAGCCTGATTGATACCCTCCTGTTAGCAAGTTCCAGGAATAAGAACCCAGATCCTGCTAATTTGGCTAGTTCCCCTTATTGGGCTCAGCGTGGCTTACATAAAAACTGAACAAGTAAAAGGCTGTCAGCCAGTGACTAGGGGCATTTTATTCTGAAGAGCTAGTTCTTGCTCAACACACTGCATGTTCTTGTCGAGAATTATTTGCCTGCTGCCTATATTTACTTAGAGCTTTCTGCCACGCAAGTCAGACAATTTCCAGATGCATAACTGCTCCATACCCTTCTCAGTCACCATTTGGTTTCATCATCCTTGACTTGTGCTTGAAGAGAAAAGGGAAAGGAAACATTGCTTTTGTTGGCATGTTCACACGTGACCGGTGCCTCTCTGTGGTGTTAGGAGTGCCAGCTTCCTCTGAGATTCCCAGCTGTGTTCTGGTTAGAACCCTGAGCTCCCAATCCGCTCTCTTCTCTGACTCATGTCTGTAGATACCAGCCACTATTATCACCACTGAGGACTCTCCTTGACTTGACCTTGGAGCAATGCTGCTGCAACACAGTTTTGCTCACTGCAGAACTGCAGTATGGCCCTGCCACCACGAGAGCCACCTCTTGCAGCCACCATCTCCTCCACTGTGGCCTTCCTGACACCTGGCCCAGTGCTGGTGCTGAGCGCTGAGAGAAAGCGCTGCTCCCCTTGCACAGCAGCTTTCCTGCCTTTTTCCCGTTTCCTGGAGGTTAGCATCCAATGCTGCTCTTCCTCGCTTCTACTCTCAAAGCAGAAACTTTGGGGAGATGCCACTGCCTTCCTTTCACTGGAGCGAATAGGTCCTCTGTGCTCGGAAACCCAGCGTCTCTCTTCTCCACCTTGGTCGACATAGTTCTGCTGACGTTCCCAAGCAGCCTCATGCTGGATCCATTTGGAGTCCTTCACTGCAGCGGCCGTGAGCACGCCTCTCACAGACCTCCACCTGCAGGGAACGTGAGCCAGCCTAGGGCCCCAGGTGCTCTGAAACCCGTCACCTCCACCGCCATGTCCACGTCAAGGCCACACCTCTGGGGCTGCTTCCAGTGGACGACTGAGGCGACAGCCATACAAGGGCAGCCCCACTCCTGGGAGACACAGGACTTCTCTAACAGGCAACTTTGGTTCCAGGACTCCGCCATAGGCCTTGTCAACAGCCCTTAGATCATGTAACTGTCTGTGATGCTTCCACCCAACTTGCCTTCCCACAGTCCCTCACAGCCCGTCTGCTCCCTGCATCCCCCAGCTCCATCCCCATTTTCTCTCGCAGGCGGTTCCTCTAACATAACCCCATGGTCCTGCATCCTGTCTTGTCGTCCACTTCTTAGAGGACCCAGACTAACCTGCTCCTTCACCAGTTTTTCTTCTCGGGTCTGCAGATGCATAGCCTGTTATTTGAGTCCCTTGCTGTGACTTCTCAGGGGCGTTTTCTCCTGTGAATGACGTGGGAAAGCTTTGCCTTGTGATGCTCTAGTGCTTTCCATGGCTACCTTGTGAAGCGGTTGGCCTCTGTCAAGCTGTCTCGTAGCCTCTCGTTAACTGCAGACTTGGGAATGGGACACAACCAGAACGCATGGTCATCCCGTAAGCACTGACTTCTCCAAAGCTTCGCCCTGAGCAGCGCCGAGCACGTGGGCCCCTGTGAAAAGGGTCAGCCAGAGCCTAAGCAAGCTTTAGGAGTTTGGTCTTAAGTGCCAGGGGTCTGAGGAGACTATTCCAGTCCTAAGCTGTTCCAGAAGGGTTTTCCTTGACCCCTCCAGCCCTCCTATGCCACAAAATGCTAGGTTTCCTCTCAAGGTCATCCATGTTTTAAAGACCCCAAGTGGATTGGAGAGGGCTCTGAGAGATCACAGATCAAACAAGCCAAGGGCTGCCCCAGAAGGTACTGAAATTGATGCCACTTTGATGGTCCTCCAGGCCCAACATGTTCCAGGAAGAAACCAGGTCTTAAATGCACAGTTCTGAGTAGCCACGAGCCCTGCTTGCTTGTAGGGTTGAAAATAGAGAAGGCAGGAAATACAGGAGACACAGGAGAGACCATAGCCATTTCTTCTATCAATATTGGGCTTCCACACAGTGTGTGTGTGTGTGTGTGTATGTGTGTGTGTGCAGGTGCACACGTGTGTGTGTGTGTGTGTTATGGCAAGAAACCTCAGATCCAAAAGAAGATTTGTAACACATTGGTCCCTGCCTCTGAGGTGGAAATGATTTCGATGTCAGCAGAGGGAAGAGGCATAGCTACTGAATTGCCTCTTGAGGCCTCGGAAATGGAGACGCCCTGCCGTGTGACAGCTCATCAGTTCCTTGTCAGGTCCACGTAGAAGGGCCCACAGAGAGTACAGAAAATGGACGGCAAAATGTATTTCTCCTCCTCTTACAGATGAGGAAAGCAAGTGGTAGTAGACAAATTCACACAAAACAAATTGCCATCGCTGGAGACTAGAAGTGTCAAAGCCACCTAGGGAAGAATGCATACTGCTCCAAGCTAGGGAAGAATGCATACTGCTCCAAGCTAGGGAAGAATGCATACTGCTCCAAGCTAGGGAAGAATGCATACTGCTCCAAGCTAGGGAAGAATGCATACTGCTCCAAGCTAGGGAAGAATGCATACTGCTCCAAGCTAGGGAAGAATGCATACTGCTCCAAGCTAGGGAAGAATGCACAGCGAGCTTGAGAGGATGCCAAGGATGGTGGGCAAACACGCTGTCCACTCTCACAGGTTCTCTGTCCACTCCAGAATGAGTGCACAGGGCAGCAAGATGGCAGGGCAGAAAGAATCCCCTTGTTTGAGGAGCCAAGGCCAAGTGCCTCCGTGGAGAAGAGAAGGATTACCCTTTGGACAGGAGCTGAGCAGATGCGGCCTTGACGTCTGCACTGCGTTGGAACTTCAGTGTAGCTCTGATGACCTCATCTCCCTGAAGCCTGTGATTAATTCTATTTATAAAACACAGCTCATCAGATCAAAGTTAATCCTTCCCACACCAGGCAGGTGGTTCATGGTGATGGGTGATTCTGTCGAAGGGCATGAGACTAAATCACTGCTGTGCTTCCTGAGGGTTATGATGCTGTACTCGGCTCTTAGCTCAAAGAGGAGAGATTTAAGGACTCTCGGATTGAAGAATTTGTAATACCCGTTTGCTGATAACCTTAAATTCTATTTCAATTTTTTAACTTTCTTCAAAAAAGTAAAATTCTGGGGCTGGCCCTGTTGCTGAGTGGTTAATTTCGTGTGCTCAGCTTCGGTGGCCCAGGGCTTCGTCTGTTCGGATCCTGGGTGCGAACACGGCACCGCTCGTCAGGCATTCTGAGACGGCGTCCCACATGCCACAACTAGAAGGACCCACAACTAATAATATACAACTATGTACTGGGGGACTTTGGGGAGAAGAAGAAGAAGAAGAAAAAAAGAAGATTGGCAACAGATGTTAGCTCAGGTGCCAATATTTAAAAAAATATATAAAATTCCTCAAATATCGTTGACTTGTGTTTGTATTCACTGTCATTACACAATTCCCAACAGTGACATTGATACACACATGCACACACACACTCTGTTTATAGATTCTGGGCTGTTGAAATATCTCTACCAAAAGGTGAGTGTCACCTCCAAAAGTCTGTACAGCGTCTTAATTAAGAACCTGGCTTCTGGAGCCAGATGCCTGGGTTTGAATTCCAGTTCTGCCGTTTATCAGTTGTGTGGTCTTGGGCAAGTTACTTAACCTCACTGTGTCCGGGTGTCCTCACCTTTAAGACGGCATTAAAGCAGTACGTGACTCACAGGGCCATGGTGAAGATGAGATTGGTTAACACATAAAGTCAGTGCCCGGGTCTCTGTGTGTCAGCTTCAGCCGGATCCCACAGCAGCTCGGCAGCATGACTGGTACCACAGTGAGTTCCAACTTGAGGCAAGAGGGCTGGTCTCTCGTATCCCTGTGTCAGTCAATTAAAAATGTAGGTTAGAGCAGAGATGTTCCAAAAGTGCCGGAGGGAGAAAAAAGAACTCCACCCACCCACCGAGCCCATTACCTAGGTAACTGCCGTCCAGCCTGGGGAAACAATGTCCTATCCCATTGTGTGCACATTGAAGAGAAAGCAGCAGCGAGGGCAAGCATCTTCTGCCCCCAGCACAGTTCTGTCTGATGAGTTCCTCTGGCTTTCCCGCACGGTGAGGTCTCAGTGTGGGTCACGTCAGGTCTCTGCAGCATCGGGCCTCGGCAACACCAACACTCTCTAAGCACGTGGTTCTCATGAGCACCTCGTAAACTGGATGCTGATGAGAGGACGCTCGTTCCCAGTGTGTAAAGGAGGTCATGGTACCAGAAACAGCTCGAATTTCCCTGGCTGTGACTCCTCTTGTCTCCAACCCCCCAGCCCCTTACTCCTCACACCACCAAGGACTCAGGAGTCTGCAGGGGCCGAGTCATGTAAATCTGTCCCTTCTGGGTTCCACTGCAAGCTTCCTCCAGACGCCCCATCACCGCTCCCTGCTCTGCCCATGCTCTGGGGTCAGAGTTTCCCACCTGGGCTTTTGCTTGGGCTCTGATGTCTTAAAAAGCATCTTTTTAAGGATTGAAATAGCTCTTTTGGTTTTACTCACAATGCTTGTGCCCCAATAGGATTCAGATGTGAGTGCAATAAGGCAAGCCCAGAGGACAGGCACGATTCCGTACTCATGCCTGCCTGGCTTCCACAAGGACTGAGGTTTTCACATTAGATCCCTGAGGTCAATTTTCCCAGAGGCACCTCAGTTCTCATGCTAATGGCTGACTGGTTGAGCCCAGTTATGTATCTATAAATTAAATCTGACCTAAGCCAGAATCTTGAACCTGCAAGAGTGTAGGTCGGCGACCCACACACTGGTCCATAAGTACAATCAGGTTTATTTTTTCCTTAAGAAAACTCAGAGTGATTTATTGCATTAGTCCGCGTTCTCCAGCGAAACAGCCAATAGATTCTCTC